>NW_027555736.1:112287007-113014507 GCF_003287225.1 Phascolarctos cinereus | reverse complement strand
AAAGAATAGGGCATAGAGTCCATTCTATTTCTTTCAGCTATGCCTTCCCAGAGACATTACCTTTTAAAAACTTTTTAATTTATTAGTGAAATGCTAAAAATGTCCTCTTTTCAAGAAGAGAAATTCCTTGAAACCAAATTCAATAAAAAAAAATCAGTTGATTCCCAGAAATCACCCAACCCTTTCATCAAACTACACATCCCTTCTGCAAATCTAAAAATCACGTCCAGTGAAAAAGAAGGGAATTTTTCTGTAGCTTGAAAATTTTAATTTGATTTTTTAAAAAGCTTATTTGCATGGGGCAGCTAGGTGGCGCTGTGGATAGAGCACTGGCCCTGGATTCAGGAGGACCTGAGTTCAAATGTGACCTCAGACATATAACACTTACTAGCTGTGTGACCCTGGGCAAGTCACTTAACCCTACCACCTAGCCCCCCCCCAAAAAAAAGCTTATTTCTAATAATAATAGCATGCAGTATAACCAGAAAAGTAAAGGGGTAACAATACAGAACTTACACAGAAATGTCAACTCATACTGTCAATGACCACGTGCAACAATTCTTAATAAGCTAAAATGAAATATGGTACGTAGCAGGAAGTTCTATGTGACCAAAACATATTGCCATTTGGCTTATTAGAAAATAAGTCAATTTGATCTCAGCAATATCTTCCTTCCCCCTCATATGGCACCTTTATAGGAAGCCCAGCCCCCAAAGAGAAAGAATAAATATTAAACTGTTCTGTTTTTACCTCCCAATGGCTGAACACCAACTGTGGGCTGGCAAGACCACTTGTCCTCTTCCTTATTTCATCAGCAAATCCAAAGCTTTCAGCTACTGGAAGCACAGCTTTGATAATGAACATGTCCGTCCCTTCTTTCATCTCTTCCTGCAGTACTCGACCTTCTCTCTTTGACAAGACAGCATAGACCCGACCTGCAAAATCATAAGTCTCATTAACTGGCTGAACTTGTCACAAGTTTTTTTTTTTAAGGCAATTGGGGTTAAGTGACACCACACAACTAGTAGGTATCAAGTGTTTGGTCTAAGGCCATATTTGAACTCAGGTCCTCCTGACTATTCACTGCGCCACCTCGCTGCCCCTTGTCACAACTTTTTAGCCACAAAGAAACACATACTTAAGAAAGTCCACTATTACAATCTGCCCTAATGTGCGGTTTTCTCAAATATCATCTTCTGTGGCCTATGTTTTCTGAAAGGCCTTCATAACATTAACTTGCCTACAATACAGTCTTGGGATATTGACCACATGGTTCTAGTTACGGGAGACATCTAAGCCAAAGAAAAGGGGACATATTTATTTATATACTTTTCTTCAACCCACTCTTCTAAAAAGTATGAGAATGAGAGAATATCAGCCCTGGAAAACTGACACTTTAAGTTATTTCATGTACCCTAACAATTCTTGTCACATAGAAATCAAACAAGTTTTTTTTGGCCAAAGCTTTTCCTATTCATTACCATTATTTCATATACTTGGGAAGCAGTATCTTCACATACATGAGTATTTACATGGAAAGTATATTTTTATCCTAGAAGGATGATGACTATCCATAGTAAAGAGTATGGATAACTGAAATTCATATACAATGCTAAAGACTAATTTTGGCCAATACTTCAATTTTGTCACTTTTTCTATGTAACTTTTTATGAGACTTGGCAATAAAGAATAAAATGGGCTAGCCTCACTTCCTCTTCCTGACCCTTCCTGCCCTCTGGTGGTGATGTTAATGAAATTACTAAACAGGGAACAGCAGAAGGGATTAAGAGAAATAAATAAAGGAGAGAGAAATAATCCACAAACAGGATAAGGACACGTTAAGAGTGGATGATTCCTCAAAAACCTGGCTATTGCTTATCACTATTCTCCTCAACATTTTCCATTTTTTCTAGCTCTAATGCCTTTTTCTTACCTTTCAAATATATTCAGGCAATATTCCCCATCTTAGAAATTATTTCTTTTGATCCCATTACCCCTTCCAGTTTCCCCACCCAAAAAACGAAGATCTGTCCAGGATGTTTATTTATTCCTTCTTCATCACCCTGAAATCTATCTTCCATTCCCCACACTACTGAAAATGCTCTTTTGAAGGTTACTGACTCCCTTATTGCCAAGTGGGCTAATTTGCCTTCATACAGTTTTTTTCTAGGTCCTAATTCTACTTGACTTCTTTGTGGCAGTTAAAACTGTTGACCACAGCCTCCATTCTTGAAACTTTCTCCTCTCTTGTTTTCCTTTCACCCTTCCAAAAGATTTCTGATGCTTCTTTTTCCCTCTGCCTAACCTTTAACTGTAGGGTTTAACCCGGACTCAGTCTTTGTTCTCTCTGGTACGCTTTAAGCTTTAACTATCCTATTTTTTTGTGTATTCAATTACTATTTGTATGTCTTCCATATTTCTACATCCAGCTTTGATCTGATCTCCAAACCCTTCTATTACCAAGACATTTTCACCTGGATATCCTACCTTTACGTTACAGTTAATGTGCCCAAAATTTAATTATCTTCTCTATAAATTTAGTTTCACCTCTCAAATTTCCAATTCCTGTCAATTACTAACACTGCCCTCTTAATAACTCAGAGGAGAAATCTTGAAATCACCTTTGACTTTTCCCCAGGTCCATTGCTCCTCTCTTTCCATTCTTCCTGAAACTATCCTAATTCAGGCTGCCCTCACTGTTTCTGGTTTAACCAGCATTGCAACTTCTAGCTTCTCCTAGTTTCAATCTATTCTTTACTACTGACAGAATTATTTTCGCAAAACACCATTTTGTCACGTTATTCAATCAAGAACTGCCTATGGATTCTCCTTCCCTATGGAGTCCAATTATTCTTTCTAACAAGGTCTTTCACACTGGGCCCTATCTTAACTAATTTTTATCTCTAGTTTCCTTAAAATCCTAAACACTCAGTTCCTAAACCTACTCACTTCCTACAACCTATTCCTCCAACCCAGCTCACCCCCACACAAAGATAGTCATACCTTTGATCTTGCTATCATCCACAAATGTACTACCTCCAAGTCCAAGAATTCTGAAATCCACTCCTCCAACCATAATCTACTGGTTTTCCACATTTCCCTCTGCTTTCCTTTACATAACTCTACCCTTTATCCTCACTGTGACCAATTCCTTGGCCCCTCAATTCTTTCCCAAACTATTTCCTCTGCACTAGCCACTCTTTCCTCTTTTCCCCATCTTGACCCTTTGCTGAACTGATTCAACTCTATTGTCCTCTTCCCTTAAGTCCTTAGCCCCTTATCAAACTGGATGTCCAGCAGATATCTTCAACTCAACACATCCAAAACAAAATTCATTACCTTTCCTCCTAAAAGCTCCCCCATCCCCTATCTTCCCTATTGCTATAGAAGGTGACATCATCCTCCCAGTTGCTCAAGTCTGTAACCCAGGAGTCATCTTCAACTCTTCTCTTTCACCTCCTAACTCCATCCAATCTCTTGCCAAGGCCTGTCATTTCTACCTTTGCAACATGCTCCCTTCTCTCCTCTAACACTGCTACCACTCTAATGCAGGTTCTCATCACCTCATACCTGGATTACTGCAATAGCCTGGTGGCAGGTCTGCCCTCCGTAAGTCTCTCCCCATTCCAATCTATCCTCCACTCAGTCACTAACGAGATTTTCCTAAAGCACAAGTACACAACCATGTTACCCCCAACTCATTAAATTCCAATGGCTTCCTATTGCTTCCAGAATCAAATGTAAAATCCTCTTTTTGGTGTCCAAAGCCCTTCATAACCTAGCCCCCTACTATCTTTCCTGTCTTCTTGTACCTTATTCTCTGCCACATACTGCTTGATATAGTAACACTGGCTTCCTTGCTGTTGCACGAACAAGACATCCCATCTCTTGGTTCTAGGCACTTTCTCTGGCTGTCCCCCATGCCTAGAATGCTCTCCCTCCTCATCTCTTCCTACCGGCTTCTTAAATCTAAAATCTCACCTTCCACAATAAGTCTTTCCTAACACCTCTTAATTTTAGTGCCTTTTCTGTCTTTCTTATTTCCCATTAATCCTGTACTTTGTTTTACTATCACCTATAACCTTACCTTTCCTAGAAAACTATCCTTTATAATGATTTTTTTTAAAAAAAAGAAAAAGAAAAGAAAAAAATTAGCAAAACTGAACAACACCTTGGAAAACTCTGACATTACCTGTAATGTTCCGTATCTGTGGACCCCAACCTTTATGCTGAATCCCCTAGTTTAAATGTAGGGACTAGGAGTCTATTATAAAACTGCCTGATTTACAATATGGTTTTCAAAACTCATGCTAAAGCAATCTTCCAGCATAATGGGATAGAGGTAAAGTTCCATATTAGTAAAGACCAACATAGTTTCTAGTTCTGCATAAAGGGAATATTTTCATTTCCCTGTACATAGCCTAGAGTAGCAGGGTTTGGTGTTTGTTTGCTTGTTTTTCAATCAAGGTTATAAGCATTTCTCTTAAATTAAAACACACACACACACACACACGAACTTTAATAGATCTCTCCACTTAACCCTATCCACATATAAGATAAGCTCAATATGAAAGACACTGCTTTAGTATAATTGTACTTTAATGGAATGTAAGACTGTTTGAAAACCTAACAAGTTTACAAAAGGCTAAATGGGTGCGGCCTGGGTTTTTTTTTTAGCTTTGCTGGGAAGAGGGACAGGAGAAAGTGATTCCCATAGGAGGAGAAAGCTGACAATTAAAACATGAAAAAAGGATTTATCACTGAAAATCAAAGGGTTGAGATTAGAAGAAACGCAAAAATATTTGGGTAACATTCTGAACAAGGGTTTTATAGCTTATTGTTGTCCTTAATTCTCGAAGAGAACCAAAATGACATCACTATGTTAGAGAGTCAAATGACAGTGTGTCTGACTGGCTGATCAGACCAATACGAGCTTGGAAGGCTCTACCACATGTCAGGCACAAATAGTCCACATGAACATCTGGAGTGGACATGTTTCTAAATTTGCGCATCTCACGTTTCTTTTCAGCTACTTCAATTTTGTTTTGCTCATAGAGCACAGCATCTTCTCTGATGAGGGCATGTCATGCTGGGCGTGTTCTGTGTAACAAAATCAATTCCGAAGTTCTTATGTGACACCTTTATCCTTGTATTGCTCTTTCTGACCATCATGTGAGTGCTTGCCCTCTGTGGGTTCTCCATAAAATAGTCTTTTTTGGCAAGCATACATTTGGCATTCAAGGGGGGGAAAAGCCATGTATCCCAACAACTGGTAAACATTTACTGACTGACTGATAATTGTAGCAATAGGTCTCCATTTATATCAAAACTGAATATACTAAGAAAATTTTAATGGTAGGTTGTATTTGTTAAAAAGGAATTCTACCTGAATACAGGTGCAAATAGTATTAAGAAGTGTAAAAGATTTCATGTTTTAACCCTTTTGGGGGAAGTATATTCTGAATGAGCTCTGCAGAAAAGTGTGGCTATTTTCTAAGAGTATTTCTCCAGAGGAAGTACTTTAATTATTTTGCGATACTTATATTCTCAGAAAATTATGTTGTATAAGTGTGAGGAAAAAGTAATTTAACAGCTATAGAATAAATTACTGTTTTAAGACTTTGTTTAGAAGAAACATTAGCTTCCTTCCTCCCTCCCTCCCTTCTCTTTCTTTCTTTCTTTCTGTCTTTCTGTTTATGATTTCATGGGACATCCTGGCAAGGAATTTCCTCTCCTAATGCAGGTCAGTACTTTCTCTGCAAATGTCTGCAAGTGCCTGGAGTATTAAGAGGTTAGGGGACTTGCACCAGGTAAAGAGCCAGTTTATGAGTCAAAGGCAGTACTATAGCCTGGGTCTTACTGAATCTGAGATCAGCTCTCATGGTGTGTGGCTCAGATTAAAAACAGAATGCTTAACTGAAAGATTAAATAAACCTACCATTCACTACCCAATTCTGCTGATTCACATAAATAAAGGTCTCCAATGTAGCCCTAAAACATTCTGAAATTCTGGGTAGGAAATTAAAGAATTTTGGGGGAATTGGTAAAGTTTTCATCTCCTCCAGTTCAAAGTTATGACTTTAGAAGAAAAAAGGCTACAGCTGACTATGTAGATGAGGTCAAAGAGCAGGATTTAGTTTCATGGGCTATGCTATCAGAACAATAGGTTCCTGGCAAGGGACTAGGAAAAATTCATTTGGCAAGATCTGATCAAAAGGGATTTCAACCAAATTCTGAAGGAAGAGAGAAAAGCACTCAGATAAAACAGTGAAATAAGATACTATATAGGACAATTTACTTAACCAAGAAAGAAACAGCGTCATGGAAGTTGTGCCTAGTAATTCTTAGTTGAAAATAACAGGAAAACAGGTCAGAAACAATACTATGGTTTCTAATGTCTCCATGACAACCCACAGAGCTGCAATAGTTTTCCATTTCCATTAAAACTGAATAAAAATAACCAAATTAAACCTGAAACTTTAACACAAAATAGTAAATACAATTTCAAAGAAATTACTGAGATTTGTTAAGGTAGACCAATACCTGGAATATGATAATAGCAGGGGATATTTTATACAAAACTAACATTTGATTTATTTTTAAGGCAGAAGAATATAATAGTGTATGAATTTAACTCATATTAAAATCCACAAACTTGAATCAGAAGGTAGAGACTTTCTGAATGAGAATAAAAGGGGAGATAAAGAGAAGTACAATATTGTTATGCAACAGTATTGTTATACAACAGACCACTTGGTCAGAAGTGCCTTCTGAACACAGATGCTAAAACTGGGACAGAGGCAAAATAGAGTGGTGATGGGGGACTTCAACTATTCTGATATCAGATGAATGTTATTCTGCTAAAAGCAAAGTATCTGATAAATTCTGTATCTGACTTACTAAAAATGCAAAGGAAGGAAATGGCAAAAAATGCCATCCTGAAAAATACTCAACAAATGAGACCTGTCTGGAGATATTCAAATACTAAAGGAGAGATAACGTTCCATATAGTTGGACAAGTAATTTCTGAAAAGTAGATGTGAAAGCATTTAGAGAAACTGGCAGGACGAGAACTAGGACAGAAGTGTTCCCAAAAAACAAGGAGGAGAATGTCCAGAAGGAAGGGCGGTATCAACAGTGTCAAAAGCTTCAGAGAAGTCAAGAAGCATGTGGACTGAGAAAAAGCCAGTGGATTTAGCAAATCACTGACAAACTTGGGTAGTCCTTTTAGCTAAGTGGTAGAGTAAGAAGCCAGACTGATTGCAAGACACAATCATTCAGATTAATGACAATAGCTCACATTTATGTAACTTTATGGTTACAAAAGGCTTTACATCCACCATCTCATTTTGTCCTTACAACATCCCATCTGAGGTATATTTGTGATTGTACAGATGAGGGAAATTAAGGCTCAGAGAGATTTGTTAAATGACTTGCTTAAGTTCATGCAGCTAAATAGATGTACAGGTCATGATTTGATTCCAGGTCTTTTGATGCCTAAATCTGACGCCCGTTCTCTTTAGACAAAAAGTCACTCTTTAACGGCCAGTTCCAAAATTGTTTGCTCATACAAATATGGCTTCAAACATCACCTCTATACCAATGACTTCCTCAAGTGCATCTCTGGTCCTGAGCTAGAAGTCTATCTCCAGTAACCTACAAGACATCTCCAGAGATGTGTCACTGTCACTCCCAGCTTGATTTACTCCTTGACTGGCTTCCCTCCCCCAACAAGTCACCATTGCCCTCCTGATTCTTTCTTGGAAGACAGAGCTAATACAGAGACACCGTATGTCACACACACACACATACACTCTCTCTCACTCTCTCTCTCTCTCTCTCTCTCTCTCTCTCCCTCCTCTTACCTAATACTTCTGCAGTGGCCATGATGTCACAGGTATACATTGCTGCCACGAGGCGCTGGGGTTTCACTTGTAGTGCATAGCGGCAAGCTTCTTTCATAGTAGCAATCAGCTGACCAGAGAAAGGGCCATAACAGTCGGCCAGGAATGCTTCCCCTTTACGCTTGCTCCTTTTTTCCAATGTCTCTGGATACTCCTCTTGAAACTGTTCCTTTTCAGTGGGTGACCCTAGAGGTTTACTTGGGTCAGAAGCAGTTTCACCTCTGTCTAGCTCCTCTTCGGCTTTCTCAGTTGCTCCTTGACCCAAGAATTTACTTAGGTCCCATTTTTCTAGAACAAAACAGACACCCATGAGCGGTTCTTCACACATGGGGCCTGAGAATGTTGCCAGCTGAAATCCACTGATGATACTATTGTCAAAATCTCTGTATTTACTTGCTTCTTTAATACATTTGCTCTCAAGGCACTGCCATACAGAGCTCTTAAAATCGTTGCATCTATTTACTAATATATTAGGTCCACATTTCCTAGGACCAAATGACCAGATCTGGTCCACAACATTCCTCCATTTCCTTCCCTGTAGGTTTTGCTCCAACTTTTGTTTGAACTCCTGGATCTTAGCCTGGGTTTTCTCATGAATCATCTGAGTATTTTCCCCCTCACTTAAAGAAGAAGTCAGTTGCTCCATAGACCGAATCAAATCACTATTTTCTTCAAGGATCTGAGTGACTTCTCCCGGGAGAGGCAGGGCTCGGACACTGAGAGTGGCGAGTTTGTTTGGGGTGGTTATTGTGATGAGCCCATCGGCATCAACCTGGACCCCCTCAGGGAGTTTGCTCTGGTCCTCTTTGGTTTGGTGTATGACTGCAATCTTCTGTTGTTTACCTATTTCTTCGTTGACCATGTCCACTTTGGGTGGCTTAGTAATTGTTTCCCTAAATGGGATGATTGGTTCAGATACACTGATTTGAATCTTTGCAAACCTGAAAATAAAACCAATAGATACAATGATGATGATGACCTAGGAAAAACCTACAACTAAAAAATACCACATACATGTGTGAAGCAGGTCCTGTCAAAAAATAAGAGTTATTTTTCTTTTCAGAACTCTGTAATAATTTGTTTCATGAATTCAGAATGTAAAACTCATTTTGATTTCAGTCTAAAAAGATAAAATTCTGCTTAAAAAATAACACTTCAAGCGGAGTACCCAAACTTGTGTGTGTGTGTGTATGTGTGTTAGAACTGCATTATAGTGCTATTATTTAAAATAAAAAGGTTTACTTGCTTGGACTTACCTATCACATTACGTATGTTTTCACTTGGAATGCATTTGTTGTAGTAAGATTTGACTAATTTGTGTTTAAAAAAATAATGTATACCAAATTATTTACTAAGACACATGAGGAGAAAACATCTTATAGTTTTAAGTGGAATACAGAATTTTAGAACTGGAAGGGATACTAGACATCAGTTTAGTTCAACTCCATTGTAAAGATGAGGAAACGAGGCCCAGGGAAGTAAAGCACACAGAGTTAGTATCAAAAGTGGAACTAGGGCCCAAGCCTCGTAACTCAAACATTTTTAATCATTACATTCAATTACTAAGAAGTATATATTATTACACTTAGGAATGACATCTTAAATATAACAAAATGGGCTCTACTGGGAATTATCTTTAGTTTCCAATGGCATCATAAGACCAAAAGTTGATTGTAGCATAAATGCAGAAGGGAAAAATCTCTATCATGTTAGCTTAGGTCAACTGAAAAACGACTGTTTCAGGACCACTTTCTAAGTTCCTTTGAGCTGTGGGGAACTTCTCATTTTCAGACCGGGAAACAGCAACAGCAACTTACACCAACTAGTGGCAGTAATACATCCCTGGATTCCTTCAGGAAGAGCCCAGGCCAAAAACTAAATAAAGTGACATTATACTCCCATAAGAGACATAGAAGTAGAATTCCCAATATTCTTATGAAGGCAGTCTTAGCTAACTACAGGATGTGAATGCACCAAAGTAATATCGAAATCAACCTAGGTGGCATAGTGGATTTGTTGGATTTGGGAGTAAGGAAGACCTGAGTTCAAATCCTGCCTCAGATACTAGCTATGGGGCACTGGGCAAATTACTTTCATTCAGCCTCAGTTTTTTCATCTGTAAAATGGAAATAATAATACCACCTATTTCACAGGGTTGCCTTAAAATACTATGTAAATGCTAACCATCATCATCATTATTAAGTCATTTTTCTCTACCTCTCTCCTCCAACAAAACAGGTAATGTAGTGATATGGAAGGAAACCTGGGCCCTAATCTTGGTTAGTGACAGTGTGAGCCTGTATAAATCAGTAAATTAGGTCTAAGTTTCCTTATATGGGAAATAAAGACACCAGGCTAACTCTTTCCAGCTCTACCATTCTATGAGCTATAATTGGGAAATACAAAGTCCTTTCCAAATAGGGAGAGAGTTGTCGCTACTGCCTTTTTCTCCCCTTCCTTTTAGCCCTCATTATTCCCGGTTGTGTTTCATTTTTCACTGCTTCCATTCCTTGTATTCAAGGACCTATAAGTAATCCCTTTTTCCTCTTGTCTACTTTTTGTCCCCACAGCAAACGTGGAAAACTAGGAAAAGAAGACATTTGGTTAAATAATTCGTGTTCACCTGTATGGCCATCTCATTTATTTTAGTTTCTTTCTTCTTTTTTTTTTTGGTGAGGCAATCGAGGTTAAGTGACTTGCCCAGGGTCACACAGCTACTAAGAGTTAAGTATCTGAGGCTGGATCTGAATTCAGGTCCTCCTGACTCCAGGGCCAGTGCTCTATCCACTGCACCACTTACCTGCCTCTATGATTTTCTTCTATGGTATATTCAGATTACAGGGCTGCTTTGGGAAACAAAGTAGACTTTGAAATAAAGTCCAATATTTTTTAAAAAAATTATTATTAAATTAAATATTTCTATAAAGAAAAGCCTAAATAAAGATAATTTAATATACATTAAATATAAAAGATTAAGTTTAAACTTTAACATGAAATAAGGATTATGATTTATCTAGGAATCTAAGAGAGATTATCTCCCCACTTCTGCCCTGTGGAAAGCTGTATTTCTTTTAGTTGTTATAGGGGTGGGCACCAGACCTGGGATTTCATTGGTATAAGGGGCTCCAGAAAGATAAAATTCCCTCTACTAAAACAGATCAGCACTTTGCAACTTGCAGGTTTAGAGAGCTGCCCAGAGCCCTGAGAGCTTATGTCAGCTTCCCAGGGTCACACACCCTGTAGATTTATTTCAGAGGCAGGATTTAAGGCCTTCCTGGCCTCAAAGCCAAATTTCTAACAACTATCTGTCACTGCCTCTGGTAGTTATTATACTATAGCATATTTGTACATGTGACCATGTCTCAAATATCTTTGTACTTCCTCCAGTGTCAGAAACAGAGGGTTTTTTTTGCACACAGGGACAGAGAGTGGACCTGTGCTTTCCCTGGTAGGGGGAATTCATAGTGAGTAACCTACCTTTAATGATGCATATTGGTACTTCTTCTGTAACTTAGTAGTCTTAAAAGAGTTTCTGAGAGCACTAGGGTTGCACATTCTGTTTAGGGCTGGAACCCAGCTCTCTATGAACCACATCATGAGGCCTCTCATTTAATAAACAGTTGCTACTGCTGTTGATATAATTTTAGAACCTGGTTCTTGTCTACATTACTCTACTGGAAGTGCTCCTTTGCAGATCCCTCAGTAATGTACCACTGCCAAAGCTAATGACCTTTCCTCCATACTCAACTCTTCACCTCCCTGCTAATGTTCTGGCCATACTCTACTTGCTTTAGTTGCTGTTGAACTACCTTTTCCTCATAGAGAAAACTTACTATCTCTCTGTCCAAACCAAGGTTAAGCACAAGCATCCACTACTGGGGAGATAAGACAAAGGCCTAAAGGCCAAACCAGCTGTGAAAGCTCACTGCAACATCTTGTTAAGATGACTTACATTGCTGGCTTAACTGTTTGTAGCATCCCTGGACTTTAGCATTTTTCCCATTTCTAATTCTCATTCTTTCCCCTTTGAAATTTCGGTTTTGGTTTATTCTACTCTACTTCTTTATAAATGACCTTTGCCTACCTCAACCCTGATCCCATGGGCTCTGAGAATTAAACCGACAAAGAACCACGACATGTACCCAAACGTCCTTTCTAATTACTCTTTCTGCCACTTCTTTTTCCACTTACCTCTCTTTAGGGCCTAAGTAATTTCTCATCTGCCTTCCATCAGGTGTGGCAGGAGAAGGAGGCTTATTTTCCTATCTATGCCCTATAGGATTTCTTTAGTTTTCAGTAGACTCCAGTGACTGTACAGAGGCATCTCCATGCCTCTGTAGGAGGAGGGAAAAAAAAAAAAAGGAAAAATCCTAGTATCATTTGATCATGGTTATGAGGAATTTACCTATTCCACTATCTAATACCATTTAGTGTTTTTCAATTTTGAAAGCTTCATTTTTGTGTATAAACTTGAATGATATGTTAGCTAGTGTTATAAAATCACTTTCGCAATTTAATTTTTGTCTATTTTAGATGAATTTTAATGAAATCATAATTTTTTCCCCTTTCTTTTTCCTAAAAATCATCCTCTGAGCAGTGTAATTGGAGCCAGAAGCCCTAGATTCAAATCTTGCCTCTTCTACTTATTACCTCTACCTGTGCAGCCTTGGGAAAATCAAGTTTACCTTTCTGGGGCTCAGCTGCCTCATCTAATAAATGATGGTACTGAGCAATATAACTTCTGGCTCAAAATCCCATGATTAAAAAGAATCTGAGCTATGAAAGAATGGAGTTTTATCACCTCCAGAAACAGGTGTCTCCAGCAACCACGGAGAGCAACTAACTATAAGAGTGCTTGAGAAGAATGCTTAAAGTATCTCTTTAGAGAACATACATCCAAAGATGGCTGAGGGGCCTCTGTCTGCATTACTTTGCTCCCTTCATTCAGCATCAGTCTATATTTCTGATGATGTTTATAAGCTGTAACACTGATCTTTCCAATTGCTTTCATGCTGAATGGTTTTCAAAGTGAGCTGGTTTTCTATAAATACTTTAATACCATGTCAAGGCCACATTTCTGAAAAAAAAAATCAATTTCTCTTTCTGTAAGTGTAATTTTTTTTTCTCCTGAGGAAAAAAAGTGCACCTAAACACCAGTGAATGCAAATAATACACACCTAAAATACAAGTGGATGACTTAACTCAGATACTCACTGAAGCATAAGAACACACACTTGGAGGGGGTAATTCTAAGTTTAAAAAGATGCATGATATTATGCAGAGAGGAAACTAATGGTTTGAGAATTAAAAAATAAATTAAAATTGATTTTAATGTGAGAGGGGAATTTATTTCAAATTACTACTGAGAAGCACAGAATTTTGAGCTGGAAGAAATCTCAGAAGTAATCTTAGTAAAAATTATTTTCACAGATAAAGAAACTAAGGTTCAGAAATGTTAAGGGACCTGTCCAAGGAAATACATCATCTATTTCATTTACAAGAATTGCTTCAGTATCTACTCTGTGTCAGGCACTGCACTGTACCAGGAGTTGGGAAATACAAAGGCAAAAGTGCTTGCCCTTAGGGAACTTACATTCTATCAAAGATTATCTAAAGCTAATAAACTAAATAACTTTATAAGTTAAAACAATCATTGAAAGTTATTAATATTTACTCTTTTAAAAGAAATTATGCTTTGTGATTTATTATTCTCTGAGTGCTAATGAAGCTTTCCATAATTAGCAAGACAATTTTAACAAAGAAACCTAATGACATCAAAGAAGGTAAAGGAAAGGCAATGCAGAGGACCAGAAGTCAGAAGCCCTGGGGCCTACTCCTAACTCTTGTCACTACCTCTCTGTGACTAGGAATAATTCTTCTGACATCTCTAAGCCACAGGTCCTTTTCAGTTCTAAAATTCTAAGTTCTTAATCTAAATAGCCATAAAAATTTTAAACCTAAAGAAAGGGGAAAAAATCCACAATTTCATTAAAATTTATCTAAAATAGGAGACAAAAATCAAATTGCAATACTTTTTTTATTAAAAAAAGTTATTTTATAATACTAGCTAACATGCCATTCAACTTTATACTTAAAAATGAAGATGTCAAAATGGAAAAACATCATATGGGATTAGATGGTGGAATAGGTAAATTCTTTACAACCACATTCAAATGATACTAAGATTTTCTTTCTTCATTTCCAAGTAACTTCTTTTATTAAAACATTACCTTGATAATGTATATAAAAGCACTTTAAAGCAATATATGCTGTCATTTATTATTATTATTATATAAAATATTATATGACAATATATGACTAATATAGAAAAATAACATTAAAATAAAAAGCATTCAAGAAAATAGGAAGAAAGTGACATTTCCTGGTGGTAGTCATTTTATAGTTATTAAAATTTAAATGTATGATCCAGTTGCAGCAAAACTCTTGCACAAGGAGGCTTTGCCTACCCACCAAAGATAAACCTCAGTCATGGATTTCAATAACTGAGGAATACTCAAACAACCTACTGAACTACACACATATAGGGAACATAACTCCACCACCCTTGTCTCCTAACCTTTCTTTCAAGTCATCCAGGCATCGTTGGAGATGGACCTCTCCTGCTGTAACTAACACATGTTCTCCAGTCTCCTGAATTAAAACTTGCACACATGGATCAGCCTGGTTTAAAAGCTTCATTCCTTTAACCAACTGCGGCATCTCACCTAAGCAGACCAAATAGAAAATGCTTATTAAAAATACAGCAAAAGGAGGACTATTAAAAACCATTACCATCCAAGGGAAAGAATAGAAATCCATTAGTACTGAAGCTCCTAATGTTTTTTTTAACCCATTTGGATAAAAACCTCTACAAAAATTACAATTATGTGTGAACTTATTACTTCAAAATTCAGTTTTACACATTTTTAGGCCATAGCATTCACAAGCATGCAATGTGAAATCCGTAGCTAGTCTGTAATACCCCTTGAACTCTTCAATAGACATAACTATCGTCTACCATTGGTTCTAGGAATATAACAGACATCTCCCCCCAAATCACAGATAAAACATAGGCAGCTAATAACCAAAGGAAGGCTTCAGTGTGGAATCTAGCTAAAAGAAAAATGAGAATAAATAGCTGTCACAGAGCTGCTGCAACAGGGAAAAACTCAAATCATCTATAAAATTGCTTATATTACAATCAGGATTTTTCTGGGCATAAAACTTGCCCTATAAGTATCAGCTTTAAGCATCTTGATAAAGTTATTAGTTATTGCCTTTGAAGCCATCTCTCCAGTCTTGTAGAGCTCTCTAAATGCCTCTCCTCATATAGATATATGGCATGTAGAGCAACACTTTGGAGCTTTCTTAGAGTATCATCAGAAGAGGGTCCCTTGCATGGCAGTACCTGAGTACCTATCAGGCTGTCCTGCCCAAGTCTCCCTCCTGGAGATACCCATATTTTTACTGACTTCACAGGAAGTCTACCAAATGAGTGGATTTGTCCACAAAGAGGCTGTGGAATACTGGTCTGGTTTTGGAGTGATTGTGTAGGGTGTGGATCCCTGCAGCCTCTGAAACAGACGTTTTAAAGTACTTTATATTAACATATGGTCTTGTTCCTGTTTTAAACAGGAAGAAACAAACAATGGCCCCCCAAAGTCTGTATTTTAGAGACCAACCCAGAAATCCCAGACATCATAGCTCTACTGATTCCACAAACGAAAAGTACTTGATGTGACAGAATGGGGGAGTCAAAAAGAGTGAAGGATTTAGAGTCAGGTGACCTGAATTTGAATCCCAGTTTTGCTCCTTAACTACCTGTGTGGCCTTGGTCCAGTCACTTCACCTTTCTAGGTCTCAGTTTCCTCATCTGCAAAATAACTGGGGTGGTCTTGAACCCTAAGGTTTCTTCCAGCTCACATTCCTCTGATCCTACGATCCAGTACATGTAGGATGTGGCCAGTGGGTAAGGCAGTTCCCAAAGTGGACATCAGTAATTAGGAGAAGGCAAAATAGTTGAGACTCAGAAAAGGAACACTCTGTTAGACTAACAGGAATCCACACAAATGGTGACATGAGCCTTCCTGGAAGCTGTCCTAGAACAATCAGAAGCCAGACCACTGAAAACATGCGGAATCAAAAATAGCATCTGAAATTGTGAAGATGCTAGGAAGATGTTGCAATGAAGCAAAACCAGAAATCAGATGGTGTGGGTCAACGTGTGGTCTAGAAAAGGTCTGGCCTAAAAAGCTCAGAGAGAAAGATTTGCTCCTGCATCCTCCTTCTTCCCTTGGCTTATGTGACACTTCCCTCTCCTGGTTCTTTTTCTACCTGTGTGACAGCTATCTCAGTCTCCCCAGCCTTATTTCACAATCATGGCCTACCCCAAAACTTTGAAAAAAGGCTCTCTTGACTTATCTTTGATTCTCTGCTGTTGATGTATCAGCTCCCCTGATTTTAGTTATCATTCCCTTCCTATCTACCCATCCATCCATCCTAAATCTCTCTACCAAGCTTCAGTCATGGATTTCCAATAGCTTACTGGACATTTATTTTCACCTGGATGTCAGGTAGATATTTAAAATTTAGTATAAACTGAACCAACATGACTGCCCTGAAATCCTCTCAAAATTGGGAGACTGGAAGAAAGGTTATTTCCTCATCACACAGGTGGTAAGTCCCAGGACATAATAACTAGGATTACTCTCCTGATTGTGTATCCTATTTTGTGTTTCCTAGGTCTTTGTTGTAATGGGTCCACTCTGACCTCAAGTTATGGCCAAAGAATTCTTGCCCACCCTGCCAATTGTGGACAAGCAAGAAGGATGCAGCTGCCAGAAGATCTAGAGGCAATGACAACACTTAAGAGACTGGTAGAGTTACAGAAACCTGTAGAGAACGTGGGAACCACTGTCACCCACAGTTTTTGACTAATGTCATACCACCAAGCACCAATTCTGAGTTTCAAGGAGGCATTTTAGGGAGAAATTGTGGCTAATGCTGCTGCTACAGAAGAGAACATGGTGAAAATGAATCCTTTCATGGAAATAACTGTCATTTTACCAACAGCCAATGCTACTCCTTTTAGAGATTTTTCTCTGACCTGGTCCCCTCCCCACAACTTTGGACCACTGCAACCTCTTAACAAGCCATTTGGACTTCTTTATACTGTGAATTCTGGCTTCCTTGAGTATAGCATTCTATTCATCTTCTTACATCAAAATTCAGATCTTGCCCCTTTTCCCCACAAGAGTTTTTTTTCAAAGGGTTCACTGAAATGATAGGCAGGATTCTAATGGACCATAAATCTATAAAGAAATTCAGCTGAGGAGGCACAGAAAGCCATCAAGAATATATTTCTGAAGACCAAAGAGAAAGACTAATGATGAGGAGGAAAAAGGGGAGTTGTCTAAAGAGACTGATTTGGATACACAGAAGAAACTCATCAACCAGCTAAGATTTTTTTCAGAAGTGTACTGACAATGGGAACAAGTACAGTAATGGAGGATTAACATAATGGCATAAACTGCGATGAATGTCAGGAGGGCTAAAGTTAAGAATGAACTAACCTTGGCAAGAAATACTCAGGCTTAAAAAAAAAAAAGACGTGTTTCTTTTAACTAAACTGAGGAAAAGAGGAGGACTAAAGAAGAGAAGTAAACTTGTCCCACTTGCCAGGACAGATGGAGCGATGATAAATGATGATGCAGGGAAGGTAAAACTGATCAATTCTGATTTTACATCTATTAACCAACCCAAAGCGGAATAAACTGCCTTACAAGGTAGTGGGTTCCCTTTTATTTAAGGTTTTTCAGTAAATGCCGGAAGACTACTTATCAGTGCTGTTGTAGAAGGATCATTTTTTAAGGGCCAGCTGGACGAAATGGCCTTCATGGTTTCTTCCAATTGTGAAAGTCTGTGATTCTGATTCACCCTCAGGTGCACTGGATTTTTCTTAGTTACCAGCAAGACAGAAGGGACTACTACAAAATCCCTAAATACTAAAGACAAGCAGTTCTAAAAGCACAATATGTAGTATCCATTGCAAAGAGCAAAGCACAAGTGTCTTGCACAGTAGGCATTTAATAAATATTTGTGGAACTGAGCTGGAACACAAGAGCTGTCTTACCTGGATGTTTTGGCTCAATTGCAACTCTCACAATGGGAGTGGCTTCAAAGTTGAGTGGGATAAAGGGAGGGCAAGATGGCGAGGTACACAGGGTAGCAGACTTCAGGACAAACTCCTGCAGACCTCCTATCCCTAAAAAACAAACAAGAACAACAAACTCAGTGAACAAGAACTCAAGGTTTAAGATATCAATAAATAATGACAAAATCTGAATGTACAACTGAAAACCAAAACAAGGCCAATATCTAATCTGATTTAAAATGATACAGATTTGCACACTGATTTTTTATTAATATGCAATCCCTGGCACTGCTTCCAAAACCCGGATTCTGTATTGCATCATAAAAGACTAATATAGGCCCCAACTTGGAACACAGCATTACTCAATGACATCTTGTCTTCCAACACTGATTAACATACATCACGCTTATAGATAACATTTAATTTTTTAAGAATAAACGTAGAACAGAAATTCTCTTTAACAAAGAATTAATTTCCTTAATGCAGGAAGACTTCTTCCATTCAAATCCTACTATCACAGCTCACTGTGGTTTAAGAAGTGATCATGGGTTTTTCAAGCTATGCCAGAAAAGCACAACCTTGAGAGATCCTAAAATGTCTACCATTCAAAGATAAGCCTCGCTAAGTTTAAAGAACATCCCAAGGCTGGTTATGGATGTTTTTCTGGCCACTGCTAGCAACTCAAGAAGATCATCTACCACAGAAGGAAGAGAGAAGCTACCATTTGCAATCAAAGGATGTAGGACGACAACAATGAAATTATAGATTCTTTAGATATCTTAACAAGAAATGGAGGAAAATTTTAAATAAGTGGACTCATTTCAACTGATTATTTATACATTCATTTAGTCAACAAATATTTAAAGTTTTAATAGAAACATTAAACATCAATACAAACTACATTTGCTTTATATTGATTCATATTTAAATTAGTTTAAATGCATAAAATTTCTTAATACTTTTTTTTAGTTTTATCCTTAAGTCTCCATTATGATTGTTCAGTTATTTTCTTCAAATAATCACAGATTTATTTCACTCACTTTTCCTCATATGATAGAGTTAAAATACAATCCGTTCTTCTGGTTCTGCTTTTTTCACATTTTGTGATTTAATAAAAGATCTTTCTAGATTTGTTTGTATCTTAATTGCTTTATAGCATTCCATTATATGAATGTACCACACTTTAATCATTCTCCTACCGTTCGACATTTAGGTTGCTTTATCTTTCTCTCTCACAATTATATAGAACGCTTCTATGAAAATCTTTCAGCAGATAGCTCTTTTATTCGTATTATGATGACACAATAAGGGTATATCCTTAAAGAAAGAATTATTGGGTCAAAGAGTATAATTATCTTTACAAACTTTATTGCATAATGCCAATCTCAGAAAGATTTTAGAAGTTTTCAGTTCCACCATCAATGAATAAATATTCCCATTTGGTCATAATGTTTACATCATTATTTCATGATTTTTGAGTATTTTTGCCAACTTGATAGGTGTGAGATGGTATCTCAAAGTCAACAAGTATTTACTGAACACACTATGTATGAGGTATTTGTGTTATATACTGTAGATGACACAAAGACATATGAACTAGCTCCTCTCCTTTAGGAGTTTACAATCTTGAGGGGAGATAAGAAATATGCACAAAAAACTACAATACGAGGCAATATATAAGTGCTATAAGAGTGGCATAGATACTGATTATATAGATATACAGAGAAAGATGATAAGGTATGGCACAGTGTTCAGGAACATTTTAATGGAGGAAACGACATTTGACTTGGATCTTGAGAGATAAGCAGGATTCAATAACTGAGTTGAAAAAGGGAATCCAATCAAAAGAGAGAATGTGAAGAGCATGAAGAGGCATGTCGGAGGGACAGAAATAATATCAGTTTAGAAGAAATTGAGCAAGTTTATCTAGGGAAGTACTGTGAGCTCAGGCTACAATAAGAATTAAACCTGCAAAGGGCCTGGAATGCTAAACAAAAGGCTTTACCCCTTTGTGTTCTGAGGTCATGGAGAGTCAGTGAGGATTTTTGAGCAAAGGGACAACTTCATCAAAGAAGTGTTTTTATATACTTTATCTGACAGCAATGAAATAGAAGGATGAGGATAAGGAAATAAAAGTAGAGGTACCAGTTATGAACAGATGAGAGGTAGACTATGAAGAAAGATGTGACAAGAGTTGTCAACTGATAAATTGTAAGAAGAGAGGAAACAGTCAATGACGACTTCAAGACTTCAAGTCTGGTTGATGGGAAAAGCATCGATAACACCGCCAAAAGTAGGGAATTAGGGAAAAGGAACTACTTCATGGGTTTAGGGGAAGATGATGGCTTGGGTTTTAGACACATTAAATCTGAGATAACTGCAGAACAATCAAGTGGAGATTATAGAGGCAATTGGAAGTGTACAACCAGAACTTAAGAGAAAGCTCATAGACGGAGATAAAGACTTAGGAATTATTCAATATACTTCAATTTAAGAAACACTTATTAAGTGTCTACTGTATGAGGGATCATGCTAGGTCCTGGGGATACAAAAACAAAAAAATAGTCCTTGTCCTCAAAAAACTTACTTATGCTGGGGGTAAAAGGAAATACAGAGATGAATAAATACAAAACACTTAACAAAGTAATTTCAAGAGGGAAAAAGCCCTAACAACTTATGGATGGGGTGGGGAATCTAGAAAGACCACAAATAGGTGGCAGTAGCCATAGTGTGCTTTGAAGAAACTTGGACTTTCCAAGAAGAAATTATAAAGGACTGCATTCCAGAAAAGGGAGGAGCAGCTGTGCAAAGGCAAAGAGGTGGTAAAGGAAATACCATGTATAGGCAATAGGCAGGGGAGTAAAATGAAATAAAAGGCTAGAAGGGATGTGAGGGATGCAATCAAGTATATAAAATAGTTGAAACTGTGAGCAGGAGGCAAAGGATAAAACCTTGAAGAATGTCCACATTTAAGGGGTCTGAGGAAGAAAACAGCCAGAAAAAGAGAAAGAGTGCAAAAGGAAAGCCAAACTCTAAAGATAGAAAGAATTCCTTTTGTGTGTAATTTGGTGGTGGTTCTACATCAGGAGAAGTGACAATTTCCCTGAAACCATCAGCATTTCTTAAACTGGAATCTTATTGTTCAATTATATCCTATCCATTTAGGCAACACAGTAAACACACACATGCACATACATACACGCACACACATGTGAGCATGCACACACTTCATAACAGCAAGCAGAAGTGTTAACTTCCCATTTAATATACCACTAACCTGAGTCAAATGATGCTGCAATTGAAACCCACGATTATTTCTGGCAGACACATGCCCTACCACCTTTACAATTCCACTGGCAGAACCAACAGTCAAAACCCACAAATAGAGCTATGATTCACAGCTCAGATGAAATGGAACTATGACGTCCATTATCATGTTATAGGTTTGTGTGTGCAAGACCAACATTCAGAAAGCAATTTATTTTCTCTTGGGACAATCAGAGTACTTATATGGATGATGGTGCCTCTGTCTGGTCTTGTAGCCAAACACCTAAACTTCACACAAACATGATTAAATGAATAAAAATTGTTATCATTTTTCAAAAAGCAAAATTGAAAATACTTTTATTCAATCAACTAACTATAAATATTAATAAACATATTTTAAATAAGGCACACAATTTAACATAATGTTTTAATACAAAATCTAGACACGATCAGGAGGCATCCTCTAACAAATTTTTAAATATTATAAAATATTCTTTAGTCTAATTCTAGCTTTCCCCCAGGCTTCAAGAGTGCTCATGCTCAAAATGAGCCAATGTTACGATGTGGCAGACAAAAAGATCCAATGCTATTTAAGGTTGCATTAAGAGAAGCATATTGTCCAAGACGAGAGATAATGACTCCACTGTACTGGTCAGACTACATCTGGAACACTGCATTTAGTTCTGGGCATCACATTTTAAAAGAGACATTGGCAAGCTTAAGTTCCTCTAGAAGAGAGCTATCAGTATAGTCAAGAGTATGGAAAAAGAAAAGTCAAATTTTTAGTCTGTATAACTCCAAAGGACAAGAATAGGATAAAAGGTTGAAAAATTTCTTTGGATTTCAGTTCAATATTAGAAAGACCTCTAAAAATCAGAGCTATGTCAAAATAGAATAGCCTTTTATAAGTTCTCTGTCTTTGGAAGTGTAACAGAGGCTGGATAGTCATTTGTCACGAACAATTATTTGGGAACTTATTTATTAGGTGGGAACTTGGCTGACACTTAAATATCTATTAAGCACCTAATATGCTCAAGGCAGTATGCCAGGGCACTGGGCTTACAATAGGGGGAAGATATGACTTGACACAGTTGTTGTTGTTCAGCCATGTCCAACTCTTCATGAACCCATGGACCATAGAACATTTGGTCTTTCTATTCTCCACTCTGTCTTGAAGTACGTTAAAGTTTGTGTTAGTTGTTTCTACGACGCTACCCATCCATCTCATCCTCTGCTGTTCCCTTCTCTTTTTGCCTTCAATCTTTCCCAACATCATTCTGTCTTCTCATTTATGTGGCCAGTGAAGAGCCTGAATTAATTTCTTGAAGTATTGACTAATTTGAGCAAATCAGCTCCTCCTCTTCTTTCCTCTCCTACCCTCTCCTCTCTTCTCTTCTCCCCTCCTCTCCTCTTCTCCCTTCCTCTCTCTCCATGGGGTGGTCGTGCCCTTACCTGAGGGCATTCTGCCCAAAGGAAAGCAAATTTTGACAGCTGAAGCCTAGCCTGACGTCATGGGGTTTACTGGCTAGAATTCTGCCTAAAGACCATGCCTGAAACTCAATTCATTCTAGCTCTCACTGATTGGCCAACAATAGGTCCCTTTCCAAGCACCACTTAATGGTTATTTTTTTGGCCCTGATGGTTCTGAGTGAATGTAAATAGTAATCCCCTCTCAGTTCGAGCTTAAAGTGACAGTAGGATAACCAGGTAGCGATATCTAGCTGATATTATAAATATAACACTGGAGATCAGAGGAAAGAAAGAAGGGCTAGAAAGAGCACAGGCCCCAGAGTGAGAGGACATGAGCTCAGATACCATCTCAGATACCAACTTACTGTTGCTTAATACTCATTTTACCTCCCTGGGTCTCAATTTCTCATTTGTAAAATAAAAAAGTTGGAATTAGATTAGGGTCTCTTGAAGTCCCTTTCAGTTTTCTATCTATGATGCAATATAGGCTTGGGAAATAATTTTATATAAAGGTGTTATCTGAAGATATAATAGTGGAAAAGATTGCCAATAAAAACCATGGAGAAAGGAATGATACAGATAAAGTTTGAGGAAGAACACTTATAAAAATAATCAACCTACAAAACAGGATGCAGAAAGATAATTTAAAAATCAAGATTACAGAAGAGTATGATGAAAAAGGAAACTATATTACTTTTAAAAAAATCACAAAAGAAAATTGCCCATAAGTACTGAAACCCAGAGGATGAAGTACAGATTGAATGAATCCAAAAATCATCAACAGAGGAAAAAAACCAAGACAGAACATACTCAGAAATGTAACTGCCAAGCTCCAGCAAGAGACAGGTCAACTATCAAGGAAATCCAATAAGAACCATATAGAACCTTGCTTCAACCACAAGAAAGAAAAGAATAGATTGGAATATGATATACTGAAAGGCAATGGGGAATGGTCTGCATCCAAAAAGAATTTATTATGCTGAGCATATCTGACAAGGGGGGAAAAAATAGCTTTTAGCAGAAACAATGACTTCCAAGCATTCCTCCTAAGAAATTAGAAATAGGCAGGCGTTTTGAAATGTAAATGTAGCAAAGATTTAATTATAATAGGTCATATTATATATTCTGACCTCATTTCTTTTGATACTTATAACAATCCTTTGAGTTAAGTAGTTGTTACAGTTTCCTCATTTTATAGATAATTAAACTGAGGTTTATAAAAGTTAAGTGACCTGTCCAGAAACACAATGAAACATTAAAAAAGCAAACACATTTGAATAATTCAGAAAGGCTGAAAAATACCAAGCTACATCTCAGAAGGAGGAGACTTTCTACTACTTACTATGTCTTACTATGTCTAAGGGGCAGGTGGAAAACAACAACAAACTATGAGTTTGGGTATTCCCCCCGAAGAAAAGAGACAAGAACTAACCCTAGCAAGGTAGGGAATTTTAACGTGTGTTAGTTACATTTGATAGAATAAGAGAAGGAGGGAGAAGGGAAGGGAATAGGCCTTTATAAAGCACTTACTATGTGCCAGGCACTGTGCAGTGTTTTTTGTTTATTTGTTTACAAATATACTCCTATTATATATATACCTCCCAAAGACCTCTATGAGGTAGATGCTATTATCCTCATTTTTTACAACTGAGGAAACAAGGTGGCAACAGAGGTTAAATGACTTGTCCAAGGTCACATGGCTAGTAAGTGTCTGAGGCTGGATTTAAACTCAGGACTTCTGATTCCAGGCCCAGCACTCTATCCACTGTGTCACCATCTGCCTCTAAGAGGCAGAAGAGTATTAAAATATTGTGGATAGGGGTTCCAGGGAAGTAGGAATCTCACGAATTTCCCTCATACCTAGGATGGGCAAAGGAACATGAACCAGATTCCAGGTCTGTTGACCAGACCAAGAACAGATTCCTTAATTCTATTTTCATTGTTTCCACATTCCTATAAACCAGGCCTGCACAACCTGTGGCCCGTGGGCATGCCAAAGGACTTCAGGCAGCCCTTGAAATGTGTAGAGGATGTTTTCCTCTATATTTTTTGCAGTTCGCACAAAATTCATTGACGGGCCAGATTGTGCAGGCCTGCTATAAACTCATGTCTGAGTTTATCTTCATCTGTGACATCACATTTCAAAAAATATTAATTCAGTCCTTTCCCTCCTGCAAAGAAGGTGTTTTTCTGCACTGTTAGAAGAAATGTCTTCAACAAGAGTTTTTTATGCTAATGAAATTACAACTCCAGCTTCTTCTATCCATCTTTTATTTTGTTTAGCATATTGTGCTGTTTAAGATGAAGGGGAGCTTCGCTTAGCAACAGCCACCCACTCATCCAGCTTACTGAATGCTCTATCTTCTTCATCTTCATGTGTCTTTGTAAAAGTAAGTTATACCCTAATGACAGCGATGTGGGCAAAGACTTAAGAAGGGGACAAGAAGCCTTTTGCCTGAGGCAGCACTATAGCTCTGAAATGAGTAGAAGAGAATAGGTTGGACTACTTTTAGGAAAATGCAAGAATTTTCAATTATTCAAGCTTCTCCCTGAAACAAAAATCCCCTCTTTTCAATACCAATTTTCCCAAGTTGAACACCATTCTCAATACTACAGGCAACTCTCTTAGCTTACAAATTGTAGAGAAGGGACCTTTCTGTGTTAGTAAAGGAAGCTCCTTATCAGGTACTTCTTACATTGATGAAATCATAGGTCTGATTTTAAAAAAAAAAGCTCTTAATTGTCCATGTATATGATTCTCTCCATCTACGAATCATGGAATATTACAACCTATGAGAAATCGAAATGGTAGATCACTCAAAGGCAAGAAAGGTAGTAGGTGTAACTAGGCTTGGTAATGGATTACAAATTATGAACTGTCTTCACAAAGCAGCATACAAATTATTGCCAAAGGTATATATGATTAGAAAAGGAGGTGGGTTATAAATGTGGAGAGAGCAACTCACTGATAGCCATATAATCTTATGAGATCTATAGCACTCTATGTGAGCTCCCTGTAAGGAATTTATAAGAGGATATTATGAAGAGTAACATAGGATGGAAGCCATGGATAGGTTGGGATTCACATCACTAGAAGGAGTACTGATATCAAAAAGAGCACTGATCCACTGCAGTTTTTCTTTTGTTTGTTTTGTTTTTTGGTTAGGCAATGGGGTTAAGTGACTTGCTGAGGATCACACAGCATTGCAGTTTTTAAATGTACAGGTTCCATCTACTTTAGTAGAATGTAAACTCTTTCATGATAGAGATTATTTTACTTTTATTTCTGTGTTCTTAGAGACTAGCACAGTGTCTTGTACATTGCAGGTACTTAATAAACATTTATGGAATTGAACTTAAATTAGCTTCTGTGTTGTTCTTCTGTTGTACTATTGTCTTATAATCATATCAACTGCTACCATCTCTTTTATTTGCCCAAGGAGAACTTAATGGTCAACCTTCAATTTAACTCTAATTTCTTTATATTTTCTGGTTTCACTTACGGTAAGGATATCTATATGGATGTGATCTAGTTTCCCTAGTAATGAACTAACTTACTGGTTGCTGAAAAAAAATCTTGCATTTAGAATATACAAACAGTTAAAATTAATGTCTATAGCTTTTAAACATGCTGACACTATTACTATGGAAGCAGAAGGGGGCCTCATGGGACTGAGGTTCATTTAGTATTTTTAATCTGTTCCATAAGTTTCCCCAGCTAAAAAATTCCCCATCCAGTGGCTATCCCTTTGTTGCTAAAATTAGCTAAGGTTGGTCCTTAGACAGAAGATAGATTAATTCCCAGGACCATATTTCTAGGCTTTCCAACTTAGTAGCACTGCCACAGCTTATACTCCACTAGTATAAAGTCTTTGAGAATCTGGAGTTATCTACATACTATGATGAGAAAATAATTCATCTTACAGATTGGAAATCAGAAGCATAGTGAAGAGAAACCTGCAAATCACATAACTAGCTTGGGGCTAGCTTACTTCACTATCATGCAGTCTTCTTTCTTTTTTTTCTGTCTTAAAAACAAAACAGATCAAAGCCAAGCAGAAAACCACTAAGAACATTCAATTTCATATTTTAAGTGACAATCACATATAGCTATGTTAAATTTGAACAGAATCTCACTTTTACTACCCTTATATTAAATCTAGTAACAAAAACCAAGCATGCCTTTCCCTGAATCATTCTGGCCACATACATGCACATTTTCCCTCTATTTCTCTAATCACCAGAGCTTTCCTCTTCTCACTATTCAGGGCCTGATCTGCTTGTACAAAAGAACTCCAGAAAAGCTGGAGCTGGGTACTCACTAATCTATAGCCATTTGGAAATAACTGAAGAGACTATTTTCTGCTGTGCCTGACATGCTATTATCACCAGTTTTTGTAGTTCAGAAAGTCTACCTCCAAATTAGAAATAAAAGAGCATCCAACAAGGCCAGAAGTACAGGAATATCCTAAACTAAAAGCTAGCCTTCAAACTCCATCCTATCTCTGACCTATGACCAGGCTGTACTTCCTTTCTTTGCTCAGAGAACATATGGCTTCAATGAGAAACAAATAGTAGTCTTTCCTCTTTCTCACCAAAAACCCAATCTGCAGATGGTCAGTATATTTTCATCTTCTATAGCTAATAAAAGAAATCTTCGCATATACCATAGTGACTTATTTCTTTGCATTTCATAAAATGAGCCCCAAATGACCAAATCTACTATTTCTAATCAGACACAGCTAGATTTATTAAGATAAAAGTAGTTCATTCAATTCTGGGATGGGAGGAAGCAAACTTTTCAGATTTTCTGTGTCACAGTTGAGGCAGTGTGCCGATAAATTGATGCCTCCAAACCACAGTAACATGTGATGGCCCAAATCTATCATCAGTCTTGCCACCAATAGCCTAGTTGTTATTTTTGTGTGTGTGTGTGAGGTTTACAACTGGACCATTTTAGCTTACCCAAGGCTGTAATTTGACAAAGCAGCTTTCAATTCATGTGGTTTTTATTTCACTCAGTTTCATCAAAATCATAAGATAAGTGGGGGCATAGCCCCTTCTAAAAAAAAAATAGTCCACCAGTCAAAACAATGAACTAGGCACAGAAAATACTAGGACCTCTTAATGTAGTTGCCAAAAATTTATTCTGTGATTGACAGCAAATTGCTTACTTCCTCTCTGTTTCCATTTTTTCCTTAAATGCCAAGTGAAATTAGACAAACTCACTTGTTTAGGCCATGTAGTGCATTTGACTGACAGATGAGACCATTCATTTGAACACTTCCTTCTTCAGTTTGGTACAATTTACTTTGCCGTCATACATCGTTATATCAGTTGCTATGCTGCTGAGCTCAGATAGAACCACTCTCAATATCCTAATAAGGTGGTATCTCAATATGCACCATATTGGCTATGGTACATCTTTTATAGCAAAGGCAGTTCACTTTTTTGGGTCGCACATAAATGACAACAGCCTAGCACAAAATGGCTTGCCCCCAATATCAGTGTGCCAAGAAGCTTTATTAGCCGGTTCACAAAGAAAACATTGCAGTCATGTATGATAAAATGAATGTCTTTTTTTTTTTGGTGGGGGTGGTGAGGCATTTGGGGTTAAGTGACTTGCCTATAGTCACACAGCTAGTAAGTGTCAAGTGTCTGAGGCCGCATTTGAACTCAGGTCTTCCTGATTCTGGGGCTGGTGCTCTATCCACTGTGCCACCTAGCTGCCCCCCCCCCCAAATGAATGTCTTGCATGAGAAATCTACAACTTAACAGCAGTAATTCTTAACTTTGAAAACTTACAAAAACACAACATAGCTCCTAAGTGTGGATTGTGGTGCTTCCCAAGACTTTTCAATTTTGACTTTTCTGTAAATTTAAAGGGGGATCCCTACTGTCCAGTTATCAACTCAAAACCATATAATGATCCCTCCCACTCACAACTACAATGTGTGGGTATACACATATACTAGACGGCAAGTCATTTGAAGGCAAAGGTCATATCTTCTATTTCTTTTGGATTCCACAAACTGACTAGAGTTCATCACTCAACTCATGTTTTTGTAAATGCAATTAAATTATTAAAGTGAATAACACCATCTCAACCTCTCAGTAAAAAAAAAAATGAACAAAGCAAAGAAGGAGTGTAAAGTAATGGAAAAAACAACTGACAAGAAATCAAGATGCGTGGGTTTTTATCCCTGCTGATGTCCGTCACCAGCTGTGTAAGCCTGATCAGAATATCCCAGCTCTCTGAATCTATTTTCTGATCTGCAGTAAGAAAGATTATACTAGATGCACTTAATTATTTGATCATTCTTTTACTCATGTTGTACGGTATAGGGTTGTGAAGAAAAAACTCTGCAAAACTTAAAGTGTTATAAAGGTGTTATATATTAACTATTTATTATTATTTTCACAAGGGATTAATAGAATTTTATTTAAATAAACGTTTATGCTCTGTACATAGCCCCAGGGATGGAAAACAGGGAAGGGGCTCAGTCATCAGTAGTTTTACAAACATCAAAGCAACTGCAAGGCCCACACAGTAGCTTCACAAGCAAGGCCAGTAACTGCTTGTGCTCCTGTTGCACATCCGGCAGAGGGGTGAGCAACTTACAATGAAGGCTCCCCTCTACCATTCGGCCTAGGGCCCGGCGAAGCTCCCACAGCAGCTCAACAGTGTGTGAGTCACCTTCTAGCTGCAGGAGATCACTGTCACAGTAATAATAATCATAATCGTAATCATAATCATAAATGATTTCAAATATCCCTTCCACACCTAAATTTCTACGTTCTTTCATGGGGTGTTCAAGGAGGATTAGCACCAATGGTGTGAGGACTTGCTGAGCCCTTTTCAGGGCTACTCATCCACCTTTGGTGGCCACTCCCTCCCCCCAACTCTCACCTGTGGCTCCAAGAAGAAGTAGCATGTGCAGCGGCCACATCCCGGTAAAACCATCTCAGCAGATGGGCTGACCCATATTGGTAAAGTACTGTGCAAAACATAAAGCACTATATAAATGCTAGCTATTATTATTATTAAAAGTCTTATATGGCACCCGTACGATTGAGCACTCTCATATAGCATCTCTCTTATTCTCAGTAGCCCATCAGTAAATAGTTTGGAATCAATGAGGCAACACTAGTACTCAGCAAGATGGTAAAGCTCTTAGCTGCTAATGCTACTCCCCGAGAATACACTATATAAATATCTAATAGAACAACACTCTTGTCATTAGCAAAACCTATGTTTTGAGGATGTTTTCCTATTACAAATTCAAAAGTATGCTGAAAACAAATCAGGAAAAAAAATTCTTCATCCATCCATGTACATCCTTACCTTAACATTTCATGAGGTATGGGAAATGGTTTTCAAAACCCAGGAAGATTATATTTTCCCATTATAGAAATTTAACTTGAAGCAGGCCTGAAATATTAGGATATCTAAGAATTGTTACCCTGAAATTATTCTGCTTAAGCAGTAAATGTGAGTTATCATCATATTCATGAGGGTGGTGGTGGTCATGGTATGATGGGGTTAAAAAAAAAGAAGAGGGCAGAACAGCAAAAAGAGCACTTGAATTCAAGGGAGCTTGGTCAGGAGACCAAGATTCAAATCTCAGCTCTCCTATCACCTTGGGCAGATTCTTCCATCTTTGGAGCCCCTGGTTTTCTTAGTTATAGAATGGGGGGTGGGAGTGGACTAGAAGATGTCTATGCTTCTTTTCAGCCCTAATCTATCAGACTATGATCACAAACCAACTACAATTGTAAAAATAATTTTCCTGAGATTGTAAAGTACAGCTAATAAATGCAGAATGTCTTTCTGTGGACTACATGGTGCAACTTTCTCCTTAAGTCATCCTTTAATGCAAGGGTGCTTAACCTTTTTTGTGTCGGGACCCTGTTGGCAGTTTGGTGAAGCCTGCACTCCTTCTCAGAAGCCTGTTTTTTAAATTTATAAAATAAAATACAGAGGATTACAAAGGAAAACAATTATACCAAAATACAGTTATCAAAAATTTAAACAAAACAACAAAACAAAAACTAAGTTCACAGACTGCAGATTAAGAATCGCACCCCTAATGCTTCGTCACAGTGTTGAAGTGAACTTAAGCTCTAGCAGCTCTACCAGGCTGAAAAGGCTCCCAGTTAGAGCCTGACAATGTGTGTCCATATTCTAAAGATTAACTTGTTTTTGGAGGAAGGGAGTATAGGAAGGGAGATCCATTACCAAGTAAATACCACGTTTACTCTCCATGCATGTACACAAAGATGATGAAGTTGACGCATGCATTGCCAGAGCTAGCTCAGTGTTTGGGAGGCTCTGAAGTTAAGGGGGAGAGAAGAGGTGTTACACTGCCTAACAAACTGAAGGTCTACAGAGCTGTTGTGCTGACCTCATTGTTGTATGCCTGTGAAACCTGGAGAGTCTACCAGCACCATGTCAGAAAAACTGAATCACTTCTATCTGAATTGTCTTAGATGTCTTAAGATTCTGAAGATCACCTGACAACATAAGGTACTGGACACTGAGGTCTTTGCTTGAGTTGAACTGCCAAGCATTCAAACTCTACCACAGAAAGTGCAATCCAATGGGACTGGCCACGTTGTTCAAATGCCAAACCTACGTTTACCTAAAAGACTAGTTTATGGAGAACTCACACAAGGCAAGCACTCATGTGGAAGTCAGAAGTGATACAAGGACACTCTCAAGGTCTCTCTGAAGAACTCTGGAATGGATTGGGTGACATGGGAGACACTGGCACAGGATCATCCAGCATGGTGTGCCTGCATCAAAGGAGGCACTGTGCTCTATGAGCAAAGCAGAATTGCAGTAGCTGTACAAATTCAGAGACATCTCCACTCCAAGTGTCCATATAGACTATTTGTGCCAAGCCTGTGGTAGAGCCTTCTGAGCTCATGTTGGTCTGAGGAGCTACAGTTGGACACATTGGACCTTGACCCCAATGCAGCGATGTCATTTTGGTCCTCTGAGAAAAAGAAAATAACCTACATAGCAAGATACCAGGTGATTCAACACAACAATAAAATATGCCACCCATCCATTATTTAGAGAGATTATGATTTGTATCTGTGACAACTCCAAAACTAAGGATTCCCTGAAGTACTGAATTCAATTCAACAACAAACATTTATTAGGTATGTGCAGTGACCAAGGCACTGTGCTTAGGGAAACAAAGACAAGAAGAAACAGTGCCTGCCATTAAGAAGCCCACACTGCACTGGGTGAAGGAGGGAGGGAAGGGAGTAGAGGTGGGCGAGATACATCTACAAAGATAGGTAAGTATCAAGTATATACAAAGTTATTCAAAGTAATTTTGGAGGGAGACAAGGCTTCAGGTAGATGCTGGGACTAGGGTTATGCTTTGAAAGCTCAAGATTCCAAAAGGCAGGGCTTAGGATTACATGTCATATATGGGGAACCACCTATGCAAAGGAACAGAGACAGAAAATGGACTACTGGGAATGGGGAAAAGGCTAGTCTGGACCAAATGGAAAATTCATGAGGGGAGTAAAATGAAATAAGGCTGGAAAAGCAGGTGTAAGCCAAACTATAAAGGGCTTTAAGCACCAGACTTCAATGGAAAGGGAAGAGACTGGAAGCAAAGAGATTAATAAAGAGGCTCATTGAGTATTCTAGACAAGAGGTGACAAAAGCTGGAAAAGGACAGAGCTTGTGGGAATGAAGACAAAGGGCCAGATGGAAGAGAGGGGACAGAGGGAAAACTGATTAAGACCTGGCAACTTTTGGATATAGGGGCTGAAGGGGAGCTAAGTGTCGAGAATGACTATGAGATGGCCAACCAGAGTAACTCAGATAGTGTTGATGTGATCAACACAAATATGGACATACTGTAGAAGAGGGTTGGATTTAGGGAAAATATGAATTCCATTTTGGATATTTATCATTTCACGATGTTCTGTCTACTGCATACATCAGCTCCACTGACCTCCCTGCAGTATGAAAATAATACAGCTGAATAACTCCATCAGTATCTTGCTTCTGATAGAGGCAGTAAGGGACATATTGAGATTGTACCCATCAGATCGACTTCTAAGGTTGGAAATATAGCAAAAAATATCCTATCTTCCCTTACTTCACTACTGTAAGGATCTGTGATTTTTTACATATAGGGTCTCCCACCACCAAATGCAGACCTCAATGTCTCCATATAGTATTTGGGCATTGTCATCGCCAAAAAATTCATCACTGAGCAGATAAATGAGTGATGAGGCTCTCCAAACCTAGCTGGACTGGTCAACAGGCAACAAGTCCATTGATAGGCATACTCAAAGCCTAGCCTAGAATTTGGTACGGCCAGTCAGAGCTTGTACAATTCTGGGATAATCCTGAAGTATATAGTGCCCCACACACAGAATGTAAAAACCAATTAAGTTTGTATCAAATGACTATTAGCTAAATTTAGTCATTGAGTGGGTGTTTCCTCCCAATTAATTGCATACCTATACAGTAACAAGTAATGTGCTTCTTCTGTGTGAGAAGTAGACAAACACTAGAAGATTTTCAAGTTAGTGTTGTGGGATTTAATTTTTCAAACATGCTCATACCCAAGGCAATACTTGAACATATGAGTAACAAGACATTTAAAACATTCCAACAATTACAGTCCAGTCTTAAATGTACTGGATTCTCCCACATGGTTCGGCAGAAATCTCCATCAAACTGATGGGTTTTGCGCCTCAGGCAATAGAAGGGCACTGATGGAGCTAATAGCTGGCTGAGGTGCCCAGCTCCTCCAACATTTTCCCAAGGAGATTCTTTCAGAGGTCTAATGATGTCCTTTCTGTACCACACACTGACTGCTAGGATCTGTACTTCAAGTCTCTTATCCAGTAGCTTTGAATCTGTGCTGATAATAGCAGTTCAAGAACATTTATAGAGTGCTGTAAGTTTGTAAAGTATTTTTTACATATTAGCTAATATGATCTTTATCCTAATACTTCCTTCTCCTAACAGTAAAATTATAGAATTTTCTTCCTTGTAATTGATAGCATGAATTTAATGGAAAAAGTCAGGAAATGTGAGTTCCAGTTCCACCTGCCACTAACTAGCTTCACAATCACAGATGAGTCAATCTCTCTGATCCTTGGTTTTCTCATCTGAAAAGTGGGGATAACAATACTTGCCCAATAGTTATTATGGAGTTGAAAGCAAATTATAATTTATACTTTAAAAGCATCATTATTTAATTTTTTAAAATAAGTTTTAATTTTTTTTCCAATTATTAAGTACCTCTAGGAAGGGGAAGAAAAAAGAAAGGTCAAAGATTGAAGGGAAAGGAGAAATGAGACTTTTCCTGTCTTCCCTTTTCCCCTTCTCCACTGCTAATGCCTTCCCTCTGAAGAGTACCTTCCATCTACTCTATCTGTATTTACATTATTATTTATATGTTGTCTCCCCTATTAGAAGCATCTTGCCAGGAGCAACAGTGATTTTGTTTTTCTTTGTGTCTTTAGAGTGCCTGGTATACAATAAGAGCTTAGTAAATGTTTAGTGACTAATTGATTGACCAGAAGAGAGTACTCATTAATTATAACCTTATAAGAGGAAAAATGAACGAGAAGGAATAGCTAAAGAATACTAATCGATACTTAGAAGTTACTAAAAATTTGTTAGAATATTCTATGCATTCATATTAAAGAATTTAAATGTGAAATTACTAAAAAACATTCTAAAATGCTAGGGGTCATGATAACATCTTGAAGCAAAAAGAAACTTTAAAGAGCATCTAGTTCAACCTCATTTGGAAGAAACACACGCACAAATGGTTCTAGAATGTTTATATATGAATTAAACACACTCAACACAAGATAATACAAAATATTACTATTTTCTGATGAAAACTGACTGATTTGATATCAATCTTTCAACCCTAATCCTACAAGAAAAACACCAGCCAACTCTTGGAAAATAAACTATATCAAAGTTGTGATGACCAGGTTTGTACAAATTAAAATTTACAAGAAACCAGTATTTAGTTTCTTTTCTGGATTTGAAAGAACTAACTTTCCAAATTCTGTCTGAAAGCTTAAAAAAAACATAATAAACAACGGATAACTCCTAATCCATTAAACAAAGGATTTTTTTGGCCATTTGACAACTAATACATTCATTAAAAGAGGCTCAAATTTTAGCTTCAATGGCATGGTTTAAAAAATAAAAAAGAGACAATGGAAGAACTTATGATCAAACAAGAAATAGAACATTATGAAATGCAAAATGGATAATTTTGATTTTATTACATTGAAAAGTTTTTTGCATTAACAAAGCCAATGCAACCAAGATTAGGAGGGAAGCAAAAAACTGGGAAAGAATTTTTACAACCAATGTCTCTGATAAAGGCCTCATTGCTAAAATATACACAGAATTGAGCCAAATTTGTAAGAATATCAGTCATTCCCCAACTGATATGCAGTCAAAGGATATGAACAGGCAGTTTTCAGATGAAGAAATTAAAGCTATCTGCAGTCGTATGAAAAAAAAGTTCTAAATCACTATTGATTGAGAAATGCAAATCAAAACAACTCTTAGGTACCACATCACACCTATCAAATTGGCTAACATGACAAAACAGGAAAATGATAAATGCTGCAGAAAATGTGGGAAAATTGGAACACTACAGCATTGTTCATGGAGTTGTGAACTGATCCAACCATTCTGGAGAGTAATTTGGAACTATGCCCAAAGGGCTATAAAACTGTGTATCCCCTTTGACCCAGCAATACCATTTCTAGGTGTGTATCCCAAAGAGATCATACAAATGGGAAAAGGAACCACATGTACAAAAATATTCATAGCAGCTCTTTTTGTGATGGCAAAGAATTGGAAATTGAGAGGATGCCCATCAGCTGGGGAATGGCTGAACAAGTTGTGGTATATAAATATAATAGGATACTATCGTGGTATAAGAAATGATGAGCAGGCAGACATCAGTAAAATCTGGAAAGACTTATATGAACTGATGCTGAGTGAAGTGAGCAGAACCAGAACACTGTACACAGTAACAGTCACATTGTGTGATGACTGACTTTGACAGACTTATCTCTTCTTAGCAATGCAAGGATCTAAGACAACTCCACAATACTCGTGATGGAAAACGCTGTCCATAGCCAGAAAAAGAACTATAGAGTCTGAATGCAGATTGAAGCATATTATTTGCTCTTGCTCTTTTTTTTGGTTTGTTTCTTCTTTCTTGTGGTTTCTCCCATGGGTTCTAATCCTTTTTTACAATGTAACTAATATGAAAATAGGTTTAATATGAATGTATATGTATAGCCTACATCAATTTACATGCCATCTTGGGGTAGGTAGAGGGGAGGGATGGGGAGAAAATCTGGAACTCAAAATCTTATGGAAGTGAATGTTGAAAACTAAAAATAAATAAATTTATTATTAAAAAAATGTTTTACATAAAAAAGACAAAGTCTGTGCTAAATATATTTATCTCTGTTTACTGATGATAACATCACTTTGAAATTTTGGGGAACAAATGCTTAGACTCACAGAACTGGAGATTTTCAAAGCTGAAAGAGGCTCTAGTCCAATTCTTCTCTTTACAGAGGGTTGAAAACTGAAGCCTAAAAGTGAAGAAGTGACTTGCTCAAGGTCATAGAGTTATTACTTGGCAGTATTTGCTACACTTTTGACTGATAATTCTAAGTTGGCAAAGAAAAAGTTAAGAGAGCTAAGGGAATATACTTCTAAACAAGCAGCAGTTTCATCACTTCTCACTGGCTGTAAGTTCAATAAGTCTCGTTTTACAACATACAAAATTTTAGAGGTGGGATATTTTAGGCATCAACAGGATCTGTGACCACAGAACAATACTAAAAACCTTCCTCCACCCAAGATATCTAGGCAATAAGCAGACTCTCAAAGGTCTTCTTTTATTGGTCATAAAAACAAAGAAGTCTTTCCTAGTTATTATTATTAAAAAGAACGATGATGGTAATAATAACACTTTACAACATTTGTAAAATCCTTTACATTTCCTTTGTGCTATTCCATGCATCATCTCATTTGAACCTCACAATAGCCTCATGTGGCTGACATGGCTGGTATTATTTTCCCCATTTTACAGCTGAAGAACCAAACTCCAAGAGGTTAATTGAAACAGATGAAAAGAATACCTTTTTCTAAAGTGATAATGAATTGGATGCATCCATCATTATCTTTTCAACTAGCACGTAAAGAAACATAAACAAGCACCTTTAAGATTACACACAGTTTACACTTTGCCATATATATATTTATATCTTAATTACACCCCAGAGCCCACAATTTTCTGACTCTGTCAGGGATCACGAAAATCAATTAAATTAAGGCAAATGTGGTTATTAATGAGAATGTTAAAAGGGAAAGAAGCCAGGAGGAACAACATAACTGAGAACCTACTTCTAGGGTCAGTCCATCTCCTGTGAAAAGTGGAAGGTATTCATTCTATGGGCTCTAGAAGCATATGAAGAAAATATGAGGAGGTGGGCTGGGCTTAAGGAAGAGCTTAAGAGAAGTATGGAGAGAAAACAAAGTAATTAGAAGCAATGGAAGGAAGTTTAAAGTATGTGGAATTGAGGAGGAATGAAGATAAATTCTATAGTTAAAAGAAGAAAGGGAAGAAAGCTGGCAAGTAATTTTAGTCAGATCAGTGAGACAGAAAATAGAGTTTACAGATCAGTTGCTTTAAAGACTATAGTTAAATTAATGGGAAAAGCACACAAAAAGAGATTTGGAGAAAAATTAGCCAGTGTAAAACAAGAGTTTTATGTAGGAAGCACATTAGCTTCTCATCAGAAAGAGGGGAAAACACTCCCAATGTCTGTCAGCTACACCACCAGATACAATTAGTCTCACTAGAGCTTCAGTATGAAAGGATTCACAGAAATCACAAGTTCACACACACGTCAAGGCTGCAAGGGGCTTCAGCAGTCATCTAATCCAATGCCCTCATTTTAGAGATAAGGAAACTGGGGGAGAGTCCGGGAGGTCAGACAAGGTGGCTTGACCGAGGTCCCAAACTGACTGAATGTTGCAGCCACGACTAGACCTTTGAGGACTGTTCCAGCCCATCTATGGTCCAATGACCTCAGGTCTTCTGATTCTTACTAAAAGCAAAATTGCATACTCTAACAAGGACACTCTATTAACAATGAACAATGTACACTTGCTCTCAAATGGACCCACCTCTACATAGTTAGCTCTCAAAAAGGCACAGTACAGTACCTATGGATGGTACAATGAAGCCCTCATGACTATGAATAGTGAAAACTAAATGTTACCCATAGTGGAAAGGATAATGAACACCTCTACAGTAGTGGTGTCAAACTCAAATAGAAACAGATCCCTGAAGGTGCAATATTGACTTAGAAAACCACAAACTGACATCATCCATGTCGTATTATATATTTATTTATTTTGATAGATATTTCCCAGTTACATTTTAATCTCCCTCCTACCACACTGGTGAGCTGTGAAAGCTTCAAGTTTGATGCTTCTGCTCTATATCAGCAATACCAAAGAAAGGGAAAGACACACCAAACCATTGTGAATCTCCTGGTCTTCACCTCTATATCCTTAAGCCTGGCCTCCATTTAAAAATTCCCACTCTTCTAATGGTGCACACTTTCCCACACAAAGGTGGCTGAAGAGTGAAGAATGGCATCCTATTAATTCAACGCAATTTATAGGCATGTATAAATAGTTACTGTATCTGTGGAATTTTTTTTAAGACTTTTTAGTATGTCCATTCTCAATCTATTGAGAGAACATTTCTTTCATTATATTGTATTGCTTTGAAAAAAGTTCCTAGGGTAACCATGGATTCAGATAAATATTAAGATCCAAATTAATTTTAAAAAGCATTTATGAAATGCTACTATGCTCAAGGCTGCTGGGGATACAAAGATAGATAAGATATGTGGCCCCTGTTCTCAAAGATTTTTATATATCTATTTACAACATTTTATAACATATTTATAACAATTTATAACATAATGGGCGTGGAGAGTAAAGGGAAGAAAGGAGTGTACATAGTGACTATGATACAAAGGAAAATGAAACAGATGTAAGGGGGGAGCAATTATGGATCAGGATTGTGTCAGAAAAGCTTCATGGAGCTGATACTACCTAAAATGGGCCTTGAAAGATGACTTTTGACCCACTGATCTTATAATTTCAAGAAGTTCAAAAGCATAAGAGAATCTAGAAAAAAAATTCTCCTTTTTCAGAATTCTCACTGTATTTTGATGGTACTTCTCTTTGGACACTTTGTTGAACAAATGAGTAAATGAAAGAAAAAGGACTATAAAATAGTAAAGATAAAATATGACTCTTAACCACAAAATCATGTGACTATTTTTTGATTTAAAAAATTATAATAATATGAAGATCAGTATTTCAGTTTAATCCAGCACCCAAATTCCTCCCAGTTCTTTACTAGTTTTCAAACTGAAGCAATTTTCAAAGTAACCCTGTTAATCCATATGAAGAATAAATCTTGAAAACTCCCTATTTTCTTTTCCACTCAACAGATCAGTGTAATCAGGGGAAGAGAAGTGAATAAGCATTAATATAGTATCTATTATGTGCCAGGTACTTATTATCTCAACGATCCTTACAACAACCCAGACTGGTAGGTGCTATTAGTATCCCCATTTTACAGTAGAGGAAACTAAGAGTTTAAATGACTTGCCCAGAGTCACACAGCTAGTAAGTGTCTGAGGCTGGATTTGAACTCAGGTCTTCTGGACTCCAATCAATCAATACACTTTTATTAAGTTTCTACTACGTGCCATGCACTGTGCTAAGGCCCAGAACTCTATCTAGTCAGAAAACCTAGCTGCCTCATTATTGCATAATCGGTGAAAACATTTCTGATTAAACATTTTGTTTCCAATTAGAAGACACTTAAAGTGAAATATTAATTACAGTTTACATTAGAATAAGTTGAAATTTTATGCTAGTGTGAAAGTGTTAAGGGTATATTTATTGATATAGCCAACATAAAGGTTTCCTTTAAACATTACTTTCTAAGCAACAAAGGAACTTTAAAGTTACTTTAAAGTCATAATGCAATGGAGACAATCAACAGATGCTCAGTTTTACACCAAAGCGAAAAAGGGTTAATTAAGGCTGCAGTAACTACTTACCCAGAATCCAAGTAGGCAACATGTGGCTATTTGATAACTCTCCCCTAGAAAGAAATTTAACCAGTATCATCCAGGTCATTAATACCAATAATGGATAAAACTTTGTCATAGAATCAGTCAGAAAATTTTTAGAGCTGAAAAAGATTTCAGATCATAAAGTCTCCTCATTTTATAAATGAGGAAACAGATTCGTGGCTTCCCCAAAACACAAAGAGAAAAACTAAGCATAATCAAAGGAATTCATGTTAGAGTGAAATAAGACAAACTCTAGTGGGACTGAAAGGGAACCTTCAGATGCATCTAATAAATAGAAGCCTTGTTATCACTGTTTACTGCAAAGGGCCATCAAATTAAAAAAAAACCCCAACTAGTTTCAATATTTAAATTCCCTTCCACATCTCTCCAGTAGCCCCCAAAATATGCCTGTCAATACATCAAATTCTAAAATCAGAAATCTTGACACTTCTGTTCTCAAACAAATGGTCTGCTCATTCATTTGATGGATGCTATTCTCATGCTGGTCAGTTTATAATGACCTGCACAGTCCATACTGGGTCTTTTTGTTTTAAAAACATCTTTAAAGTAAAATACAAAGCCTATAGGAGACTCCTATTGTTTTGATATTAGCTGCCTCTTTTTTCCAGAAAAATAAGTAAATCTGGATTAAGAGTGAAGAGACATAGGATATCGGGTACGTTACTTCACCTTTCTAGGTTGGTTTCAGTAACTATAACATGAGGAGGGTTGGCCCAGATTTCTCAGATCTCTTTCTGGCTCTAAAAGTCTAAGAATCTGTGAATATAAGCTTCCAAAAAAACCACACCTGCTTTTGCTTCCTGAACATGAAAATTCAAAAGACAATAATGCTCAAGAATTTGCAGGTCTGTCCTGATCCTCAGAGTAGCTACTAGGTGAATAAAATCAGAGTATAGGTTAACAAATAACTTGATTATGTACCTCTGGCAACATCTCCTCTCTAGCCCAGAAGAAGCCTCGAAAGCAAGGAATCACAATTATTTGCCACCTTACCTAGAGACAAATAAATTATAATTATTTGCCTACATGGCTTAACCTCATCAATTAAATTATAAAACCACCTTTGAGACCAGGGACTTACACATTATAGACAACCAATAAATGATTGTTGAATAAATGCAGTTTCTAGTTATTGACTTCCACAATAAATATTGTAGAGGGAGGAAAAAACCCAAACTTGTTACCTGAATGTTCGGTTTGACTTCGGAATGACATCCCTTTCTGCCCCGCCCCCCCTTCCCCCCAGTCATTCTGCGGCAGCCTAAATACACTAAACCTCACTGAACTACCCCCATTCTTTGGCATACTGAATAACAAACTTGATTCAACTACCTTCATCTAGTTAAGGCTGAATGCATAAACCCCTTACACATACAAAATCACACATGTGACCTTAGAAAACTACTAAGGACTTTCAGACCAATTTTCTAATAGTGACAGACTAGATCCCACTGGATCTTTGAAATGCCATAGAATGTTCTTGATTTGCAGTGCCCCCCCAACAGGACTGAAGAGGCTATAGAAGTCCAGTCTACCACTAGGTAGCTGAAGCTGCTACAGCCAAAGTATCATTTCTTAGGGAGTTCATACATTACTTTTTCTTTTGGTTTGGCTACTCTATTTGACTCCTAGTCATGCAGATCTGCATGGAGGGTGAGATTCTCCCTGGGCTCTCAAGGAACCGAGGCTGAGAACTTCTCCAACAATACCAAGGCAATTTTGACTCTATGAGATTATGCTGACAAACATGAGGTAATGTTTTATATTTACTTCATTAATTTAATAAGTATTTGGAAGTGCCCAAAATTGGCAGGAGCACACAAGGAGAAAGGGGGAGATTACCAGAAAGAGCTATTCCACCAATGGATAGAGAGGTGGCTATGCCCATAGGTTCTAACTTCTGTTTCTTACATTACCAGTCACAGGGAACTTGGTGGACAGGTTATTTCACTGCTCTCAGTCAGTTTTTCATCAGTTAAATAGAAATAATACCATCTGCCTTGCCTTGCACTATGAGAATTCAGTGAAATAATGGATGTGAATGAGCAGCAAAAATAAACTACTCTCAGAATTATAAATGTCAGATATTATTAGCATTTTTATGTTTCTAATTGTTTGCAAAAGCATACTTGGTTGTAAATCAAAAAACATCTTTGTATTCTCAACCTTTACAGACAGATAAATTGTGCCAAAAGCACAAGCCTAAGAATAATAAAAGTCTTTCTTCATAAGAAGTAAGTCTTAGTGTATTGTGCACTTCTATTGCAGAAAGGTTACATCAGCATGAGTGGCAGGAGGAGAAAATAAATTTCACTACACTAGCTCTAAGTAGTGAGAAACAGCTCAAGAGGAGACATGGACCTTTATTAAGTCTACAAATCTATTACCATTTCAGGTGAGGAGAAGGTACTTCTAAGTTTCTATGAAAGAGACTTTGTTCTAGCTAATGTCAAGGGATGCCTTCAGAGCTAATGTGATCATAGGCTGCGTTTAAAACAAGGTCTAAGTTCCAGGACTTGGGTATCCTGTTGTATTCAAATAATTGAGGTATTATGTTCACTTCTGGTCATCACCTTTTAAGGAAGGACACTAATGATCCAGAGAATATTTAGAGAAGGACAACCAGGATGATGAATGATCCCACGAACAGTCCATAATGGAATAAGCTGAGGAAACTAAGACTGTTTATCCTCCTAAAGAATAGTAGAGACCATGATAGCTGATCCCAAAGGGGAAAATTAGGAGTACGGAGTGAAAGCTGTAGAATCAAATTTAAACATAATTTAAAACTTCCTTATCAATTAGAACCGTCCAAAGAGTAGGACAGACTGTTCTGGAGGTGATAGGTCCCTCCTTCATTTGAAGTCTTCAAGCAAAGGCTGGATGACTACTTAACGGGTATAGCATATCATAGAATGATTCTTAATCAGGCACAAATTAGACTTGACAACCAGAGGCTCCTTTTAACTGTGAGATTCTATGATAGCTTTGACAATGAGATAACATATAAGTATTATTACTATTATGAGGAAGATGAGGAGGAGGGGGGAGGAAGAGGGGCATGGAAAAGAAGAAATAAAGAAAAAGGAAGAAGGGAGTATAGAGGAAGAAAGGGGATAAAGGAGAAAAGAGGAGGAGGAGGAGGAAGGAGAAGGAAGAGGCGGAGGAGGAGGACCAGAATAGTAGTAAGGCCGGTTTGAGGAAGATATGGATGTGCCTTTAAGGCAGTAGAGAAGCTGCTAGTTGACAGTGAAAGATCGAGAATAAGAGAGAGAGGATGATAGAGGGGGCAAGATGGCATGGGACTGGATCTTGTGTCCATGTACAGGGATTTGCCTTGATAAGGAGTGGGACCACCTCTTCATGTTAGACAGGAGTGAAAGAGAACGTGGCAGAAGGCATCTCAGTAACGTGAAAAAAAGGAGGGGAGAAGAGAGAGCTCTTAGTGATTGCCTCAAATTTTTCATATGAAATATGAGGCAAGGTTCTCAGCTAAGAGGTTGGGGAAAGGAAGAACTATGGAAGATTTGAGAACAGATAGAAAGGTTTGAAAAACTCAGTGGTCTGAGTGTGATAGTGAATCAATTAGCAAAGTGTAAAAGGACTGCCTTGCAGAAATGAGGGCCCATTTGAGATTATGTAACATAAACTTGTAGGGGATTCAGCATAATTTCATGACTTTCTCTAGCTTCATTTAGTATCAGATGAATAGGAGTAAAGGTGAAGGATGATGGGAGTGATCCAAGGCTGGCCTTTGGATGAACAAGATCAGTAAGAGGCAAAAGACTCATGAGAAGAGGAAAGAGCAGAGTTGAACTGGTTCACCAAGGGGTCAAAAAGGGAGAAGGAGGAGAGTGTAGCTAGTGCAATGGCAGCCTGGGAAAGAATTGAGGGGATTTGCAGGTGATATCTAACATCCTTTGTAGTTTTAGATCCAGTTTTTAGCAAGCTGGAAAGCCTCTGCACAAACCCAGTGACAGATTGTACATCAGTCATGCGAGGATCAGCCTAAGTAAATTTGGAAAAGTTCAATACCAGTGTGGCTACAGAGTAATGAATGTTTGGCAAAGTAACTCAAGATCATTTACTCAAGCACAAAGAGTTTGCAATCTACAATACTGCAGGGAAAGCCCACAATGATGAAATCACACATCCTTGAAATACATTACATTTAAGGACCTGAGAGACCAGCATTGTTGTATATTCAGGTGCACCTCACTTCTAATAACAGATAGGTTCTTAAAATGTTATATATAAAATGAATTTTTAAAAATCAAATGCTATTTATTTCCAATATATTAGTAGAACTTACTACTTAAAGGAATGCCACCATATATTAGTTTGTTAAATGACTAATCAATTAATTTCTTGAGGTTTTATGTCAAGCATAATTAAAGTAAGATAGATATACCTGTATACATCCATATACATATAAAATTAAAAACTAGCATCTGTTTTTTGCCAGATGTTGATTAAAAAGTGGTAATAAAATCAATTAAGTCTTTGGGTTGTAAATTTGCAAGTTATTCATTTAAACTATACATCTGTTAGACTCTTATTAGATTTGACAAGCTAATTGTCTAGAAAATCTACTATCAAAATAGGAAGTCTAGAGACTAATAAAATAAAACCTTTAGGAAAATATACTTTAATACAAAATAGGAGAAACTATCCACTCTGGGTTGTACTAGAGAACTGTTGTGGTTCCTTTCAGCTCTAAGACATTCTAAAAATTCAAATGCCAGTTAACCTATCAGAGTCCTTGCTTCTTGTTCTCTAAAATGACAGGCTTGGACTAGAATTCAGGGGTGGGGAACCTGAAGCCTCGAGGCCACATGCGGCCCTCTAGGTCCTCAAGTGTGGCCCTTTGACTGAATCCAAATTTAACTAGGTCACTTGGGGACCTAGAGAGCCACATGTGGCCTTGAGGCCTCAGTTTCCCCATGCCTGGACTAGATGATCTTTAAAGGATCCAAATTTCCTAGCATACTCCTAGTGATGGATTAAGCTGATCTTTAGGAACCCAACAGGATTTCAGCTCACCTGTATTACTGTATGGTCTATCAACTGTCTTACTGTATTGTCTATCAACTGTCTTATTGTATTGTCTATCTGAATTCTCCCAAACATGAATTAATGCATACTTCTTGAATTGCTAATCATCAAACATTACAAAGGACAGTATGTTAAGTTATCCACTACATCTCTCTGAAAAGAATGACCCAGAAATTATCTATTACATTAGAACATACCCCAATTAGGTCAACAGTGATTTATTAAGTGCTGACTATTTATTCACAGAGCATTGTGCAAGGTGCTGGGACATTTGCAAAGATGAATAATACACATTCCTGCTTCCCAGGAATACACTCTACTAGGGGTTCAAAACAAGCCCCCAAATGCTTACAACAGAAACGAGAATAGAAGAGCTAATGAAGATTAAATTGTTAGGAGTTCAAACAGAGGACAGAGACAACTACTACATAGAGCAAGAAAGGTACAAGGCAGCAGCTTGGTCTCTGATTGAGCAGTTGAAAGATGGGCAGAATTATGATTGATTGTTAAGACTTAAACAAAAGGCATTCTAGGTAAAAGGAATGGCATGTAGTTCAATCTGGCTGCAATAAAAGAAAGAAGTGAGAGATATGGCAGGAGAGGTGCACTGTCACAAGACTTACAGGAGATGCTAAAAAGTATGGTTTAAAAAATCTGGATTTTAATAGGAATAAGGAACCACTGAAGTAGTAATATAGGTAGTGGAAGAGAATAATTAGACCAGATTAATATGGAAAGAGTAGGTACAACAGACTGGAGCAAAAAAGAAACCAGAGCAGGGTTATCATTTAAGAGGCTAACAAAATAGTTCTGGTGAGAGGTAATAACCTGAATTAGAATGGTAGCAGTAGGATAAAAAAGGGAGAGGGCAGATGGAAGAGGTTCTGGAACTGTAAGCAAGAAGATTCAGTGACTCATTAGATAATAATAGCTGACATTTAATTAGCACATTAAAATTTAAAGTGTTGGACATGCATTGTTTCATTTGCTTATTATAACACATATATTGTCAAATATAAACAATGTGTTGATATATATATTGTTTAATGTGATTTCCACAACATTCCTATAAGATATGATTCAGGAGAAAAAGAAGTAGGAGAAGGCAAACATGACTGAGGTTTCAAGACCTGGTTCCTCAGACAATGACAGACAGAAATTGAGATTGTATTGGAGGAAGGTAGTGTTAGGGGTAAGACAATGTTGGATTACAGACCTCTAAAGTCCTTTTAGTTATAAAAATGGTCAAGGTGAGTTATAGGGATCAATCCTATAAGATGAAGTTGATTAAAGAAAAATTGCCATCAGGTATAGATCCTGTGGTATCGCCAATAATTTAATTTTCTCAACATCAAAAGAGTTAGTGTAATAGCATCACTAAGAAAAGGATTAAAATAAGTGAGTAGTATTTGTACTATATCAGCGAGACCAACTGCTCCCATTTATAATCTTTTTGTCGCCAAAGACTTCAAGTTGACCAATAGGCCTTGTAACCACTTGTGCATTCAAAAACAAATATTTATTAAGCATTACAACACACTGTTTTAAGTGCTGAAGATAAAAGACAAAAACAACATCCCTGCTCCAAAGGAGCTTACATTCTACTGGAGGATATAACATGTACACAGATAAGTAAAAACAAAGTATATTTCAAAGCAAGTTTAAGAGGGACAGAGCACTAAAAACTGGGGAGGGATCAGGAATGGCCTTGTATACTCAATAACTGAGAAGAGCCTTGAAGGGAGCTAAGAGAGAAAGATGAGGTAGGAATGCATTCCAGACATGGGGGCTGCCTATGCAAAAGCGTGGAAATAGGAGAGGGAATGTTGTATATAGGTAGCAGCTGTAGGTCAATTTGACAGGAATGTAGAGAGTTTTAAGGGGAGAAATAGGAAATGACTATAAAGGTAGGAAGGACAGATTGTAGAGAGTTTTGAACATCAGGCTAACAACTTTGTATTTTATCCTAGAGACAGGAGAGAGATATTGAGTTTTGATTAGAGAAGTGACATGGTAAATCTTTGTTTTAGAAATATCTACTTGGCAGCTATATGAAAGATGGATTGGAGAGGGGATAGTCAGCAAGCAGAAAGACCAACTCTATCTTCACCTTCCTTTGAATTTGGTAGTCCAAATATACTCTGGTTTGACTTGGCAAATCTTTAGTTTACTCTGACCAACTGTTTGTGACTTGGGCCATGTCCTCTTATCAGGGAAGGTTTCATACTCAAACCCTCTCTTTTGCCCATAAAAATCATTAACACCTAACAACCATATTAGAGGTCCATCTAGTCCAAACACCCATGCATGTAGTAATAATTTTTTATCTCCTCAGGAGATAGTTAAGTGAACATCTTCTTGAACATTTTCAGTGTCAGGAAGTATATATATTACAAGGCATCCTGTTCCATTGTTTGATGGATATAACTATCAAAAAAGTTATTTCTTATGATGGGAAGAAAACAGTCTTTTTTAATCTTTTACTTATTGATCCTAACTTTGCCTTCTGAAACAATGTATCTATTACCCTATTATGTGAGTCTTTCAAATATCTAAAGACATACTTAGCATAGTGTTTGGCATACACTAAGTGCTAAATAAATGTTTGCCTTTTTTTCATTCATTTATTCAATTTATTACCAGAACCCTGCAAACAAAACACTACTAATTCCTTTTGTTGCTCCTCACAGTACATGGCTTCTTGTGGAACTCATCCAGAAGCACTATCTTTTGACTAATATCTCTTAAAACCAATATCTCTTAAACTAATAGCTCTTGACTTAGATCACTACCTCTTAGAATGCTGCCTCCAAAAACAATGGTCATATTCTAAATGTAGTCTGACTAGCAAAGGACACTAGAATCATTACTTCTTGTGCTCTGTACACTATATTTGTCTTAAAGATTGCAGTAGTTACTTTAGCAGTCACATTAGACTCATGTTAAGCTTGTGATCTCCACGCTTAGTGTTTTCTGATTCACATTCCATACTGCATCTCCGCCCCCCCCCTTCATTCCCTCAATTTTCATATTCTACTTCTGCTAATTCATCCTTGGCAAGCCATCCAGTCTCTTATTTCACATGGCCACTGATACTAGTTCAGGCCTTATCCACCTCATATTTGGATGAACTCTCAGTCTTGCTAACTCATGTGATAAAAGTTTATTTGAAGGAACCATAGAAATCATCATTTTAAAAATGTTTAGTGGACTGCCTAAGGCCATAGAGCTGAGATTCAACCTAAGACCATCTAACTCTAGGACTAGTGGTCCCTCCACTATACTACAGTGATTTATGTCCAGTCTCTTGCTCCCTCTAACCTACAAAACATTTAGATTAATTTTCTTAGAACACTACTTTTATTTTGCTATTCAACACCTTCCATAATCTACCTAGACTCTACCATTTTGTCTTCTTGCCTGCTTCTCTTCCACGTGACTCCATAGAGAATAGCATATTCATTGTGCTCTAAACATTTTAGTAAATCTTTGCCTTCTTACTTAAAAATTCTTGTTTTACATTTACAGGAAAGTTCACCTGGTAAAGAAGTAAAAAAAAAGACTTTACAAATAGAAAACACTTCCACGACAAAGGAGAATTTGGTTGGAAGGCTGAGCATCTGCTGCAGTAACAGTTGTAAATCTGACTAACTTGAGTTCAGTGCTAGATAGCTGAGAGCAAAACACTGTTTCTCGAGGTATCTCCTTCCATATCTACCTTGATACTATTCACTAGAAAGGGATATTGCAGGCAGGCTCCAGAAAACAAAGTTCAAAACATGGCAGAAGAGAAGAAACAGAAGAGGAACTTACCAAGAGAGCACACGATGGAGGGCTAGTTGAATATAATGCTTTAAAACAAACTGTTTAGGTGCTCTCTACATTGATATCATTAGTAATGTAAAAACAAAAACAAAAACAAAAACAAAAAAAACGACCCCATCATTTTCCAGAGCAAAGCTGCCTAATTCTTCATAAATGCATGGGAAAAAAGCACCAAGTAAATTAGAATTTGAAGTTCAGTTTTAGACAAGTCAATTTGTGCTTGCTTCCTCTGACAGTTTATAGCCTTATTATCTAGGGGAAAAATAATTCTCTCCCATAAGAGTCTGTGTCAAAACACTGCTTAGGGCACATTTCATCATTATTAGTCAGTTGGACAGATCAGTCCCTGCACCAGGAAGCACATCACACTACTGCTCCACAAATATGTCATTCTCCCTGCAGATGTCACTCAGTGATAAGAGGCCTGGAGCTCCAATCCCACAGAAGCATCTGTGTGTAGAGGAGCAGTGATGGAGGAAATTTAATAAGAGAGGTTCAGAGAATGGTCCAGCAAAATAATTTTCTTTAAATCCTAATGCACTACTAAGTATTTAACCAGTTTTGCATATTATCAGTGGGTTTACAATAGGCCCTTGTGTTCCTATATTTGTTAGCAGAGTCAATTGGCAGTTGGTGTGCTTTCCTGGGGAGCTATTAAAAGCCAACATTAAAATAAAACTTCAAAGCAGAATTCCCTGAAACTGGGAAGACATTGGGAACTCTGCCCAGAAAAACAACAAAAGGCTACCTTACTAGTTTGAAAGCAAAGTATTACTGCAGTTTACATTATTAACAGAGGGCTCACTAATTCTAAAAGTCCCTGTTGCTGAGCATGGTACCTTCCCCAAGGATTCTCTCTTCTTTGTTCCTAACGTTAGAGAGAGCTCCTTCTTAATCAAATCTTGATTCCTATATCCCCAGTCCAAGATCACTACAATCTTTGCTCCTGGCTTCCAATGATGATTTACCTTTCAAGTATATGCCTTCATTTATCTCTTTCCAGTTTAGCTCTGTTTTTTGCAGTGACAGAGGGCTCAAAGGATTTTCATTTGGAAAGGACCTTAGAGATAATATACTTCAACCCTTTTTGCAGACGAGAAAACTAAAGTTCAGTGAAGTTAAATGACTTGCCACAGGGCACAGAGAATGTAAGCAACAGATCCAGTTAAATACTCTGACTTCAAATCTAGGACTCTTTCCATTACCTATACCCCCTTTTAAACATCATGGCCTCTCAAATTTATTCTAATGATTGAGCTACAGAAATTTAATCCACAGAAGTTTTGCACGACACTTTGTACAGAATAGTAGGACATGTACCTAAGAGAATAGATCCAAAGAATTTTATGGCTGAAGAATCTTTAGAGAAAATTTAATTTCACATATCCCAGCTCAACTCACCAGAATTCAACAAACATTTATTAAGCACTTACTCTCTCAAGAATATATATAAGCATACGTACATATAACATATATACACAAATATACATATAAATACACACACACATATGTGTGTAGACAGAGATACAAAAATTAATATGCCAGTCCTACCCCCAAGAAGTTTACCTTTTTTCTGAGGAAATAAAACACGTACATTTATATAAGCAAATATGAAGTACACATAAATCCATAAAAGAGAGAGAATGTGTTAACAACCGGGGAAATCAAGAAAGCTCTCCAGGAGCTAAGGATGATAAAAGGCAGATATGGAACCAGAAGACAGAAATATCCCCTACAACGAAAATATAGCAGGCCAGTTTGACTAGAATGGAGAAGAATGTGAATGGGACTAAAGGGTATTCAGGAGGTAGACTGGAGGGCTTTAAATGAGAGCTAAAAATTTGGATTTTATCCTAAAGGCAACAGAGAGCCACTGAAGATTTTGCAGGACATTAAGATAAGTGTTTTAGAAATACCAATTTGACAGCTATGGGGAGGATGACTGAGAAGCTGAGAGACCAACTAGGAAGCTGCAGAAATAGTTCAGGTTGAGCGGCAATGAAGGTCTGAACTAGTGTGGAGGTTGTTTGAGTAAAGACAAGGAAAAGGATGCAAGAAATGTGGAAGCAGAATTGATAATTCTTGGCAAGTTAGTGAATATGAAAGGGAGAAGGAGAAGGAAGAGCGGAGAATGACTCTAAGGCTGTGATCTGAGTGCGAGTAAAGAAGCTTATGTCCTCAATATAAAAAAGAGAGATTTAGGGATGGGTCTGGGAAGACTGTTAATTATGTTTGGATAAGCTGAGTTCGAGTTGGCTACAGAAAACCTAAGTGGGGATGTCCAGGAGGGAACTGGTGTAAAGCAAGGCTGGAGTTTAGGAGGAAATCTGGGCTGGATTTACAGATCTTGGAAGTTATCTGCATTAAGAAGAAGCCACAGGAGCTGCTGAGATCACCAAGAGACAGAATATAAAGAGAACTGGCCTAGGACAGTATGTTGGAGAACTGCCCACATTAGTGGGCGGGAGAAAGGTGATAATCCATCAAAAGATCTTCCAGATGGAGGAATCACAGATGGTATAAGCAAGAAAGAATAGTGTCGAGGAAGCAAAAGAAGGAGAGTGACTGGGAGGAACCCTGCTACTACTTCTGGGGTTAGCTGACAGTGATATCAAGCAGAATGAAAACTTTTTTTAAAAATCCACTGGATTTTACAATTAGGAGATCATTAGTAACTTGTAAAGAGAGTTTCTGATTGAGTGGTCCAATCAGAAACTGATTGGTTGGGGCTAAGAAGTGAATAGGAGATGAGAAAATGGAGGCACCGAGTATAAAGTATTAGGAGACTCTGCCTGAGAAAGGGAAGAAAGCTTGAGGGTTAAGGGAAGGTTTTTTAAGAATGGGAAGATCTATCAGATTTGTTAGGCAACTGAGAATTGAGTGTATAAGAAGAGACTGAAGTAAAAAGGAGAGGGAATGATTAAAGAAGCAAACTCAGAGAAGAAACAAGAAGAGAAAGGATCAATAATATAGCAAGAGGCACTGAACTTGTCAAGAGGAAGGGCACCCTCCTTTTCAAAGGAGAATGGAAAATGATAAAAAAGAGCAGTTCTGAAGTAGAGAACAGAGAAGAAGGAAGTGGTGACATATAGTCTCTTTTCTCAGCAAAGTAAGAAGCAAAGTTCTCTGCTGAACAGGACAAGGGATGGTGTAGGAGCCCTGAGAAATAGAAAACATTTGAAAGAGAGTCAATCAAAAGAAGGAAAAAAGAGATTACACAGAAGTGAAGGACCAGTTGAGATTAGATAATAAATTTGTACATCTAATCCACTTGGATGTAATAATGCCATTCCATAAATTCCAGGAATTTCATTCCATGACCACAGGATAAAGACTATAAAGTGAAGAAAGGAAAGACAGAGTAAGGATGATGCTTTGCTTCTGGCGGATGGAACAATGATAACCAACAATTGAAAGGGCAGCACTGTTCAACTCTGGTTTTCATTTTCTCTGTAAAGGTCAATGACCTTTATACTAGAAATGACAAAACAAAAATGACTAACAGGGAATTGATGCCCAGGATCAATAAGAAGAGAGAGTCCATGTACCTGCTCTTGATGAATCCAGGTCCCAAATAAACTACATCCTTAGTTCCTAAAAGAACTGGAAGATTTGATTACTGAAGTATTTTTACTGATATTTGAAAGATCATGGAAAATGGAAGAGGTATAACAATCATTTATCAAGTGCCTACTATTTGCCAGGCCCTATGCTAAGTGCTGGGGATACAAAACAAAAACAGTTCCTTCCCTAATGAAGCTTACATTTTTATTGAAGAGAAAACACGTAAACAGGTACGTATATACAAGACATATATAGGGTAAATTGTTGTAGTTCCAGAGGGAAGAAATTAGCATGAAAGGGAACCAGAAAAGCCTTCATACCGAAGGTGGGATTCTAGCTGAGATTTGGAGGGAGTTAGGGAAGACAGAAGGCAGAGGTAAAGAAGGAGAGATTCCAGGATTAGAGGGCAGCCAGTGAAAATGTCACATGGGAGAAATAGCAAGGAGACCAGTGTCATTAGAATTAGAAAAGAATTTTTGAAAAAAGATCTGGGAGTTTTACTGGATTGCAAACTCAACATGAGGCAGCAAGGTGGCACAGTGGAAAGAACGGGCCTGGAATCAGAAAGACCTGAGTGCAAATTCAGCCTCAGATTCTTCCTACTAGCTGTGTGTCTCTGAGCAAGTCCTTTAACCTTGGTCTGCCTCAGTTTCCTCATTTGTAAAGTAGAGATAATAAAAGCACCTACTTCCCAGGATTGTTGTGCAGAGATAATGTTTGTAAAGGGCTTTGTAAATTAATCTTAAAGTGCTATGCAAATGCCAGCTATTAGGACAGTGATGAAGAGGAGAAGGAAGAAGAGGAAGAGGAGTCGTCAGCAGCGTGATGTGGCAGCCCAAAAGGCTAATGTGATCTTGGACTACATTAAAAGGAGTATAGCTTCTAATAACAGGGAAGTGACTGTGTTACCATACTCTGCTCTCAGGAGATTTCATCTAGAGGTCTTCAGTTCTGGGTAAGCAATGCTTAAGAAAGACACTGAGGGGCAGCTAGGTGGCACAGTGGAGACAGCACCGGCCCTGGAGTCAGGAGGACCTGAGTTCAAATCTGGACTCATACACGTAATAGAAAGAGAGAGAAAGAGAGAGAGAGAGAGAGAGAGAGAGAGAGAGAGAGAGAGAGAGAGAGAGAGAGAGAGAGAGAGAGATATTGAGAAGCTGTAGAGTATCCAGAGGAAGATAACCAAATTGAGGAAAAGCTGTGTATTGATAAGACAGGAAGACTGGTTGAATAAACTGGGCATGTTTATCCTGGAAAAGAAAAGATTCAGAGACATAATAAGTGTCTTCAGTTATTGGAAAGGTTGTTCTATGGAAGAGGGATTGGATAGAACCAGCAACAATGTGTGAAAGGTGTGAAGAGGTTAATTTGGGCTTGATATCAGGAAAAAACTTTCTAACAATTACAGCTGCCCAAAAGTGGAATGGCTCTCCTTGAGAGACAATGTGTTCCTCCTCCTTGAAAGTCTTCAAGCAGATGCTGGACAATCACTTGCTGGGTATATTATAGAGAAGACTCCTCTTATGTATAAATTGGACTGGATGACCAATGAGATCCTTTCCAATTGGCTGGAAGAAAAGGAAGGGGCAGATTGACTATAGCTCTCAGTGAGGATGTAAGGAGAGATAGAAGGTCATGATTAGAGAGAGGAATTTCAGAATTCTGGACAATGACAATTTATGAATGACACTAAAATCAAGGAATGTTCACTCCTGTATGAGGCTGACATATCATGAAGGTGCACAGTTTACGTAAACTGAAAAGGCTGACGGATTAGAAGACCAAGAGGTTTGAAAGGACATCGACATGTATACTAAAGTCCCAAAAGGTTGGGGTAGACAGACTCCCCAGGTGCAGAATTCATAGACATTCAGGCAAAATGACCCAGGGGCTGTAAGATGCCTATTCTACTGAACAAGACTGAGACAAGAATTTAGCTGGATAGAGTCAGACTCAAAGAAGGAGATGTTGCTCAGTGATAGTGACAGGAGGAGTATGCCTACTGTTCTTCCCTGAACACTATGTTGTATGAGAGAAGCGGCATTCAGGATTAGAGAGGGTGGCCAAGGATGTACATGCATTGTGTTCTGGGGTAAGCCATGTTCCCATGACCATAAGATTGAAGGGTTATGAAATGAAGAGAACTGAGAAAAACCAAAGTTTGCTTAAAATTAAACAGAGGTCCAAAAGGCAATACTGGTGAAGGAGAGGACTTGGGTGAGGTCTTAGGAAAGAAAGAGCTGAAATGGATCAGAATGTGAGAACACATTTGACAAAACTGATCTCCAAAGTCAGCCAGATTGTGAATAGTGATAGACTTGCATAGTGTGCTAGTAAAAGTTTATCAACCAGTTCTCCAGAAAAAAAAAAGTACACAACACAGCTTTTAAGTTTAATCTGCACTATTAACATTGTCTCCATCACTCTCTCGAGTCTAAACAATCAACAAAGCAATAAATCCAATCCAGATTTGAGAATCTAACTGTATTCTATTAATCTAGTCATTTAAAAAAACTTGGAAAAGTATATAAAACAATGTTACTCTTCTCATCGATTTTTTAAAAATAGTTATTTTTCATAAATGTTATTTATGTTAACATGTAATGGCTCTATTATTATTTTTAAATAAATTAATACATAATTACGTTAAAATTTACCAGCCTTAATTTTTAATATGGTAAATATCAACAGATAAAACTCACATAAACAAAAGCTCTTTGGAGTCCTCAATAATTTTTAGGAGTATGAAGGGGTCCTGGGAACAAAAACTTTGAGAACCACTGCTCTTTAATCTTTAAGGTCCCATCCAGATCAAATCATCTAGAAATTGAGGAGAATTTGGAAAGAACCAGAAAAAAAACATCCTAGAATAGACAGGCAGAAAAGCAATTATTCTTAAGTTTCTGCAATGATAGGGGGAAGCAAGCATATATGAAGCCAAAATCTGTATAATTCTAAAACAAGAAACAATATTTAAAAGAATGAGAATTTCCTCAATAATGGATCTTGGGTCTCAGGAAACACTGCAGGAACCCACAGCACAGGTTTAACAATCAGTCCTTTGTATAACTAATGAGGAGGTCTCAATTCCTTTCATCCATGAAGCGTGTGGAGCAAACACCTCATGGAAATGAAACAAGTTAATTTGTCTCTATGAATCTCCCAGCCCAAAGGTCTCTCAGAAACAAAGCAGTTCTGGCTAGTATTCTGCTGACTAAACAAAGTGCTCCACAAACCTGGGATCATGTATCACCCACAAGCAACAGCAAAAGCTGGGCTGCTTCCACTTGAGTGCTAACTAAAAACATTTTAAAAAAAAAATCCAACCAGAGTGTCAGCTCCTTTTCAGTGGGCTAGAAATCTGAACATCTGAGTTTAAAATAGGGTATAAAAGCAATGCCCAGATACCTTACACTCCCACTAAAGAAGAGCCCTGTCATACTGGATTACCTTAATGTCTTTATCAGCTGTGAAGTAATGCCTGTAATGGGATAGTCTATTCTCCTAGAATGCTATAAGCTGGCACTGGGGGTGGAGGAACTGGGCACTGTTCTGTAATGTGTATTTGGGGATGGCAAGATTATGTAATTTGAGGGGAAAACACCCTGAACAATTAATCCCTGGTGAAAAACTTCTGCAAACGTTACTTTCATAGGGAAGGATAAAGCTCAGTTTGGTGTTTATTTCTTAATGAAAATATTCTTAATATAACAAAAACAACTATGATACGGCTTTACCAACTTGTAAAAGATAATTATTTTATTTACCAACATGCCCTTAAAAAAACTCATCTTCAACCTGGAATACCACATACATTTTGGACAATAAATACGTCTGATTACTTCAAAATAATTTAATCATCACCAGGTTTACTTTCCTACTCAGGGAACATTTGACTGAGGGTCTAATACATCAAGTGCCATGGGCCCAGAGATGTTAATCTCAAAGCCATCAAGTTCATATTATGGCCCCAATGAATTTGAATCACGAACTCTGCCCTGAGAAGGTAGCTATGGATAGTCAGTGTGGCTTCCACAGTTTGGGAACGACTCCATTCGCAGCTCTCCTCCACTTCCTTAATGTCACCCTGATCTCCATGGGTATGAGTTCAGGGACGAGGTCAGATTGAAATGATAGAACAAATGCAAGTGTAAATCCTTTAAACATACATTTGGGAAATAAAAGGTCAGGCATTAAATATTTGAAAGAAACGAGAGGAAAACTGGAGGATAATAATAATTCATATTTCTATAGCCTAACAGGTTACAAAGTGCTTTCCTCACAATTCACATAGGCAGACAAGTCTTACTGTTTCCTGTTTTACAGAACCAGAACCAGAACCAGGTGCTGATGTGTGCTACCAGATGTGTTACTCATGCTAACACAGTTTCAAGGAGTTTCAAAACCCAAATCTTCCAACTTCTAGTACTTTGCTCTTTCTCCTATACTAGGCACTATGCACTGTAGCTAAGGTACAACAGCTTCCAAAGGTTCTGGTGTCCTAAAAGTATCCTGGTATAAAGAGGACAAGCATGCAGGATGAAATGAAAGAGTGGAGAGACAGGAGGTAGGGACACCAAAGTTAAGAGATCGGAATTCTTTCCAAGGGAACCATCTTATGCACAAGATTTATTTTAATGTTAAGAATTCTGGTAGAGTCTTCAAAGAAAAATGTTCCTCAGAGAAAGAATGTAACCTTTCTATTCATAGCATGGTGACTGCAGGATTAGGGAGCAGAAGGTGGTAAGATATATTGCTTTTTATTGATCTGAGAATCACTAGTTTGCATTTTTCAGGATCAACTTCAGAATCACAGAACACCAAACCTGAAAAAAGCTTTAGGGAATCAAGCTGAATCTCCTTATATTACAGGTGAAAAAACTGAGGTCCCTAACAATTACATGAGGGGCCTTTATAGAGCTTGGATTAGAACCTTTTGTGGCTTGGTACATGGAGAATCAGGCTTGAAGCCTCTTCATCTCCTCTCGTACCTGTCCTTTAAAGGTGGAGGAGCAGTGCCCACTGATGAACACTGTCACAAGTGTTCATCCCGGTAACTCTAAACTCCTGTAGATCATCACCTAAACCCCAATTCCCCATCCCCACCACCTAATTCCTCATCCCCATCCCCTTCAATTCACCCCAAAGTTTCAACCTAGCTTCACCCATCCTTTTCACTGTGCCCTTTGGAACACGTTTCACAAAGCATTTTATTGGTAATAGGAAAAGAGCCCAGCAGAGAGGGAAAGACTGAAAAAAAGTGAGAGTGGGGATAATAGAGGGCACAATTTGTTGGAGAAGACTTGTTCAAACAGTCCCATTCCATCCTGTCTCCTCCAACAAACTGCCCCCTCTGTTACCCTTCACTTGAACTTTCCATTCCTGCTAAACTAGTATTTCTTCTGCCCTTTTTAGCTAAACTCCTGGAAAAGCTTGTCTATAACTGGTGCCTCCACTTTCTCTCCTCTCTATCCTTAATCCTTTACAACCCAGATTCTGACTTTATCATTCCAGTGAAATCGCTCTTTTCAAAGTCACTGAATAATTGCCAAAGTCAATGGCCTTTTCTCAGTCCTCATTCTTTTTCACCTCTCTGTAGCCTCTGACACTGCTGATTACTCTTCCCTCCCGGATACTCTCTTCTCTCTAGATTTCAGGACACCACTCTCTGCTGGCTTTCCTCCCACCTACGTGACTGCTCTTTCTCTCTCTCCTTTGCTAGATCTTCCTCCAGATCATGGTCTCTAACCACAAGTGTCCCTCAGGATTCTGTCCTGGGCCACCTTCTCTTCTCCCTCTATACAACCTCACTTGGTGATCTCATCAACTCCCAGGGATTTAACTGCCATCTCTATGCTGATGATTCTCAAATCTACCTAGTCTGCTCCAATCTCTGCTGACTTCCAATCTATGTCCAAACGCCTTTCAGACATTTTGAACTGGATGTTCAATAGGCATCTTAGACTTAGCATCTCCAAAACAGAACTCCTTGTCTTTCTCTCTAAATCTCCACACACCTAAACCTTTTCCATTACTGTAGAGAGCAGCACCAGCCTCCCAGTCCCTCAGGCTCACAATCTCAGGAGTCATCCTGGATTCCTTCCTCTCTCTCACCTCCCATATCCAAGCTGTTGGGAAGACCTGCTAATTTCACCCTTGCAACATTTCTTAAATATACCTCCTCTGACAAGGCCACCACTCTAGTGCAGGCCCTCATTTCCTCATACCTCAGTTACAGCAATAGCCTGCTTTCTGGGGAAGGTGGGGTGGGGGGTCCTGTCTGCCTCAGTTCCTTCCCACTTTAATCCATCCTTCATTCATCCACTAAAGAGATTTTCCTAAAATGCAAGTCTGATCATGTCACCCCACCCCCCACCCCAACTCAATACACTCCAGTGGCTTCCTATTGCCTCCAGGAGCAAATACAAAATGCTCTGTTTGCATTCAAAGCCCTTCATAGCCTAGTCCCCTCCTACCTTTCCAGTCTTTTTACATCTTAACTTCAAGATTCTTTGATTTGATTCAGTGACAATGGCCTCCTGGCTATTCCACAAGCAAAACACTCCGTTTCTTGGCTCCAGGCATTTTTTCTGACTGTCCCCCATACCTGGAACACTCTCCCTTCTTGCTTCTGACTCCCTGTAAGTCCCAATGAAAATCCCACCTTCTACAGGAAGCCTTCCCTAACTTCTCTTAATTCGAGTACCTTCCCTCTGTTAATTATTTCCTATTTATACATAGCTTGCTTTGTATATATTTTTTTGCATGTTGTCTCCTTCTTTAGACTGTAAGCTCCTTGAGGGAAGGGACTTTTGTCTCTTATTGTATCTTGGGCACTTAGTAGGTGCTTAATAAATTTTTATTGAATAAATAAATGAAAACCTGAGTTCAAATGCTCCCTTTGACACTTTTGAGTCATGTGATCCCAAGCATGTCATTTAACCTCTTAGCCTCAATTTCTTCATTTATAAAATGGGGACAATGATGGCACTTACATCATAAAGTTGTTGTAAGGATCAAACAAGATATCTGTAAGGCACTGTGCTAGTCTTAAACTTTTATGAAAATACTAGATCTAATAATAGTTATTGTTATTTTTATCATGTTGACCAAAGCTTTCGTGATTTTAAAAGATAATATGATACAGTAGAAAGAGTAATTATTAATTAGATTTGTCAAAGAAACTGAATTCCAGTCCTGGCTCTGAAACCTAAGATCTGTGTGATCTTGGGCAAATCACTTATTCTCTCTAGGACTCAAGCTTCTTCATTTTTAAAATGAGAGGGGGTGGACTTCAAAAGTCCATTCAAACCACAAACTTAAAAACCCACGAACCTTTGAGGTTCTTCAGAATCACTGAGTGGATATCATCCAGATCTAGTGATTTGTTTATATCAAATACTTGTTTACAAGTTTGTCTAGATCTAGAAGTCTAGATCTATCAGTTTCTGGTCTAATAACTCTCTCCCATCTGACTCAAAAAAACATTCGGGAGTGTGATTATCCCAAATACCCTTGTCAGTGAAGCCCAAAAGAAAGAATTCATTGAGTTGGCTCTCTTTTGCATTTTCCCATTCATCATTTTTATCTCATTCATCAAATGGTCGTAATAGAGTCTCCATTAGTACTTCTGTTTTTTTAAGTTTTTAAACAAATTTTGAATGGCCTTACAATCCCCTGAAATGTCCTTCTCAAATATTATCCATAGCTAATTTCTCTTTACTTTGTTAATGTTCCTGTTCTTTCTTTCTTTCTTGTGATGATTTCCTTACAAGGTAGAATTGCTTTATGAACATCTATTGATTTGTATCCCTGATAAACATTCTTCTCAATCTTTCTGCAGAAATTTTTTGAGTCAACAAATAATTCTGTGAATTATTTACCTTATTAAGTATTTCTTTCACTTTCTTCCCAAACTCACTTGGCACATCTCCATTTTCTAAAATTCAATAATTGTGGCTTTTATTTGACTTCCCTTCTCCCATCAAAATGCTGAACTTAATTGGCTTGCGATCTCCATTACACAAAGGTCCCCACATAATAATTTCTGTACTACTTACATACAGTATATGCAGACCTTTGACAATCACAGGATTTTAGAGCTGTCAAGACCTCAGAGATCATTTAGCCCAGTATTCTGATTATATAGAAAATGAGGTCCAGAAAGTTAAAGTGAGTCCCCCATGATCACTTAGCTATTCAGTGTCAGGGACAAGAGCAGAATCCACATTTCAACCTTAGCTCACTTCTCTCTACCTGTTTGTTTGTTTTTTAACTAGAATACTTAACCAAAAAATAATAAATACCAGTACACATTTCAGTATACTCCTTTTTCACCAAGGCAATAGTCTTCTAGTCTTAATGAAGTTTTAATACAGTATGGAATGCTGCTGTCCCATAAAGCTCATTAAAATAAGCCTCTAATCGCACTGACTCACAAAAACTAGATCAAAATTGTAACAGGAGACCATGAATTAGGTCAGCTCAGCTCCTAGCTAATTTTTCAAAAGTTATACAGTGATACAAGACAGGAAGACATGGTGTCCAAAGAGGTATTCGGTTGAGGATATTTTATTTGATGTTTACCGCGCAGCAGATGAACAGTCTTAAAAATCTTAAAGTACTTTTATGTCAGAAAGATGAATAAGAAGCAACAGAAGGCTAATGTAAGCACAGTGACACATGATATGTAAATAAGTTTTCCTCTTCAAGCATCTTCCACGATCTGTAATTTTGTATGTATTTTGAAAAAGGGGTTGGGGGAAAATGTACTCCCCACCAAAAAAATTCCACTCTACCCCATCACAGGCCCCAAAGAACAATCTCTCAATGGTATGCACATAAACAAGAGGAGCTAAGAAGACGGAGGATTCTCTGTGCTAAGGATAAAAGCAAAGATGACTTACATAGCCTCAGAGTTTTGGGATGCTTACTGAAAAGCACCATTGCTCCTTAGTGAGGAAAGAAAATAGAATAAGGGGAAAAGCTTTTTTAAAAAAAGTTGTTTCTATATGGTTCTGAGATTATCAAAGAACTTGGAATAGAGTCAGGAGACCAAAACAAAACTAGGGCTATAGAAATGAGAAGAGCTCCAACAGAGAGAACCAATCTCACCTCCCTCCAGGATTGATAGAACAGGTAAGGATTCCTGTAAGGAGTGTGCTTTTAAAAGAATACAGTCTAGTAAAAGGTGAATAGAAACAAGAGTCTAGGGAATGGGAAGGAAAGGCCAGATTTTTAGGTGTTGGAACAAAATAATAAAGGAAGAGAACAAGTCTCCCATGAAGCTTGGTAGTTGTGTTCTCCTGTAGAAGAGTCTTGGCTGTTTGCATTTGCACACATAGCCAAAGAAGAATCAGAAGGACTTCAGGGTATGCCTGAATTTCTACCACCCTAGACAACTTTGGGTTAATTTCTTTCTCTCAGCTTACATAAAACTATGTTATTTTATTTCTACAATATAATTCCCAGCAGGATAACTGCCAATTGACTGGCTGGCTCAGAGGAGGCAGTGTCAACCGCTAGTGAGCTAGCTGTATATCAAGCTGATTCTGAGAAAGCTAGGAGGAGAAACTCAATTTAACACAGGAGTGAGCACTTTAGGAGGGTGAGAAGAAAGGAGCAGGGCAGGCTAAAGTAATTTTAAAGTTGCTTTCCTCCTATGTTGAAACTACTCCGTATTTTTTGCATAAAACTCCTTAGCCAACAAAGTGACTTTCCTAAAAAGGGTTCATGTCTGACCCTACCACCTTCCGAATCAAAAAGCTCCAGTGGTTCCCTCTTACCTACAGGTCCAAATATAAACTCTTCTGTTTGGCATTTAAAGCTCTTCCCAACTGGGCTCAGTCTTCTCACATATTCTTCCCCTCCTGCTACTCTCCAGTCCAGCCAAACTGCCCTTGCTGCTGTTTCTCATACACCACACTCAATCTCAATGCCACTGCATTGGCTATGCCTCACTCCAGAAATACTTGTCCTCTTCACCTCTGCTTCCTAGACCCCCTGGTCTCTTTCATGGGCCACCTTCTATATAATTCTTTTTTTTTTCAGGTCTCCCCAGCTACTTGCCTTCCCCACCCAAGTACCTTATAACTGTTTTTATATGTTCTGTATATTTCTAGATCTGCACACGTTGTGGTCTCTCCTTCAGGAACATTAGCTCCCTGAGGGCAGGAACTTCTTCAGCTTTTTCTTGGTAAGTCCAGATCCTAGCACAGTCCTTAATACTTGTTAGCTGATTGATGAATAAAATGAAAACCTGAGTTCAAATGCTCCCTTTGACACTTTTGAGTCATGTGACCCCAAGCATGTCATTTAACCTCTTAGTCTCAATTTCTTCATTTACAAAATGGGGACAATGATGGCATTTACATCATAAAGTTGTTGTAATGATCAAGTGAGATATCTGTAAAGCACTGTGCTAGTTTTAAACTTTTATGAAAATAACTAGCTCTAATAATAGTTATTATTATTTTTATTATGTTGACCAAAGCTTTCATGATTTTACAAGATAATATGATACAGTAGAAAGATTAAAAAAAATTTCAGTGTTTTTGTTCTACAAATAATAGTGGCACTTTTAGGAAAGGCTTTGGGATAAACTGAGATTTCTATGACTTTCAGCTCTGATGAGAGGTTAAGTTGCTAGGTAGCAAGGGGAATAATTATATTCAAATTTAGGTTCACTTAAGACATGGCTCTGATACTGCTAAGAAATCAGGGGAAAGTTTTTTTAAACCTCCATAACTACCAATACACATCTCCACAAAAATACCTAGTTAAGGATGGAGGAGAAGAAACATTTTCTAGTATTATAGAGTACTAATGAGAGCTGCATGTCAGACATCCTAAGTGAGTGTAATTACTTTGTATTTCTGTCAAGATGTATAGAAAACAAGAAACCTTAAAGCATTTTAGAAAGGGATACCAAATAAAACAGTTTAAGTCTCTCTTCTATTCAACAGAATTCTTCTAAAACAGAAAACGAAACAAAAGACTGGGATGTTTTACAGTGAGAATACTGACTGACTCAGAAAAATTAAGTCAGATGTAGTCAAAGGACTTTCACTATGAAATTCACAGCCAGCTGCTAAGAAACCAATTCTCCAAACTGCTATTTGGCTATTTTAATAAAAATTTTAATAAGACACCTGAGGGCAAAACCAAAACATTCCCAGTTCTTTCAATAAACTCCTTTTACTCTCTAGTCACCTCACAATCCTACTTATTCTTAAGCTTTATAGATATTTTTCCTAAAATGTGATAGCTGGCATAGATAATTTTACTCCAGTTGTGACTTGACTAGGAGAGAACACAATGGAACTATCACAACCCCTATTTTGAACACTAATGCAGCCTAAGACTGCACCAGTTTTTGGCTATGTCATATTTTCGCCTCTTGTTAAACTTCTAGTCCACTAAAATCCCTAGGTCTTTTTTCACATGAACTGTTTAAGACATGTCTCTTCCCCATCCTATACTTGTGCAATACACTTGTTTAATCCACATATATGACTTTAGATTTGTCAATATACAGTTTCACCTTATTACACAATTTATCATTCTAACTTAACATAATCTTTTGGGGAGCCCAATTCTGGCCTCCAACATGTTAACTAGCCCTCCCCAAATTGTTGTGATTTGCTAAATATGCTATTTATCCAAATCACTGATAAAAATATTCCTGGGTCAAGATCAGCTCTATTTGAAAAACTGTGTCAGCAACTTCCCCATTCAAGCTGACATTAATCCATTTATGACTAGGCTTTAGGTTCAATCATTTAGCCAGTTTTCAATCTGCCTAACCATACAATCATTCAGCCAAGAGCTCTCAATCTTATCTATGACCATATCATAAGATATATTATATATGTGTGTGTGGGTACACACATACACACACACACACACACACACGCCCCCGGAGAGGAAGCATGGCATAGTAGACAGAATCAGAGAATCTGAAATTAATTGCTGCCTTCGATACCTACTAGATGTGTGGCCAAGAGCAAGTCATTTAACCTGACACTATTTCCTCATCTGCAAAATAAAAATGATATGCCTGTAGTACCTAATTCACAGGATGGTTGTGAGGCCCAAATGCAAGAATGCACATTAAATGCTTTACAAACGTCGAGTCACTATGTAAATGGCCGTTTTTATTGAATCTGGTTTCAGCAAATGATTTGGCAATGTCTATGGCATTCTACTTACATGGTAAACCTATCCAAAAAGGAAATGAGCATGACTTATTCTTGATAAAGGCATGAGCTTTAGTGATCACTGTTTTCCTAAGGCTTTAGAAACCATCCTTCTATTACTGTCAAACTTTTGCCAGATTAAAAACATACTTTCTTCCCTATCCCCTCCCCCTTTCGAAAATTGTGACATTTGTCCATCACCTGTCCTGCAATATTTTTCATCATAATTTGCCCTCCAGTTAATGACTATGGTAAGAGATTGGTGGAAGGCTCCAGAGTTATTTTTGTACCCTGGGATGAAGTTTTCTGGGCCTGGCGAAATCAATGAGTGCAGCTAGGTGCTCTCTTATCATGTCTTCATTTGTTTCTTAGGTTTTGATTCTCTGTTAACCATCTCTAAGTGTTTCCCAGCCTGAGCTTTCACAATCTATCTCCTGTAATTCCAGCAGTTTCTGAAATTCCATCTTCAATGTAAAGTCTTTCAGGAATGATCAGTGGAGTGGTGACAACTTTCTCTGCCAAAACCTTTCTGCTGGGAATTCCTATGACATCTCTTTCCTTCCTTTCTATTCCTAAAAGTAAGTGTCTCTTAATACCTACAGTATGAGAGTGCTTTACTCTTGAATTAGATGGTGGTCAAGTGACTCTATTCTGCTAATGCTGTGTCCTTACATATTTGTTTCCATCAAAAGGATGTTAATTCAGGAAAATAAGAAATCATTAGACAGCTAACTTTCAAGAAAGTAATTTGAAGTAGCGAACTTTACCCTACCAAAAACCAAAGCTATTTCACTGAAATAAGCGAACCTGGAATGTCCACTATCTGATTTATTTTTGTTTTTCAAATCCATCACCCCAATAGGTATTACTTCCAAAATAACCAGCACAAACCTTTGAAGAAAAAAAAAATATTGGACTGATCAAATATTGTAGGTTAAGTAAGGCATTTTAAAAAGTATAAAAGCACTATACAAAAACGCAACAGTGATGTTAAAAAATGGATTGCAGCATGAAATCCAAACCTCTTCCATTCTGGCTACTTTACTGAGTGGTAGAGAAAAGGTAGGAATCATCAATACTTTAACCTACATCCTGCTAAGAATCTCATTAGGAATGTATCTTGAAAATCAATCACAATTGATCAAATTTCATTCTACCAACTCAAACAAGTTGATCAAGCTTTGGTAAAGTGACATTGAGTTTTCCCACAAAATCTACCCATTATTTTTAATGGATGACATTTGGAATACTTCAAATCAAATGCAGGAAAGTATTTCCCAACAGCTGCTTAATTACATTCTTGGCAAAGTAGGGCTCTCGATTTCTACTTTAAATCTTTTCCTGCAACTAGTCAATTGTTGAGAAGAGCACTGCACTACAAATCAGGAAATATAGGTTCTAATACCAGTTCTGCTAACAGTTATAGCCTTACCATCTACTCATGGGCAAGCCAAAGGATACTGCCAATATCTTCTCTAATAATCTCAGCAAAGACATGGCTTTGGCCACCACTAAAGATGGGATTCCGCAGATCGATCAGGCAAATAAGGAGGCAGTATAGTACCCGAGAAAGAACACTGGTTCAATAAACCAGAAAACATAAAATTACTTAGGAAACAACTTCCTATTTGATAAAAACTGCTTGGGAAAACTGTAGTCTATCAAAAATCAGGTTTAAGCCAATACCTTACATGATATTTTATACCTTCTAAATGGATATTTGACCTTAATACTAAAGATCATACTACAAAAAAAAGGGAGATCATATGCCTCTCATGGTGATAGGTAGGAGATGAATTCTGAACCAAACAAAGGAGGTAGGCAGGCAATTATAAAAGATAAAAGAGCTAGCTTTAATTGTATGAAATTGAAAAGTTTCTGCACAAACAAAATTAACATACCTAGGATTAGAAGGGAAATAGCTGAATGCAAAAAAAAAAAATTTCTTTGTATCCAATTTCTCCTATAAGAATGTGGTATCATATTTATACACATACACACACACAAATGTGTATATATATCTATATAGACAAACAGATAGATATATACATGTAGACAGATATATATCCATCTAAAAGCCATTCCAAAAGTGGTGAAAGGATAGAAAAAATAGTTCTGAAAAGAACTGCTATTAATAACCAACCACAAGAAAGAAATGCTTCAAATCACTAATAATAAGAAAAAATGGAAATCAAAACAACCCTGAAGTTTTACCTCAAATATTGCAGATTGGCAAAGATGACAAAAGATGGGAAAAGTGAGTACAAGAGGCAATGTGGGAAGAGAGGCACACTAGTGCACTGTTGGTGGAACTGTAAATCAGTACAACCATTTTGGAATGATGCAAACAGAATGACTATAATCTCCATACTCTTTGACCCAAAGATCCCATTATTTATCAATGAGGTTTAGATATTCTTTAACTTCACAAAAGATCAATCATCTAATTTAGGGGTATATAGAACATGGCATAATTTGAATTACAGCAAGTAGGGGATTTGAAGAGATGATCTCTGAGATCCCCTTTACACAATCCTATGAACTAGGTGAAGTTATGTCACATAATATATACGAGGTAATAATCAAGACTTTCATAGTCATTCTCTTTTCAATTAATAGGGTTTTTTAAAAAATTCTTTTAGGGTATATATCAAGTCAAATCAATAAGCCCTTATTAAAAGAAAAGCAAAACCAGTCCCTGCCTTAAAGGAGGTCACATGCTAACAGCAGAGGCATGAAAACAACTATGAACATACAGAATCTATGCAAAGTAAATTGAAGGCAATTTCAAAAGGAAGGTACTAGCATTGGATTCTTCTTTAGAATTAGCATAGCTTATAGAGCTTTTCCCTTCTACAGTCTCTCCAAGATTTGGGGAAACCAAATAGGATGGCTTAATCATATCCTACTTCCCCCTCTCAATTTTTTCAATCAGTAACTCGGTTAATACATTATAATCAAAGGTCTGTGAAACTCTGCCGTATCACCATTACATGAAGAACAACATGAAACTAACTGCTCACTTTAATGCTATCAGGCCAGAATACAATGTTTTAGAGCAGTGATCTCAAATTTTTGGTTCTCAAGTTTCATTCTTAAAAATTATTGAAGTCTCTTTAAAGAGTTTTCTTTTTTTTTATATGGATTATATCTGTTGATACTTACCATATTGGAAATTAAAATATATTAGTATTATCATAAAAATAGTTTTGACCTCGCATTCCCCATAGAGGATCCCTTTGAAAACCACTGTTTTAGAAGAATCTAATGATGACATTAGACTCTCCTCTGCTCCTCATCTCATAGGACTCCACAGCTCTATTTCCTCCTTTATCCCTGTTTCACAAAAGGAGGCAGACCATCATGCCAAGGTTAAACCTTCTCTATGCACAACTGATCCTTTTCCATCCCATCTTTTCCAGCTCATTGGTCCTTCTATCATCCCTATCTTCAGTCTCTTCCTATCTACTGGCAGCTTCTTTACTATCTATAAAATGCCCATTTCTCCCCATCCTCAAAAAACATTCACCCCTGCTATCTACCACCCTATATCTCACCTTCTCTTTTTTTATGGCTAAATTCTACTTCCTTTCCTTTCACTCTCTTCATAACACTTTAGAGCTAGGCTTTCAACTTCATCATTCAAATCAAATTGCTTTCTCCAAAGTTATCAGTGATCTCTTAATTGCCAATCTAATGGCTGTTTTTCTTCCCCAGTCCTCAACCTTCTTGACATAATGACAGCCTTCAACACAATCAATTATGTTCTTCTTCACATTTTCTTCTCTATGCTTCTGGGACACAGATCTCTATTTATTCTCCCCTTAACTGTATAACCACTCTTTCTCAGTCAACTTTGTTGGACGTTTATCCAGTTCACACTCACTAACAGAGGGTTGGTCCCCCAAGGTTCTGTCTTGAGCCCTCTCTCTTTCTCCTTCTGTTGGTCATATTATCAGCACCCATAGTTTCAATTATTACCTCCATGCAGATGATTCTCAGATCTATTTGGCTAGGCCTGACCTCTCTTCTGACCCCCAGACTCACATCTCCAATCATCTAACGGACATCTTGAAGTAGATGTTCAGACATCCTAAACTCAACATATCTAAAACTGAACTATATGTCTTTGCCCACAAACTCTTCAGATTTCTGAACTTTGTTGTTCATGAGAACAGACCCTAAAATCTGAAACAGTTTTAGAAAAAAAATTTATTATGTCATTTGGTAGAGGCGAGTGAGCTGGAAATGAGGTTTGGCTCCCTCTCTCCAGATTCTGGAAGATTTACATTACATAGGATTTTGACAAAGCTTTCCCACATAGGAACCTCACATACCCCATGTATTTAGTTAAGTGATTTTGCCAAGAGGGCAGTTTGAAAGCAAGGCAGATTGAGACAGATATGAGTAACTATAAACAATCAAAAAGATTTGAGTAAAGCCAAAATACAAGGGCACCCAAAATGGAAGCTTGGGATGGACCCTTCAGGACCCTGCCTATAGTAACCCAAAACAAGAAAGCTTTGGGTATCTGGGGCCTGCCAGAATCGAAAATACCTTATAGCCATCTCTGGCATTTCTAGAGTTACTGGGTTCAAGCAATATTCGGGGTGTGGATAACCTTTAATTTCATAAGGTTGGATTTAAACAGTATAATAAGTCATTTCCCCCACAATTTCCCTATTACTATTAAGGGTACCACCATCTTCCTAGTCACCCAGGCTTGCAACCTAGATGTCACCTTCAACTCTTCACTCGCTCCCATTACCCCCTTCCCATCTGATCAGTTGCCTAGTTCTACTGTTTTTACCCTCTTAACATCTCTTTGTATAGACCCTCTTCTCTCCTCTGACACTATCGCCACATTGATGCAAGCCCTCATCACCTTATGTCTAGACTACTGCAATAGACTGCTGGCTGGTCTCCCTATTTCATCTCTCCCCTGACACTGGTCCATTCTCCACCCAGTTGTCAAACTGATCTTCCCAAAGCGCAAGTCTAACCATGTCACTCCCTATTCAATAAACTCCAGTGGCTCCCTATAACCCCCAGGATCAAATACAGAACCCTCTGTTTGGCCTTTAAAGCCCTTCATAACTTGATCCTTTCAGTTTTCCTATATCTCACTCCTTCTCCATGTATTCCAGTGATGCCGGCTTCCCTTGTCATTCCTTGAACATGATACTCCATCTTGGACTCTGAGCATTTTCACTGGTTGATAGCCATGTCTGGAGGAACTCTTTCCTTCATCTCTGTGGCTTCTCTGGCTTCCTTCAAGTCTCTGTTACAGTCCTACCTTCTGCAAGAAGTCTTTCCTCAGTCCTACTTACTCTTAGTGTCTTCCTCTGAGATTATGTCCAGTTACTTCTGCATAAATCTTGTTTGTACATAGCTATTTTTATGTTGTCTCCCCCAAAAGACTGTGAGCTACTTAAGACAAGGGGTGGTTTTTGCCTTTTCTTGTATTCTCAACACTTAGTACAGTTGCCTGACATGCCTGACATGACAGGTGCTTAATAAATGCTACTAGGACCACGGATGATTATATTAACTTAACTTATAATCTAACATATCTACTACTCATCTGCTACTATCTACTGTTTTTAATTTACATTCTGTTACTACTGCTGCTGCTACTACTATTACTACTACTTCTACTGCTACTGCTACTAGTACTAGCTACCAATTCTATATAGCTTTAAGATTTATAAAGCACTTCACAAATATTATCCCATTTGGCCCTCATAACAACCCTAGAAGGTAGGTGCTATTATTATATCCATTTTAAAGATGAGGAAACTAAGGCCTCAGACAGAGGTTAAGTGACCTGTCCAGAATCTGGCAGCTAATAAGAGTCTGAGGCAGGAATTGAACTTTCCTGACTCTAGGTACAGTGCTCATATCTACTGAGCCGCCAAGCTGCTAGCTGGAGCAGTATATTGATTCTTCCTTTCTCTGTCTACTTTCCTTAAATCTGTGAAGGTCCTAGACTGAAGCACTTATTAAATTCAGCTAATTACAAAGTATCTAAATCTTATCAACTAAAGCATTCTTTTAAATTTCTGTTCTTCCAGATAGTACTGCTTCTTTCTAGGGAATTAGGAGGTACAAACAAAACTTTTATCCCTTCCCTTTCACACTCTTATAGGATTTTTAACATATAGTGAATATACAGAATGGGGAAGAATTTCTCATTTTTTTGTTTCTTCCCATTCTTTCTCCAGAGAAAGCAACAGTTATTATTCTTGGTGATCAAAGTATTAATAAACCATCAACTTGGATGGGAGAGAAAAATGAGGAGGAATACAGAATAGTCACAGAAGTAGAAAAATCTCAAATAAATAAATATCGTTGGCATAAACATGTTACTAGGAAAAATAAGTAAGAAAAATATTGCTAACCACAAAGAACTATTAATTTACTCAGATATCTTAATATAACTTGAATAGAGGTGAGCAGATTTCTCCCTTTTCTACTTCCTCCAACCTCCAAAGGGAACCAAATAAGTTTTCTTTTCTAATGATAGAGTCTTTTAATTTTTTGGAATTTGTGATGGAAAGAAATTGGATCATTCAGAAGATGAATGACACTCATGACAGGTAGAACAAAAGGACATTTGTTTCATTTTTTTAAATGACCTACTGGGTCACTTAATCTACTCAACTTACAAATGCAAGATTGTTTCCCTCAAATGCACACTCTACAAAGCTTGATCTTATCCAGTTTAGAGTTACCGAATCTAAGAGAGTTCCCATCACTTCCCTTGAGAGTCAATTTCACCATTACAAAAACATATTTAACCTTCTAAGGAAAAGGGGGCTCTTAAAATGGTTATTAGTCATTCTCCTGTAACAGAAACCACTATTCATACAGAGAACATAGAACAGTAAGAATTAGTTAAAAAAAAAAAAGGGCACCCTCTCACTCTACAGGCTTCCAAGAATACCTGAGGATATACTGTGAACACAAAGAATAGAAATATTTATTTTATTTTTTAAACAAATTTGTCTTCTGCCACCTGGTTTCATAATATATCACCACTTACCTTATAATGGACCAATTCTGCATATTTTTGTTATTTAAAAATAAATATTGAAATGTCTTTAAAATAGCGAAGTCTTGTAATTGGTAAGTTCTAGTATTTTGTCTTAAAGAGATGATTTTGCAATTCAACATACAGAAAAAAAACACTCAACAGATGAATATCAGATGAATATCATCTTCATATAAGTGGCACACACTTCATTTGCCAATGCTTTCACTAATCTGTGGCCACCTAAGACAAGTTATTTTTAAAATTAGATACTGATCAAAAACCATATCTCAGTATTTCCAACTTGTAGGAACTAGACTGTCTGCAGATAAATGTGTCTGACCATGAGTGGGGTCACCAACCTAATCAACCATTCAAAACAAACAGAAACTGTAAAGACATTTTGAGAAAGGTCCATTAGGAACAAATGAGAAGTTATTTGCAATTGTGAGAAGTAAAATAAACCAAACAATGAAAAACACTGGAAAGTACTTGAGACATTCAAGTTTTGAGAGCTTGATTTTTTTTTGGAAGGGGGGGAGAATCACCATATAAGGGAGCAAAAGTTTGTTGTTCCTGCTAATCAGAAATCTAAGTCAATAAAGCTAATGATTTTGAATGGTCCCAAGAGTTTTTCCAAATTAGAAGAGAAATAACGTAAGCATAAGAATTGGAACAACACCCAACCTGTCAACAAAACCACATCCCTAAGGATTTGCATACCCATATAAACTTAAAAGGTAGAAGTAAAATCAAGTACTATGGGACTGATGACATATACATGCCATGCAATAAAAGTACAAACTCGAGGTAACACTGGTTGCAAGAACTGAAGGATCAATATTTGATTACAGTATTCATGAGTAGAAAAGCCTAAGCTTTAAACAGTACCCAATGTCTCTGAGCAAGTAGCTTTTACAGGGGCTCTCTGGGCAGGCTACACTGAGGCTGTTTTAAGGCTAACAATCCCTAGCTCTCGCTAATCTATTAGTCTTTCTCCAGAAAAATCTCTGCTTCCCCCCTCTTCCCTTCCCTTTTCCCCTACATTCCACCCCCAGACCAGAAACTGCTAGGACAGAGACACACAAGTATGTGCTTAATAAATATCTGTTTATTTGAATTCTCAGCTGCATATAAAATCTGTGTTCAAAATCAGGATGATGTCTACCCAATAAGAAAAATCTTAACTGAACTTTTAAGTCAATCAAAATTTCTTCTCTTCTCCTTCCTTACCTCTTTATCATAATGCATTTGAATCACTTACTTGCTGAGCCTGCAGTTGATGTCTTTGTTTCTTACAATCTGGATGGGCTAATCTACCTTTAAGGTAAACCATTTTTCCCCTTTGAACATTTAAACACATTTTAAAGTAACAGAATAGTTTTTAAATACAGCTACATCATGGCTTCTTTGCTGAGGCAATTCCCTAACACCAAAACACTGGATTTGAAAAAATTTTGAGGTAGACTTAAAATCAGAATGCAGAATGATAAAAACCTTTTTTCTAACACATAAAGTCGTATCATCTTAGCAATAAATATATAAGAATTGAAACTACTATGTGATGTATCTAATCTTAAGTATACTTAATATATTCCTTTATAAATGTCATCTGCAGCAAATGCAATTGATCATGAATATTATTTTAAAACTAAACTTTAAAAGTTGATACTTAAAAAGAATTAGATTGAAGAAAAATGACAAGCATACAACAAATCTACTAATTGCTGCTTCTGTACAGACCTACAAAAGTATTTCTTGATAGAGAAAAGTAGACTTTGTCTTTGATTTCCTGCATATCTGATTTCTTTTCTCCATTATAGTTAGATAATATGATGAAATTAGATACAATAGTGAAGAAATAATAACTGTGTTTCTTCAATTCAGCACTTGAATCAATAAACCAAAATCCTTTGAAATACGATCATCAATGGAATTATGTGCTGAACTGGTGGAAGCTAACAAACAGTCATCTGGGAAGCATAAAACAAAACTAGTGACAATATGCTCCTAATTGCACTGGATATCAGGTTATTAGCAATGTTTTGCATTCTGCTTCACTGCTCACTAAGCAGCATATATTTCCATAACAAAACTACTTCAAACTAGAAATAACCAAAGGAGTAATAACTCAATTTCAGAAGACTCAGAACGAACTGAAGTAAAAATATACAACTAAGACAACGGCCCTAGTATTCAGGAATGAATGGGGAGGGACAAAGGAAGGAAGTGCCATACTAGATTTAAATTGCTGATTTAAGATCACTCTTTGGGTCCTGGTAGTAACTAAAAGAATTTCTACTTCAACAGTTTAACAGGCCCTGACATCTCTAAACATCTGGTCATGTCATCATCACCACCAGCAAATATTTATTTGGGCACTAACTATGTGTAAAGCAGTGCTGGGTAGGCCTCTGGTGTGTGATCCAGCATATATCAACAAAGAACAACAGAGTTGTGTTTTACAAAAAACTGCCCATTCAATAAGAAATCTGATTGTGTCTACTTTTTATTCAATTCCTTAACACTGTTTTAAAATATGGCAAATGAAATAATTCAGCTTCTGCATTAATAGTAAGGCACTTAATTACTCTTAAAACCAACAATTTCAGATGTTAAATGAATCTCTCCTCCACCCCTCCAAACATTTCTCTCCTTATTTCTTTTACTATTTTTCAGCTAATGGTTGAAGAAAATGTGAGAAAGACTGCCCTCCTGTGTTCACCTTGAGATGGAGCTAGGAAGCTGGATGCAGCTGGAACTACTTTAAGCCAGCTACTTTTATAATCACATTACTGATTCAGAGAGCAAAATTAGCCCACCAAATGTTTGCACAGAATAAAAGGCTGGTTTAACAGCAGGACTGTTCACAGGGCTTTCAGAGAAGGTGTTAACGCTTGCGAGCTGGCATCAATCCCAGAAAGCCATTCTGGACCCTTATAATGGCACCACCACTTGCAGCTGCTCCGTGTGCTAAGCAGAGCCTGCTTATTAAAAAGCCCCAAATCATTACAAGAAATACCCAAAGGGAAAAAATGCCTACTGGGCATGCAGCAGTGTTTTTAGCAGGGGTAGCCTCTCTCTTCACAACGTCTATATCAATCAATCAACAAATATTTACTGGGCAGACACTCTAGCCTCTGTGTTACACAAGGTAGAGGATAAAAAAAAAGGATAAGATATTATCCCTGCCCTCATGGAGTTTACAAACTGGTTAGGACATAAAACATACAATGACAGAAAAAAATTGATAAAGAAACACAGTATATGAATTCTGAGTTTAGTGAATGAGGAATTCACTGTGAGTTGGAGGGATTTTAAGGAGACTCCATCAAGAGGGAAGCATCTACATTAGCTCTGAAGGACAGACAGTGTTAGAAGATAAGCAGGGAGAAGGATATTGCAAGTACAAGGAACAGCATAGGAACAAAAAATTATAAGATGTTTTCTAAGTAATGGGATAGGTTTATGAAGACAGCAATAGGAAATAAGTCTAAAAAGTCAGACTTATAAAGTAGTATTAGAGTATGTCATAGAATGTCAGCAATGAGAGAGCCCTTAAAAATCATCTGTCCCACACATCAAGTTGTTTCCCCAAATCTTTACGTAAAGAAACTCAAGGAGGTTAAATTGTTGGCTCAAAGCACGTTAGGTGAGATTGTGGAGGACTAATACTTAGTTTAGGGTGAAAAATCCAAGCATTAAATGCAGTGAATCTGACAACTTTAGAGTCCAAAGAGCTGAATTACGATCCTGCTTCTCACTCTTATTCAAAGGCCTGCTCAGGCAGCCTTGGAGATGCCTTGCAGCTCCAGATCTAGCAACCTACTCAATAGTGAAACACGAGTTATTTCTCCTCAAAGGCTGCAAAAATTGACTACCTGGCAGAATGGGAGGAACGTTTTTCCTTTCTAAAAACGGAATTGTAAAACCTTCCCCGAATAGATCAAAAAAAAGATTTTTCCCCTCCCTTCTCAAAAATAAAGTAAAAACCCATATGAGAAAAATAAATTCCATTTGTCAAGTTAATTACTGAACAACTCCCTATGTACCCATATGTAATGTGGGGTTTGGGGGGAGCAGTGTTAAAGGAAATATATACTTAACCCCAAGAGCAGAACTTAATTTATGCAATCTTCTCTCTGAATATTTTAAATCTGTGGTCCCAAAATAAGAGCTAGCCAACATCTATATAAAGGCTTTAAGGTTTGCAGTGTGTGTGTGTGTGTGTGTGTGTGTGTGTGTGTGTGTGTGTGTGTGTGTGTAATCTCATTTGATCCTCAATAATTTTGTGAAAGAGATCCTATTATTTTCCCCTTTTTATAAGTGAAGAGACTGAAGCTAAGGAAAGTTTAGTGATTTGTCCAGCTAATAAGCATTTGCCACAGGACTCAAATTCAGGTCTTCCTGGCTCCAAGTCCAATGTTGTATCCACTGTGGCATTTGATACTACCAAAGTCTACAATGAAGATTAGACAATGCCCATTTTTCTACTCCTCTGTCATAAATTCTAAACTTAACTAGTCACTCCCTAATCCCAATATTCCCATTGTCTCTATGCCAGAAAACACATCTTTCTTATGGGTGAGAATCGTGTCCATAACAATAGTCCCCCTTCTTGGATCCTCCAACTTGAGATCACAGATTTAAAGAGAGGTCATCTAATTCAACTCCTTCATTTAAAACTTTTGAAGAATGAAATTACCATTAGGGTAAATCAAAATATTATTGGTTGCTTTGCTTTTGGCAGACACACAACTTGTACCATATGTCCAAATAAATGAAGTCTCTCATCACTTCTACATACCATGACTACAACTTAGGCCTGCGGTGTGTTTCCCAAACTTCTCACGTATTTTCTCTTTCTGTCTAGGTTGTCTATACATGACAATATCTGTCGTTGCTGTTTCCATTCATTTTTATCTGAATACTCCCCTCCTTGCCTCTTTCCTCTAGCTCCAGGATATGCACACATGATTGCATCTTCTTGATATACATACCACTTCTCCTGTTACCTTTCTCTTTTCTTTTGAATAAGACACATACCTTCCCAGAATTGTATTCTAGTCACATGTCATAACTTCAAGTCTCAGGGAGAGCTATGAGATCAAGCAAGTTTACTTCCTTACTTTAGAATTCTAGTTCCAAATGCTTGTTGTACTCTGTCCACCTGCATAAAGACATTTGAGGTGATAGGTTTTGTTACTGGTTCTTTTCTTCAGTCTTGTTTCTTGTGCACTCCTGCATGTTGCAACTGATTAGTCTGGTGAGAAGGTACAGTTTATGAAGAGCAGGAAGGTGAGAAAAAAAGTAGACTAGAATTAGATAATAAAGAGCTATCAACTCCAAGCTGAGGAGTTTATATCTTATGCTAGAGGCAATAAATAATGACTGAAGTTTCTGGAGCAGGGCAGTGACATGCTCAAACCTGCACTTTAGCAAGATTATTTTGACAGCTATATTAAAGGTGGATTGCAAAGTGGAGAGACTAGAAGCCAGGAGGACAATTAGGGAGTGAAAGGTGATGAGGACATATACTGGAGTGGATGGAGAGGAGACAGATGTGACTGATATAGTGCTAGTAGAAATGCCAAGACTTGGGAACTGATCGATTGGATATGGGGAGTGAAGGAGAGTTAAGAGTCAAGAATCATGACGAATTTGCAAACCTGGATGACTGGAAGATTGATGGTACCTTGGAAAGGAGTAAGAAAGGTAGGGGAAAGGTGGGTTTAAGGTAACAGATAACGAATTCTGTATGGATATAGCTACATGTTTGATGGAGACATCCAACTAGATAGTTGGTGATGAGAAAGATATTGAGGCACTGGTTAACAGAGTCAGCAACTGAGTAGGGAGGGAAGAGATGTATGAAGGAGTTGGTTTGGGTTTTTTTTTTTTAATCCACCATCAATACTAATAGAGTTGAGCTAATCCTTCAAGGCAAATATGTAACCAGACATTTTTTCACAGTACTAGTCAACTGGTGTGGATGGGAATCTTGAAGATAAGACTTTAAGATGATCTATTTTTAGTACATATCTACAATATAAATGCACTTTGGAGCAGGCTACTCACCTCCAAACACATGCCACCATTTCCATAACCCAGCAAGCCACATTTCTCTACCTCCTTTCAACAAAGCTTATGCTTTCCTACATTCTTCCACCAAAAAACCAAGACAAGGTTTGAAAATGTCTTCCACAAAGTGTTAATATTATAGATAAAGTTTTGAACCTCCATTTTAATGCACAGTTCAAATTGGTACAAAATTAACTATGTGTGCTACAGAAAGCATTCATGGGCATTACAAACACAGGCATTTATTACAAGTAAAATTACAAAGTGGCCCTCTTTATGTTCCAAAGGTATTACACTCTAAGTAACTCTGCCAACTGGGTTTACCTTTATTACTAACTTTGTTCTCATTCCTATTACCTGACAAACTTACTACTTCTTTGCCTCATGTATAAAAAGACAAAAGGAAAATATTTTATAAATGTGTGGTAGTAGGACTTTCTCATTAACAATATCCCAAAGTGTTCATTCCTCAGTGACCATATTGAAATTCCTGAGGTTTCACTAGGCTTTATTATATAAACAACATCATATCAGTACACTGTTCTACTTTAAAAATAAACTCCTAAGTTTCAGTCTGTTTAAAAAAGGATTACATCCATTTTCACTTTTGCCAAGACAAGTCAAAGAATTTTTAAAAAAGCATTGTGTTTACAATTAAGATAGCAATAATAACCCAATGACTGGAGCCAGAACACTTTAGCAGTAGCTAAGCACCCATAGCAGTTTCCTGCTTTTTTTTTCCCTTCTTTTTTTTTTTTTTTGGTAGTAAGAGGACTCAGTCATTTGGCCCAAATGATTTAAACCTCAGCCTGCAATCATTTTCCCTTTCTTTGACCTAAGGGAAAACTACTGAAATCACTTTTCTCTTTCTGTAGAGATAAAAAAAAAAAAGAAAAAGAAGAAATGTTAAGATTAATGTATGTGCTTCCAACATTTCGACTTCATGTATTGGTGGGAAATTCAGCTACGACACTTTCTTCATTCCCCTTTTGCACTCAATCTGACCTCAAGTCCACCCTTCCGGCATTTTCAGCCAATGACTTCACAGGGAGCTTCTTAGTTTCTTCATCTGCAAAATGGAGATAGAAACAGCACCTGCCTCACAGGTTTGCTATGAAGGTAAAATTAGGTAATGTATACAAAGATCATTAGAAACTGAAAGCATCTTATGTCAATACTTGTTACCATTTCTTTCGGTTTCCATTTCTAAACACTTGTCTCTATATATAACTTCTCATCCTGCCCTCTTGTAAAAGAAATGCCTCTCCTCTCAACGATTAACCTCATTCCTAATGTTACTGAGGACATTAACCCCTCAACTACTCCATTCCTTCCCTTAATTTCTATTTCTCTACTATTTTCATTTGTAGATGACTGTCAAATCTGTATTTCAATCAAGAGCACAGTGCACCTGCAGGTTTCTGACTCTTGCTATTGGTGCCATTGTATGTTTGAGGCCCACAACCATATGCATTTCGTTTTGGTGTTTTCACTTACTTCTACCTCAAATTACCTCAGGAGTTTTGGACTCTTGAGCTCACCTACCTTGACCTTTAAGAATGGCCTTAACTTGAGGACATTCATGCCTTCTCAAGTCTTCCAGGAAAAAATTACTAAGTTCCTAGACTCCAAGGACTCACTGTGAAGCCTTGCTGAGCTAATAACATTCTCTTCCAACCACCGCAATTAGAGTTTTTATTCAAATGATATACTTTCAAACGAGTGTATGACAAACTGATATCAATTTCCCAATTTGGGTCTAGACTAAAAGGTTTTTTTTTCTTTTCAATCACAGAAATTCATTAGAACCTAGAACACAGACTCTATTAGAAACCACTTTATATAAAACCTCAATTGAAAGTAGGAAGAAAAATATACAATGTAACAAGTCATTGGAAAAATAGAAAATTCATACATTTCTCATCTTCAAAATGAGATTAGGCTAGATGATCTTTTATAATTTCTTCTAATTCAAAAGTCCTATGATTCTAAGATTAATTATGTATTCTATGTGGTAACAATTTCATTACAAAAAATAAAATCACAGTGATCTGAACAACTTCCTTAATTAGCTGAATAATTTACCAATAATTTCCTCATAAGGGGGGGACTTCTGCTTCTGGGAGCCAAGATGGCGGAGTAAAAAGGTAGTCACTCTCACCCTCCCCTATCAACCTCTGAAACCCCAAAAAATATCACCCCAGAAAAAAAAAAAACCCTGAACAGCTGAACTAGAAGAAAGATAGGGAACAGCAGTGCAGCAGCCCAACAAATCGGTCTCCCAGTGCCTCAGCAAAAATAAGGGAAGCAGCACTACAAAGGGCCCCAGGCAGATACTCCGAAGCATTCATCTGAAAGGAGCTGAAGAAAGCAACCTAGAGTCTTTCTAAAGTATCAGCCTTGCTCATTCTAACCCAACACCGGGTAAGCTCTCAGAACCCTATAGCCTCCAACTGTCAACCAGGAGGAGATCCTGAAGCCCAGGTGGTAGAGCAGGTAAACACCAACATCTGGACCTCCAAGTGCCTCAGTGAGGGAGGGGGAACCAGTGGAAACCAGCTCAGACAACCACGAGGTGCCTCAGCATTCTATGCAAAGGAATCTCCCACTGCATTAGCAGAAACGAGAGAGGCAGCACTGCAAGGGGCCCCAGGCAGATAAACACCCTGCAGCACCCCCATCTAAAAGGAGCTGAAGAAAGCTAAAGGAAAGGAAAAGCAGGCAACCTAGAATTGCCTGAAAGTTCCAGCCTTGCTGATTCCAGCCCAACACGAGGTAAGCTGCCAGAACCCCTACAGCCCCCAATTGCCAACATAGGAGGCCTAGCACACAAAGTCAGTGACCAAGATGTAGGCTTCCAACACAAGAAGCTTGGGTCAGTGCCCTCTGTTCCCCAGCAGGAGAGCTCAATCTCTTTAAAGGCCAGGGAATAAAGAAACCATGAGTAAAAAGAAACGTACCATAGATTCATATTATGAGAAGAGTGAAGATCAAGACAGAAATTCTGAAGAGGACAACATTGTCAACAAATCCACATCTGCAACATCAAAAGGGAATATAAACTGGTCTGAAGCCCAAAAAGCCTTCTTAGAAGAGCTCAAGAAGGATTTTAAAAGTCTAATGAGAGAGGTAGAACAGTCCTTAAAATACAATTGGCCAATTGGCAAACTGGAAAAAAAGTACACTGAAGAAAACAAATCCCTTAAAAATACAATTGGCCAATTGAAGAAGGAAGTACAAAAACTAACAGAAGAAAACAATCTGTTAAAAACTAGAATTGGACAAATGGAAACTAATGACTCTATGAGAGAGCAAGAATCAAACAGAAACAAAAAAAATGAAAAAAGATGAAAACATAAAATACCTCATTGTAAAACAACCAACCTGGAAAATCGATCCAGGAGAGACAATTTAAAAATCATTGGACTACCTGAAAATCATGATAAAAAAAAGATCCTGGACAGTGCCTTTCAGGAAATCATACAGGAAAACTTCCGGGAAGTCCTAGAACCAGAAGGTAAAATAACCATAGAAAGAATACACTGCTCACCACCTGAAAGAGATCCCAAATTGACAACCAAGGAATATAATAGCAAAATTCCAAAATTACCAGATGAAAGAGAAGGTGCTGCAAGCAGCCAGAAAGAAACAATTTAAATATCATGGAACCACAGTCAGGATTACACAGGACCTTGCAGCTTCTACATTAAAAGACGCAGGGCATGGAACATGATATTCTAAGGCAAAGGAGCTTGGATGCAGCCAAGGATCAACTACCCTGCAAAAATGAGCATGATTTTTCAAGGAGGAGATGGATATTCAACAAATAGGGGACTTCCAAACCTTCCTGATAAAAAGACCAGAGCTCAACAAAAAATTTGATCTTCAAGTACAAGATTCAAGAAAGACATAAAAAGGTAAATGGGACAGAAAGATACAAAATGTTGTTAATAAGGGGACTGTTTAATCCCTACAAGGGAAGATGACACTTGCAACTCTTGAGAACTGTATTGTTATTACACCATGTTAAAGGAGTATACATAAAGGGGGTGGATATTAGCTGATTTTATGTATTGATAAAAAAAATCTAATCAAATGTGGGTTAAATGGATCCAAGTAAGTGGATTAGTCTGATCTTAGAAAATGTACTGAGAAAGGAGAAGGCAGACAAGGGTAAATTACATTACAGGAAAAGACAGAAAATCCTTATTCCGCCGGGGGAAAGGAAGGGAGGGGTGAGCATTGTTTGAACCTTACTCTCATCAGATCTGGCTCAAGAAGGGAATAACATAATCAGTTAGGTATAGAAATCAAACTTGCCTATAGGCAGTAGGAGGGAAAAGGAGAAAGAAAAGGGAAGAGGAATAGAAGGGAGGGAAGAAGCAGTAAGGGCAAAGGGGAAGAAAAGGAGAAGGGATAATAGAAGGGAGGAGAGACTGAAGGAGGCGGTAATCTAAAGCAAAACACTAGTGGGGGGGAAAGGAGAAAGGAGAAAGAAAAGCATAAACAGGGGGGGAAAAGGATGGAGAAAAAGACACAGATAGTAATCATAACTGTGAAAGTTGAATCGCTATCTTTTTTTTTTCCTCTTCTGTTGAGTTTTGTTTCCTATTGGTTTTAATTTTTACTTACAGCTTCACTAATGTAAAAATATGTTTAATAGGAATGTAAATGTATAGCCTATATCAGATTGTGCGCCGTCTTGGGGAGAGCGGTGGGGAGGAAAGGGGAGAAAAATTTTAAACTCAAAAGCATATGGAAGTGATTGTTGATAAATCAAAATAAATTAATAAAATAAAATTTAAAAAAAAAATTTATTCATAAGGATCCAAGTAAGGGATAAAAAAGCCTCTAAAAACAAAATCACTGTTTCTAACTAGAACCATAAGAGATTTGTAAAAATCACTATTAAAGTCTTTTTTTTTTTCACATGGAAAATATAACATTCCTTTCCTGAATTCAACAAATTACAGTGAAGGTAGAAAAGGTGAATGAATACTGGACCATGGATAAGTTTAAAAAGGAAAAGAACCAAATGAACTCAAAGGTAATTTTTAGTTCCTTTATAAATAACTGAAGTTAAACTATTCTACTAATGATGTTTTGTTGTTCTTTTACTCATGGACTAACAGTATCAAACAGGTTTGCATTATATCAGACAAATGAAACAGTGGATAAACTATCCAGTCATCTTCTCCATGGCAGTGAATAACTGTCTCTAGGCTCTAGACCCAGGTTGCTTCATCCTCTAAAATGCTAGCCTTTGAGACTCTGGGGAAACTATAAATTCAAGAGCGTTCTATTTGGAGTCACAAGCCCTAGGTTTGAATTCCTGCCCAGCTGCTTATTAGATCTGAGACACGGGGACGTTTTATCTCCCTGAGCCTCCGGTTCCTTCTCTGTGAAATGAGGGGGTTGAAAATACATGACCTCTAAGATCACTTCCAGATAAAGGTTCTTATCCTTAATCAATCCTGTAGCTTAAAAGCAGTCATGCATGTGCTGACCCTGGATAGTCTACCCCTACTATTTCCTTCTAACTTTGCAAATGCTGAGAATCATCAACAAATGCCACCTTTAGATGGAAAGTGTTGGCATTTCAGAAATGCTCTCTTTTCAAAAATGTAGATTATAAAAAGATTTTTTTTTAAAAAAATGGTATTTAAGGACTAGTGGAAAAATGATGGAATGGGATTCAGGAGTCCCAGGTCTGTCCAAATTGGGCTAAAACAGTGGTGTGACTCTGAACATGTCACTGAACTTTTCCTGAGGCTCAGCACCCTCATTTGTTAAATGCAGGAGTTGGACCAGATGATTCCTAAAGTTAACTACATGACTCAAAAATGAACTCGCTGATGAATTTTCAAAGCCTTCTCATCTGTTAAGCAAATAGGAACATACAATACTGATCTAAACCACTGTAATTATATTCTACATTACCCATTGCAAGTTTTCTTTCATTTAAGAAATTAATTACATAAGAAAACAAAAAGTACTCAAATTAAACATGTCAACGTCAGCATTTCCCTTTCCCACTGGGTTCAACATTTCCTTCTGGTGTGGATATCTACACATTCTATGAAACCACGATCAAGTACAAGCCTTCTCCTATCAACAACAAACAAAAAATGAAGGGTTATTTATAAAGTGGCCTTTCCACTCACAATAGCAGGGCCCTTACGTGACAACGAACAAGAAACTAACCTTCTTCATCATCAGTAAATGATCTTGAAGGTTACTTCCAGAACTAATTTTTATGAATCTGTGACTACTTTCACCATTCATGCTTTCTCTGCAGCGTCCATGAACCACCACCTTGCATGGGGAATAAATAGAATCCTGCCTATAAAGATTCTGGTAAGAGATACGGAAAGGGCTCCCAAATGATCAACCCTCCCCTAGTCTTTGAAGAGAGGCTATTCTTTTAATTTCACTATTTACAGTGTTACAGAGGCATGAAGCACTATATTTTCATATAATATGAACTTTAGCCATGCCTTTCAAATACCATTTAGGGAAATTTGATTACTCCCCTGAAACTGATTTACTTGGAAAAAGTCTAAGTGAAAATGGATAATCAAGGAAAAGCTAGCTGAAGAGAGCAGGTCCCCTGCCAGTGATCTCCGGGCCTAAAAAACATTCAAATAACCCCTAATTTAGGGCAAGAGAGGTGAGGAAGATGGAGAGGTGAGAAGTATTTTTAATCTTCCCAATTAGCCACAGGGTAAGAGGATCTTTTTAATGTCTGCTTCCAGTGGACCCCAAATTCCTAGTAAAAACACCTCAAAGGAGAAAAGGCATAGTACTATTTTGGAACCATTATCTTAATCATGATGAGTGTCATTAATAGCCTTGTTCCTTGTTCCCTCAATTCCCCTTCTCCAGTCAAATGTGTCTCCAACTACCTCTACCTGAAGGCTCAAATCTGTTCACACTCTGGGAATAGTTGTGGCCCTAAGCACAAGGCATAAGACTAACTTTCTATTAAACTCCATTGGCAAAGAGAATGCTGATTGCCTAGATTCAGTTTCTAAGTCCTTCTCCAGGTTTGGAGCCTGGGTTCTTGGTGATAATTCACATTTAGACAGTGCTTTAAGGCCTGCAAAGTGCCACCTGAGAGGCTGGTTGGGTTGGTATTATTATCTCTAATTTTACAGAGGAGGAAACAGGTTCTGGGACATTAACTGATCCAACTGCCCTGATTCTAAGTTCAGAATTCTTCTAACTTCCTGGGTTTGATCCTTCACTTTCTTGGACCTATGTCACCTGTCCAGGGTGTTGACCAATGCCCAAAGAAAGGCACTCCAAGAACTTCCCTGGGGAGAAAACTGGAATTCAGAAGAGACTGCGCCCCTAGCTCTCTGTCCACAACAAAAATGTAGCACACCTATCCAAGTCCAATTTGGAGAATCACTGCAACAAAGAAATTGAAGACAATGTGCTAAGGGTGCTATGACCTATCCTATACCCAGGTCCTTTTAAGACCAGGGCAGACTCACTCTTCCAGAGTATGGGACTTCCAAAAGGCACAAATGCATCTGTGAAAAATCAGCACTTCTCAGGGAGGATCAGTCAGCTTAGCACACCTACTGATAGAGAGGTCAGCTTTTGTTTGAACCTTGGCTCTGCCTTTGCCTGGTTATATCTCCTTCAACATTTTCAATACTTCCTGTCTCACCGTCCTTCTAGCCAGAGAAGCTACCTATTTTGAAAAGCAATTGGCTCTACCCTGCCTGATGACCACAGGAGTTCTATCTGGATAGGACCCTGATTGGGAATTCTGCAACCTGGGGCAAATTCAGGGGTGTGGAGAAAGAGAGCCCAATCCTTACCCTAAGTAGCAAACAGGCAGTCTGTCCTGTTTGGGGAAAGCCATGTTAGCATCTGGTTTCAGTGGGGGAAGAAGGGAGAAACCAAGGCAGTCCAAGACAGGCACAATATGACCATGAGGGTGCTCCTGATTCTGGGAATCCTGTGTGCCAGTTTCCTCATGAAGCCTGGCGCATAGTAAACAGTATATAAAGGTTAACACCATCATTATCATTAGGCCACTGCCTAGCTTAGCTTAGTTTAGCTTAGCTCCCTGGGATACCTGAACAGTAGAGTCATAGCACAGCAGTAGAGCAGGGTACCTGACCAATTATCTGTGTAAAACCAGTCACTCTTCAACCGTATATACCAGCAGCTTCTGTACACAGCTGGACAGTCTTTGCTTAACAGGCAAAGCTTAGGAACTCGAGCCTAAGCCAACATGGCCTATTTCTTTCTATCTGGGTTAGTCTTTCTGAGTTCAACCTCCAGTCCACATGACTCTCCTGTTAAACAATGCTCAGGCCTGCCTCCCCTTTGTTTCTTATGCTGCCGCTCTCAATGGACTAAATGTTAAACACAGAAGTCACCAGTATTTTTTCTAAAATTCATTTAAAATCTGACCTATTAAGCACTTATTGTTCAGTATGTAATATCTAAATAGTTATTTACTATGTCTTACAACATCTGTCAAGTGTTTTCAATTCACACATCTGTGACAGGTTCACTAGGAAAACTACTTCTAAAAAGGAGGGAAAAAGCATGAGGAAGGGAAACAAGGAAGAGCCATTTATCAACTGGTAACCAGTGCTCTGATACTTTGGAAGTGCTGCTTACTATAAGACCACTGGCCAACCTGGTTCTGCTCATGCTAGACCATTAGCTATCTTCCAATGATACATGGCACAATGAAGGCAGGTTTCTAGCAATAATCCATCATACTGATATTACAACTAAAATTTGGGGCCTGGGCATTATTTTCCTTCATATTTCCTTCCACCCAGCTAGCAAAGTCTGTATAAAACCCAAACAAATCCTGACAACACCTGCTCTCCCCACAGATTCAACTAATACCACCAAGAAATAAGCCCCAAATTGACACCTTCAGCCCTGACTTCTCCCCTGAGATACAACCTCAGATCATTAACTATCAGGTGGACACTTCCATTTAGGTGTTAGCATATTTGAAACCAAATTCATAATCTTTTCACCAAAGCCTGCTCCCCTTCAAAACTTTCCTGACCACTATTAAATGGAAAAAATGTGTGTGTGTATGTATATGCCCAACAACTGAATAAACATTTATTTAAGTATATACAGAACAATGCTGGCTGCTAGAGAAACAAACACACAATAATGAAACAGTTTTTATGTCCCTCCCATCTCCTCCCCCAAGGAGCTTAAATACCGTAGATTTAGAAGATGTACACACATAACAAAATGTAAAAGAATATGATGATGGAGAGACCATTAACAACTTGGGGGAAAGGGGCATGCATGGTGGAGATAGCAAGGATGGCTTCCAGAAAGAGTAAATCCTCCCTAAGTCTTGAAGAAGATCATGATTCTAAGAGGTGACGGAGATAGTTTTTTATAAATATATGGAAGCAGGAGATAAGACTTACATTTGGAGACAGCTGGTAATCTAGCTTGTTCAGAAAAGAAAATATATAGAGTAAGGTGCTGGCCACTTGGGTAGTGAAAATGGGAAACACAGGAGAAATGTTATGGAGGTAGAACTGAGGAGATGAGGATGAGGAAATCAAGGAAGACTTTCAGGTAATGAATCTGGGTGCTTGAGGACAGTAGTGTCTAACAAAAACAGGCCAATTTACATAGAAGTAGATCTGTATATAAAAAATTGAAATGTACAGAAAAAGAAATCAAATATCAATAAGTTATTATAGATATTTTATATGATAAAATTCAGATATTTAAATGTAAATAGTTGCAAAGCAAAATTCTGTTACAGGTGTCATTGTTGACTCCCTATCACCCTTAAATATTCAATTAATCATCAAATCTTATTGATTTTTTTTCTTGTACCCTTGTTGTTTCATATCTATACTACTGCAATAGGTTCTATTTTTTAAATCTTTCCCCGTCTAACGCAGAATGTTATTTTGGTCCTCACTAGTGGAGCTTCACAAGTCCGTAAATTCTTAGGCATGCTACAGTCTAGAGCTTTGTGGCTGCTCCAAACAAAACGCTGACCTCACATCTGCTACATTTTAATTATCGGGTAGAACACTATACACATCAAAAAGCTGAAGACAAACAGTTCTGTAGTTACCTTTGGAAACAAGTGTAGTGCTGAGTAAAGGATAGTAAATGTGAATTTGGAAAACCTGAGTTTGAGCATCTGTTCTGAGAGTTATTAGCTCGGTGACCTAGGGGAGATGCAGACTGCTGTCGTGCTTTGCTTTCCCTAGTGCCCTCAAAAGGGAAGAAAATGGCACTTAATATTTCTAGAACTCAGTTTATCACCCTGAAAAATAGAGATATTAATATCTACATGAGCTTCTTCAATTTCTTTTTCTGTAAAACAGGGATTATAATATTCATAAGATCTACCACACTGACTTGCTGTGATATAAATACTTTGTCAACTTTAAAGTACTATGTAAAAGTAATTCTGATATATTATTATCACAGGCACTGTTAGTCTCAGCTAATACAGCTTCCTGCTGACAACACTGATCTCCACTCAGTTACTAGGGGTACAGACTTCGAAATGTAGTCATTATCTGACGTTATTTTGCAGTGGTTCTTCATCATGGTTTGCAACGGTTCATTCTTAAAACTGAGAATTGAATATGGACCTTAAGCAAAACCTACAAAGCTTAATTTGTAATTAATCAAACTTTCAAAAGAAATCCTTCAGCATACAGATAACACCAACATATCAATTACACCCTCATTCTTTGTCCTTTTCCACTGTTTTTTGTCTATTCACCTCTTGCATTTGTGTATACATGTTCCTTTTAGAATAGCTCCAAAGAGCATCCTGGTCTACTAGTTTGAGGCTCTATTATTTCTTTACATTCCTTGCATTTGTTTTCCTTACTGTATTAGCCTCCACGAAAAGCCTACTCCAGCACTTATATTACAGCACGTTATAGCATGAAATTATTATAGCACATTATAGCACAAAATTCACTGTGGCAGAGTGGAGTCTCTAGCACAGTCTATGCCAAACTGGAAAACAGTTTGGAGTACTGGCCCTGCACCTTGTACCAGCCTAGTTAAATTATAAGACGCTCATCACCAGAATATCAATCACCAAAGGATGAACTGTTTTAGTTAAAAAAAACTCAGGAAAACTATCTCAGGTGTAACCATTTGGCAGCTGGCATTAGTTGTAGGAATAGCCACACTAATGACATAGTTTGTGGGCTCATAAGAGAGAAATTGTGTGTGTCGGAAGGGCAGGAGAGGTAAGAAAGAAACAAGGTCTGTTTGGAAATGAGTGAATTAAAGGCTAAGATGGTCATCGTTCTGGTTAAGGGAGGACAGAACAGGAGTGGAACAGGAGCAGAGCAGCTGGTGGTTCTTCAGGGAAGATAAGAAGATACCAGTAACAGCAATAAAGCAAAAAGAGGGACAGTTAGATGGCGCAGTGGACAGAGCACTGGCCCTGGAGTCAGGAGGACTTGAGTTCAAATCCAGACACATAACACTCACAGCTGTGTGACTCTGGGCAAGTCACTCAACCCCAATCGCCTCACCAAAAGAAAAAAAAAAAGATAACAAACCTGATCAAGAATGAATAAAAGAAAGAAGTGATGTGGAAACCAAAGTTTGCCAAGATGACAGTTTGCATGTTCCACCAGCCCTTCTACACTTTTTCTACCCAGGCACTGTGCTGCTCTCCCTGGTCCCCATGCCCACTCTGCTTAAAGTAGGACAGCTGTTTGGTACTTGGGGATTTAACTGGCAAGTGGTAGAATGGAGCCCTGCAGTAACATCTCCCCATCAAGCAGCCCTTCTGTTCTCAAATGCGTCCATAGCATCCATGACCTTATATGAGGCTGTGGGAATGTAAGGTCATATAGGCCACTTGATATGAGGAAATCGTATCTGGGTGATCGTAGTCAATAACTTGAGAGGACAAAGAGCAAATTAACAGATAAGTTTTACCAGCCTAGCCATTTTCTGAAACAACAACCAAACTGTAACTACTTGCTTCATAACAACTATATTCTATATAGCCAAAACAAAATGGAAGATCATGCAAATACTTGGATCATTCAGGAAAAAAACCCCAACATACTTTTTTTTGTCTAGTATGAAAAAAATTCACAGCCTTGCATAGCCTTTCCATTCTACTTTGGCTAAGCTGACCTAACCTATGAATTAAGTAGGAAGAAATAATCTTTCCTTATATTACAGATTCTTTTAGCTAAGAGAGAAACAGAAGGGGTTACCTCACACAGGTTTCAAACGGAAACAATCCAATTGCTGCTTAAATTCCTAATGTACAATCCTCAGCTTGAAACAAGCAACACTGCTTCTTTTGATAAAAAAGGATAGTCTTTTAATTGGAGAGAAAGGGCCTAATCCAGGATGATTAAAAACAAGTTCAGCAAAAGGCATCAGAACTAATAAGGTAAATATTTTAAACACTTTAAAGCACTTTCTTACATGAAAACAAATATCATCTGTAACTGACTAAAACAAATCTTCCCTGATCCAAAGAGAAATGTTTGGAATAAAGGGACAAATTAATCACTATTTAGATAAAAGGTTACCTTAAAAAAATAAAAACTATGAAATTATTCATATTTTCCTCAAAATAAATGTTAAATAATGAAGCTCTTTCAAAGTTTCTTGGTCTTCCCTCATACCATATGATATATCACAGAATTAGCTCATTCAACATGCCATGACTTCCTACTGACCCAGTGACCAATCAGAACTTAAGCAAAACAAGTTTAGAAGGGAACTTATTAATATTCATTATTTTCTTGATGCTATGGTGAAAAAGAAAGGTATCAAGTTGCTTCTGAGAATATTTCTTCAAGAACTTTTAAAAGTAATTTAACCATCTGGAAAAGATCTGAAAAGTTTCCATGAAAAAGTTGTAGATTTGAAAACCTAATTTAATTTCCCATATACTTCAATAAGAGGCAATAGCAAACTTATATTTTTAGAGATGTTCATCACCATATATAGCAAAAGGCAAGTGTGTATTAAATATATTAGAGACCCACTGCCCTCCTCTGGGCCCTCATCTTTAACTACACAAATGTCAGAAGGCAAGCAGATGAAGTCAAAATCTAAATCAATTGTTTCCAGACCACAAAACACTGTTGTACACTATCAATATCATTACAAGATCTTCAAGTAAATTTATTTTGTTTTTTTAGTTTGTTTGTTTTGGTGAGGCAGTTGGGGTTAAATGAGTTGCCCAGAGTCACACTGCTAGGAAATACTATGTGTCTGAGGCTGCATTTGAACTCAGGTCTCCTGAATCCAGGGCTGGTATTCCATCCACTGCACCACCTAGCTGCCCCTTCTTCAAGTAAATTTAGCAGAAGCCAAATGTCAACCCCTGCGTTTTCAAAAGCCAAAGAAATTTCTGCTTTTTTTCTTGTCTATAAAATGCTGAATTGTTCAAGTAAGTTATATAATGTTTTCATTTACTTTTTTCAACAAAAATTTACATCTGGGATGGATAAATCTGATGTCATATACCATTTTTGACGAGAAGCATATGGGTAATGGTCATATCAATCTTATTTTGAAAGTTCTTGCATTTTAAAAAGTGAATTGGTACCTTTTACAATGTTAATTAATGAGAGGAAAAGGAGGTGGAGACTTCAGGTCTGTCCAAATCACAATAAGACCCCCTGTTGCTTAACTCGTGAAATGTGCTCCTGCCATGTACGTGGTAAAAAGAAATAGAAAACAAAATATCTATGATTAATAGATTCTTTAGGCCAAATTTAGCCAACTTATGAGTTGACTCCTTTCCATTTCATATCCACATGTGAAAAGATAAAGCATTTTTAAGTGGATAAAACTATACTGACACATCTGGTATCAATAAAATTCACCCCAACATACTATTGGCTGGCATCCCAGCATTCATTATTTTGAGCTGCTGCTGTCTCTCTTCTGAGTCACTCTATCCCCTTCCACCTCATAATACACCAGAATGCATGGCCTGCCTTTCAGCCCTATACTGAACTTACTCCTAAATTTGGAAATTTGCTTTCTATTAGGTGACACTGTATCCTGGCTTCAGACATGGCTGCTGCTTCCACGATTACTGCACATGTGGCAAACCTTCCTAATCACTATGTGTTCTTCAATGAACAAGCGGAATGGCCTAGGTATCCTGCAGGCTTTGAAGAGACACCATCTATCTGTTCAAGATGGTTTGGTGACAATGGCTGAAGAACTCTGCACAACTACTAAATAAATCCCCTCTATGAACAAACCTGGTCTGTTTGCTTTTTGATCCTTCAAAAATATCCCAGGGAGGGAGAAATCTGATCTTTGACTCTACTTTACTTAGAGTAAAATTATTTCTCTAAAGAACTCACAGAGCACTAGAGCTACAAGGCACCACAGAGATGACTGAGCCTGTCTCTGTCATTACTTAGACTGAGAAACAAGGGTCCAAGCCAGTGAAAGGATCTGTTCATGGTCATCCAGCTAGGTACTAGGAGAACCTGCACTTGAACCCAGTTTATGGTTCTTTTTACTAAACTATACTGTCTATCTGGATCTTAATAACAGGGGCTCATGCAAGTATTGATAACATGACAAAAACAGTCCCATGTTCACCTACCCTTCCCATATCATTCATGATTCTATAGACTTAGTTTCAAAATCTTAATTTTGTTACACTGTCCTCACATTCAGGTCAGCCATTTGTTTGATTTTTTAAATGATCACTTATGGACCTTCTCCAGTTCCATTTTACCTCTGTTAATATGCAGTTGCAACAACAGGAGGCTTTGATACAGATGCAAAAATTCTCATGGTTTTGTACAAGGGCAGAATAATATTTTCTATTTTATTTCTAATACAGTTCCTAATAACCAGCAGTTTGTTAGTAACTGTTGTCCATAAAGCTGCCGAAGTACTCACAGCCATTCAAAAGCAAGCTTCAAAAGGCATGGAAAAGACATGACTCCCATAAGCCAATTAGATAATTATGCTTGTTGTGCACTTTATTTCATAAGCATATGTATTTCTACCCCTAAAAGTCAAAATATTTCAGGAAATATTTCTAAACTAGCTGTTCTAAGATTCAGATAAATGTCTACTGACACTAAGGGGCATCTCAAGACCAAAAGACCAGCTATCCTATTTATTCAAACTCAAGCAATTTACAGTAAAGGGCCCTATAACTTAACAACATAAAAGTTCAGGACAAAGACCCACTAAAGAAATTACCCTCAACAGATTTCAGTTGCAATGAAGGTAAGAAGAGAACCTGAAAATATAGGTCTATCAAGTTCACATTAAGAAATGTTTTAATGGGGGCAGCTAGGTGGTGCAGTGGATAGAGCACCGGCCCTGAAGTCAGGAGGACCTGAGTTCAAATCCAGCCTCAGACCAAACACTTGACACTTACTAGCTGTGTGACCCTGGGCAAGTCACTTAACCCCAACTGCCTAAAAAAAAAGTTTTAATGGAAAACAATATTTCATTTATAATTTTAAATGTGAACACACAAATCATGAGTAGGGAAGAAGTACCAAACGACTGGAGATTTCTCACTTAGGTAATAAGGAAGAAAACTCATAGAAATTGATGGATAATTTTAGCCACAGGTAAAAAGGAAATGCCAGACAGGAAAATGGTGGTCGAAGAGAGAAAGAAAATAATTTAAATGAGCCATTAAATAAACATTTTCAAGCAATTCAGGTCTTCTAAAAAGCTGACCATTCCACTGAATAGAAGCCTTATCCCAGAGAAAAGAAAGTAATGGCAATGTGAGGACGGAGAACTATCCTGCAGAATGATTTTCTTTACATGTTTAAATGTATTATATATTTATTTGCTAAATAAGAGAAATTAAAAGCACTGTCCTACCTAGTACATTGCCTGGGGGCACTTCCTGTAGATCCTCTAGTTCCCTTCCCATCAGAAGGTAGAGGTTTTCCAAAGTACAACAAGCCATATGGGGAACTGACGGAAGATCATCTGGAGAAGCCGAAAAGCCTAAAGGTACCTGGTCAAAGAGAATGACTGATGGTAAATATACATTTTATAAACTAAGAATGATTCCATAAAAAGTGAAAATGTACCCATTCCAATCAATCAAACAACAAATTTATGCAAACATGTTATGTGCAAAGAACTGTGCTAGAAGCAATAAGTAATATAAAGAAATCATTAAAAAAAAAAAAGAAAGGTCCCTAACTTTAAAAGATCATAACATATTTGGAAAGATACAGTGCATTCACATAAAAAAGACAGCTAAAAATACATGATGGTAGAGGACAAGCAGTAGTACAAATAATCAGCTCTCCCACCAAAGGAACACTGTGGCCTGGTAAAAGTGGGGATGCTAAAGGAAAAATCTACTGTGGGGATAGGAAAGAATCATAAAGTATGACTAGGACTCAGATGGAGAGAAGGAACAAGGTGAGTCTTACCGCAGGGTAAAGGTCTGAGCAAAGTGATAGCGCAAACAATGAGCAAAGACACACAAAGTACATCTCATGAAAAGTGAGTATGCCATTATGGCCAGAGCTGAGGAAAAGGTTTTAGATAGTGATGAGACATAAAATAAGAGAGGAAAGTTGCAGTCCTATTTTAGAGGACCTCAAGACCACGCTTAGAAGTCTAACTTCAACTTGAAGGTAGTGGTTACTACTGGAGGATTCTGAGCAGGGAAGTGACTTGATGAAAGCTGTAAATAAAAGATGCCACATGAGGTATGATTTTGAGGTTCACGTCGGGCCAACCTGGATGGCTAAAGTCGGAAAGTCAAGAGAGCTAGTAATCTAGAGAATTCTTGAGAATTATAATAATAGCTAGTATTTACATTATACTTTAAAGATTTGCAAAGTACTTTACAAATGTTACCTCGTTTTATCCTCACAACCACCCTGGGAGGTAGGTGCTATTATTATCCTCATTTTACAGATGAGGAAACTGAGGTAATACATAGGTTAAGTGTCTTGATCAGGGTTATGCAACTGGTAAGCATCTGGATCAGGATTTGAACTCAGGCCTTCCTAACTCCATGCCCAAAAAGTACTCTGTCCCTAGATGCCCAGGAAAGACAAATTCCCAAAGGTCTACCATGTAGGCAAGTAATCCTATTTCAGTCTATAAGAGATACAAAGCAAGAACACACCAAAAGAGAAAAATAAGTTAACTAAGTACAGAAAAACAATATTTATCTGCCTATGTGGAGTCAACCCAGAAGTATGGTAACCATATGTTGCTTGGTTGATCTCTCTCCCTCTCCCCCAACTTTTAGTACCTTCCCCCCTGAGTTTACCTTTGAAAGAAATTATTATTTTTTGTCATATTAATAATCAATTATTAAATTAGGATTAAGGCCTTTTTCTCTCTATTTCTTCATTCAGGGACCAGTCCCTGTAAGTCAGTCAGTTCCTGGAGATCATTGCTAATAGATGAGATTGCCCAAATCCTCTGGGAACATGCTCCCTGATCTCGGGCCAGACCAAAACTGCACTAGGAAACCTTACTTCTATTTAGAATGTAAACAGAACCTAATATAGGTGAATTCCAGCCACAAAGCATCAAATCTATGCCCTTGCACCCCTCCACTGGAGTCTAGGGTAACCGAGCCCATGAAAGAGAAAACCAGAGTGGTTTGGGTAGAGATGGATTACTTTGTCCAGACTGCTAGAGGGAGCTGAGTCTCATGATCAAGCCATGGTTTTCAGCATGAGGAGCTGAAAGCTTACCTCCTCATTTGAAAGTCCATTCCCTCATTAACTGTTCACAAATCAGGGCTAATTTTCACCCTTCAGGGGCACCTCCTTTTCCAAAGGTATTATTGGTTACTGAGAGAAACCTATGACCATCAACTTATTGATTATCAGCTGGTCTGATTAATAAACTGATTTTTAATTACCCAGAAACTCTGTCCCTCGTTTCACCTTCCATCTATGAGGTATGTAATTTATGTGTATCTGGTTATTTATATGTTGTCTCTCCCATTAGAACGTGAGCTCACTGGGGGCTGGGATTATTTCTGCCTTTCTTTGAATCCTCAGCATACTGCCTGGCACAAAGCAAATGCTTAAAAAATCCTTTTTGACTTGACTTTTTTGTGAACATATATAGTATGACCCTGTGCATTCACAGGTCAAACCAACAAAGCAACCTATACATATGTGTACTGGTCCTATGGATGGGGGTCCAAAGAAATTAAACATAGGATAAGGAATGCAATAAGTATGAGGAGGTGAAAATAATTTAATTAAACATGAATTATCAAATGCTTACTATGTGCCAGCTACTATTCTAGGTGTGGAGATATGAAAACAAAAATGGAAACATTCTCTTTGGAGGAAACACAAAATAAACACAAGGTAATTTACCAGAGTTAGAATGGAAGAAGAAAGGAACTAGGATAGGGACTAACAATTGACTGAATCAGAAAAGGTCTTGCAGGAAGTGGAAATGAGCTGGTCCTTGGAACCATTGTTTGGACTCAGGAGAGATGAAGTTAAAAGCGCAGTTTATTACACAGTTGCAAACTCGGCTGTCCTATGGGGTAGGACGCACTGTACCAAAGCAGGAGTTCACTATTTCTCTAATTCCGGCCACAAAGGCCCTATTCTGTTTCCTCATTGGTTGAATACTCCAAAGTGTACAACTTTCCGGTACACCCATTACACGTCTACTCCCTGACATACCTTTCGCCTTCTTCATACATCCCATGTTCAGAAAATGGTGCCTTAGCCCCTCCTGGAGGTGGAGAAGCTAATATTTATAAGCCTATTATTAAGCATGTATACTCTAAGCAAAGCTTAACCTTTGTCCTACTTACTAACTTCCATTAGCAAAATAAGATAAGACATGCTGTATTCTGTTTTACTTAGTTACTTTTCTAGCTGTCTGCTCCAAATTTATGGGAACAAACATTTTTGTTATATCTCTCAACTATCAGGGTCATAAGGCATAGGGGAGGAGGGAGAACATTACAGGCATGGGAGATAGTTCGTACCAAGGGATGTAGAACAGCATGGAGGGTAAACAGGGAGTAATGTATAAGTTAGGGTAAAACTGTAAAGAGTTTTAAAATGCCAAACATGAACTTGTATTTGATCCTGTAAGTAATAGGGAGCCATAACACTTCTTGAGTAGGAGAGTGAGTGTCAGCCAACAAGATTTTATTAAGCGTTTACTATATGCTAGGCATTGTGCTTAGGGGTGGGGTCAGATCTGTACTTTAGGATTACCACTCTGCTAGTAAGAGGAGGGGAACAGTTGATTTTATTTTTCTACTACGTGGGCCTTACAAACTTCAATCACTCTTATCTGAATTTTCAAGAATATTTCATTTAGTAGGTCAGGTAGGCACTGATGCTGTAACATTACCAAAGTAATAGGAAACCACATACTAGGGATGATTAGAGGCGGCCATAATCTTTGTAACATCTGATCAAGACTTTTAAACAAAAAAACAAACAAAAATCCCTTGTCATCTAGGAAAATTTCTAGCTTTCAAATATTAATGTGAAAAAAGGTTTAAAAGAAGTGCTTGATACTTAATAATAAGAAATTTGCAATTATATCATAAAATTTATGTGCAAACCAAACCACCAAGATAATCACAAATGGATTTTCATAAATCTCACCACCCCACATTTAACAATTTAATAAGAATAATCACATATACACATTTAAAGTACTTCTTGCTAAATCAGGGTATATAGAAAACAAGAGTCCTCTAATTTATGCTATAATTTGAGAGGTATGGATAAGATGTTTAATATGGATAAAATGTTTTCAATGCAAAAACAAAGTCAAGTTTATTGTCAGGCCCCACGGTAAGTTGCTACACCCACATCCCTTTATTTATGCTGACCAACAGACCCTGGGCTCACCATGCCCAGGAATATATTTTACTAACTTAAGAGAAAACTTATAAAATTGTCTGGGTGATCGAGAACCTTGACTCAGCATCAAGGTGATCTGACAGTGACTTGTGCTTCCTATTTCTGCCTCTTCCACACTCCCTTCTGAGTGTGAGTCAGGGGTAAGGCATGCCCCTTATTCACTGCCTATTCAGCTGCAAACAAGACATACAGGGTGGTTTTCAAAAGCATAATTATCTTGTGTTTTTCTTTACCTTTGTTGTTCTCAAATCCCACAGTGTCCATCCAATGACAGAGCCCTATCTAACCTGCTTTCTATGATATGTAACCATTATCAGCTGTCTCGCCAAAGCCTCACAATGCCTGCTTTGGGCTGTTCTTAGTCCCACTAGACTAAAGTGTTTTTCCACACTTTGCCACATCTCACAGTGCCAAAGTAACAGAAGGTGGTTTCCCTCTATGGTTTTTCTAAAGTGCAACTGATCCATTCTGCAAAAAATCTGCCGCACAGTGTTAAAGAACCTTAGATTTAAATGCAAAATTGCAGTTGCCTAACACATGTGACTTTTTGTTCTAACAGGACTAACAAGGAGAGATAAGCAAGGTATACCAAATCTGAGTCAAAGTTACAGAAGAAATTTGGTATTGATTTGGAGTGGAGACCAATGTGTCCTGGGCTCACTCCCTGATGATGGTACCCAGTTCCAAATTCAAGGCTAACTTTTTAAAAACAACATGGATCTCAACTTTTAGCAGGCCCAAAACCAGTTTGAGAAATTTGGAAAGAAGAAGGACCACACAATAGGATAAAAGTTTAGCCCCAATTCTTACCCTTTGCAAAAATTCAGCAGGATCATATTTGGGTCCTAAGACAAAAATTCTCTGTCCTCTTCGAGCCACACCACTAAACACCCGAGCAAAAGCAATGAAAGAATCTTTGTCCTCTGCTTCCTGCATCACAGGTTTTAAGGTGATACTCTCAACTGGACTGGTCAGCTGCTCATCATCTAATTAAAGGAAAAATAGGTATAAAATACTATTCAATAATTATCATCAAGGAATGACAGGGGAAGAGCAAAAGGAAATAGTAATTCTACTCATTTTGATCAACCATCAGTTAAGAAATGTTAAGGAAAAGAGGGAGAAAATTTAGGAAAAAAGCAGTAGTATGGATAAGGCCTAACAAAAATAAGAGAAACAGAGGATGATGTAAGTTGGGAGAGGGCCGAAAGTCCCGCACCACATCCAGCAGGAGCACATACTTTTGAAATGATGTAACAAATCCCATCTTTGCATGTGAAGTGAGGGTGGTGCTGACAACCTACTAGTAATGCCCCAAGTCAAAACTGTGAATTTCACTTTATAAACAACTACTGTGGTCATACACAAATGAAGAGAGCCAGGGCAGTTTATGGAAAGACCAATGAACTCAAGAGTCCTGTCTCCACTACTCATACTATTTGTGTGACTTAAGCGAGTCATCTGCCTCAGTTTCCTCAACTTTACGATGAGAATAATATTCACACAGGATTGTCAGGATTAAATGAGACTGTATACATAAGACTTCTTTAAAACTGTGAAATGCTATGCACTGCAATATTTTAAGACCTTTCATCTCATTGGTGAGTGTATTTCCCCCATGGAACATAGATTGCAAAAGCTCTGTGCCTCAGTAGATGTTCTTTCTGAATTGTTATGGCTGGAAAAATGCACCAGCTATCAGCCTTCTTAAATTAGTGGAGCTGATGCATGCCCTGCCAGAAATAAAAGTGCCTCATTAGAAAAGTACTCAAAACTATTCTCCCTGAGCACAACATGCCAAATCTCGTGCCCTGTTCATACAGCCTGCAGAGCCCAGGGCCAACTCCATGACCAAGACAAGGCATCAGAATATGTCTTTAGTAGAGGTCAGGTGTAAGGGCTGCTTTATTTCCAAATAAGGCTTTTCAAATTATGGTAGAAAAATGGTTAACCCCACAAATCCTCTTAAATATAGAGTAATACTACAACAACAACACTACTTTTTGTCTCTTCTTTCTTTGGACAGATTTCAGATGCATTTTCAACAAGAGCTGGTTCCAATGGCATCTGTCCCTGAGCAGCAGCCAGCTTTTCAGCATGCCTTCTTCTCGCAAACTCCCGCCTTTGAGCAATTTCTTCTGGAGTTAGAGGCCTGTATAACATTACAAAATTGTTAACATTTGGAAACAACACGAGAATTCTAATAAATTCAGTCAAAGAAACAACAATTGTTACTACAGCATAGTGAGGTAGAGCTAAATCCCGTTTGTTTATCAGCACTTTTATTTCACTAAAGGTGTAGCGCCTCAGCAGAAGCTGAAGGATGTAGACTTCTCAAGCCATCTCAAAGCTTTTCATAAGGCTTTTTTTTTTTGTCTCTGTAGGTGTTTGGAATTTGATGTGGTAGCTACCTGACTCCTAGACTCCTGTGCTCCTGGATGGTACCTACAATGGCACTTTCTCTGGCTCCTGATCCCACTTAAGGATTAGACAAGGTAAGTAAGTTTCTTAGGGCCCAAGAAGAGCCTTCATGGAGGATGCTGTAGTAGCTACCAAGGAGGTGCTGTGTGATTTGCTAGAAAGAACCCTAGATTTGAAATCAGGAGTCTTGGGTTAGAATCTTGATGGCTTTGAGAGTAGTCACTCAAGTGACTTTGCACAAGTCAACATCATCTATAAAATGGGGATAGTAATATACAACCTACCTACCTTGCATGTTTGTTGTAAGAAAAGCAGTTTGTATAAACATTAAAGTGCTAGATAAATATAAGCTACTGCTATTACTATCATCAACAAACTGCAGAAAAATAATCTTAGTATAAATAACTTGTTTTTCATATCTTCCTATCCATATTTAAAAAAAATAAGGAAAGAAAAAAGAAAAACCATCATGGTCAGCTGCATCATACAAGATACAAGGAGAGGTCAAGTCAAGATTAGGGGTCATAGAACTCAACGGGAGAGCTGAAATTATCAACATAAGCTAACTCAATTCAATTAAAAATATTCATTGAGTGCCTAATATATACAAGTCTCTGTGCTGGATCCAAAAGAGAATAAAAGGAAAAATAAAATATGGCACCTTATAGAGCTTAAAATTTAGGAAGAGATCAGACAAATAGACATCACTATAATACAAAAGGGAGTATGAAAGTATGGCAAGGGAGGTACAAATAAGATTCTCTTCCCTTATCCTGAAAAAATCCTCACTTGATCCTTCCCTGCTAACTATCATCCTATAGCTCTTCTGCTCTTTGTAGCTAAATTCCTCAAAAAGCCTGTCTACAATCGTTGCCTCCACTTTTTCTCCTATTCTCTTCTTAACCCATTACAATTTGGCTTCCAACCTTATTTCACAGAAACCACTTTTTCCAATGTTATTAATGATTTCTTAGTTGTCAAGTCCAATGGCCTTTTCTCAATCCTTATTCTCCTTGACCTCTCTACAGCCTCGGACACTGCTAATGACTCCCCCCTCCTGGATACTCTCTTCTGTTTAGGTTTCAGGACACTACTCTCTGCTGGCTTTCCTCCCCACTACGTGACCACTCTTTCTTTCCTTTGCTACATCCTCCTCCAGATCATGGTCTCTAACCACAGGTGTCCCTCAGGGTTCTGTCCCTGGCCACCTTCTCTTCTCCCTCTATACAACCTCACTTGGTGACCACATCAGCTCCCAGGGGTTTAACTGCCATCTCTATGCTGACAATTCTCAAATCTACCCAGCCTGCCCCAATCTCTGTTGACTTCCAATCTCACATGTCCAAATGCCTTTCAGACATTTTGAACTGGATATTCAATAGGCATCTTAGACTTACCATCTCCATAACAGAATGCATTGTCTTTCTCCCTAAATCTCCACACATCCAGACCTTTTCCATTACTGTAGAGAGCAACACCAGCCTCCCAGTCCCTCAGACTCACAATTCAGGAGTCATTCTGGATTCTTTCTCTCTCTCACCTCCCATATCCAAGCTGTTGCCAAGGCCTGCTAATTTCACCCTTGCAACATTTCTTGAATATGCCCCCTTTTCTCTTCTTAACACGGCCACCACTCTAGTGCAGGCTCTCATTTCCTCATGCCTCAATTATTGCAATAGACTGCTTTTTGGGGGATGTGGGGGAGTCCTGTCTGTCTCAGTTCCTCCTCACTCTAATCCATCCTTCATTCATCCACTAAAGAGATTTTCCTAAAATGTAAGTCTGATCATGTCATCCCACTACTCAATAAACTCCAGTGGCTTCCTATTGCCTCCAGGAGCAAATACAAAATGCTCTGTTTGCATTCAAAGCCCTTCATAGCCTAGCCTCCTACCTTTCCAGTCTTCTTATACCTTACTTCAAGATATTTACTCTTTGATTCAGTGACAATGGCCTCCTGGCTGCTTCACAAATAAGACACTCCATCTCTCAGCTCCACATATTTTCTCTGGCTGTCCCCCATGCTCAGAAGACTCTTCCTCCTCTCCTGCCACAACTGACCTCCCTGGCTTCCAGTCCCACAAACACCACCTCCTACAGGAAGTCTTTCCTGACCCTCTTAATTCTAGTGCTTTTACCCTGTTTATTATTTCCTATTTATCCCACATGCAGCTTGAACATGAAGTAGAAGTGATGAATAGATTTAAAGGATTAGATCTGGTGGATAGAGTGCCTGAAGAACAATGTACAGGAGTTTACAATATTATACAAGAGGCAGCAATTAAAAACACATTTCAAAGAAAAAGATCAAGTAAGCAAAATGGCTATCTGATGAGGCTTTAGAAATCTGCTGAGGCCAAGGACGAAGGAAAGCAAAAGGGAAAAGGAGAAAGGGAAGGATATATCCAACTGAATGTAGAATTCCAGAAAACAGTAAGGAGACAAGGTTTTCTTAAATGAGCGATGCAAAGAAAAAGCAGAAAACAATAGAATGAGGAAGACAAGAGATCTCTTCAAGAAAATTAGACATCTCAAGGGGATATTTCATGTCAAAATGGGCATAATAAAAGACAGAAATGGTAGGGATTTAAGAAGTAGAAGAGAGTAAGGAGGGGCAAGAATATATAGAAGTATACAAGAAAGATCTTAATATCACTGACAACCACAATGGTGCAGTTACTGATCTAGAGCCAGACATTCTGGAGAATGGAGTTAAGCAGACCTTAGGAAACATTGCTAACAATAAGGCAAGTGAAAGTGACAGAATTCCAGCTGAGCTATTCAAAATCTAAAAAGATGATGCTGTTAAAGTGTTGCATTCAATAAGCCAGCAAATTTGGAAAACTCAAAAGTGGCCCACTGGATTGGAAAAGATCAGTTTATTTCCCAATCCCAAAGAAGGACAGTGTCAAAGAATGTCAATTACCTAAACAATTGTGCTCATTTCATGTGTCAGCAAGGTATGCTTAAGATTCTGCAAGCTAGACCTCCAAATGCCTGAAAAACATGGCTCTACACCAATTCTAAAGCAGCAAAACCCACAAAAAGACACAGTGAAAAAAAATTTACAGCCCAAGATAGCCTGGATGGTTGATCAGAAAAGTATATCATGCCTGGCTGGGAGAGGAACACAGTTTGGCGTGGGCACACAGGCAAAACAGGTCTCAGCAAACCTGGAGCAGCCCTCAGAGGACTGAATCACGGGCAGCTGTGGCAGTTTCCAGACTTCTTAATCCACAAATGCCAAAGACAACTTAGGTCAGTGGGAAAAGTCTGTGACCGCGGTGAGAGAGAAGCATGATACTAGCCCTAGCTCCCAAGCTCGGTCCTGGGGCAATAGCTACTTTCGGAGCTTCCGACCCACAGACTGTGGGGGAATCAAGTGGCTGATCAGAGGGGGATTGCAAGGATCATTCTGATGGTGCAGGATTCTCTTGCTTTGCCCATGCCTGGATCTGGGTCACAGTTCTGGGTGGCTGGTCCTGGGGCGAGGAGGAATGCTGGCATGGTAATTATTTGCATAATTCCATATTGTTTTGAAAAATGGTCGTATCATTTCACAGATCTACAAACAATGTACCTATTAATCCACAAACCCTCCAGCATTGACTATTTGTTTGTTTGGTTTTTTTGGTCACCTTTGCCAATTTTGCAGGGTGTAAGGCTACACCTTAGGGCTGTTTTGATTTGTATTTTTCTTATTATTAGAGATTTGGAATATTCTTGTATGTGATTGTGAATACTTGGTAATTCTTTTGAGAATTGTTTATTCTTATCCTTTGATCATTTATTTATTAGGGATCTCTATTATTCATACATATTTATTAATTGTTTTATATATCTTGGATACCAAACCCTTTAGAAGGCTCTTAATAAATATATGTTGAATGAGTATGAATGCTCTAACTGAATTTTTCTTGCTAGCTGTTTCTTTTAACTCTAAACTGATCAATTATTTTGGAGACATGTAAACAAGGACTAAGTCTGTGTAGTATGCATGCTAATCTCCGTAAATTAGTATATGAGTGCCTGAATTTCTGTGGAGAAAACAATGTTTAATGGGACAACAGAGTAGAAAGAGCATCAGTCTAGGAACTAGTCTAATAATACTAGGAACTAATACCTAGGCTCCCCAGCATTTGTACTACCACTAACTAACCAGTTAGCCATGTTGCCTTGGACAAATTTCAGTCTAATCCAATAAACATTTATTAAGCGCCCACTATGTACCAGTTACATTAAACAATATTTGTTTCCATTCTGCTTTAATGGTATAAATCATAGAAAGAGCTAGAAATTAGCTGAAAACTGCTAGCCTACCCCACTCCCCCCCTTTCTAGATGAGGAAACTGAGGCTCAGAAAGTAGCCAAGTCAGATCTTAAACCCAGGTCTCCTAATTACATTTTGTTAGACTACCTCCCCCCATTCATGTATTGGTTTATTGCGATAAACATGTCAAAACTTTTATTTCAGTAATTATGTCTTGGCTGCAGCAAAAAGCAGGTCTTTGAGACTGACACCTTTAAGTTTCCTAGATACAAAGCTTACCAAAAGTCTCTATTATTTGGTAATAATCTTGACAGGACAGAAGGTACAGAAAGAAAAGGGAACCTTCAAGTATAGACAGGATATACCAGAGAAATACAGTGAGATTCAGAAGGAGCAAAACTGGGGAAGGACCATTTCCTGACTGTGACTTAAGAATCACGGGACTAAGTAAGATATTATAGTTTCTCCCCATTTTAACTAAGAAAAACATGGGAGTGCAATCACTTTGGAGGAAAAAAGGGGGGCTCTACTCCTTCAGTTGTTGTGTAAAAGTCACAGCTAAGCTAGTTACACCTAATTACCACTATTAAGGTGAGATCAGCCATCAACCTACATCCAGCTCCAGAGGTGAACCAGCAGACAGATGGCTGGACTTGAAGCAACATTAGATGATGAAGTTTCATTGTCATTCCAAAGAAAACTGTAAGTATAAACTAGGAGAACACCAGTCTTTTAAGTATATAGTAAAAATTAGGGATAATAGGGGCATTATAACTTAAGGGGTACCAAATGCATATGTTATGAAATAGAGATGGTTAGAAGAGTCAAAGACAAGGAACTATAAAATAAGGGTGTTAGATGGATATTCAACATGAAAGGTGAAATCTCTGAGGAAGACAGCAGTAAAGTGGCATAAAGGAATTTTGTGATTAAAAATATATCAAAGAACAAGGAAGTGGGTCCTTGATGGTGTAGATGCGAATAAGGTTTTTAAAATTCTAATACTGCTTTTCCCATCAAGTCAAGAGAATAGTAGAGGAAGATGAGTGTACCATGGGTGGGAACATATCAAGAAAGCCAAGATTCAGAGAAGGCAAAGAGTTAAGGAAAAGAATGAGTCTAATAGGAGCAACTGGGTGGAAGAGTAGAGGTGGAAGGAAGCAGTACAGAGTGGACTCCAAAGAGTGCTTTCAAATGGAAATCACAAGACTGATTAACCAGGAAGAATAAAGGGAATTCCCATTCAAGCTACTGCTTTGACTAGAAGATCTATGAAATGGAAAAATGTACCAATCAGATCTATGGATAAGGGAAGAGTTTATGACTAAACAAGAGATAGAGAAGATTATGAGAAATAAAATAGATGATTTTGATTACATGAAACCAAAAGGCTTTGCACAAACAAAACTAATGAAGCCAAAATGAGAAGGAAAACAGATTGGGAAAAAAGTTTTGCAAGAAGTTTCTCTGATAAAGGTCTCATTTCTCAAATGTATATGGGACTAAGCCAAATTTGCAAAAACAAGGGCCATTTTCCACTTGATAAATGGTAAAGGTGCGAACAGGCAGTTTTCCGGGGAAGTAAAAGTTATCAATAGTCACATAAAAAATGTTCTAAATCACTAATGATTAGAGAAATGCAAATTACAATAACTCTGAGATACTATCTCACACCTATCAAATTGGCTAATGTGATAGAAAAGGAAAATGACAAATGCTGGAAGGGATGTGGAAAAATTCGGACACTAACCTACCTTTGGTGGAGTTGTGAACTAGTCCAGCCATTCTAGAAAACAATATGGAACTATATCCAAAAGGCTATAAAACTGTGCATGCCCTTTGGCCCAGTAATACCACTACTAGGTCTGTATCCCAAAGAGATCAAAGGGATAAGGACCTATTTGTACAAAAACATTTACAGCATCTCTTTTTGTGGTAGCAAAGAATTGGAAATTGAGGGGATGTCCATCAATTGGGGAATGGCTGAACAAGTTGTGGTATATGATTGTGATGAAATACCATTGTGCTATAAGAAAGGACAAACAGGATGGTTTCAGAAAAACCTGGGAAGATTCATATTATCTGATGCACAGTGAAATGAGCAGAACCAGAAGAATATTAACAGCACAATAACATTAACACAATAACAGCAATATTATAAAGATGATCAACTGTGAAAGACTTAGCTACTATGATCAATACAATGCTCTATGTCAGTTCCAAAAGACCCATGATAAAAATGCTATCTACCTCCAGAGTGAAAACTGATGAACTCTGAAATACAGATGGAAGTATATTTTTCTAAACTTTAATTTTTATAATTTTGTTTGTGTTGTCTTCTGCAACATAGCTAATATTGACATATGTTTTGCAAGACCTCACATATATAACTGAAATAAAGTTGCTTGCCTTCTCAAAGAAGGGTGAGGAGCCAGAGTGAGAGAGAAAATTTGGAACTCAAAAATTTTAAAAATGACTGTTAAAAAATTTGTTTACATGTAATTAAGAAATATTTAATGAAATAAGTAAAAATCAATTTTAAAAAGAAGATCTATGAGATCCCTTCCAAGTCCAAAGTAGATTGGGGGGGGGCGGGAGGAGGACATAATAGCGACAAGGGGTGAGAAAATCATGCAAGTGTTGGCGATGTCTCATTACTAGAGAAAATACAAAGAAAGGAGCAAGGAAGGGAGCACAAGTAGGAAAAATGGACCCAAGTGCTCATCTAAATGAGGTCCTTCCATGAGCCAAATGAAGTGTTCACTCTATAAACATGAATGTATTAAAAACAGCTAAAGGCTCAGCAACCACTGGCTGAATACTTTCTTGAGATGAGAAACAAATATGAGGAGTTCTCGGTATTGTCAGATCTTTGTTGGGGAATAGTGGGAACAAAAATTGGATGAGTGAATTAAGAAAGGCCTTGAAAGGCAAGCAGAGCAGCTAAGAACGACTGGCTGATACCTTAACAGTGGATGTAAACTTTCCAGGTACAGGCCCCCAGCCCCACAATTATCAAGCATGAGCCAGTCTCTGGCAGATTAAGTTCAGAGTCTCTGAAATCAGACTATTTTTCGGGAAAGCCAAATGATAGTGACAGAAACAGGCAATGAGCAAATGAAAATCTTGTAAGTAACACAGTAAACACACACCCTGAAAAGCCAGCTTACAACAAAAGGTTTAAAAATAAGTGAATCAGCACATACTTGATTAAACATTGGAAGGTCAAGAAAATAAACTACCACAGCAGACAAGATTTTATTATTAAGATCATATATTTCTCTTATAGATCATTTTGGATAGAACATCAATCATGGACTTAAAATTCTATCCAAATAGCAATTGATTATCCATCACTGATTTAAAATTAAAATACATAAATCAGAGCAATCTTATAATTACAAAAACTAAAAATGTCCAAATTCTCACATTACTGCATTATTGAGGCATTTCTACAGTGTTTTAACACTTGTTTGCCATCTTGCAATTATGTAAAAGCCACAGAGAGATCCAAACTTCACACATATATAAAAGCTATTACTTTAAGTCAGTACCATATGTTTCATTTGAACCCCAAGAGATATATTTCCATATAGGAAAGAACACTAAATACATTTTTCCTTTAAGTGACCAAAATTATAAAGCTCATAAATTATATAAATGTCAAACCTTTTCATTAAAAATTTGTTTAACATTATGCACAATTAACTATCAATATTTCTATTTAATAAACTGATTAATACAATGAAGTTCAGCCACAAAACGCTTTTTTGTACTCAAAAAGGCAGTTCAGAATTTGATTTTTTAAATAAAATGCATTTTACAGGTGACGTCTTTACTGAAATAAGTTTAAGAAAATTTTATTTCTATAGAAGATTATGCTTTACACAACAATCACATCAAAATATTACTCATGACAAAGCAAAACCAAATTTGTTTTTGCATCTTTTCCCCTGCAAGCTTTCCAAAAGAGAAGCAAACTTAAATGTGTTATCAAATGACATATAAAACTAACATGTTGTTTTAGCACATGCAAACAAGCTGCATGACCAGAGATCTAATTATTGTGCTAATTTCATGCAGTATTATAAGACAAAGTGCCAATTTTATGGTGACATTTAACGCAAGGTACTGATTTCATGCAGAGAAGAAAAATATTTTTCATGTCATTGAGAAGAAAAGTATACAATGTAAAAGGAAATCTCTAAAGTCTATCAATCAGAGGGAAAAGAATCCTGGAGCTTCTATGATTCTGATATAACTACTGTGGAAGCCATAGGGAGGCAGACACACATAGAAGGAGCCCTTGGCCAGGAATCAAGAGTTAGGCAATCTAAGTTCTTTAAATCCAAGATCTGACACTAAATCCCAGCTCTTCAACCTTAGGCAAGTCAGTGTGTGTACATCTGAAAACATCAGGATTCAACTACAGAATCTTCCAGTTTCATAAAAGATTCATCATGAATAGCTGGGTCTGGTAGATGCCAAGTCCCCTCCTAGAAGTTAAATTTCCCAGTGCCCATCATTCCTCCTTCGATCTCGCCAACTCTGTCCTCTTAATTCCTGTGATGGCATTACTAAAAGGACAGGAGAGACTTCAGGATGCACTGACCATTTGAGCTACAAAGGCTTCTTTTTTCCACTAGTTGAACCTGAACCATAACACAATGTAACAACCATTGCCTCCAACACATTTAAGGAAACAAGGGCACTTAACTCCCCCCTTGCTTTCATGGTTCCGTTATGCTCCCGAGCTAACAAACATTTGCATATATTTTCCCTCATTAATTCTGCAAATCCACTGAGAATACTTTAGGTTTACAATATCACATGAAGTTGTGGAACGTGGAAAAAAATGCTGAGCCAGGTAACAGGTATTGCTGCTTATGGATAGATGGATCTCAAGGGAAAATTCAAATGATGAATTTAAAAGGAAAAGCAAAGATGTGAAGCTGTCCTCAACAAACAAATACAGTACTGTTCTAACTATAGTCCACATCCCTTAATGAAATCTCTTTGGGGAGAAAAAGATATACATTGGAAAATAAATGCATTATATTATCATTTATATGTTTATTTATTGTGAAAGGTTTTCTAGAAAAAAAAATTATTCCTAACAATTCTATCATCACTGCTCTTCTCATCTTTTATCACTTTCACTGTTTATCTCTTACTTAGCATATGATTCTAGGCCACATTCAGATTTTCCAGAAACCAAACTTGAGAAAAAAGTATGGCTTATATTCAGATGAATATATACCACTTCTCCAATTCAGGTGGAAACCAAAAGACAAGAAGGAATTATTCTAACAGATTCTCAGAAAACAGGCAAGAACCTGTTCAACTTGGGTCTCAGAAAGACAGTCAGGAATATACTAGGTGTCTCCTAGAATTCTAGTTTCTGAATTTATTCTTGAGAAAGAGACATTCAGTAAAGTATAGGAACTAAAGGCACAGTCAGAGTGTAACGCACTTTGGAAAGTAGAAAGGGTTTAGAGTCTGTACAAGGCAGAATATAGTGCCATAAAAAGGGTGAAGGGGTATATACCACAGAGAATCACTAAGTTCCAAGAAATCTGTCAGTAAGTAAGCCAAAGTTCAAAAAAAAATTAACAAGAGTCATGCACACAGAAAAAGAAATTTTCATTAAAGAAACATCTTAATGCATGGTTCAGAGGTCAGAAGGGCAAAACAGAACTAGCTTTTGCTGAAGTTATAGAACTTTAAAAGTCAGAAATGTTATTGATGACAAAAGAAAATAATCTTTCACACAGTTTCTAAAAATGTCTTTGTTAAAAGTATTTGGGCAGCCATATGATTTGCTTAACCACAGACATTCTAAGATTCATTTTGTTTTCATTTTCAAGCAGTAGTGAGTTGCAAATAAGTAATATTTATGATATCTTCTCCACCCTCTCAAAATTTCTGTTTAACATAACAAACTGTATACCAAAGGGTGTACACTTATTCAAGATTTTAAACCCAAACAAGTGAAGATTTACCCTTTGATTTTTTTTCTAGAAAACTATGACTTAAAAGATGAAACAGTGATACCTAAGTTATCTGGAATTATCAGAGATTGAGGTGTTCTTCCTGAAAACTGAAGTTTAACCACTTAAGTGTAGAGAGTTTCCTCCTCTGGAAAACAAGGAGGCAGTATTTGTGGCACAGAAGAAAGAACACTAGATTTGAAATGTGAGGAGCTAAGTTCAAGTTTCTTCTCTGCTTTGTACTCACTCATATGAACATTTTCAAGTCCCTCAACTTCACAGAATCTCAGTTTCATTTGTAATAAGAATAAAGGCATTTGCACTATCTACCTCACAGGGTTAAAGGAATCAAATAAAGGAAACATATGGAAAATCACTCTGCAAATCATAAAGCATCATACCAATGTATGCCACTATTATCAGAAGATCTTTAAGGTTCCTCAAGTTTGAAAACTACACCACATGTTTTACTGAAGTTGTTGTTTTTATTTGGGAGGGGAGGACACAGTCATAATTTCAGTGACTCCCCATGGAGGAAGGCCCTCTACCATGCAGATTGGCACAGACTCTGCAATTTATAACTGGAGAGAACTATCTGGGTCATTCAGAGGTCCAAGTGTGCACCCAGTCATGCAGCCAGTTTGTGCCAAAGCCCCCAGGTCTTTCTGACTCAAGGGCAGGCTCTCCATAAGCTACACCAGGACTCCTTCCCATTTAACATTTCTTTCCCAATGGAAATCTTTTTTAAACTATACTTCACATGCCCTTGAATTCAAAATATATTTAAACTAATTTAATTAGGTTACATCTCACGGTCATCAATATATGAACAGAAGTTCTTATAGCTACTGCATCAACAGACATGCAGATATAGTAAGTGGGATAGGACAAAGGGCAACTCAGGAGTCACCCTAAAACTTGCAGCCACAAAAAAGTCCCTAGTGTCAGAGTTATGATCATTTGGCTTCTTATAAAAGGTAGCATGAAGAATATACAGCTACATAGCCTCTTGGGCAGGACAGTAATAATAATAATGATTTTTTTAAGGTGTTTTAAGGTTAATTAGCACTTTTCTTTCAAAAATCCTGTGAGATAGGTAGTTTAAGAAGTATCATCCCCATTTTACCAATTTGGAAATGGAATCTCAGAGACATTAAGCTGATTGTCCAGAGTCACAAGAATACTTAAAGTGTGGAACCAGAATTTGAACCCAGGTCTACTAATTCCATGTCTAGTTGGCATTGCTTCTAAAATCACTACATATTTTTATGTATCACTAACACAACATGCCATGGGGCTATGCAGTTGATTGGTATCTACTTTTCTATCTCATTTGTGCTAAATTTGTTGTTGTGCGTATACTGCCCTGCAAGATGTAGCTACAGATATAGTAGTTATAAATGAGGTGGGACAAAGAAATAAAATGACTCATTTTAGATGTACTAGGTTATTTGGGTAAGTCCTTGCAGCTCCAACCGCTAGAAATTCATCATCAGAAAAAATGATATTCATGTGCACATAACAACATCTCCCCTTCTCCCTTTTTCTCCAAGCTCTCATGAATGTGTGACTTTTACATAACTCCAGGCCCAAACAACATTAAAAACTATATCTTTAATGTCATAACAAGCCTGAAAATGCAGTATAACTCTTACACTGATTAGCTTTCTCCATTTACGAGCTGAATTAATGCTGGTTGACGAGCCATAAGCATGACCACTCAGAAGGCCTCTCAGGCCACAGAAGTATAGAGATCTTGACTTCTCCCTTTCACTCAGTTCCCCCCAACACAACCCCTGCCCAACCCATGCACATGACACAGTGCTAGTCTTGGGAACTTCTGTGATCTGGATAGCACCAACAATTGTTAGGACTCTGGCATCTGTCTGATAGGACAATGATGCCTACAGGGGTTGCTAAAATCTATGGGGATCATTGCCCCCAACAACTGTGGAGCTGCCTCTTCATAATGGGCTTTCTTCTGTAGTCTGAGCCTGTGTTTTGCCACCCTAATGGCCACTTCTACTCCTGACTGTTCCTAACATGGAGGGCAACTTTTCTTTGCCCATCACTCCCTCCTTCAATGAGCTCCGCCCCCCAACCTTTCCCCTTCTCAATTCTGTTTCCTTTCCCTGTCTGAATTTCTCATGCCTTTTATAGAAAAGAGGCGAGAACAACCTTTCCTTCTGGTCAGCAAACCAACTCTTCTCAATATATATTGAGAAGATGACAAGGCTTTCTGGTATCTTACAAAAAGACCTCCTGATTCATTATGATCCTATTCTCTTAGCTATGGAGGAGGAGCTTACTAGAAAGACTGTCAGAGGTAAGTTTTTGTCAGAGATCTGATGGCTGCTTGAGGTCTGCCTCTTAGCTTCCATATCTTTATGCTTGAGGTTGTCATATGTCTGGATAATGGAGACACTGATGAATTCATCCTCATATTGCTGAAAATGCCATGAAAGTATTAACATTCTGCAAAATATTCAACATCTACCTCTGCATATTTTAGATAGTTACCTCAAAATAGATGGTGTGTAAATGCTGACCAAGTGAGCAGATAGATCCTAAACATGTTAGACCCTGCCTTCCAAAGATACTCATGATTCATTCCAGTCTTGGGTGCACAGGATGAAAACATCACGTGATTCTACCTTTCTCCATTTACCCTAATCATATTGGGGAAAACTAGTCTTCTCTTCTTTGGTCTTTATAACATAGGGACCCAATTTGGTCTTATGACAGGGAGGCTTAGTTTGGGCCCAATTCTGCAGCTCTATCATATACAGAAAGATAAAATGGTTCAAAATTTTACAAATCATTTCTCATTCTTCCTTAAAAATCCTATCAAGTGATCAAAAAATATCACCCACAAAATCAAGTGAACAGAAATTTGTGACTGTTTCTCCTTTACCTCTGCTCTGGTCATTCCCTTATTCTACTTCCCATTATTCTTTTTCACTCTTTTTTTCATTGCCTATTCTGTGTCCTTATTCCTTACCTAGAGTCTGAAATGAAAACAAGTACAGGAGGCGAAGGGACAGAGTAGAAAATGACATTTCTGGATCTTTTCTCATCACCACCTCTCGTTTCTATATTTTTTGGCTTGAAAGGGTACAAATTATGTATGGGGAGATCTCTAGCTATCTACTTATGCTAGGGTGAGGAATCATTTTTTCTATTAAAGGGCACTGATCCACAAGGGAAAATAATTAACTGAGGCCAACCAAAGTAAACTAACTTTAGTTAGTTCTTGTTATTTTAAAAGAGAAACAGAAAACATTTGAGCTACACATTTTCAAAATTAGGAATAGAATAGAGAAATAAAATTTTATTCAGTTAAGACCATAAAATTAATATACTTACTTTGGTTTCTCAATTAGCAACCAAATCTGCAATCAGTTAACACAGGTATCATCTAAATACCTTAAATCAAGCAAATCTTGGAGCTATAAATCATTCAGAAAGTAAGATAGGACCTCTGCGTATCTGCTGGCCCATGTGAGGAAAAAGAACAGCAAAAAACAATCACTATAAAAAAAATTATTTTCCTCCAAAGAATGTTTTAGGTTTAGAATATCATTAGTACAAAAATGTCTCATTTTTCTGGCATAATAATAAAAGCTGACATACACAATGTAAGGTTTCAAACATACTTCCAAACTGATTCTAATAAGAAAACACTGAGGGTAGGAGCTACATGAATTATTAGCCTCATTTTACAGATGGCAAAACTAAGGCTCAAAGAACTTACGTGATTTGTTAATGGCCACACAGCTATTAAGTGTTGAAGGCTTGCTTCAAACCCACGTTTCTCCTGATTTCAAGCCCAACACTCTTTCTACTATACCATGTTGCCTCTGGAAGTGAAGTATTTTTCCTGAGCCATGTTTCTGTATAAGTGAAGGAAACTTCTTTAAGTATCCATCCTTTTTTTTTAAAAAAAAAGTACCATTAATATTATTTCTCTTGTCTTGAAAAAAGGAAAGCACTCAACTCTGCTGTGGTCCTTCCATTTATTATCCTATTCCTTTCTTCGTTTAACTCCCAAATTTCTTGAGGAAGTGACCTACCACAAAGGATATGAACAGGTAGTTTTCAGAAGAAAAAAGTCAAACCTATCTAGAGTCACATTAAAAAAAAAATGCTCTAACTCACCACTGATTAGAGAAATACAAATTACAATTCTGAGATACCACATCACACTTATCAGATTGGCCAACAAGATAGAATAGCAAAATGACAAATTTGGGAGGGGATATGGAAAAATTGGGAAACTAATGCCCTGCTGGTGGAATTGTGAACTGGTCCAACCATTCTAGAGAACAGTTTGGAGCTATACCCAAAGGGCTACAAAACTGCATACCCTTTGACCCACAAATACTACTACTAGGTCTGTATCCCAAAGTGACCAAAGGAAAAAAAGAAAAGGACCTATATGTACAAAAATATTTATCAGTAGCTCTTTTTGTGGTAGCAAAGAATTGGAAATTGAGGGGTAACTATCAATTGGGGAAGGGCTGAACAAGTAGTGGTATATGATAGTGATGAAATACATTACTGTGCTTTAAGAAATGACAAACAGGATGTTTTAAAAAAAAAGAAAAACCTGGGAAAATATATATGAACCGATGTTAGGTGAAATGAGCAGAACCACGAAAACACTGTACATAGTAACAGAAATGTTGTAATGATGATCAACTGTGAAAGACTTAGCTACTCTGATCGGCGGTACAGCGATCCAAGATACTTCCACAGGACTCATGATAAAAAATGCTATTAATCTTCAGAGAGAAAACTGATGAAGTGTGAGTGCAGATTGAAGCATAATTTTTTCACTTTATTTTTCTGGCATTTTTTTGCAACATGGCTAATATGAAAATGTTTTATATAAATTAACATATATAATTGCTATCATATTGCTTGACTTCTTAATGGGGGAGGGGGAGGTTTGGAGGAAGGGAGATACAATCCAGAATTCAAAATTTTAAATGAATAAATAATAAAAATAAATAATAAATTGTTTGTGTATTTTTTAAAAAGAGATCTATCAGGTGCTTACTGTTGCTTCCCTGTCTTTCTTCCAACTTAAGTCCCTAGGAAACCTGGCTATCAATCTTAGAGACATTTCTGAAACTGTGACCTTGTTACTACCAAATTCCAGCATCTCTGCCAAAGAATTCCATCTGTTTGCCACCCTCACTTTCACTTTATGGTTGGTTGTTTTCAGTTACTACCCATCAACCACAGTCTCCCAGAACAATGGCTGCTGTCAGTGAGGCAGAATGCTCAAGGGAAACCAGCCCTGATTGACTAAACCTTTGTCAGATGCAGTCATGATGTAGATAATGCAAAGACCACAGGCACTGGAGTCAGAAGAATAGGGCTCAAGTTCTGTTGCTGTAACCCACACAACTGATTTCCCTAAGCTTCAGTTTTCCCATCAGCAAAATGGGATAATACTCTACTTCTATGGTTCTGTGCTCTCATGAATATGGGTCCTCCCTCCAACCAGCCATATAGACTGCAACATTTTGATACGTGCCAATTCTGTCCATGGCTGTACAGGTGGTTGCGACCTCAAATGAGAGAATATACGTAAAAGCATCCTATAAATCATAAATATATGTATGTATGAGTATGTATTTGTATACATGTGTATAAATACATACATGTGTATTCATGTACATATAGATGGAGAGAGACAGAAAGAGAGAGAGAGAGAGACAGAGAGAGAGAGAGAGAGAGAGAGAGAGAGAGAGATGCTTAGTATATTCATAGCACGTCCTAAGAATGGAAAAGATGTTTCTTTTATCTTTCTCCTCTCCTCTGGAGAACTCAAAGTACTGTCTAATCAATACTATTTAATGCTACCAGTTATAAGAAGGAGGGAAGAAAGAAGAGAGAATCAGGGAGAGAGTCGGCTATGTAAAGGAATGAACTAGGGGCCAGAGGAGCAGCTCTGCCTCCGGTGAAGCACAGCATATATGTGTGTGTGTAACATATGTATTCAGGAATATTCATTAAAATTAATTAAGTCTATTTAGATATAGATTGCTATATTCCTCAGCAACCTATACATAACATACATATATACTAAACATATATCTATCTATCTATCTATATATATATATATATACACATACACATACATATATACGTGTGTATATATCCATGTCTAGTCAATATTGATACAGACATAGATAAACATAATCTCCCACTAACATATTTACCAGAGTGTAAGTACAAAGGGAATAGACACCTGAGGGTGGGGAAGCAAGTGACCCAGTGGCCTTTCTTTCCCGAGGTACCTCCCTTGTTCCTGGGTGCCTTGACCCCAGGAAAGTTTCTAGGATTGCTGAATGCACTTATGGGCAGGCAGTGTGTTTATAGTTTTGCCTTCAATTCTTCCAGTCTGTTCTTGGCAGCGGCATCAGACCCTCTCTTCCCCCTCTGCCCTACCCCACAGACACTGGGTCTCCCTGACTTTAGTCTACTTGCTCGGCCTCTAGTTCCATGGCGGCACTAACTTCAGTGTTTTATGGGGTCCTGATTTGGTCACTTGTCCAATGGTACAAACTTAACACACACAAACCTTATATCAATGACTTGAAGTAATGTTAGAGACACGCTGAAACAAGGGGATGACACCAATGCCTATTCAGATTCAGAGCTGTACCCCCTAGCAGCCCAAGGTCCCAACTACTGAGACTATTTACACAGGGGTTCCAAAAGTCTTGGTGCAGTTTTAAGCTACTAAAGCCCAAGAATTCAAATAGCTATATAAATAGCTTATACTTGTTCAATTTTCTCAGTCTTCTGTTTTCTCTGTCATTTGTCATCTCTTACTGATGTCAATATGGACTCCAATCTGAATATGCTCCCTTATTTTACACACAATAATCTGGGTAAAGACCAGAGGTTAGTGACGCCATGCCTCTCTCTTGTGGTATAAATACATGGGCTACAGGAGAACTACTTTTATCAAGGTTCCCACAAGATCTTTATCTTGTTGCCAAGTTCATTTCTCTATTCTAGATGGCTAAAGTTATGGAAAGTCAATCCAATAAAAATTTATGAAGCAACTACTATGTGCCAGGCAGTATGCTAAGCACTGAGGATACAAAGAAAGGTAAAAGACAGTCCCTACTCTCAAGAAGCTAATGGTTTAATGGAGGAGACAACATGAAAACAACTATGTACAAACAAGCCATAGAAGCATACACTGCAGATTATCAACAAAGGGAAGGCACTAGAATTAGGGAGATTGGGAAAAGTTTTCTGTAGAAGGTGGGATTTTAGCTGGGAAGGAAGCCAGGGAAGCCAGGGAATCCAAGAGGCAGAGCCAAGGAGGAAGAGCATTCCCCACATGAGGGACAGCCAGTGAAAATACCCAGAGTTGAAGGTGAAGTGGTGTGTTCAATGAACAGCATGGAAGTCTAATCTCTACAAAACTGCAGTTAGACAGACACACTAATCTGGGTCACTAACTGAAAATGCAAGATAGGTCATCTAGCTTGTGTATTTTAGTTGTAGGCTGGAAAGCTGTGTCCTAATCTAATTTAAAACATCTCCATTTCAACACTTTAGGGAGTTTTCTATTCAAGTTACTAAATAACAGACAAAAAGACAGCAAATCATCCCTTCCTTCCCCCTTGCCCTGATATACCTGAGTGAATACTATTTCCATTGTTAAAGTATTCCATTTCCATTAAAGTCATAAACAAAGGGGAAAAGTAAAGTTAATGGAGTTCTTAGTATCATTAATAAGCCTACAATCTACAAACTGTTTTAACTACAAAACACCAGAAATTCTGCACATATAGACCCCACCACAAGAATGTAGAAACATCATAGAGAATATTATGTGCAAAACATGTGATCAAATGTAACCATTCTCCAAACATGTCACTATTAAGAGTAGACAATCTTTCCGCAAAACCAGGTGAACATAAAAACAGAAACATTTGATGACAAAAGAAAAAAAAAGACAAGCCCAAAAAACATGCAAAATAGAAAATTTCAGTTTGATAGGATTTTGCAAGTTGCATTACAAAATAAAAAAGAATAAGGAGGAAAGTATTACTCCATTTTGAAGGAAACAGAATCAAAGAACCAATCGCTGATGAACCATTTGTTATCTATGAATTGTGTAGAACCAGGAAGCACCTTTATTTCAAGTAAACAAAGGTATCTTTAGGAACGACTAATGTCCTATAGATGTAACGAACGTGTGAAAGGCAGGTCATAGCCAAGCAAACATCAATTCAGTTGATGAGAAAATTAATTATGAAATCACCTTTTCCCAATTAACAATGAAATTTTTGGTCAATTACCTAAAGAAAAGTAAATATCGGAAACTACAAACCACTAAGAAAGATAAGGTGAAATTTTTATGTACTTTCTGGTTTGTTTGGAAAAAATATATATATATTTTTCTGGGCTTTAAGCTGGGTGCAGTCTGGAAGAGCAGATACTACCAGGAAAGAGCTAAGAATGGGCCTATGATTTGATTCAAGTGAGAAACTAAAATAAGGTAAATAGACTGGGTCACAAAGTGTCTGGGTACCAGAAAAGGAAGTCAGGAACCCACGCCAAAGAGCCTTGAGGGAGCAAGATCCAGGCAACAGATTTGGGTGACAGCCGTAGCACCCAACAAATACTAAGAACTAAGTTTAATTCAACAAAGTACCTGCCCAATTACTGCCTGAGTCTAGAAATACTCTTAAACCATATCAGAGGGCTTGAGCCTCCTGGCAAAGCCACAACCAGGCACGCCAAGCTGGAATGTGGGAGGGAATAAGACTTGATAATACATATAAAGAGCAAATAAAGATATATACATGATACATACATGACACATATATAGCAGATAATTTTATTAGAAGGAAAACTGGCTTGATAATACTAATAATTAGCATTTATACAGTGCTATAAGGAAAAACATTACAAATATCTCATTTTCTCATTGATTCTGGTACATTTTGTTCCGGTCAAAAAGAAAATAAATTATCTAGGCTATTTTAATATCTGCTCTACAATATAAAGAATTGAAGCAATTACTCAGAAAATTCAGGTCAAATAAACTTTTTTCCCCCTGGAATGCACTTATATTCAAAATATGCAATGGTATAGCAGGAAGAGCACTAAATTTAGAGTCAGAAGCCTTGAATTTGAATCATGGCTCTGCCATTTCTCTGTGTCACCTTGGACCTTAATTCTCTCATCTGTAAGGGAGGGGGTACTTTTATGGTCCCTTATAACTCAATTTATGACACTTTAACCCAAATAATCCCAAAATCTATTTTGACTGATTTTCAGAGTAACTACTTCATGTTGTCTTAGTGTGGGGGAGAAGGGGAAGAAAGGATAAACTCTTAGTGTGCTTTTAGATGAAGAGGAGTCAGATGTTATAATTAGGATGTTTGGTGTTTTTTTAGTTTGTTTGTTTTTTTTAAGTCACAAAAGCTTTTGATAAACAGTGAATCAGCCTGGAACTAATTCCAGGATCTTTTTTTTTTTCCAGTGCACAGAATTCTTTGGGGAATTTTCAAGTCCCACTGGTACAATGAGAATAATTTTGTTTAGAGAAGCAGGTAAGCACCATCTATTTATCCTTGATCCCCATTTCATCTCCTCATCTTTTGAAGCATTGAGCTGACTTATAGCTAGCTACTTCTGCTTTCAAAATCTAGATGATCAGTCTACTGTTCAGAAGTATTACTCAAGAAACTTCAAGTCTTCTCCCCGCAACAATTATCAATGCCATCCCCTCTCTTTGATAATAAAACTACCCTAATGTTCTTCTTAAGTTTGGGAGAACATGGAGCATGGGGCTCCAGCAAACCTGCACCTTTTCTACAAACTCTCATTAAAGAAAAATCATACTAAATAGTAACAAAAAAGAGAGGCAGAATATGTAAACTTCTTTATGGCCCAGGTTGGTTGTTCACAATTCCTAAAGAACTCTACAAACAGGTGATCTTAATGAAGAAAATCCATTCATAAGCTTCCTTCTTCGATAGACAGACCAAAGCAGAGGTCAAAATAACTTAACATTTATACACCTCTTTAAGCTTGTAAAGCATTTCCCATCCATTCCCTTATCTGATCTTCACAACAATGCTGTGAGGTAGGTGGTACTCAGAGAAATGGAATGGACTGCCCATGGTCACATAGCTATTAACTGCCAAAGGCAGGATTCCAACCCAGGAAGTGCTGATTCTGACAAGTCCAGCAGCCTCTCCACTATTATAGACTGACCCTGCTGTATAATAATGAATAGACTTTGAAAAAATTCATAGGCTAGAGCGGCCTTGAAATTAAATCAATTTCCTAGAGCACATAGGACAGAGTAATGAGAGGACAAGATCCAGATGTGGCCACGGCAGCTGTCAAAGGCTCTAAGTGGTTCCAAGACCTGCCTTCCTCTTTTCCTCATCTCCCTTACCAGAGAATGTTCTCAGAAAAGGCTCTACTCATTGACTGACTTACTCCACAGTATAAAGTCTATATTCCCTTTTACTGGCTATCAGCATTATCATCCTAGGTTGCCCAGAACCAGCCACTCCATGGTAGGTGAAACTGCACACTCACTACTTTTGCTAAAGCAATGATGGCATGGTGTGGAGAGGAAAAAGAGCCCAAAACTTGGGAGTCAGGATGGGCTGAACTTGGCACCAAAAGACCCAGGATCAAGTAAAAAATTCCCTGAGCTTTCATTCCCTAAATTTAAATAATGACCATAATGATCCCCACCAGTCTTTTCCATAGGGTTGTAGAGATGAAATAAGAGGTTATATGTGAAAAGGCTTTTAAAACCACAAAGGGTTATATAAATGGAAAGGGATTCTTATGCCCATCAGTCTTGGATCTTCAAATAACTGGCTATGGGGCTACAGGCAGGGCACTTTTAAGTTTCATTATGTGAGGGCTGGTTGCAAAAGCAGAGAAATGTTTACTTCTCCCTTCTCTTGACATGTAACTGTGTTAGACATGGACTGACTAATTTTTAGACAGATACTTGATCACAGAATAAGCTAGCCAGGTGGGCCATATTCTTAAGATGACTTTTAAGATTAGCCCAAGGAATCAAAAAACTTGCCCAGCTAGTCTCTAAAGGAAATCTTTGGCAGCAAAACATTTTAATGTGTGTAACTTTAATCATGTTTGCTATCGGTAGATGTATCATGAAATGGCTTGTGCTCATTTTAACTCTAGAGGCCTTAAAACAAGAGCCAAAAGTGAATGGTCAAGTACATGTAACCTAATATATTTTCCAGCTTTTACCTTTTCAACCAATTGTTACCTGTTTAAATATATGTGTATACACACATTTGCATATATAGACATATAGACATATATAATATCCATACATATGTATAACTATATAACTATGTATGTATGTGTGTATAAATACACACAAATACATATATATAATATATATGTATATATATATGTATGTATATATAATGTTTAGGTATGAAATTTCTACTTAAGAGGAGTAATATCATGACAGATATTGAGAGAATACCAATGAAGATCTAACACTGAGATGGGATCTCTAACTAAAAGATGGGATGGAATTTAGAGATAATCCAGTCTAATCTCTTTTTTTTAACTTGGGAGGGAAGTAGTTCCAGAGGGGGTAAAATTACTTGCCCAAGGTCACATAGTGATTCAGTAGTGCATAGTCAGGATGTGAGAGGCAGCTAGAAAGCTGGCCCTCAGAGTTAGGAAGACATTTACTACCTTTGAAATATACTGGTTGTCAGACCATAGGCAATTCACTTAATGTCTCAGTGTCCTCAACAATCAAAGGAGTTCCTTGCCTAAACCAATGAAATCACAAATCTGTACCAAAAAGTGGGCAGGCAGAAGACTGCTCCCCAGATTAAGTATGCAGCTAGACAGCTGGCCATTAAACTAGTCCATCAATTACTGAAGTACGTCTATATGATCACAGGTTTACAGCTGGAAGGTATCTTGGATGTCATCAACTACAACTCCCTCATTTTATAGATAAGGAAAGAATTCCAGGTAGGTGAAAAGACTTATCCGAAGTCCCACAAATACAAGCAGTAGAGGAAGGAAATAATCCCAGATCCAACGACTCTAATCCAGCACTCCATACATCTTGAATAACCACTATGGATGGACAATAAACCAGAGCCAGAACTAAGTAGGAACTGGTCAGGCTAAATCACTCCTGAGAAACGGTTCAACAATACTAAGTTGTTCACTGCTGCAAAAGTCCATCTTTTTGACAGTAAATTCCCAGGAATGCTGTCATGGAACAACACATTCATGAAACAACCTAATTCCAGGACTGCAGATGACCCAAAAAGATAATGGGAAGCTATGGATTTTAGGGTGAAGGATATTACCAGAGGTGACTGTCCTGGAAGATGGTACGCTGGTCATGCAGCAGCAGTTTAAGAGATAACAGATGAACAGTCACACAATGCTACACAGAAGACAACACTCAATACACTGGCTGGACTCTTCAGGGAAGATTTATAGAAAGATAAGGAAAACAATAATATTGGATAAGAAGACATGAATGATTTGTAATCTGCACTGGTCAATGGAATATTCACAGATCCAACAAAATCCTGAAAAAGGAGGCAGGATACCACACAGTCTTATGATGGAAGCATTCCCTGGGGGGCAGATGCCCAAGAGCAGACAATGATTGGTTACCATACCTTCCAAACTTGTCATCTGGCATCTGCCTAAAGGAATCAAAATTGCAGATAATGAACGACCAGTACAATAACGGTACCAGGTTCCCCCAATTCTCAAAGATTTGAGAGTCAGCAGCTATACTAATGCTCTTTAAGCAAAATATTCTAATAATGAATAGGGAAAACAATAGGACACAGGGCATACATACCATTCTAAGTTCCTGATAATTACAACTGATGAAGCATTAGCCAGGGATTCATGAGAGCACAACTCTAGTCCCAGGTCTGCCCTGTGCTAAATGCTTTACAAATATTATCTCATTTGATCCTCATAACAACCCTGGGGAGTTCGGGGGCGGAGGTGGGGGGAGGGAAGAGATTCTATTATTATCCCCACTTTATTATATTTTTTTTAAGGCAATTGGGGTTAAGTGACTTGCCCGAGGTCACAGAGCTAGTAAGTGTCAAGTGTTTGGTCTAAGGCCGGATTTGAACTCAGGTCCTCCTAACTTCAGGGTCGGTGCTCTATCTACTATGCCACCTAGCTGCCCCAATCATCCCCATTTTACAGTGAGGAAATGGAGACAGACAAAGATTAAGTGACTTGCCCAGGGTCATACAGCTAGTAAATATCTAAGGCCACATTTGAACTCAGGTCTTTTGACTCTAGGCCCAGCTCTCTATCCAGTTTACCACCCAGCTCTCTGATTCTCTCAATTCCTTCCCTTATAAAGCAACTGGGTTGGACTATATGATCTCTAAGATTTCTTCTGGCTCCAACATATCATGAGCTAGGCTAAGGCAAATTATAAAGCATGGAAAAATGATCACTAGCATCTGAAGCCTCCTCTCCTTCGTCTTTGAGATGACCCCACACCCCATTCTGTGTCACTTTTTTCTACTATCAAAATCTGCTCTTATGAAAAGTATCTAATGTTAGTCATTTACACCTTTTTGTGACTTCAGGCAAATTGGGCTACCTCCCTCAGTTATATTGAGACATACAAGTTAGATGTCAGGAGTAGAGGAGAAACAAAAGAAAAAGGAACAAGAGAACTTATAGATCCTAGCAGACTCTATAGTTACAAAGAACTTTCACAAATACTCACTGATTTGAGTCTCAGTAGAATCATCTGAGGTAGGGAGTGACAATGTTATCTATGGTAGAGTGGACAGGAAGTCAGGATAACTGGCTTCAAATTCTGACTACCGCTTCTCCTTAGCCATATGATCTTGAATAAATCATTTTACAACATGTACCTTCATTTCCTTATTTTTAAAATGAAGGAATAGGGCTACAGGAGCGCTAAAGATCCCTGATTGCTCTAGTACACTATGATTCTACTCTTCTTTTAGAGGCAGTTAGGTGGCACAGGACACAGACTGCTAGGCCTAGAGTTATGAAGACTTAGGTTCAAATCCAGTGTCAGACACTAACCCTGGGCAAATCACTTAATGTGTCTGCCTCAGTTTCCCCACCTGTAAAATGAGGATAATAACAATACCTACCTTTCAGGATTGTTGTGGGGATAAATGAGATAATATTTGACAAGTACTTTGCAAACCTTAAAGCACTGTGTAAATGGTAGCTATTATTAGTGTTGTTGTTATTATTATTGCTGTTGTTGTTTTGTCATTATTTTGAAGTGAGACAGAGGTGAAATGAACTCGTCCAAGACCACACAGCTTGTAAGGGGCATATTTAAACTCCACGCTTCTAACTCAAAGTCTGGTACTATTTTCACATATTTCACTGCCTTTTCAGCCAGTCTGCCATCACCTAAGCAGGAGGATGCCAAAATCATCAGGGCTAATTGCTTTATTTAACAAATGAGGAAACTGAACCCAAGTTAAATGACTTGCCCTAGGTTACACAGTAAAGTTGCTGGGCCAAGTCTTCTGTCTCCAAATCCAGTCTTCTTTCACTGAACTACAAGACTGTCTTTTTAAAAAATAAAGAATATGAAATGTTCTTTACCATATAAAAGTCCACAGGTATCAGTCAATAAAGAGTGATACACCTATGTTATAATCTGTTGTAGTGTAACTATACATATCAGTGATCCAATGTAAAATCTATGCAAAAGTCCAAGTTTTAGACCTTCATTCACAAAGTTCCATGTTTTTAAAAACTTTAGATTTAAATATTAAATGCTATAATAACTTTATACAAACTTAAACCAAGAGGTTCTGAACTGGCTTCAAGACCTTTCTAAAACTGCCGAGTATTATTTGCTTCCTCTCACCAAATATTATATTAATAATAACACTTCATTTGGTGAGAGGAAACAAATTCTTTCTAAAATGTCACACAGCATCTACTTTCATTGCACACCAAAGACCTGTCAAAATATTCACAATACCACAGATATGAAGGGATCATTTGCAAGAGAAGTCAAACCCATTTAAAACTCCATTTCACATGTTCAAGGGGCTCCCTGGGATCAAAGGCCTAGTCTGACTGTATCACAATGTTGAAATTTTCAGTAGCTACTGCCTAATATAGTTTGAAAAATTATACTATTCTAATTAAAATGATAAAATGCCAGTCACTAGAAGAAAACTTAAGTATTCCTTCACTTTGAATGTGACTGCGCAATTATAAAAGTGTTTACCTGCCTGAACAAGAGTCTTATAAAATAATTCCATTCTTTGAAAATGAAATTAATGAATTTTAATAGCCCCCCCTCAAATTATATAATCAATAGTTATATCAGTACTCTAAACAGACACAATATTTGGCTGTCTTGATCCCGACTAGGGCTAATCCCAATTTAGTCTAGTCAATTGCCCAGCCTGGAACATATTTTACTACTCCTAGATGGTACGAAAAGATAACTTCAGCTAAAAGATCCAGTAAGCACCTTTGTTGCTACTGGTCACAATTTCTGTCACTATGTTTGGGGATGATTTTGTTTTCCATCCTAAAGGTGTGGACAGTGGAGAAGAGAGGGGCCTCAGATTAAGTTACTGAATTACTTTAAGGCTGCTCTAATCAATGAGAGCATGGAGTAGTGAAGAAAGCATAGATCTTAGATCCTAGTAACATGATAAATGTTTTTAATGAGAGAAAATTCTGTTCTTTGTGGTATGTAGCTACTCTACAAAAAATGCAAGTCACATGTCTAGACTGACAACTCAAAACCTCCAGCAGAAAAGAAGCACACAGGGGACATCTTTTTAAATGCAGAGAAGAACAACTATATAAGCTTATACAGAGCACACAAGAACATTGTTCCAGCTTTGGATTCCATATGTACAGATGATTAGGGAAGCAAGAAGCACACACAAAATAACTAGATACACGCAAACAGCAGCATGTCAGTAGAAACTGCTAATTAATATAGTACCATATATATGGCACAACTACAAAGGGAATATGCTATAAGCAAAGGAGTGAACTGTCATTGAGAGTGAACCTTAATTTATTCTTGGTGGTAATAAATTATGAGCTCGTCTGGAAAAGTTAAAACCCCATTCCCCACCTCTGGCACACACATACTTACCTTCTACTAACTCTGCCAGGAAAAATCTCCAGTACACATACACCTATCTGCTACTAAGCCCCACTAGGAGAAATCTCCAGTTTCTCCTTGAGCCTTACCTCGGTTTGTTACAAGGTAAAGTCTTTGCATCAACTGCAAACATTTTGGAAACAAAGATGATCACTGGAGCTGTGTCTTCACTTCCACATTTCATAAAAGCTAAATAAATAAGAAACAAAAGTCACCCTTTTTCTTCATCTACTGTAAGAAAAATTTTAGAATAAGTGAGGTTTAGGACAAAACAGCACTTAGAAGTAAAACCAAGCCACGATCTTAAAAATTATTTTTTAAATTCTACTTGGAAGACTGTTTTTTCAGATAACAAAAATGCTTCCCTTCTTCACTCAGAAAAAAAAAAATCAATGTAACCTATAATGATTGACTTGTATGCCTGATATTTATAGTGAGTGGTTGGACTACAGGCCCCGGAGTAAGACCCCTTCTTCCCCCAAGATGGAGAAGAAATAATTGAAATAAATCAGGAGAGGGCAGGCCATCCTAGCCAGAGAAGGGACACATTCTGTGAGAAAAGCTAACAAGTATCCATACAGCATAGATAGGGGATAGCCTGCAAACTTAGCAAACCTTCCTTAAGTAATCCAAACTACAGTATTTGAAGCGTTAAGTGGCCTCACATATCCCTCCTAACTCTACAACTATGATCCTATGACTTCCATGCTACAATTCCATATCCAAGGGATGGTAAGAGATATAATGATGGCAGAATATTGTTAATAAGGAAATACCACCAAACTCTCTTGAAACAGTTTCAAAAATAACCTTTTAAAGTTCCAGAACCAATCTCCCTAGCTGCTCTGAAGCCAATGGCAGAATGGGCTAGTGTTGGAAGAGGCTTCAGTAACTGAGGAATTGCCATACCAACATGAGAGGGAAGGTTCTAATAGCCCAGAAGTAGAAGCTCCCAAGCTGGAGATGGCATAGTAATTTCTGTATGTTATTCAAATATGTAATCAATCATATGTATCAATATGCAATCAGTCATCAAATATATAATCAAACCTAAATCACAGGCTGCCTATAAATAATTTGTGTCCTGTGATTTTATCAATAGTGATTTTCCTGCTAGCACTCCAGTTTAGGATGGCAACGAGAAGAGAAGAGTCAGCTTTCTTTGTGCCCTATCAAAAATGATTCCTCACACATGCACAATTTGAGAATTTACTTTCCATGATACTAGACCAGACCCTAACAAGCCACCCCCCAAAAAAAGAGCCCAGTGGATTTCACCTAAAAACTGTAAGAACATCATCTAACTCCATATTACAGCAAAGCAACATTGTCTGTAGGAAGGAAGGGTGTACTGGAGTTTAAATGGGGTTTTGAGGAAACTGCCACTGAATACTTCAGAACTTCTTCCTGGCAAAGTACACTTACATCTTTAAACCAAAGTGAGAATCAATTTTCTGATAAAGTTCTCTTCCCAAGAGTGATCTAAACCAATTTCCTTGAGAACTCATTCAACATGCCTAAATACCTATTTTTGGAATCTTGGCTCACCATAGGCTGTGGTTAAATGCTTCCACATATACATGTTTCTTAAGAGCTGCTTTAACATTATTTTAATGACGGCAGATCATATTTTAAGTATTAAACATCCATCAATATGGCTGTGTTATTTGTCTTTACTCTTAAAGAGAGAAAATCCATTCAAAACCAGAACTGACAAGAGCACTGGACTGGAATGAGTATCATGGGCTCAACCACAATCAATCAACAATCATGTAGTGAGTTCTTACGATGTATCAGGCACAGTGGTAGGTGCTGGACAGACAAAGAAATAAATGCAGCAGTCCCAATCCTAAAGTCTCAGAGCTCAAATACATGATGAATTGAATTTAAAAACCATCACCATCAAGGCTAGATCCAAAGCTGAAATTATACAATGTCTTAGTGACCAGAACACCAAATATTGGATCTGTAGCACCAGAATGGGCTTTAATCATTTCTAAGTTAACTTGTTCATGTTTAACTTACCTGTCTTTAGTTCCTGGGTTTCTGGAGGAAGAGAATCAAAGGTCCTTGCTCCAGTGCACAGCAGCCTCTCCACCCGCTCAGCCGGGATGTCAAGAGGACTAGGGAGTTTCTGACATACCATGTCTAAAACCTACTGTTAAGGATTCAAAGCCTATGGGCTAGACCTTGCTCTCAATTCTTTGTACTAGCTTTTTAAAAGGTGTCATTATCAAGTGATATAGACCAAGATGATAATCATGGACAGATTACAGGTAAATGTAAGTTAATAAAGCACATGGAATATATTGGATCTTCACCACACTCCAATGTGGCAGGTATAACAGAGCAACATCCCAACTGATTGATAAAGATATTGTAACTGAAACTTACAGATTTGTATATTTGCCCAAGGTACAAATGAACATTTACACTTCATATAGTATACAGATATTGCAAAAAATTACTGTATAACAAATAAAAAGCTTCATTTTTAATAGTTTAGTGCAAAAATAAATACTAGCAATTATCAGAGGACTTCATTCTATTATAAGGGCTCTGGCAATTACTATATAGATACTTACAGCTAGAGATTTCTGGCAGATATGTACTAGAAAATCCTCAGAAACAGAAAAATTCTCAAACATAGAACTGCTGCTATAAGAATGAAGAGGGTTGAGGATAAATTTAATTTAAAGAAAACTATAAAAAAAATTTTTGAAAAAAAATTTTATCCAGACTGGACCTGTGATTTCAATAAATATCGAGAATTCACGAAAAACCAATGTAAATGGGCACCTATTCTGCAGCGTCTAGTCTTAGAAAGTTGTCTGGGGTGTTGAGGGGTAAAGTGGCTTCCGGTGACTTAGCCTGCTTAGGAGTCAAAAGCAGAACTTGAAGGCAAAGTCTCCATAACCCTGACCTTGAGGCCAGCTACTATGTAACTATGCTTCTCATTTAGAGAATATGAACATTTCTCATACAAAAGAATATGAACTTTAAAAAATTAAGGGCATTATTATCCATATTTTAAAACATTTTACTTTTCATTTTACCTGAAAAACATTTTAAGACTTCCTTGAAACATCCATTTTCATAACTTCAATTAAGATGATCTGATTTACAAATATTCAAATGTATATAGTTATCCAGGCCCATACAAGAGTGTTGAACAACTAAAGTGTCCCAGGAAAAGGAAAACTCTAAATGTATTTAATTAACTAGCTCAGTTAAGAATAGACAAGTGAAAAAAGGCCATAATGATAAGAAACAGTGATCAGTTGAAGATACAGTTATATTCAAATGGAACCAAATTCCCAGTAGAAACCATTCTCAAATTAACCAGTGATACTCAAGGGGAAAAAATGCATTTTGTTAAACTATAGATAATAAATATGACAAATGTAGGTTACCTTTGATAAATCTGGGTCACCTTCTTCCCTACACATGTTAGATTTAGTCTGAAGAGGTGTTATGGGATAAAAGGAATCCCTACAGGGAAAAATAAATATCATAGGCAAGGCCTTAAAAAAAGCTCATTACGTTACCATAAAAAGCTTCAGCTTGGAGAGCCTTATTTTCAAAGGTTTTCATGGCTCATCAATAGCAGGGAATTTCAAAAAGGATACCAAGAACACTATTTGATATTGGAAGCCACTGGCTGCAAATGGCATTGATCTGAACTTTAGGGTCAGAATGACGTGCCTCTCGGGCTCCAATTTTTAATCCCAATGAGCTTACTATTTTATCAATTTTTTCTTTGTCCCTATAATTGTTCAAGAAAACAAAAACACAAGATTATATTTCTATACACACTGAAACAGAGATAAAATTTAATTACCTATTGGTTCCCAATCTTTACTTTTCCAATAAAAGATGATAAATAACCTGCTTTTTTTTCAATTTAAAAAATGGGAGATTCCAAAACTCTTTTATGACAAACCACATTACCAACAATATATCTTTGCAAATGGTGAAAAATAAAATTATTAACCTATCATTCAGAATGGAATTATAACAATAAAATTAACTTTAATTTCTACTTGTTGCAGATAAATTTTATCAAATTAATCTTATAATGGGCATGGATGTCAATTTTTTTTTTCACAGAAATTGACCCCAACCCCTATCTTTCTTGTTAAAAACACACAGCTATTATCATCATCCTACCACCACACCACCTTGTACAATCTTGGCTAATTACACTTTTTGGCCATGATTTTACTCGGGCTTAATATTAACAGTAATGTTTGGTTCACCAACTGCAATCAAATCTGTTGAAAACTTCTATCCCTTTTCTGTGTCAACCACACTCTTCTTAAAACATGATAAGTACCTAAGACTAGCATACTATTCAAACAGAATTGATCAGAATATCAAACACTGTATAATAATCTTACCTTTTCAGGACTGCATCATAGAGACTCCATATATTTTCCAGGACTAACTGTACAAATAAAGGTTTCTTTCCTTTTGTCTGTAAGAAAGAATATATATATGGTTGGAATAATAACAACTCACATTTATATAGCACTTTCATATTTTACAAAGGCTTTCCACATAAACATCCCCAATAATGTGGAAAGGATATCAACAGCAATTTTACAGGTGAAACAGAGGTGTAAAGAGGGGGCCTGACTTGGTCATGATCACCAATCTAGTGAGTGCTAGAGTTGGAATTCCCACCCATGTGTTCTCATTTCTGTGCTCTCTGGTCTCTACCAGATTGTCTCTCGAGATCTTGAACATTTGACAGATGTCTTAACATGATTCAATTTCATACTCGATTCTTTATCAACTATATGTCTCATCAGTTTGCAAATATTTACTTAACTTAATTTTCAGTTTGGCATAACCTGTAGTTCCACACTCAGAGCCAAGTTTCAATTATCCATACCAATGGTGGTAAACAGTAACACAAATAATGCTTAACAATAAAAAAGGGAAGCCTTGCTGTTGCAGCTGCTCCACCATTAATGCTTCCATTTCAATTCAATTCAACCAACATTAATTTCTATGGCTACTTCCATTGCTTTTGCCACAAATGCTCAATAGAGGCATTATCCACCCTAGTAAAGGAACCAAGGTGGTTTCAGTTTTAATTCTGTTTGAGTAGCCCATTCATATGGAACTCTTTCTACAATGTCATTCCCACTTCCTATTTATACAGAGTATGCTAAACATAACTTAACATTTTCTTTATACCTCAGAGCCGTCATTATGAATAGCAAATACTGTACTGCATTTACAACACAGAGCCCCAAAGGGACCAATGAAATGCCAAAGAATGTTTGCCACTTCACTAAGTGGCCCCAGATTGCTGAGACATGTATGGTAAATGGAAAATATACAATCTCTGACATATAAAATGTGTGGTTTTCCATCATTTCCCCAGAGCTCTTGTGTAGCTAAGTGACCTTAACAATACAGTTTTTTAGATCTATAAGAGAGAAAGTCGAAGCTTCTAACTTTATAGAGATGCAGAAAAACAGAAGGGGAAGTCACACAAAATCAGAACTTGAACCTGAATCTCTTCACTCCAAACTATGAAGAAATGAGTTGTTATGCTATGGAAACTTAAAAGGACAACAAAAATTCTTATCTAAGCACATAAAGAAAGCTTGTAAGTGTTAACCAACTTCGAAGAGTAAAAAACTTTCATGACATGAGCAGCATAAATGAAAGATGAATTAAGACTATTACAGCTATTAAATGATATAAGATATTCAAAGGAAAAGAATGTAGCTAAATATCAAAATGTTATATGCCACATTTTCTGTGACTGTTTGAATACAGACATAATTTTCTTCAATGTTCAACATTACAACTTCATCTCCAAAATCCAGAAAAATTTGTGAAATGGCATAAATGAACCTACATGAAGAGAATATTACTGGTATTTGTGCTCATATGTTGAAAAATTTATTAAGGTCATAATTTCCATACTACACTGAATAACGAAGAACATTAAATATCAGCTACTACTTATATCTCTTGGTAGAAAACCTCAAAGATTTATTTTTCTTTATATCAATAGTGAGTCCCACTAGAAAGTGCTTCTTCATTTTAATGTATTTACCTGGTCAGCTTTCATAATCTTCTTTGATTTTGTATTTAGGTAATAATCTCCCCATAAGGTCTTCAGAAGAACATCGGTTTTGATGCCAAGTTTTTGGCTGTAGAGTTTGGCAAAATGCTCAATCCTGAAAGAAAGTGATTTTCCATAGCAATATGAATTATACGAAATATATTATGCTTTACTGATTTCATAACTAAAGCAAGAAGAAGAAGGGAAGTTAGAAGGACCAGATGGAGACTAGGATGTTCAAACCGTAGACAAAGTTATTCATCTCCTCCAAGATTTTATCAGTGTAGAGAATTCCCAGTTTGGAAGGTCCTTCCACCAATGCAAATCAACTCTTCTGTGGCTTTTAATCTCAGAGAGATGCCTGGGGCACTAAGAGGTCAAGTACTTTGCTTAGTTGTCACACAGATAAATATGTATTGTAGTCAAGGCTTGTACCTAGGTCTTCTGGATTTCAAAGATGCCTCTACTTTATCAGTACTAACTCTCTTAATACTCCCTTCCTAATCTCAAACTAAAACAAGTTCAATTTCCTAGAAAAATATCCCAAGCACCTTGATTTTAAGTAAGGCAGTTCTACAAACGTAGGGTTTATATAGGGTATACATTTCTGCCTTAATCTTTTTCTTTATACATTAAAAGAGCTGTGAGATTTCATCAGTGAGGGAATTTCCTCCACCGATAGACATCATACACAACCCCTCCATATTCTTAATAGGTAGATTTATGAATTGCTGTGGTCAAAAATTCCATCACTTGGTGGCCAATATATCTGCTACTGATTCTCCTTGAAATGAGGCTGGCACTCAAATACCAGGCAAACAATCCACTTCTTGGCCTGCATTTCACATCTTTCTAAATTTGTAGACATGCCAGAGCTGGTGTTCAATAACATAACTTTTGAGGACCGATGGTCACCACCTTCAACCATAATAGTAGCAAATGACATTGATGTAACACATGCATTATCTAATTTGAACCTGACAGCAAACCTGTGAGCTCAGCAGTGCAAGTACTATTGTCCTCTTCCATAATGCCTCCCAAAACAAAAAACAGGAAATTGAAGGAAAAAGTAGTCAAAATGTTATTTCCCATTCTTGGTGCTTCTTAAGTAGCTGTCACATGCTCAAAGAAATGAAGTCATCCTCCCAGGAATACACAGTGAGTTAGTGGTAAGATGGAGATGCTAATCCAGGTCTCCTGCCCTACATTCTTTTGGGTACACTTTTTACACTACCTGTACAGGATGAATTACTGGTTCCCAAAAGTTAAACAAGAAATAACGAGCTGTTATTAACATGCAACTTGCAATGAAGGAGCAGAGAGCTTACTTAGGAAATCTAAATATAGTTTGCTGAATTATCTTTGCAAGACTAAATTAAGAAATACTCCTGTTTCTCAGAAAACTTTATTTCTTCAGAGACCTAAGTTAGCTGTGATCATCTGACCTAGGAATCCAGAGACATTTACAACGGCCACGTCTTCCAAACAACATTCTAAAAAGTGATGCTGCAAAAAGCATGGCACTCAAGACAGTGTCTTAAAAGATGCCAGCATTTTTTGAAAGCAAGCCAAAGGCAAAAAAAACTCAGACTTTTATGATTCATTTGATTTCTGTAATTGCTAATATACAGTTTGACTGCACCCTTTCAACACATGGATTTTATATGGGAATCCCAGATGTGCTGTGTTCAGCACTTGATCAAAATAGAACCATCTAAACTTCACTCACTCTTCCCATAAGCACATGGAAGAAGTTTAGAATATGTCAGCAATTCTGTCATGGGTGTGCAAGGGTAGATTCCTGCCTTGGGTGGATTTTCCTCCAGCCTTGTTGATTGCCCTAAGTGTCTGCATATGTTGGCTCCTATTGTGGAGCATATAATCTTTTTTCTGAGGTTTATGAAGTTCATTACATGTGTTATCTCATTTTGACTCAATAACCCTGGGAAGTAGGTGACATAATCCTCATTTTGTAAATGAGGAAACCAAGGGTGAGAGGTTAACTGACTTGCTCAGGGGTCACTTCCCTCAATATCTGAGGCAAGATTTCAATTCAGGTATTCCTGAATCCACGTCCAGCGTTGGCACTTAACTGCTTTGTGGAGCACACAGTCTAAGGCTCCTTTTAGCCTGAATGTTCTTAGTCTATGAGATCTGGACTCTTTCTTAGAGACTAGTTGGCATTAAAAATAAAAATTCTCTTTTTCCTCTGAGAAGAGTAGCGTACCTAATAATCCTATTATTGAAATGAAGACCATAACCAATTAATACTCTTGACTAACAATTCACCACACATAGTATTCAACTAGACAAGACAAGGCAGGTAAAACAAAGACATCTACCTTCACAGGACAAACAAATTATAAATCATAATAAGCCAAGAGATATGAGAAAAGATGGGATTTTTTTTTTAAAAAAGCTCTCTTTTCAAGAAATTTTGACAGCTCATTTTTATGTTTCCCAACACCTAGCACAATGTGTGATACATAGTAGGCACTTAATAAATGCTTGTTAATTTGCTGACTGGTCAACAGGTCTTAATCTTTAAGTTTAGTAATAAATAGGGAGAAAATGGAGGAGTTGGAAACCAACTAAGAAAAGGAAAAGGCAGCACTAGTGAGTAGAAATAGAATCACTGTGATATTCAGGCCGATAATGGAACTTCAAGAAATCTGAGTCTACCCAAATTGAGGGAAAGGGAAGGGAATAAGCATTTACTAAGCACCCACTATGTTTCAGGCACTGTAAAACACTTTACAAATATTATCTTATCTAATCCTCACAACCACCCTGGGAGGTAGGTGCTATTATTATCTTCACTTTACAGTTGAGGAAACTGAAGTAGACAGAGGTTAAATGACTTGCCCATGGTCACACAGCTAAGACGTGTCCAAGATAGATCTGAACTCAGGCACAGGTCTCTATTCAGTACATCATCCAGCTGCCTCAAATTATTTGCAAGCCTATCTTTAATCAACGTACAGTAAAAGTCCCATTTTAGTTGGACCTGCTTATATGCACTTTACTTTTCAAAAATCTTATTTTCATGTTTTGCATGACTGCACATGTATTATCTATGTCAAACCGTTTACCATATCAGAGGAGGGCAGAGGCAAGTAAGAAAATTTAGGCCTCAAAATTTTAAAAAATGAATGCCAAAAATTGTTTTTATAAGTAACTGGAGTAAAACACAAAATATTAAGAGAGTAAAAAATTAAAATCTTACCACTAATACCTTTTGTTTTTACATGATATTAATTTCTGAAGATACTCTTTGCTTCTTCCCTTAATTCAAAGAGCCATCTCTTTAACAAAAAAAAAACCCAACACTTTTTAGAAGGCACAAATTGTGGGGGGGAAATTAATGAAGATTTACTTAGGGCAGCTAAGTGGCACAGTGGATAGAGCACCAGCCATGGAGTCAGGAGGACCTGAGTCCAAATTTGACCTCAGACACATAATACTCACTAGCTATGTGACTCTGGGCAAGTCACTTAACTCCAATTGCCTCACCCAAAAAAAAAAAACCATTTGGAAGACTTACTTAGTATTTTTTAAAATTCTAGGTTAAATGTTTGGCTTAAGAGAGTCAGCCTAGTGTTTCATATCTACACCCCAAATACAGTATCATAATCATCAATATTTATAATAATCCCCCTAAGGTGCTACAAGATCCTCAAAGAAAGATTAGATTAACAGTCACAGAAAGAGAGATATGAATCCAAGGCCTCTGGTTCCAGAGGCATAAAACTCCCAGTAACTTCCATCCTCTAGCTCTATTTCTGCCTTTCAGAGTTAGACAAAATAAATGTAATTCCTCTTCCACAAAACAATCATTTAAATACCAAAGGACAACAATTATGCCTCACATAAGTAGTCACTTCTTCAGGCTAAACATTCTCAAGTCTTTCCTCATATGATATGGTTTTCAGAACTCTCACCATCTTGGTTAATATCTTCTGAACATATTCTTGTCTGTTACTCTTTTGGAAATGTTGCCCACATCAAAACCAAAACAGAGTACAGTGGGAATGCCATCCTCCATGATTTAAACACTATACTTTAAAGTGACCAGAGACTGCGCATCCCACTGCTTATTGATACTGAAAGAATAAAAAGAAATAAGCATCTTTCTCATGGGAGCTACTGTCACTCTAGGTGGCTTCCATCCTCTATTTGTTCAACTGATGTGTTCAGCGTAAATGAAAGATGCTAGATTTATCTCTGTAAATTCTCATCTTATTGGTTTCATTCCATCATTCCAGACTGTCAAGATCACTTTGAGTCTTGATTCTGTTATCCATCACATTAGCTTCTCCTCTTAGGCTAGTGATATTTGAAAATCTGCAACAAATGACTTACTTCCATGTCTTTATCTGCATCACTGATTAAAACATCTAACATGGCAAAAACAAACCCTAAGTCCAACTTCCTTTTCAAGGTTGAAACCCTGATTAATTTCATCAATCAGAGCTATTTTAAATTCACATGTTAAAATAGTGCAAATCCACCTAATGGTACTATCATTCACTCCACTTTCTTCATCTTGCCCAGAGTTATCACAAGAGACTCTGTCAGATACCTTGCTAAAATCAAGATAAACTGTTTGTGGCATTCCCAATCTACCAGTCTAGTAACCTTAAAATAAAAGGAAATTAGATCAGTTGTATGTGATTTTTTTCTCAGTGAATCCACCACACCTTTTGTTTTCTAAATGCTCACAAAGATTACAATCTGATTTAATAATCTGATCTAGACTTTAGCCAGGAAGCAACACAATTCTTAGCCACTAAGCTTGTAATATCCACCTTTTCATTTATGTTGACAATATTTGTCTATTTCTATTTCTTTGACACCTCTCCCGCTTGCTTCACAATTATTTCTCCAGACTACTAACAGGGGTTGTGTGACAACATGTACAAGTTATTTCAGTACCCTGGAATGTAATTTGTCTGGGTCCAGACACTCTTAATTCATTTAAAGCTACCTAGTGCTCTTTTCTTGTCTCCTAACCCATCTTGGGCTTCAATTCCACCTTTAAGATGTGTTTCTTTTTCCCCTCCCCTTTTCAAGTTGAGAGGTCTTTCTCCCAACTAGCGAACACAGAACAAGAGAAGATAAGCAGTTTTGCCTTCTTTTTGTCATCTGTTAATATTATACCATCTCCTCTAACCAATCTCTTCCCTGCTGTTCTTGCTCGAAATGTAACAAAAAAAGGATTTTAATTTGTCTTTAGTATTTTTGGCAAATCTCAGTGAATTCTGACATTATTCTTGTGGGTTCATACCACTCTATTTGCAGTTGGATTTATATTCTTAAGTCAATCTTTTGGCCAACTCCTTTCTAAAGCTGAACAAATTTTCTGTAGCACAAAAGATTACTTTACATAACTTTCTCCAACTTTTCCCTCATTGGGATTATTTTCAATCATAATGTCAGAATTTTACTTTTTGGAGTCTCCTAACTTCTGGGGGAAAAAAAAGATATTTTCTTTCAAAGTTTCCAGCCAAAGACCCATGTCCCTACTTTTTTTCCCCCCCACTAAAGCCTATGGTCATGTCTAATAACAATCATAAATTCCCTTTCTCTGTAATCATGAACTGTAGATGACATGGTCATTATTTCCCAAAGTTTCTATCACTGTCACACTTCTAGATCTCCTTTGCTGGCTAGAATTAAGGGCAAAATAGCAAGACCCTCATCTCATCTTCTACCCTCTCAAAGATGAAACTGTCAGTAAGACAAGTCAAGAATTTAGCAGTTGCTCTGATTTGAACAGAAATGACCCTCAGTTACTAAGTATATCCCATTCCCTGAACAATTCTACTTAACTAATACTTCGTAGTATATACAAAAATTTTATTTTAAAAATTGTGTTTATATGTATATGAACACACACACATATACACATGGGTGGATATATATGTGCATATATATTTACATATATGTACATCTATATATACATAAATATATTTATTTCTAAAAAGCCTCAAGCAAAGCTACCATCCCTGATGATACTAAGCTTAAGGAAAAAAAGGACTCTACAACCCATGTCAAGGAATGCTTAACAACAGTAAGTCAACACAACTTATGAGTAAATTGTGAAATTGTTAAGAGGTCTCAGAGGATGTCTAGTTCAATGTACTACATGCCCAGAAAGGAATCCCTTTTACAACATCCTGGACGTGTGCACATATTGCCTCTGTTTAAAAACTTCTAATGAATAAAACTCCCTTGCTCCCAAGGTAACCTACTCAACCTTTACACAGTTTGAATCATTTGGAAGTTTTTCATTATGTCAACTCTAAATCTGTGCCTCAGCTTCCACTCATGGAAATTTTTCACTTTTGCCCTGTGGAGTAAAGCAGAACAAGTCGAATCCATCTTCCAGCCATTCAAATACATGAAGACATTTAACACACCTCTTGGAATCTTCAGTTTCCTCATCTGTAAAATGAGGGAGTGGGAATTAAGCAGGAGTCTGATAACATTTAGATGAGAGCCATTTAAGCATATGAATGCATTTAGCAGGGTTCCCTGAGATTCCTCATCTATAAAATGAAGGGGTTGAACTCTGGCCTCTAAGGGTCCCTTAAAGCTTCAAAACTATGATTCTATGGTAATAGGTTTAGCTTCTTTTCATCGTGCATTATCAACCCATCCACCTACAGCAATGGTACTATCTTTGACCTTTCTCTTGCCCCTAAATATAGGTAAGAAGCTTGCTTTGTTATTCTGAGCACTTGCCACTACCCTGGGTTGATTCTGGCCTTGAGTACTTGACATACCACTCTTACAACACTTGGCTTCATCCTCTATTATGCTTTCCCTTGCTGCAGTCTTCTACACGCAGCTTTGTGCACAAGTTCCCTGTACTGACACACTGTCATAAACATAACTCTATGGATGAGTTCCCTATATAGCTCTATAGCCATCTTTAAGCAGCCCCTTCTTTCCCTCCCTAATTCTCCCTTTTCTGTCTTCATGGTTTTCTCATTTTTCCTAGACTGATTTGCCCTCTAGAATGAGCCCTTGAAATCCTGCTTATTCCTTTTCTGTAACATCTGAAATCTGTTTTCCCCAAAATCTACAACGCACATTAGACTTATGCTCTTCCTCTATCAGAAATTCTAAAATGGAATGGATCTATTTCCTTCTATTCAGGTTGTCTATAGTACACACTGATAAGAATATAAATTTGTCATTTCCTCCATTGATTCTCACTCTAATAATTTCTCGCTATATTCTCAAGTTGCTGGATTTCATCACAAGAATTTATCTTCTAAAAATATAATGCTATTTTCTTGCCTTCTCAATGGCTGGGGAGGGGGTGGAGAGAGAGATTCAGAATGGAAAATAAAATTTTAATTTAAAAAAAGATATAATTCTATTCTACTGCCCTTTTTACATATTCTATATTTTTTTAATCAGATGTATCTTTCCATGGCCACATTCCAGGTATTAATCCCATTCTACCAACTCTTAGGAATACACTGCTTATTAAATCCAATTTTTCTTCTCACATTAAGATGGCTAGTTCCCATCCTATCATTGTTATTTTTTGCATGTTTTTACCTATGTACCTAAGGACATGGATTTTACCGCTGGATACCCTCAAATATTATCTCCTGTAAATCTTTGCTCTTTCTATTGCTATTCTTCCTATGTTGTAGCTTGCTGTAGTATCTGAGCTTGGAAGACTTATGCCAGCAACAGAAGCCTCAACTTGGGTTACCCCCACCAACAATCTTTTATGCTGAACACAGGTGTACATGTTATAACTTCACAGCAGACTATACACTCTCAGAATGTGGCAAGTGTTTCATTTTTGTTTTTGTATCCTTAGTGCCCAGCACAGTGCCAGCAACATAGTGGAGATATGATAGCAATGAATCGAACTGATTTTCTCAAAAAGCACTTCTTTCAAAAGATGCTTCATCATAAAGAAGAGTTCATCCAGCCCTTCCAACTTACTACTCTAAAAGGGAAACCAATCCGTACTTTTATCATCTACTTCTGTTACTTGGCAGTAGAGAAACATTACTGCAGCACTTGATCTGGTCACTGCAAAAGTCCCCATGCTTACAGGAAATGAGAGCCTTGGTACTCTGTCATTCTTGATGGCAGCTCTCATGGCATACTGCCACAATGAGACACCTGTTTGCTAAGCCGGTGGCTATTTATTCATAGCTTCCTACTTTCTTTCTTAATATGACTGGAAATCGGCAGTTTCTTGCCAAAATCTCAATGTAAACAGAAACTGTCCACTGCTGTTTACTTTGCTTGGGATTTCAAATAACAATTCAATTTCTAGTCATTTTGCACCCTCTCTTCCTACTTTTTTTAATCCTCTCTCAATGATGAGATTTTAGAAATCTTCATCTTGCCACTTCTTCTATTAGAAATAAAAAATTAATACTTAGACTTTTGCCATATAGAAACCACACTGCCAGATCATAAGTGAGCTTCTTGAAAGTGGCCAACACAATATATCCAAGATTGATATCTAAGTATGTGTAATATTCACTTATTGAGATTTCTATTGTTTAAAAAAAAAAGCCAAACACATGAGCTCAAAGAGATGAGTCAGCTACATTTAATCAGGTAAAGACATCATCTTCTTGCCCTTTCTCCATCCACAAACCTCTCTGACAAAATAATCATTACATAATTTATAAATTAAGACTTCAACTAAACAAACATGAAACATTAATAGTAACCTTGAAAGAAAAAGACAAGATCTCCATCTTGTGGCCAGTTGGCAGAATACTCAACAAATCATTAAAAGAACCATTAAAAGAACTTCTGGATATAATAAAATATTACAGAATAGAAGGGCTTCAAATAAGGGGACAGACATTGCAATCAATTAAGATACAACATGTTTTAGCAACCCCTCCTCCCAAAACACTTTTATAATGCACCCGTCCTTTTATATTGCAATGAAATATGTAATAATGGCAAGCCATTAGCAACCTGGCAGGGTGGCAACTGCAAACAATCAACACATATTTATTAAAAACCTACTATGTGCTAGGCATGGTGAAGGAGCTGGGGATAAAGAATAAGACAATTCTACCCACAAGGAGTTTACACTCTAATGGGAAAACAACAAGTGCATATATAAGCATATACAGCATAAATATAAAATTAATAAATATACAAAGAACTTAAATACAAGGTAGTTGCTAAAGGCTTCATGCAGAATACGGTGCTTGAGCACCACCTTAAAGGAAGTGAGTGATTCTATATGCAGGATTTAAAGAGAATATGCAGGCAAGGCCTGTAGGATGGCCCCTTTTCAATCAACTATGTGTCTGGGAAGACACAGTTTGCTAGAGAGAACTGTCTGCAGAAGCTTTGCCTTGCCTTTCTCATTTCAATCACTGGTACTCCTAAATGCATCGAGTATCCTCACACAGAGATAAGAAAGTAGGCATCTGATTGATAGCTGCTAAGATTTCTTGGGTTGCCTTTTTTTTTTTAAAAGTAATAGTACTATCATCCATGATCTTTTTTAATTTTTAGAAATTTCTTTTTTTCATTCTCTGAGATACAATTGCAAAGTAAAATTAAAATCCCCTTAAATTATTGGTCTAATTTGTTTGCTTGTTTGTTTCAAACTTATACTTTCACTGGTATATGGAAATTCTGGTGAAGGAGCCCCCTTTACCAATGCATTTCTACAGCAATTCTGCTCAGTATAATAATCTTAAAAAGTTGTCCACAGGGTTTTTTTTTCCTCCTTTGGGTCTATGTCTTCTTTCACAACATGACTAATACGGAAATATGTTTTATATGACTGCACACGTATAAATAACCTATATCAAACTACTTATCATATCAGGGAGGGGACAACGGAGGGAAACAGAAAATTTAGAACTCACAATTTTTTAAAATAAATGTTAAAAATTGTCTTTACATGTAACTGGGGCAAAAATAAAATATTACTTAAAATAAAAAGTCTACAGTCACTGAGAAATTATGTGACTCAGTCAGGATCACAGAGTTAGTATACAGCAAAAGCGTAACTTTAACCTAAATTTTCCTAACTTCAAGATCAGCACCCCATCCATTATTCTATGTTGCCTTCACTGCCTGTAAATAACTTATTTTACTGGTGGCAAAAGTCACTTAAAGAAAAAAAAGCTGTCTATATAAAGTTTCTCAGAAATCAAACAGTGTCATAATGGTTGTATTACCTAGTTTGGGAGATGATCACAGACAAATGCAGACAGATTTCTAGCATCGCTTAATGCTTTGTTTTCCATACTAATGAAAAAGCCCTAAGTATTGAAGTTTGAACAGTGAGAAGTTTAGACAGTTAACCCTGAATTATCCACATGAAGATAATCTACTTCCTGAACTGTTTGCAGAAAAATTTTCATGCCCACGTTCTCTTGTATTCATTTCTCCCTCTTCTCTTTCTTACTCCTCTTACTTCTTACCACTATCAAATGGGATGTGCTCCTGGAAGACAAACTAATTTAAATCTAGTTAAGAAACTCTACAGGAAATACTAATCATTTTTATGTAATGAAATTTTATGACTAGTTTTATAAGCCTAGATGAAATAAAGATGAATATATGCTCTTTACCATCAATTGTCAAGGGAAAAGAAGGGCTTTGAACCCAGAAGGATGATTTTTCCCTACAAGCTCTTAAATATTTTTGTATACATTCTTGTTTTGGAGGATGGTTTGAATTTTGTTGGAATTTTTTTTAGATGGCTGCAACGTTTGAGATAGTTTGGTATGGGAACCTGAAGGGACAAAAGTATAAAAAGTTCATATCACCAAGCCTATTCTACAAGCTGAACAGCATACAATCAAGGTCAAAACACAGAGAAGCCAAATAGAAAAGAACCAGAAAAAGCATACACACTGCATTATTCCTTTCACTTTGCATGTGATAGGTGCTCAAAAATGTTTTTATTAAAACAAATTTATAAAATTATGAAAATAAAAATCAGCAAAACATTTCTAGACCACATGCCTCAAAACAACTGTGTTACAGAATCCTTCTTTTCCAGTGTATTCTTTGTAGCTTAATTCTACTGCTATTTGACTGAAGAAAACATAATCGCTCAAAATGCATTATAAGTTGGCTTATACCAAAGCTGTAAGATGCATTACAAAATCAAATATAAAGTATTTTTGGATAATCATTCATTTTAGTTTATTCACGTCCTCTTCGCCTGTATTAACTTGGATAATCAAAAACTTAATACAAATGACATTTAAAAAAGAGCTCAAGGAGAATTAACTATTATCTGTCTCAGAAGGATTGTAAAAGAATTAACTCATAGTGTAATAATATCAACGACAGCAGAGTAATAATAATCTTAATAGGTATATAGTGCCTTACGTGTACCATCTCATACCTTACAACTCTCTTAGGTAGGTACTATAGGTATTAGCATTCGCATTTCACAGATTAAGAAACTGAACCCCAGAGATGTGAACTGGCTTGCCCATAGCTACCCACCTAGTGTTCAGAGCCAGTGTTCTAACCCATGTCTCTGCTCATTGCCATACTGCCTCCTGGTGTAGCAGAAAATAGTTAATAACAGTAATGTTGAAAAGTCTTTATTTTTCTTATGACTATAACCTCTACGGCATTCAAACAGACTTACCCAAAGCCCCATCCATCTATTGCACTTGTAAATATCACATTTCCCTGATCTGGTGAGAAGTAAAGGTGAGAATCATCTGTGTGCTCCAAGCCTGCACTCCAGTCATAAACTTGGTCTCCTGGTACAGAATCTGAACTCTCTTGGGATTCGGTTTCTCTTTTGGCCCATTCTTCTAAGACTTTAGAAGTAAAAAGAGCCCCAGTGAGTGCATTAATCTAGGGAAGACAGGTAAAATACAAAAATGTCATCCAGATGGTAAGAGATGGCCACTGTGGGATATCCACTGTGGGGTACACACGCTCTAACTCCAGGTAGCTAGCTTCTGAAGTAACAAAAGGATGCTGCCAATTCATATTCAATTCATGAAGAAAATGTATGACTACCTTACCTTATCAAAGATATTCTTGACTTTACTTAGAATAAGATATTATCAAGTTTGAATTGTCCATAGTAAAACCAAATCAGAGGTATTCTGAGAGGTCATTTTGTGATTTTAATACAAATAAACACTGTCAAACCCTCTAGCAAATTTTCATTTTATTTCCCAACACACCCAAACAGCAGCTCTCATTGATAAATCTGACAGCACAAAAGAACCGCTTCACTCCAGTCATACTGTTTTCAAAATGGTGATCTATGACCTACAGATAGTAGAGGAAGTTCTTTTATGTTTTTTTTGGATTTGGTTTGGTTTTGATCATTTTGACTTTTGTATAGCAAACTTTAAGGTATTTAATGAATGAATAAGCATCTATTTAATCATTTACTATATACAAAGCACTGTGCTAAATGATAGTGATAGAAAAACATCTTAAAATGTACTTTGAGAGACTCAAGGTCAATCTTCCCACCACTCTACTGCCTTCCCCCAGACCACGTACCCCTCCATTACAGGGAGGCAAAAGCCTCCCAGAAGTGGCTGCTTACAAATATATTCGGAATCCTGATTTTTTCTGAAGAAAGCTTCTTCTGGTTTTACTGATATTATCCCATACATCACACCAATTTTTACCTCTGGAATTACCCCTCTTAAACTTTCCTGTGACCTCCCCAGTTTGATACCAAAAGTATAATTTGATACAGTACCTGTTCTAAGATATTCTTCAGGTGAGAATATGCTTCCTGAGGGGTCAACTTAAGTTCCACTATCAAACGATCTATTTTATTGATCACTAGAACTGGGCGGATGTTTTCTAGCCAGGCTTGTCGAAGGACTGCTTGCGTCTAACAGAAACACACATGCAAATACGGCTTATGGTTTGACAGAATTAAACCACATCAAGAAAACCTTCAATGCAAAATAATCAATACATTTCATCCTATCTGATCAAAATCCAATCCACATAAGTGAGTCAGCAAATTCAGTGCTTACTGGGTATGCACAAGATCATGGAGTCATTTACTTGCTGGAAAGGTTAGAAGAATGGAACTGGGTTAATCAGGAAAATTTTCCTGAAGGTGGGTGTTAAGCTAAAATTGGAACTAGAGACAAATTTGGGAGGAGGGGGTTAGGGAGATGTTCCATTAGTGATAACAGCTGCTCACAGTGATAAGATCTTTACAATTTACAAAGTGCTTTTGTGTGAATCATCTTGTTTGATGCTGACAAAAAACTGCAAAACAGACAATACATTATCTTATTATTCTCAGTTTTTAAATGAGATGGTCACAGTAAGTGGCAGAAACAGGTTTTGAACCAAAATCCAATTCTAAGACATGTCCTGATGCAAAAGAGCAATCAAAGCAATGGTCTCAAAGCTGGGTGTGAAAGGACTAAGTGCACAAAGCCAAAGAAGAGAAGTTTTACTGACAGAAGTCATAGACTTCAGTAAAGACAACAAGAGAAGATGGAAGACAAGCCAGGTAAAATTAAATCAGAAGAAATCACTCTAGGAGTTATAGTGAACAGAAAGGACCTCGGGAAGCCCCAGGAAAACTATGAAAAGTGAAATGGATGAAACAGCAAGAGCAGAAAAATGGCTCAAATTTCCACATGATGGCTCCACCTCAAACTCAGTGCTGAAAATCAAACATCCATTTGTGTCTCTGGGCCCACCATTCTTCAAAATCGTGTACTAGCCTCTCTCCCTAGCATTCCACCTCAGTTAGCACACTGATTCATCCTTTTCAGTTCTGTTCCATCCATGGTCGCTTCCTTCCCATGCCTGTAGTCACCATCCTAGGAGAGAATCTTACCTTTTCAGCAGGGCTGGGGCCTCCTAGCTTCCCCCCTTGCTTCCAGACCCTCTGCTCTACAGATAAGAAGAGGGTTAGCTACACAGGAAGTATTCCACAAACGTACTGTTTTTAAGGAGGAAAAAAAGGAATCTTGAGCTCCTTTCATCATTTCACATTTATGAATCAATCTACTCATCAAAAAATAGGATAATCTTCTAAAAAGAGAGAAAACAAACAAACAACTTGCTTAATCTGATGCCCAAGTGGTTTGTTTGTCTCGGATCTCCAAAGCAGTAGGCTCTGATGCAAAGCTGCCATGTTGGTATTCACTTCAAGATGTGCAACCCATCAATGGCAGCAAGGCAGTAAGCCTGACCCAAAGAAAATATTCTAGGGCAGCTAGGTGGCACACTGGATAAAGCACCAGCCCTGGAGTCAGGAGGACCTGAGTTCAAATCTAGCCTCAGACACTAGCACTCACTAGCTGTGTGACCCTGGGGAAGTCACCTAACCCCAATTACCTCACCAAAAAAAAAAGGAAAATATTCTGCTCATATCATCCATGCACCCCTAATTTCTCATTTTCCAGGGGGGCTTCTTAGTTCAGAAGCTGCCTTTGAGAATGTGACAACTACTTAAGCACCAAGAGTGAGAATAGAATTTTTTTAAACTACTTTTTCCTTGATTTCAAATTTCTGTTATGAGAGGCAGTGTAGAAGAATAAGAAGAACATCAAGGAGGGGCTCAGGAGACCGGAGTCTTAATGCCACCTCCACCAAGGCTTGTCTGTTGGGGGTAATCTAGGGCAAGCCAAGTTGCCTCTCTAAAGTCGTTTGAAAAAATGAGGGAGTTGGTAGGAATTAAGGTCCAGGACCTAATTAGAGCTACCTGAGACTCAGTGGCCTCATTTCTCATCTATAAAGTAAGCCAGACTAGATGATATTTAAAATCCTTTCAGTTCTAACATCAGAGTTTGGGCATATCTTCTATACAAGTAAATATTATATATAATTCACTTGATCCAGAACACTGTGCTAATCCTTAGGCAAGAGTGTAAAGCTGACCAAAGCAGCTGTGGGGTAGTAAAAGGAGCCCTGGGCTTGGTGTCAGAAGAGTTCAGTTCAAACCCCGGCTGACTGACAATTATTAGCTCTGTGACCATGGGCAAATTAATTCACCTCTCTGGGCTTCAGTTACTTCATCTGCAAAGACTGGGGTTGTAAAACTTGTACTACCTTGCTCACAAGGTTGTTGTAAGAAAGCACTTTGTAAACTTTAAGATGCTACGGAAATGTGAGTTAGTTACTACTCTGATTTTTCCGAAGGTTCGTTATTTCCCTCTGCTATTCCCAGTAAATGCCATAGTTTCTCACTGTACATCACCTGTGGGCAGACTCCTTCCACAGCATCCACCACAATGATGCAGCCATCACAAATTCGGACGGCAGTTGATACTTCTGAGGAGAAATCCACGTGTCCCGGGGAGTCTATTAGATTAATGAGGTACTCCTGATCATCTGAAATCAAGTTTTAAAAATACATGTATTTTAAAAACATGCAGAGTAGAAGATTTCAACACGGGTGCTTAGTCACAAAAGCAAAGAAATTCCACACTGATAAAGGAGTTTCACAAAAAGCCATGAATCAAAACTTAAGAATTAGTCCTCACCCTAAGTTTAGTTGCTGTTATCTCCTGTCCCAAATTGAGGACTCCTAATTCTTGATGTAAAATTAGTTGTAAATGGGATGACCTCTTCTGATCTGTCTGGCATTCTACATGGGGCAAATCCCTGTCTGACATTCTGACATTCACCTTAAAAGGATAACAAAGTTCAGGTCCCTCACCACTAAAATGGCCATAATAAACTGGAAAGGAAAGGGAATGTGGAGAGAGAGACTGAAATTGTATTCTACCAAGATCCTGATAGAAAACATCCTCAAACAAAAAAGTTGAAGTATAAAACCTTGAGGAAATCTAAAGAGCAAATATAGGGGGATTCCAAAATCTGATAGCAGTCATAAGCTTTTAACAGCTTCTAGGGTCCAACAACCTGAGATAAGAAACTTTCAGACTTCTCAGTTTCCTTTATAAACAAGTTTCATATCACCAATTCTCACATTTGTCCTTTGGTCATAATTAAGCAAGAGGGCTCTAATTTCATAGCAAAAAGAAAAGTGGTAACTGTGGAAATCTGTGGAAAAAAATTTGGAAACTAAATATGCAAGTTCCCATTACTCGCAGCTCCTATGCCATAATTGATAGGCAGCAGTTCTTCCAAATAATAGCTTTCTATGAGATGAGATCGTAGATTCAAAGAATCATAGTTTTAAAATGAGATGGGCCCTTCAAGATCATTAGTTTCAACCTCTGTTCTTTTTTTCTCTTTCTTTCTTTCTTTTTTTTTTTTGCAAGGCAGTTAGGGTTAAGTGACTTGCCCAGGGACAAACAGCTAGTTCAAGCTCTGTCTTGCAAATGAGGAATGTGAGGCCTAGATAGGTGGGGCGATATGCACAATATCACAGAGTCAGTGATAAAACTGGAAGAGCTCAAATTTCTTAATTCCCAATTGGAGGTTCTTCAATATCACCCTGCCTTCTCAATTTATTTTCTGAGGGATCTCCTTTCAAAGGGAAAAAGCACAGGATTTTACTGAAAGATCAAAGATGTGACTTATTTTCACATATGACTTGTGAAATTGATCTCCCAACTTTATAGTCAAGCCTCATGTGCAACTATAATCAATCACAAGGAGGTGTTTTGGGTTTGTTCACTCACTTTAAGCCATCTTTGATAAAAACCATTTGCTATCAAATCTATTTTATTTTAGCCAAATTCATAAAATTCAATAAGGACAAATTTAAGTTTTAAAAAACCTCTTTTCATATTAGTTATTCAGAAATAACAAAAATAAATACAATTCAGGTTGCTTTACAGAACTTTGAAATTTCAGAAGCTATTCTGCATCATAACATATAATGGTGAGCGTAGCAAACTAGTTACATTACAATTTACTTTATGTCATACCAACACCAATACCTGATTCTTTTGTTACATTTATATGATACGTATTACTTTAAAAAGATTTAGTCTTATAAGCCGTCTTTTCTCTTGTCAACAAATTCTCATCACCCAAAATTCTGAGAAATCCCTACTGCACTTCAGGTATAAAGATGTTTTATTCAGTAATGAATAATGAATAAAACAGTAGCTCTTTTTCCACAGAATTTCTCTCACTTTATTAAGCCAAGCTTTGACTGTGGCCAGTTCTTCTGATTCCAGTGTTGGACTACTAACAGCAAAATAATACATTCCTTTCTCAAAGTGGGAAACATATCTCTGCTTAGGACCTATAATAGCATTTTAAGAGAGTCCCAAGATAATACTATTCCAGTGACAGACTTAATTCATTCAAATGCCATGTTCCAAACAGTGACCTTGGGGAATAAGCTCCACAAATGTAACTTTCCTTCCATACATACCTTCAACAACTTGCAGAAATGGAGGGATTTCTGCGTTATTCCTGCTGGTGCTCTATAACAACTGCTTCACAATTAAAGGTTAACCCTTTAATGCTCAATGAAAAACCACATAGTAGGTCAGAGGCTCCATGTACGACTAAATGTTTTAACTACTTCGTGGCCAGGATTTCTTTCCCATTTTGTGATATCTCTCTCAAATTCTAATATCATTTGTCTAGAAACATTTGAACCCTAATATCAGTTTCAAAAATCTGACCCAAAAAAACCGGTGGCTTTAAATAAAATTTTAGTATCTAATGACAGTATTAATATGAAGAAAAATGAGGCAAGATTTTCAGAGAGTTTCACAGAATAGTTAATATTGCACCAGTACAGATAATGGGGACTCTTTACATAGAGATGACAGACTTAAAGAGAAGCAACACAATCTCCTCTATAAATACCAGTGAATATGTATGAGCAATCTGTAAAGTTCTTTAAAAGTGCTATAGAAATATTATCTGAAGAGAGGGGAAGGAAAACATTCAGAAACCAAAGTGATTTTTAAAAAAAAGAGAAGGCAACAAAATTATGTATTTTTTAAAATCAAATAATGTCTTTTGGCTAAAAAATGGAAGAGTTATCACAAGACTAGAAAATGTCTAATTATCTTCTTTTATTTGATAAAAGGAAGAGAGTACAGTTAGTCAACTAAAAGCCAATTCATTTGAATTCTATAGCACGTCTAGAAAAGGGAGTGGTGATTATGAAGATCCAATCATTAAAAATATTTCATAACAGACAACTTTATTTCCTTTTTAAAGTTTTTTTTAACAGAATTCCTAAATAGGATGACAAGGGGAATACTATAGGGTTTATCAAGATTTTAACAAAGCATTTGACAAAATCTATAATGCTATTTTTCTGGAAATGTTGGAAAGAAAATATTCAAGTCAGATAATGGTCAATAAAGTATATTCATAACTAAAAAATAAATGAATGTGATCTGCTGTTATATGAAATAACAAAATAATAACTAATTCTACAAACCACATGAAAACTACCCTCATTACTTCATAGTTCACATACATTTGAAGGGATAGATGCTTAAGAGGACCAAGAAACCATCCAGTCCAACTCTTTCACTTTATAGGTGAAGGAACTAGCTTCAGAATGTTACTGAAACTCAACAAATATTTATCAGGTACTCCCTTCCAAGAAAGGCATTGTGTAGGGTGCTTTGAAATATATAAAAATAAATAAAACATAGTCTTTACCCTTGGGGAACATAATTATATAGATCAAATAAAGACACATACATAAATGTTTTCCATACAAAGCAGAATATGATAAATACCAGGAGAGGAGCATACCAAGTACTCTTGAGAAGTTCTGAAGGAAGAAATGATCACATTTATATCAGGAGACACAACAGAATATAGATGGAAGAGAAGGCCTCTAGGCTTGGAGGGCTGATGGGCAAGACTTGAACAGGCAGACAACCAGAGAAGAGGTAATTCTAGCAAGTAGAAACAGCATGGCGAAGGCAGAGAGGAATGAAACAAAGGACCCAGTAGGAGCAGTGGCTAATGCAAGTTTGACAGAGCAGTAAGGTAGTGTCCACATAAGGGAATACTAGGAGATAAGGCTGGAAATACAGCTTAGGAATCAAAGTGGAGAGGAGGGTCATGCTGAGAATTTTTAATTTTATTATGTAAGCAACAGGAACTGCAGAATAATATGAAAAATACCACAAGAATAAAATCTATAAAACTTGACTATAAACTGGCCATGAGAGTGAGGTAAAAAGAAGAGTCAAAGGTGACAGCCTAAAATTCAAGCCTGTGTAACAGAAGAAATGGTGCCATTAACAAAAGAAGGGAAGTTGGGAGGAGGGAGAAAGAGATAAAGGGAAAGAGATAAAGATTTTAAAAGTCACCCACATAAAGGAATCATTGAAAGTTAAGTGACTTGCCCAAGGTCTCACAACTAGTGATAGTCTTGGATTCCGAATTCCTCATCCAATGTTTATTCGATTTTTTCCCTCATCAAATAACAGAAAACTAAATAACTTTATAGTTAAAGTTTATTTGTGCCTAGGAGCAACTAAATTGCTAGAGTGCTGCGCCTGCAGTCAGAAAGACTGGAGTAAAAATCCAACTTCCACTTACTGTGGTTTTACTCCAGGCCAGTAAGTTACTTAACCTCTATCTGTAACAATTTCCTCAACTGTAAAATAGAGCTAATTTAGCACCTACCTCACAGGGTCATTGTGAGGATTAAATGAAATAACATTTGTAAAATGCTCAGCACAGTGCCAGGCATATGGTAAGCTCTTAAATGCATGTTCTTTCCTTTCCTCCCTAATTTAAAAAAATAATAACTATACCATAAAAAATGAACTATTTATTAGTAACCAGAATGTGTATCTTCTGCAGTAGCTAGCCTAGAATACATATACAGAAGGCATTTTGGGGGAGACAAAATTTTAAACTATAAGTGTGTTAGAGTTTCCAACACCACCTTGAGAGCATTAACTCCTGCTACAGCATTCAGAAACAAAAGTCTCTGCCTTCTTCTGTTTGAACAACTTTTCTATTACAAAAGGAACAAGCTAACCACAAGCATTAAGAACATTTTAGCTTTCTAGGCAAAAGGAAAAACAGCTAAGGTGAGAAGGGGCAACCATAGTATCTAAGGAAATATCTTCCAGATGAGATCCCCTATTACTATTAGAAAGGTGTTAAGAGAAAAGAATCTCTCACTCTCCTGCAAGAGTCCGCTGGTCTTTCAGTAAGCCATGGAGAATTGTTTAAGGAGCCTGCTCATTTGTCACACGCACCAGTCAAAAGATCTCCTTTGTGACCAGTAAAATGATGAGGTGAAGCATCCCCATTTCAAATGAGGTGAAATTATTAAAAAAGTTCCCATCACCACTATTCATTAAACATAGACACAGATCCAAAAAGGAGGGCTTTCTTAAAATAAAGAGAAGTGAACAAGTCAGTTCTCCTCAATGCCCCGGGTTTGACTGGTTAAGAGTTCACTGTTTCTGGACAATCCTAGACCCACCTCTGCACCATGCAGCTGGCTCTGACCTGTCTTAGACCCTCCTTGACATGCTGCTCTAAGTCCCACCCTGGGTCCTCGGGCTTCTCCTTGGTGGCTAGTTCATTGATTGGCAAGAGCTCACCATATGCACCATGTCTCAGAAATACCACTGTACTGCACTGAGATCCTGACCATAATGTCTTATCCTTACTCCTTTCCACCTCTAGGCAATAATCAAATCAACACTATAATTCTTGGAAAGAGCTGTTAATCAATTACTAGAACCATATTTTCCAGACCAAATCACCCTCCCTGGCCATCACTTTTTTTAGAATGTAGGTCTCTGCCGCCTGAACTAGATTAAAGTTTAACTACAAATGTTTAACAAAATAAATAAAAATACAGATAAAGTTAATTTGAGATTTTCTCAGTTAACATGTGACCCACAGGGTTACATTTCTATTTTTCTATTCTATAACATCCAATTCTATTCTTCCAACTCTCAATCTATAATACTAAAATGCTGGTTATAAGGTTTAAAAAAGTCAATGAATAAAATATCTTCAAGCTATTAATTATATGAAATCTAGGATCCTACTAAGCAGATACCATCGATAATTCAACCAATATTTACCAAGCCAGAAATTGCACTATATACTATTTCATTACTAAGTAAATAAAAATCTGCTAATTTCAAAAGCAATTCAAAAGACACTTACTAAATAATGATGATGAAAGATAGTTATCTGGCCATGAAGGCAAAGATTATTGAGAAAACTAGGGTCTATTAGCAAAAAATCACTTAATCTTTAAGAGTACATATTTGTGTCTAAGGGTAGCCATTTCTAAGATGGGGGGGAGGAAAAGAGTTATATGATAACTGTATAATATGTTTTAAAGGAATAGCAAGTTGTACATAATGGACTAGCAGTTTCATGTACGATCATCTTTTTTTATTCTACTATGTTAAGAAAATGCTTGTTATTTCACAAATGAAAAATAAATTTTTCAAAAGTCTAAATCAATGGTTCTCAAAGGCAGCACCTCTAGTTTTTTTTTTTTTGTTTGTTTTGGTTTTTTTGTTTGATTTTTAGGCAATTAGGGTTAAGTGACTTGCCCAGGGTCACACAGCTAGTAAGTGTCAAGTGTTTGGTCTGAGGCCATATTTGAACTCAGATCCTCCTGACTTCAGGGCCAGTGCTCTGTCCACTGCGCCCCCTAGCTGCCGCGCACCTCTAGTTTTGTTGCACATGTGCTGAGAACTGTATAAAACTTACACTTGCCCATGTCATGCTAACTTTTAAAAGGCAGCTTTTAAAAAATCACAAAAAGATATCCTACACAACATTCCTCTGATTCACTCTGTTAATTTGCTTCTTTCCTAAAGCCTTTTAAAGAACTTTTTAACATATTCACCTTCTAATTCAAATTTTTTAGACATTAAGTCCATTCTAACTTTTTTGATCTGTAACATTCCTGGGGTTTTTTCTTTTTTCTTTTTTTAGGCATTTAGCTTTATACTTCTATTCTGCCTCTTTATATCTTATAAAATTAGTTCACTCAACAAATATTTGCTGAGCACATAATGTGCCTGGTGCTATGCTAAGTGATAAGGGAAAGACAAAGGTGTATAAGGGCCCTGGCCCTCTAGAAATTAAGAATCAGAAGTGAAGACAGAACAAAAACACCAATAACTATGGTAGAATCTAATAACTGTCAGGAAAGAATTACAAACAAATAGACATAAGAATTCTGAGAAAAAGACTCCTTCCTATTGTGGGAAAGAGGGGAGAGAGGAGGACTGGGTTGTTATTTGTCCTTTGTTCTCAAAGAGGACCATGACATCAGGGACATGATGCCATGACATGCAAATGAATTAGATTTAAGTGAGGGAGGCTGTGCAAAGTCATCAGCCTCACTTTTTCCTCCAGAGTCATCTGGCTTAAGTGGCAAGATATAGATCAAGATGACTGGAGATGGCCCTGGATGCAGTGGGGGATGCACTTGGCCTTAAGCTAAGGTCTTTCCCACGTCTAGGTTTGTCTGATGTAATGCCCATTCAGTGGTTAAGGCTAGGTAAGAAAGGAGACAGAGAATGGCCTCTTGTACCTAGTTCAAAAAAAAAATCAATCTGGAAAGGGAAGACCCTCAGGGTTTCTGACCAAAACACAAACAATTGGTATTTACATTCACTCATAGTCAATCAGGGCCCAAATAATGATGAAGTGTGGCTTGGCCTGGGACCTACTGTTGGCCAATCAATGAGAGCCAGAGTGATTTGGCTTTAAGGCAGGCCTGCACAACGTATGCAAAGGATTTTAGGCAGCCCTCCAAAAATGTATGGTTGCCACTGCTCACTCTCTTGTTACCCACCATCAACAGTCTGTCTGTAGTCTAACCTATCTGCGGTCAGAAGAATTTTAGCCTATTTTAATTTTGGCCCCCTACCTACTGCAAAGTTGTGCAGGTCTAGTTTAAGGCATGGTCCTTAAGAAAAAAAATTAGCCTATAAATCCCAAGACATCTTGTGAGGTTTCAGTGGTCAAAATTTACATTCCTTTGGGCAGAGCACCCCTGGTAAGGCTATGATGAAAGAAAGGAAGGAAGGAAAGAAGGAAGGAAGGAAGGAAGGAAGGAAGCAAGGAAGGAAGGAAGGAAGGAAGGAAGGAAGGAAGGAAGACTGGGGAAAGCAGGATTTCATGTGGCCTTTAAAAAACAGAGTAGGAGTGACAGACCCCAGAAGAAAGAAAGAAAAGAGGCTTCTTTGCAGCACTCTCCTCTTCCTACCAGTCTTCCGATGGGCAGAGATAACTTAAAAGCTTGTCCCTCAACCACTGTCCTCTTCTGCTTTCTTACTACTTTTTTTTTGATGGTGCTTGTAACTTCATTGGTGTAGGGAACTCAGAGTGAGGATCTTCCTCTGTCAACGTTGGTTACTACCTGCTCTGCAACTCATCTGTCTTAGGGAGTTGTGAGAGGTTGAATGATTTGTCTAGGGTCATAGATCCAGCATGTGTTATAGGTAGGACTTGAATCCAGGTCTCATGATCAACTGTTATCTCTTACTATTATAGGGTAACCATAAGAGGTTTACTTCCTTCTATGACCAACACATGTGCTAGTTTTTATCTGTGACCATACAGATATTCCATGCAGTAGAAATAAAGGAAGGACCCTTTCAGCAGAAGTAGGCATCTGATTGACAGGTGCTATACAGTGCTAATGTACAGGAAAATCACCATCAGAAAGTGCTTTATCACTCTTCCTCTATGTTGTCTGAGGACAGCTTCAATATCTTCCTCTTTCACATTTTCACCTGCCAAAAATTCTAGTTTTATGTCTTCAATACTATACTAGTTATTTTTACAAATTTCATAGAATGACAATAGCCCTACAAGTCCATTGAGAAATAAGCATTAATTGAGAAGTAGATCACTTCAAGAGGCAATCATCAATTTAAAGTGTTTTAATTTTTCAAAAAAGGAATTGCTATAATGAGCAAATTAATTCAAAAGGGAAACCCCCCCCCAAAAAAAGCAAGAGACTAAATTATGTGCTCTTAGATTTACCTTTTTCATAGTGTAGGGAAATGGCACTCGATTTCATGGTGATTCCTCGAATCTGTTCATCTTCTCGGCTATCCATATATCTTAACTAAAAAACAAAAAAACCCAACAGCTTACATACACAGACACTATACACACATATGTGCATGTATGTATGTATTCACCTCATTGATTTAAAGTGTAATATGGTGAATGGTGAGTTTTTACAGTAAAGTGTTTTTTTACTATGTAATTTAAAATGAATTTAGGAACTTTAAAAATTAATAGAATTAACAAATAAAACAAATTGAAGTATGTAAAACTTTACTATTACTACTGTGAAAAAAATCTGCACTTACTACACATTTTCCCAAAATTAATTTTAATCTTCTACTTTACTCTAATACCTGATGTGAGATATTTTATACATATGAACATTTAGAAACTGGAAACAGAAGCATTTCTTCTATTATTCAATATCATTATTAGTATTGGTTCCAGTATAACTGTTTTAAAGCAAACTGTTTTAAATGAGTTTATTAGGGAAATACTGTATCTGGCTTCATACACGTTTAGTGGTGAGGCCTCTTTCTTCTGCTAGAAACAATGGCTAAGAATAGTGCCTAATGTGGTTCTACTATCACCACTTAATCCCATAGCTTCTTCTGGCCTGTAAATAGAGGCAATCTCTAATACCCAAATCCTTGATCCTCTCCCCTTCTTTTTTTATATGTTCTTTCTCAGAGAGCTGACCCATTTTTATGCTTTGAACTACCAGCTCTATCATGATGATATTTTCAAAACTACACGGGAGATTCTTTTCATTCTCTGAGGACAGACTCTAGAGTCCTCTGAAAATAGTGGAATTCAATAGCATTCGTAATTCTTTACAAACAGCCCTGCGGCCCAAGAAGCTCAGAGTAAAATCACCACTGGAAGAAGAGTTGGTACTCATAAGAGAGAAGAATCCTCTCTTATGGATATTTTCTGTATCTATAGTCCTGACGTTTCACCTGACCTCACCAACTTCAACCACACTAGGCACTATTCTTTGCCACTGATCCTAGGAGAAGAAAGAGTCCAAAAGAGATATTGGTCAACATGTGAAGCCAGAGACAGTATTTCCCTAAACTTCCCTAATTTTAACTTGAGATTGTCCATTGGATATGTATCACCCCAACTCAACTCTTATAAAACCTAATTCATCATATACTTTCTCAAACTCACTTCTCCCAAACTTTCTATTTCTCTTACTGCCCCACTCTTCTGAGTTTCCCAGACCCCAAACCTTTTCATCCTCTTATTTCTTCCCTTTTCCTTTGGACTTCAACATTCAATCAGTTACCAAATCATGTCTCCCTAATGGCAAGGTCCTTAAGGGCTGGAAGCAAAGTGATTCCTGCTTTAAAAATAACTCTTGTATTTATACCTTCCTTTCCATCACCACTGCCACCTAACCACCATATCCTCAGAATTTCACGACATGATTACTGAAAACAAAGCCTAACAGGCCTCTCTCTCTTCTTATGCAATCCATCCTAGAGATCACTACCAACAGATCAACCTTTCTAAAACATTAATTTCATCCTGTTGCTGCCATGTTCAAAAGGTTTCAATTGTCTTCCATTACACACAGGATGAAGTTGAAACTCTTCAAAACAGCTTTCAAGGCCATCTTCAATATGGGTCCCACAATACTAACTGAACTAACCTCCTCCTAAAAAACTCCATTCTCAGCAAGATGGTCTTACTGTTCTCTAACTACATCACATTCACTGCTTTTGTTCATATTGTCCATCAACCTTTTCTCCAATGTCCCAACAATACAAGACCTATTCTTTATGATCCAATGTAATTTTTTAATCATCAAACCATCCTCAACCCCTAAGGCAACAACTCGCTCTACCATTCATGTTTGTACTTAAATCAAATTCCTCCTCATATTATTGTTTTCTGAGTGTACCAGCCTATCTTCCTAACCAGATCATAACTTCTTTAGGGCAAGAACCATGTTTCAGACACCTTTCACACCTTCAGATTGCTAAGCCTATGGGAAATACTCAATAAATACTTGCTGAATACTGTAATAGCCTGATGAATACACATCCATGATAAAATAACATCTTACCTTCCCAGCCAGGCGACTGGAGATGATTCCATTGCTAGATATGAGGCAGTCTGCCAGCGTGGTTTTCCCTATAAATAAAATAATTAAAGGGCATTTACTCTTTAAAAAAAAAAAAAGGAGTAAAACTGTAAGAGAAGAGAGTCTACCTAAGGGCTAAGTACTTGACCATTTGATGTGGCTTAGGAAAGATTCCATAGCTGTTACTGGTTAAGTGAAGCTAGACCAAAATCTAGCACCTAAAATAAATAAACTAGAGCCTAGATAGTAGTGGAGAGAGTGCTGACCTTGGACAAAAAGACCTAAGTTTGAATACTGCCTTGGACACCTGCTAGCTTGTATGACTCCAGACACAAATCACTTAATCTCTCTCTCAGTTTTCCCTTATTTGTAAAGTGGGCATAATAAAAGCACCCATCTCACAGGGCTGTTGTAAGAATCAGAGGAGACAATATTTGTAAATCGCTTGGCAAACCTTAGCGTTCCGCTACTACAACAACTACCACCCCGACCACCTGAAAGTTAAATCAAGTTACGATCCTTTAGAAGACCACCTTAAGACAGAAGGAGCCCTGTATAAAATTCATCAGTATTCTGAGGAGAATGCAGAAAAGTTAATTCATACTAGGTTGACATTATTCTCTGAGATGGAATAGTAGAAAGGACACTGGACTTGGAATCAGAAGACCTGGGTTTGGATCCTAGCTCCGTCAATAATTAGCTATGTACACTCGGGCAAGTCATTTGAATTCTAAGACCTTTAGTTTTCCTCATTTTCCAAATGAGGATAAAAAAATTTCAACTTCCCACCTCCTAATTATGAGGAAAAAGCTTCATCACTTGTAAAGTGCTATAGAAACGTGTGAACCATCAGGATTTCTTTTTCCACCTCCAAACTTTCCTTGACCCAAACTGTTAGTTAGGATCATTACTTTCTTCTCACTCAGCAGAACCACTGCAGCTACAAACACCAAACCCTTACCAATCTCCAAAGGAACAGGCCAGAAATGATAACACGGATATTCTTGAAGAGAAGGAGCTGTAATTTTATCAGCGCAGATACTCCCTCCAACTACAAAGATTGCCAAGTCAACTAGACTTAGGTGAGGGTTTCTGGGAATTACTAAAGCAAAATTTTTATCAGCTGACCCTTTCTTACACAGTATCCAAGGAAGAACTAATTTCTGACACACCTAGAAAAATGCATTATTAGTAGTTTAGCCTACAAGATGTCCCCACAGAAGACAGAAAAAAGAAAACAGCATAATACTAAAAATAACCAGTCATGCTACATTATGAAACACTCTGAAAACTTTCTTCGTATAAAAGAAAAAAGAACTTGTCAATGACTTTCCATGAATCCTCAGGCTGTGGTCCAATGATGGAAAAAAGGTAAGAGTGGTTAAGTGGAAAGAACATCCACTCTGGAGTGAGAGGACCTATATCCAAATACCTCTTCCAGTGCTCTCTCTCTCTATGACCTGGGAGAAACCACCTCATCTCCCTTTATATGTCAGTAGCTATGTTTCTTCATTTACAAAAATTAGAGGCATAGACTAGAGAGGGCCCCAGAGATCTCATTCAGTCGTAAGGCAATAATCCTTTTGCTTGTTGTTGTTGTTCAGTCATTTCAGTCGTGTCTGACTCTTTCTGACCCTATTTGGGGTTTTTTTGGGCAAAGATACTGCAGTGTTTTGTAGTATCCTTTCCAGCTCATTTTACAGACAAGGAAACTGAGGCAGACAAGGTTAAGTGACTTGCCCAGGGCCAAATGGCTAGTGTAAGCATCTGAGGCCAGATTTGAACTCAAAAAGATGAGTCTTTGTGACTCCAGGCCCAGCACTCTAACCAGCGGGCCACCCAGCTGCTCCAGGCCAAGATCTCATGATACACTACACCAGTGCCATAACAGGTCAGAGAGCTCAGACCTGATGAAACTGCCTTGCCACAGGTTTCTCTTACATCCTGGAAAATGAACCAGTCTACTAGTATAAATCAAGACCTGTAAGTTGTCCACAGCATACCTCTTCCACTTTTTATTACTCAAGATAACATAATTCAGACATGCTGCTTACCGTGGTCCACATGAGCCAGTATGCAGATGTTTCTGATGTTACTGGTATTTCTCTGGAGTTGAATCATCTTATCCAAACTGTTGAGCACCATGGTCTTTTTTTTCCCTGTGTGGTTAAAAATTAAACTACATTCTGTTACAAACGGAGATAAAGATAAAGGCTAGGGAATATATAAAATGTTGGTAGTTGACAAGATTGTCAAATACACTTTCAAGTAATCAATATCAAAGCTCAGCGTAAGTACCTAATGTGACAGCACAACGTAGTCATTTAGGGAACACAGTTCGGCTGCCAGGATTCCAAAAGCTACACACATACAAAGAATCCCCGAGACGGGCAACTTCTGGTTTACGGGTAAAGAATCACCATAGTATTCCTCCATTCCTTGGTTGTGAATGTATGTTCACACCAAGACAAACACATCTCGGCAAATTATAAATCTGATAAGTTGTATCCAATCATTAGAACCAACATTTAAAATTGCCTCAAATGTTTTTATCCACTAAAAACTGAACTGACTGCTCATTACTGACTTCAAATTCAATCAAAGTTCTGAACAATATTGGATCTGTGTTCTTAGGTTGAATTCATTTATTCTGAAAGTATTTCTCTGCTGAGGGATATAAGAGCTCTACAAAATATAGTGCCCTCCCCTGCAGAAAACTATTAAGTAACAAATGCAAGGTACTATGCAATTAAATAGCAAAGTATGGAACAATGGTCTCCAAACTTTTAACTATCACACACACACACTCCATCAATTAAAAAAAAAGTCAGTAAAAAATTTTTAAGCATGTACTCCCAATATATGTATATTTACTTACTCATATACTAACAATTATGTATATTTGTATATTATAAAATTTACATAAAAATTAAACTAAAAAAGGATGAAATAAAAATGAACTATTTGATCCCAGAATTAACAGGGAGCTACTAGAGTTTTCAGTCAGGCTACTGTCCTTTCTGCTCGAAGAGGATCAAAATGACATCATATGACAGGGTCAAGGACCAATGTGTTGTGACTGTGGCTGATCAGACCAGTATGAGCTCAGAAGGCTCTACCACAGATTGGGCACAAATAGTCCATATGAATATTTGGAGTGACAACGTCTCTAAATTTGCGTATCTCATGGTTCTTTTGAGCTACTGCAATTCTACTTGGCTAACAGAGTACAGCTCCTTTGATGTGGGCATCCCACGCTGGGCCGTCCTGTGCCAGGATTTCTCATGTCTCACAACCAATTCCAAAGTTCTTCAGAGAGATCTTGAAAATGTCCTCGTGAGCTTCTTGTGAGTGCTTACCTTATGTGACTTCTCAGTAAAATAATCTTTTAGGCAAACACAGGTTTGGCATTTGAACAATGTGGCCAGCCCATCACTGCTGTACTCTCTGCGACAGAGTTTGAATGCCTGGCAGTTTAGCTTGAAAAAGGACTTCAATGTCCAGTACCTTGCCAGGTGAACTTTAGAATCTTCCTAAGACAATTCAAACAGACAATTAAAACATGGCACTGGTATACTATCCAGGTTTCGCAGGCACACAACAGTGAGGTCAGCACAATGGCTCTGTAGATCTTCAGTTTGGTAAGCAGTCTTAAACCTCTTTTCTCCCACACGTTCTTTAGGAGCCTCCCAAACACTGAACTAGCTCTAGTAATGCATGCATCAACCTCATTGTCTGCGTGGCCATCCCTGGAAAGTATACTGCCAAAGTAAGTGAACTTATCCACAGCATTCAAAATTTCTCCATTTGCTATAACCGATGGTTCCACATAAGGATGGTGTGGTACTGGCTTGGTGGAGAACCTGTTTTCTTGGTATTAATTGTCAGGCCAAAATAAACACAAGCGGCAGAGAATCAATCCATGCTCTGTTGCATCTCGGCCTCAGAGGCTGTATTGAGTGCATAATCATCTGTGAACAAAAAGTTGCCTACCAACTCTCCCTCCACTTTAGTCTTGTCTTGTAGACTTTTCAAGTTAAATAATTTACCATCAGTGCAGTCAGTGACCTTGATGCCATTTTCATCCTCACTGAAGGCATCTGACACTGAAAACATCATGCTAAAAAGCATGGGAGTAAGCACACAGCTCTGCTTCACTCCACTGATGACTGGGAAAGCATGAAAGCATAGTCTATTATCTGGCACCCATGCAAGCATGCTGTCATGGAACAGGGATACACTACTGATGAACTTCTCCAGGCAACCAAATTTTACCATGATCTTCCATAAGCCCTCACTACTGCCAGTATCAAAGGCCTTGGTCGGATCAACAAATATTGTATAGACTTCCATTCTCCTCCTGGCATTTCTCCTGGAGTTGTTGGGCAGCAAATATCATGTTGACCATTCCTTGACCCTTAATGAAGCCATACTGGCTCTCAGATAGATCACCATCTCCAAAGTGAAGGATTAGCTTTTTAAGAACTCTGGCAAGAATCTTGCCAGCAGTAAGACAGAGACTTCCCTGTGATTGTCACAGGACAACCTATTTCCTTTTCCTTTACAGAGATGGATAATGGAGGCATACCTGAAGTCCTGGGGGATAACCACCTCTTGCCATATAACCAGGAAGATTTCAGGTAGCTTTTGTATGACCAATGGACCACCCTCCCCCACCTTTGTAAATCCCAGCTGGAACAGAATCAGCACAATGCACTTTGCCACACGAGAGGAGCCTAATGGCATTCAAAACCTATCCTTCCATTGTAAGTTCAGCTAGAGAGGGATATGGTCAATGGCTTCAGCATTAGTTGAAGATGGTCTGTTGAGAATATTACGAAAGTTTTCAGCCCATCTCTCCAACATCATGTCCTTATCACTAATCAACGTGGCTCTGTCAGCAAAGAGCAGTTGCAATGTATCGTAGGTCTTCAGCCCTTAAACAGTCTTTTTAGGGCAACACAAAAGTGTTTTAGATTGCTACTATCAGAGTAAAATTGAATTTCATTTGCCTTCATACCAAACCAAGAACCTGCATCTCTCTAAGTTTCACTTGCACTTTACTTTTGATGGAGTTAAATGCTGCCTTCTTAGAGATGGATGAATTATCTTGTTGGTCTGAGTAGGGGAATGACATGCACAGCCCTGTGTTTTAAGAGTATCAATGCAGTAGCTGTGTGATGTGGGAAAAGACTTAAGGTAGGGAGGCAGTTGTAATTGTCCAGGCAAGAGATAATGAGAGCCTTAACAATGGTTGGCAACCGAGTGGAGAGAAAGGGATAGATAGGATAAACAAGACTCAGCTACTGACTAGATATATGGGGTCAGGGAGAGTGAGGAGGATAAAACTGAGCTTCCAAATTTGGGTGATTAGAAGGCTGTGGTGCCCTTAATAGAAACTGGGAAGTCCACAGATGGATGGGTTGGGGGTAGAAGGGAATACCATAATGAGATCTGAAATGTAGATAAAAACTTACTAATTTGTACCAGCTCATTCTTTGAGACTCACTCTGTCCCACCAAAACCATGAGGGAGGAGAAGTAGAAGGATCTGGGGGCTCTATTCAGGAGTGTAAAGCCCACCAAGAAGCACCAGCAGCAGCCATAGATAATCTGGAGGATGACAAGGTATACATGGATGGCAAGGGAGAATGTTGCCATCAACTTGTGTTTATTCACTTTGAGAAGCCTATCATCTCAGTCCAGGGAAAGGCTGGGGCTCACACAGGCACAAGAGGCTCTTAGCAGAGTTAGCGGGTAAAAGAGGGGATTCTGAAGGATAAGAAGTAAAGGGGTGATGGAGACAAGCCTAACAACTGGATATGTGGGAAGACTGGGAATTTATCTTCCTACCCCACCCTTCACTTGGTTATATACCCTGAGGTCATGCCAAAGTCTAGCATGTGGGAGAGGAGACACTTTGGAGACCCTGGACAGGGACAATAAGTATTCTAAGAGAATTGGGGTAAGCAGATTGTGAGATAAGAGGTAAATGTCCTGGAAAAGGTAAGGCCTCTGCTATATTCTCAATGGTAGAGGAACAATTAGGATGCTATTGAGAGCATGGAGAACCATATTTTAGATGAGAAAAACAGCATTCAGCAAGGTTATAGTCAATCAATCAATAAACATTTATTAAGAGCTTACTATGTACCAGGCCCTGTGCTAAGTGCTGGGGATACAAAAAGAGGCAAAAGAGAGTCCCTGCCATCAAGTTACAGTCTAATCGGGGAGAGAACATGTAAACAAATATATACAAAGCAAGCTATATACAGAATACATAGAAAATAATTAGCCAAGAGAAGGTACTAAAGTTAATAGGGTCTGGGGAAGGCATACTATAGAAGGTACCCATATTGAACTATTTTATACTTAAGGGATAATGGAACTAAGGACCAACTAGATGGATTGATATTTCCACGCTGGGGAGTAGTGAAAGATAGTAAGGACCAGGGGTGGAAAGCCTTGATTAGACTGCATAAATCAACTGAAAACTGTTATCTACAATGTCCACATTAGACACTCTGATAAAAAAAAAATATCCCAAAAAAGCTCATCTCCACAGAGTTGAGTCACACCTGGAAGAATTTAAACCCGTGCAGTATTAGCTTTAAGATAGTAGTGAAACAGAAGCTACAAAGATAATAAAAATTGAACATGAGCAGTTTATACTTCTATAAAACTAAAAATTCAGCCTTAGGGAGAGGGCTTTTTGATAGAGTATTTAATGATTTGGTTTCTTTTCATACAAATATGAATTTCCTGTTCCCCACCTCCTATACTGGCTCTCACCTCAAAGAATACGCTAGAGAGCCTACAAAATTTAAGCCCCACTTCTAGGCCCTAGCAATACATAAACTCCAGGTTCTGAGCAAAACTTAGCCCTCACTTTAATTTTACACAGCTTATTAAAAAAAAGCAGACCTTAAATAAAGTCTTTCCTCTTTAAACTAAGTATAATAAGGAACTTTAAAAAAAATCCTTTGTTGTTTTAAATAAGCTTTTATCCTCAATTTAAAAAACAGATGGCTATCATATTTTATTATTTCTTGACAGAAAAAAACGCTTTTACTTTGTGGCCCTTCATTTTTGCTATAGGTCAATGGTTGTCATCATTTCTTGTTTAAATAATAATACTCAACAGGACAAAAACACTGTTTCATTTATGCAGCCTATAAGTAGATTGACTAATCTTCCTTGAAAGTCATTTATCTCTGTACTTTGTACACATGTATAAAATTTTACTAAAATTCTTTTAAGAAACGCTTTAGTATATGTATTTGAACACCATGCCTGGGATTTGGTTTCAGGATGGGGCTATTGATTTTAAAATTCATCTTTCAGTATATCTATATAGTCTTTTTCAGTAAAGAATTTTAAAAAACTTTTTAATCAATTAATTTCTTCAAAAGTTACCATAGAGTGAATAAACAAACAGGCTGTTGCAAGTTCTAGGATGACATTTTAGTCAATTATATCTTAATATCTTGCAGATCAATCATAGAGCAAATTTTCTTGTTATTTATTTTTTTAATATATTTATAACTACTATGAAAGTAAGCAAAGTCACATACATGCAGAATTTCAGTCTTTTGCACACTGCTTAATGCACATAATAATTGATAACATTTATATTTATATATGGGGCAGGTAGGTGGTACAGTGAATAGAGTGCCAGGCCTGGAGGCAGAAGAATCGTCTCCCTGAATTCAAATCTGGTCTCAGACACTAGCTGTGTCACCCTGGGCAAGTCACTTAATCCTGTCTACCTCAGTTTCCTCATCTGTAAAATGAGCTGGAGAAGGAAATGGCAAACCACTCCAGTATCTTTGCCAAGAAAATCCCAAATGTATCTTGAAGAATGGGACACAACTTAAAAAGTGACTGAACACACTATTTGCACAGCACTTTAAGGTTTGCAAAAACCTTACAAATATGATTTCATTTTATCCTCATAACCACTCTGGGAGGCAGATGCTATTCCCATTTTACAGCTGAGGAAGCGGAAGCCAAGAAAGGTTACATGACTTGCCCAGTCACACAGCTGGTATCTGAGACTGGATTTGAACCCATCTTCCTGACTCCAGGTCCATGACTCACTCTCCTGTGACACCTAGCTTGCCTCCTTTTAAATGTACAGAGTAGTAGATTTAGAAACTGATTCATCATGACCTGGAGATATTTACATAAATCTTTAATATGAATCATTAAAAACAAGAGAAACAAGTTTTTAAAATGCCCATATAGGCAAAACAAAAATTACTTTAGGTATTTTCAATAACTCAAAATTTATTTCCACAGCTGTAGCTTTTAACTTAAAAAACAAAGTTTACAATCTTAACTGGTCCATCTTTCAAGTTACTTAATAACTCTCTGGGACTCAGAGTTTGCTTAATAGTAAAATGAAAAGTTGGACCCAAAGAACTAGAAAGTCCATTATAACTCTCAATTTAAGCCCCAACTACCAAATGGAAAGAGATGGTAGAAGTAATATAGCCCAACATCCTCATCTTACAGATGAATAATTGCGAGCCAAAAGTGAAGTAACTTGCCCATTCAGTGAGTTAATGGCAGAACCAGGTCTATTTAGATATGCAGGATACCCCAAAAGTCTTTAAACTTTATTAGCTTAAAACTGCACTACTAATAAGGCTTATAAGTATACTAAAACTTTTGGAACAATCTGTACAATGCCAACAAAAACCAAAAAGGGAAGTATTCTGTTGATTCCTAAAGTTAACTTCTTGATACTATATGTTCAACTACTCTGGGCCACCTTCTAATGTAATTTAGGGAGGAACTATGGCAAAGTGACAAGCAAAATGTAAACTTGAGGGCAGGGTCTTTTTTTTCTCCCCATCTCTGGATCCTCAGTGCCTAGAATCACAGTATGATAGATATAAAGGCAAGAACCATATTCCTCTCTTTCTTTGTATCCCCAGTGCTTAGCACAGCATCCCTGCATACAGTAAGCTCTTAATAAATGCTTGTTGACTGACCTCAGAGATCCTTCTGAGTGGAGTTACCTGGGATCTGGTGAACTCTCTATACACATAAATGTACACATATACACACATACAGAGAGATACATATACATGCGTATATACAATTTTCTCTGCATCCCCTGCACTTAGCAATGTATGGCACATAAAACATTTTATAAATGATGATCTAATGGCCATATCACACTCCTCTCTTCAAAATGAGCTTCAATGACTCACTATTGCCTACCCATTAAAGTTTAAAACAATTTTTTTTGCCTGGCATTCAAAACATTCAACGATATAAGTTTACATTTCCAGCTTTATGTCATTAATCCTAATATACACATACATGTATGTACACATACATATGTGTATACATATGTACATCTATAAATACATTCGGATGTGCTACATAACTATACACGTGTCTATAAACATACTCGTATGTTAAATTACGACTTCATAACTATTTTTCTATACATTTCGTTTCCTTTGTAATCCTACGTATTTTATTTTGTTCATTTAATAACACTGTTTTGAGAGGGGGCTCATCGATTTCGCCAGACTGCCCAATGAGTTCATGAACCCCCTATACCCCAAACCACCAAAATAAGTTTAGACTCCTGGTCTCATTTATGTTACGTCTGAGGACACCGGGACTCAGCGGGGGGAAATGATCCGTCCCAAGTCATCTGGGCAGAGCCAGGCCTCGGGACCCCACAACTGCTCCCTGCCGTCCATCCCTCCATCCCGAGGGAGCGCTCCACGTCCACGCCTCGCCGAAGTTTCCCGCCGGCCTTTCCCCAGAGTTGGGGCTGCGGGAGCCCAAGCTGCCGAGCCCCGCTTCGCATCCGGCCCCTCTAGGATCGCATTTTGATCTGGGGGACGTGGGGAGAACCGGAGGGTGACCCCGGAGAGGTGAGGGACGAGGCCCGCGAGGAAGTGCCCGGGGGGAGGCTGAATCCCGCCCCGAGCAGCGCGGGGCGCCGGCGCCTCACAACTTCCCAGGGTTCCCCCTTCCAGTTCTGACAACCTGGGCGTGCGCGACCTCTGACCCCAGCGAGTGACGCCGGCCGGGGTAAGCCGATGTCCAAGCGCTCTAGCAGGGGAACGCTGGAGGCAGTCACCCAGGAATCGTTCCAGCCCCCTGCCCACCTGCGTCTCGACGCCCCCCAACTCACCCACTCACTCAGTTACAGATGACAAAAAAACCCAAGGAGCCGATGTCGGGCCCAGCAGCTCAGGCGCCACCACGCGTGCCGGAGGAGACGCGGAGGAGGAGGCTGTTGCACACCCGGAACTCAAGGATGGGGGAGCTGGGGAAGGGGGAGGAGGGGCGAAGGGGCGTGGCGAGGACCGCGACCTTCGACTGGCCCGCCCCCTGTGACGACGCCGGAAGCCCGCCCCGTTCATAGGACGCCGCGGCCGTCACTAGGCAGCACGGGGTTGCTGTGGTTACTACGGCCTCGGTTCGAGAGTGTTAGAAACGGCCGGAGGGAAGGCTTCGGCAGGACAATGACGCTCCTCTGTCTGTGCCAGATTTGCACATGCGGGTAAGGGACATTTCGAACTGCGGTGAGTGCGGGCCCCTCTCTCCCGCCACCCAGTATCGTCCAACGAAGCCATCTCCATCCCTCCTCCGGAATCGGCTTCCCCTCGGCTCCGCCGCGCGCTTCCGAGCTGCCGGGATGCTGCTCTACGCGTGCTCTGGGAGTGGGGCTCCGGCGTGGGGCTCCCGCCCTGGCGTGGGGCTAGCCCCTTCCTCGCCCTACTGCCTTTATCTCCTTCTGTTCCGGGGTCTCAGCCCCCTCACCCGCTTCCTGACTCCGCTGCCTTCACCTCCCCCCATCCCAGGGTGTCGACTCCCCTTCCTGCCCCTGCAGTTTTCAGCTGTCCTTTTCCAGGGTCTCACCACACCTTCCTGACTCCTTATTCAGCTCTCCCTCTTCCAGGGTCTCAAACCCCTTTCCTCCCTCCTCCCCCGCCCAACCTTCAAATGTCCTGTTCCACTGCGTTAGACCTTTTCCTGACCCCATACTCTTCAGGCCCCTTATTCCAGAGACTTAGGCCCCTTTCCACTTCCTGTAGGTTTCTTCTTTCAGAGACTTAGTCCACTTCATGGGCCCCACACTCTTAAGTTTTCCCTCTCCCTCTCAAGAGGGCTAAGTCCCCTTAACCCTAGAGCTTTTCTGCTTCCCTGTTCCAGAGAGCCAGCCCCCTTCCTGAGCCTCACACCCTTATGGAAGCCAGAGAACACTTTCTAAGCTCACACCCTTAAGCTTCTCCTGTTCAAAGGACCAAGCCCCCTTTTCTGACCCCCCACTGTTCCAGAGAGCCAGCCCCCTTCCTGAGCCTCGCCCTCTTCAATTCTCTTTTTCCAGAGAGCTAACCATTTCCTGTACCCCAAACCCTTCACCTTTTCTAGTCCAGGAACCAAGCCTCCTTCCTGAGCCCACATCTCACCCTTCCCCACCGTTTTAGAAACTTAGCCTTTCCAAATCACTTCCTTCAACTCTCCTGCTCTAGGAAGCCAGCTCCCTTTCTGAGCCACATCTTTCATCTTAACCTATTCTAACTCCCTTCCTGAGCAGCTACACCCTTAAACTTACCCTATTCCCGGGATTAAGCCCTTTTCCTGGCCCGGTTCCCCCCTTCAGCTCTCCTGTTCCAGAGACCCGGACCTCTTTCTGAGCCCCACTGCCTTCAGCTCTCCTAGTCCAAGAGCTCCAGCCCAGCCCCTGTTCTGAGTTCCATACTCTTTGGTTTTTCTTTTCCAGAGACTTAGCTCCTTTTCTTAACCCCATTTACTTTCACCTCTCCTGTTCCAGGGACCCAGACCCTTTTGCTGAAGTTTGTGGGTGTCAGGTTCCAAGGACCCAGCCTACTTTCCTTCCCCTTCATCAGCAACCTGTACCAAGCATCCAGACTCCCCTTCCTAGGCCCCATTCTTTTTAACTTATATTCCAGAAACTCAGTTTTCCAATATGCCCCTTCCTTCTGAGCCCCATACTCTTCAGTTCTCAAGTTCTAAAAACTCATTTCTCTTTCCCCTTTCTGAGTTATCAGAGTGGCCTTCAGTTTTCCTGTTCCTGGGAGCCAGTGCCCACTTTCCTGACTCTCATGCAGTTGAGCTCTCCTGTTCCAAAGCTCTGCCTTCCTGAGCCATCATACCCTGTGGCTCTCCTGTTCTAGGAATCCCAAATCCTACCCCCTACACACACACACACACACACACACACACACACACACATACATGTCTTCAAGGGACCTCTCTCTTTTCTGACCTTCCTCACCCTTCAGCCCTCCTCTTCCAGGACTCAGTCCCCTTTCCTGAGCCCCTATACCTTTCAGTCCTCCTCATCTAGAGATCCAGCTCCTTTTTTTCCTCTTGTAGAATGTAAGGTCTTTGAGGTCTAGGACTATTTCATTTTCATATAAAAACTGTTTGCTGAATTGCATTTCCCAAGGGCCTACACCCTTTGGGTCACCTGTGGACCAAGACCACTTTCCTGTACTTTTCAATAGTCATTAGTTCCACCGATCCAGCACCTGTGCTCCTTTCTGAGCTTCCTGTGTCTTCAAGCACTCCTGTTCCATTAAAGCCCAAAGTCTGTGCTTTTAGATCTTCTTTCCCTGCATTTCCAAATTTATACCTACTTATCCTGGAACACTGTTCAGATTTGATACAATTTTCTTGATTTTCTCTACTTCCTGAATTTCTTGAAAGCTTTGTCTGCTAAGGACTAATTTGACTCTAAAGGTTCACTTTTTCCCTCTCCTGTGGCCCAACTATATTCAGATAATCTAGGAAAGGTACCTTTCTTGCCTTAGTTCACATATGAAGTGTATTTTTTTAAACACTCAGATACAAAGGTTGAACTATATCTGTTGTGTCTCTGGAGTCACCGTTTCATTGCTTTTTTAAAATTTCCCCCCAGTTTATGGAAATACCAGGGTCCCACCTAACAACTTCCTATACCAAACAAACACAGTCTCCTAGTTGCTCTCTCCCCACTATTTACCTAAGGTCTTAATCAGTATGTGCCATTCAGTTTATTGTTTCTGCTCCCAAGTAATGAGTACCTCCAAAGGGAAAACACTTAAATTTTAGGGGAAAATGGTTTTTCACAAGCTTGGTTCTTGCCAAAACATTAAAAATAACAGTGGACCTAAGGTTGTTTAGGTTATACCAATCAAGGTTATCAAATGTCTTCTGGGAAATTGTTACATTTCATTTTTCAAAAAAAATGCAATAAATACTCAGCTTTTTCTCACCTTCTTTTGTATGTATTTGTCTATTTATCTTCCTTTAAAGTTATTTCTTTACAGTTCTGTGTGTTTCCATCTGTTTATGAGCATTAAAATATGAGATCATGTAGAAATTTAGAGCAAGGATGGGACAAGAGACTTGATTCCCTCAAAAGTCATATTACAAAGAATAAAATAATGCATATGGATACTTGTGAATTTTTAAACAACCTTTTGTCACTAGTTAAATGCTTGCAATGATAGAATTCAATTTTTTAGCCCAGGAGTTGGTAAGTATCTATTTTGCCGACTAACCACATCATAATTAAAGGAAGCACTTGATAATGTATGCTTTGAGCTATCCAATTCAGCTGCCCACTTCTCTGGCTCAATATGCTCCTCTTGTATATCCTCAATTAAAATCCTTGGTCATGTTCATCATGAAGCACAGACCATCACAAGAGAGCACCTAAAAGTTACCAAAGCTCAAAAACAGGGATTTTGTTGCACCTCCTCTACAGTCTTCTGGAATATCTCATGCTGGCATAGAAGTAACCTGGTGTTCTCCCAGGCTGTGGCAGGAGAACACAAGATAAAGCAGATCTCATTGTACTCAGTGGCTTCAAATGTGGCTTCCAGGGGAAGGGACTGCTTTTTGAGGACTGGCATATCTGAATTTGCAGAGACTCATTAACCAAAGACCAGCCATCAGGTGATTGGTTTTTGGTTTTTGGGCCACAATAATTCGTGAAGACCATCTACTAAATCAAAGGGGGTTACTTCTGTTGGTGAAAGGAAATGTTATATTGGTGAAAGTATGGATCCCTGAAAGGTTGAAGTAAATATTCAGCAGAGATGATCCCAAAATACAAGCAAAATTTTGCAAAAGGGCTATAAAATTTCACTTAAATTGACCAAATGAATGTCATTGGAGTTCTTAGAGATTCAGCTATGCCTGAATATTGTAATTAGTCTATGTAAAGTTTCCATAAGATAAATGTAAAGCATCAGTGAATATTAAGACTTAAAATAGAAGAGAGGAAAAAAAGCCAAAGATAGATAATAAAAAAGAAATCTCAGGCCCTTCAGTTACAGTCCATTAAAGTCATTGTCACTGCTGAAATTAAAGCATATAAACTTGAAAGAAGGAACTACTTTTCAGAGCCTTAACTAGCAGACAGGAAACCATGGCTTTGCTCTGAGGATGCTGTTATCCCAGCAGGCCCTTCCCATAACTGTGCACTGGCCCACTGTCTCTGTTCTTTCAGTGCCATCCCTAAGAGTCCAAGGTCCACCTTTTCCCACTGCCAGGTTCCACATTTGCCACCTACCTTCATCCAATGTTGCCTAGAAACAAATGATTCAGGGGCAAGTAACTGAGAGTAGAATGTTCTGTGGGTACAGAATGATCAAGAGTAGTTCTCTTTAACAGATGAACTACATTTCTTAGATACTGAAAGAGCTGGCAGCTATGATTCCCCAAGCACTCTTAGTAACTGGAGAACAGGAGGGAATACTGTAGGACTAGAAAAGGGCAAGTATCCCTTTTTTTCTAAAAAGGGAAAAGAATCAAACAATACAAACCATAGTCCAGTAAATTTCTTGGCAAGGCTCCAAAACTTATTGGAGAGATATTTAGTGAATTACAGAAATTAGTAATCACATTTAACTATGGCTTCAAAAAAAAATAAATCATGCCTTACAAGCATTTCCTTTTTCAACAAGCTTTCTCAACTTGTAGAATACAAGAAATAGTATAAATACGGTTTACATAGGTTTTAAGAAAGCATTCAATAGAGTAGTTGTTACTATTCGTGTGGAAATGATGGAGTGGGGATAGATGATAATACTATTATATGGACTCAAAAAGTAATCAATGGTTCAGTGTTAACATGTAAAAAGTGCAAAACTTTGTCAGTAGAGTGACCCAGAGATCTGTAGTTGGGTCCTTTACTGTACCATTTTAATCAGTTATTTGGATGAAGGCATAGGTGGCAATCCTTATCAAATAAACAGATTAAATGAAACAGCTAACAGACTGGATAACAAAGTCACTATTCGAAAAGATACTGCTAGGCAAGAAAATTGGGCTGAATCTGACCAGGTGAAATATAATAGTATAAAATTTTAGCTTTGCCTTCAAAAAATCTGTGCTAGATATAATGTTGAGGAGGCATGATTACTAAGCAAGAGAGTGGGGAGGTGGGAGGGAAAAAAGATCTGAAGGTGTTAGTGGACGACAAAATCAGTATGAGTCAACAGTGTGGTATGTGATTCTGAGTTGTACGCTGCCTACTACAAAGATTCTTTCCTTGACCACCACTTACTGCTGCTTCATATTATCGTGCCCTCCAAAAGCCATGAGTTCTGTTCACAAATTGCCTTTGTATTAGATTTGTTCCCTCCCCTCAGAAATTACTTTGTATATATTTATATTTGCTTATGTGTTTATATATTGTTCCCCCTCAATGGAACATAAGCTCCTTGAGGACGGGCTCTGTTTTGTTTTGTCTTTGTGTCCACAGCACCTAGCACAGTGCCTGATACATAGTAGGCACTTAATGTTTTTTGGGGGGTTTTTTGTTTGTTTTTTTTTTCAGGAAAATATAGCAGCCAAAAAAACTAATGCAATTTAGGGCTACATTAAGATGATTCAAATGTGATCTTTCCTGGCCAAACTCTAACCCATTGGTGGGGAACCTGCAGCCTCAAGGCCAAATTTGGCCTTCTAGGTCCTTGGGTGCAGCCTTTTGAGTGAGTCCAAGTTTTACAGAACAAATCCTTTTATTAAGGGGATTTGTTCTGTGAAGTTTAGATTCAGTCAAAGGGCCATATGTGTGGCCTTGAGGGCACAGGTTCCCCACCCTTGCTTTAACCAGTCCCACTGTACTCTGTTGTGCCCAAAACCATCTTTGGGTATGTGTATGTGTTCTGTTCTGGGCACTATGTTTCTTGAAGGACATTTTTAAAATGGAGAGCAGTTAAAACAGGATAACCAAAATGGTTTAAGGCCTTAAGTTCATGTTAGATGAGTAGCTTTTGAAGGTACTAGAGATGTTTAGTGTAGAGAACAAAAGGCTTAGAAGGACTATAGGGTCATAGGCTTAGAGCTGGAAAGGACCCTAGAGGTCATTTATTCTAGTCCTCCATTTTGCTTATGTGGAAACTGAGGTTCCAGGTGAGCTGTCCAATGTTGTATGGGTGGTAGCGTCAAGAATTGGGATTTGAACCCAAGGCCTTTGGCTCCAGAATCCATGATCTTTCCAGGACATGATAGCTGTCTTTAAGTATGTGAAGGACTATAATGTAGAAGAGGGATTAAACATGTTATCTGGCCCTAGCCTACAACTAAGAGTAATGGGTAGAATTAGCAAAGAGGCAGACTTAGGCTTCCTGACAAACTAGAGTTGCCTAACATGACAGAATGGACCCTCTCAGAAGGTAGTGTGGTCCTCCTGAAAAGGTTAGATGACTATTTGTCGAGTGTGTTGTGGTGATTCTTTTATAGGTATGGGTTAGACCAAGTGGCCCTGGGGTCCCTTCTAACTTTGAAATTCTCAGATTCTTCCCAAGGATTGGGAATTTGGAGATCACTGAACATGCCAAGGAGACTGGAGCTAGACTCTTGGGGATGGGAGGGAGGATAAAGTGCAAAGGAGAAAAGTGGAGGGCACAGAACTAGTGATTTAGGTACTTCCTGAAATGGTGGTTGGGAGAAGAACTCACTAATCAGAGGTAGGGTTTCAGTGAAAGAGGGATTTCCGGGTGAGAAAGCTGTAGAGTGGAGGTGTCTTCTAGGGTGAAAAGGTGAGAGTCAAGAGTAGAGCTAGGAGAGGGAGTTTGCAAGATAGTATGATATACTGTGCTTTGGCTAACTATACACAGAATTGTAGGGTGCTAGTACTGGTGCTGCCATTAGCTGTACAGCCATAGTCAGAATAATGAAGGTACTCAAAGTCATGCCATATCTAGGATTGGTTGAAGGATGTTTAGCCTACAAAAGAAAACACTTAGGTATGGGAGAGGGTATGTTGAGGATGTAACAGCCATCCATCTTAAGGTTTTTGAAGGTCTGCCTCTTGGAGGTTCAGTTTAACTTGTTCTGATTGATGCAGGATGGACTAAATGGCTCTGTATCTCTTAGGCCTTTCATGTCCATTCTAACTCTAAAATTCTGGTTCAGTGTCCAGCACCTTCCTTCTTTCTTCTTGAATAAAGAATTCATATTATATAGGTATAAAGCTTCTATGTAAATGACAAGCCTTTGGCATATTTCATTTCTTGCTCCTGAGTCATGTCTTCCAATATATTTTTCGGTGTCTTTCTCTATGCCCACCTTTATGTACCTTAAAACCAACAAATTAAAATTATATGTTGTTTTAATCTAGAGATTTTTGTTGAATTCTTAGTAGATTTTCTCTACCTCCTTATTCTCTGCAAAAGATCACATCAGATTACCCTGTATTATCTTTCTGGTGGTCTTTTTCTAGATGTTCATCTTGAATCCTGAAATGTGAGATAACCAAATATCCCATAACATGATGTTTCTTGTTGCCTTTGGGCAGAGACTAAAATTAATCCTGGGCTCATTCCCTTAATTCCTATTTCCTAGGAGAACCTATGAACCACTCTCACTTTTTATCTTCTGGTTTCACTTGTAGCAAGAACATCAAGATTGACAAGTTTTAGTTTCTCCAGTAACAGGTTCGTTTGTTGGTTAGCATACAAGAATTGAACTATCATTCATAGTACCTGTAATTAAATTATTGTTTTATAGGAAGTCTTAAGAACTATGATTCATAGCATTTTCTGGCCTGCTTTCTGCTGTTTGCCAAGGTCACAGCAGATGCAGAAGGGGGCCACGTGGGCCTGAGGGCTGTTTTGGTTTTGTTTATTTTTCCAGAGCAGGCCCCAGAGTTTTACCATTACTGATTTAAGCAAATCTGGTTACATGACTAGTGTGTATATCTGGATGTTGTATAAAGTCTCTGTTTAGTTAGTTTGATGATTAAGGTAATAACTTTAACTTTCTTTATCAGTGACTTAAAGGTGTGGATATTATGCTTATCCAATTTGAAGATGACAAAAAAAACTACTTAAATAACTATAGCCATTTCAAATAACATGAAAATATATTTTTTACCAAGTATAAGAATACCCCAGTGCTGGGTTTAGCATGGGGGGTTGGTAGAAGCATAGAACATATGTATCCTCATTACCAGAACCAGGCTTGTGAGAGCAATTAAAATTGGAAAATTAACATCAAAACTTAGAGAAAATTTAAATAAAATATGCAGAATACATTTAAATAATGGTCCTTGTGTTTTTAATTATAGTACAGTTTAATGGTTGCAACTGAAAAGTTTTCTCAAGATATGGAAGGAATTGAATTGAATGTTGAGTTGATTTAGACAAATGGGATTGGATTGATGCCATTATAATCTCTTTCATTTAATTGCCTCATTTTCCTGGGAGATTTTGAATACATCATAGAAAAAAGGTTTTATATGATGGGCAACAGAAGCATAAATGAAGGAAATAATGATAATAAGATGTAGGCTGTAGATATGTGTAGACATGATGCCAGAATATTTGATTGAAAAATAAAAATGGCAATTAAACATCCAGATGTGTTTTTTTTTCTGTAGAGTGCCAGATATCTGAATGAGTCCAAATATCCATATGTTTGGCTAAACATCTGGAGATTAACTGAGTTTTCTGTTTTTCATCCAGATGTTTTTCTGTCACATAGAATAACTCAGACTCAATCAACCAACAGATTCTGATATAGTTTATTTTATGTTCTGAGAACTATGGTAGATCCTAGGAAGCATATAAGCATATATAGTCCCTGCCTCCTAGGAGCATATAATCTAGTTGGGAAGAGAAAACCTATATGTACAAACCAACAGGTAAACAAAAAAAACAAAACCAAGTATTATAAATGACCTTGACCAATTCATTTGACCTTTCTGAGCCTCAGTTTCTTCATCTGTAAACTATGAGTCTGGACTGGATAATTTCTAAGTTCACTTCCAGCTCTATACTATATGATCCTACAGATAGGAAATTGGATAAACTGACTATAAATGCTTTTTAAGATGAGAAGATGGAGAAAGCAATGAAGGTTGAAGTAGGCAGATAATGCTCTCTAGAGGAAGAAGTCTTGAAGTGATTTTTTGAACTATAGGGAGGATTTGCCTACATAGAGAATCAGGAAGACCTTTCCAGATGAAAGGAACAATATAGATAAAGGCTCTGAGGTGTCACTGAATATAGAACATCCATGGCATGGTAAGGAGACCTGAATGACCACAGCACAGGATACATTGGAGAACAACAGGAAACAAGGTTGTATAGATAAGATGGAACTAGAAAGGCTGAAACTTCAGAGTCAAAAGGATCAATACCAATCTGAAGAGGATCAATGTAAATTTAAGAGCACATTCATGAACATGAAATGAAATACACAGAAGATGAGACAAAAATAATACGGTAAAAGTAGCAAAAACCACGCAAGACTAACCCAAGAATTTTCATCCTGTTTAACACTGTGATGCCTAGCCCTAGATCTTTCTATATCCGTTCAAACGAATAATCTAAAAGGTATCTCCAAGCTTGATGTATCCCAAGCAAAATTTCCTATGGTCTAAGCTTAGTCATAATCAAATTACCTGAAGTATACAAAACAATGTTAGGAGGTAAAGAGTGATATTTCTTGAGTTATACATAAATATATTGGCTCCTTATTATTTAAAAAAATAATTTAATTTAATTTAAAAAAATAATCCAATTAATCCTATACCCCTTTCCAAAGTGAATTTATAACCTAAACTGATGTTAATGGAAATATTAATGATGTAGGTGGAGGGTGTCCCTAAACAGCTACCTGATCATTTAGCCCAGACTTATTGTACTACATAATTTCCAAGTAAGCATTAATACAAGTAGTCTTAAGTGACAGAATTCACTGATAAACTTCTAGTATGAACTAAGGCTACAAAATTTCCACATCCACAGAGGAAGTCCAAGCCAAAAGAACTATGTTCCAATCACAGCGAGGATGTTTACTACCCATGTGATTTTGGGCAAGTTACTTAACCTTCTTGGGTTTCAAGCTTGTTCATCTAGAAAATCAGAAGGTTAGACTAGATGGCCTTAGAGGCCCCTTCCAACTCCAGAACTAAGATCCTATGACTTCCTATAACTAAAAAAGAAAAGAAAATGCCAAAGGTAACCAATTATTTCCAAAGGAGAACCAGTTATATTCTCAAAGAAAACCTGTTACTAATGTGGGCAGACAAGGTTCTTGCAGTGGCAATATGTCCTAATTTATAATGTGTCACCACTATCACATTTAGGCCAGCTCAGGTACACTAAGGTCATGAGACAACAGAAAAAGTACTTTCTACTTTGCAATGTAATTGGGCTTGTGATCACAGTCTACCACAACCTTAAAGGACTCTGGAGGGAGGAGACAGGAGGGAGGCAGGGACGCAGATGTAAGAGTTAAAGCTGTTTTGGATATATCAGACACTAGGACCACAGTTTCATGAATTTGCTCAGACAGATGATCTTATGTTCTAGGCATGATGAATTTAGTCAGTAGTCAATAAACATTTATTAAAACCTACTATGTGCCAAGCCCTGTGCTAATTTCTGGGGATACCAAAAGAGGCAAAACAGTCTCTGCCCCCAAGGAGCTCACAGTCTAATGGGGGAGACAATAAGCAAGCAAATGTGTATGAACAAGGTATGCACAGGTTAAATAGGAAATAATTAGCAGAACAAAAGCACTAGAATTAAAAGAGGGTGGGGTGGGTGTGACATGGTCAGACCTGCTTTTTTAGGAAGATCAATTTGATATCTCAGTAGAACATGGATGGGATGGAGAAGAGACTTGTAGCAGGCAGACCCCAACCCACTACCATGCTGCAGCTGTTGCAGTATGCCAGGTCTCAGATTATAAGGGCCTGTACTGGGGAGGGGGCAGTATCAGAGGAGAGCAGGGGGTATATAAGACAGATGTTGTGAGAGCAGAAAATAGTAGGACTTGACCACTAATTAGATCAGGGGCAGGGGAGGTGAAAGAGGGCGAGGAGTCTCCTGAAATACTACTAAGTAAAAGGAGAGATCTTGAGCACTTTATAAACAATTTCCTGAGGAACAACTGGCCTATTTCTGAGTGTATGACCCAAGATAGGGAAGTGACATAAAGAAAGCTAAGATTATGTCGTCAAAGATGGGTAGGCTGGATTTGATTGAGAGAAAGGCTGAAGGAAGATCAATTAGGGGACTATTGATGTAGTCAAAGTAGTTTTCTCTAGGGCAAATGACTTGAGAAATCAGAGAATTATTAAAATTAAATTAGAAAATTAATTATTAAATTATATTAGAATAAGAGAAGCCTCTATAGTATCTGAAGTAGATAAAAAGTTATTAGAATCCCTTATCATAAGCAATATTAGGCTGAAAACTTTGTGGGAAGATAGCTACCTAATTAAGGACAAATTTGATTCATTCTCCTATGAAAAGGACTTGGAAAAGTTTTCAAGAAAAATCTAAAATGGTTAATGTAAATTATGAATAATATGGATGCAGTGTCCCTAAAATACTGGTGCCTGGCAATGTACCTCAAGCCACAGAGAGTGCTCTTAGCTAAAGGAGTGCCTCCTTTAGTGACTTCAGAAATAGCTTTACTGCAAGCACACCCACTGCTACTCATCCACACAACTGTTTTCAGGAGTTAATTTTGGAGCAGGTCTAGATTGTTTGCCTGTTGTGGTACAAGAGAGCTTTTCTGAGATCCTTCTGCTACCACAGAGCCATAGGATGAGGTTTCTCCAGTAGCCTAGAAATCTCAAATGCTCAAACTTACAGATCTTTGGAACTTTTCTACCTGCCTGTCCTAGCATAGTGTAAGTCTGAACCTCCACTTGGCATGTCCAGTGCAGTTACGGGGAATTTTTTGTCCAGACCACTGCTAGATAGCACAGGAGAAAGAGTGCTAGAACAGAAATCAGGAAGACCTGAGTTCAAACCAGCCTCAGACACTTTGCTATGTAACCTTGAGCAACTCATTTAATGTCTGTCTGACTCAGTTTTCACATCTGTAAAATGGAGATAACACCCACCTCCCAGGATTGTCGTGAGGATAAAAGTAGGTATTTGTAAAGCACTTTGCAACCACAAAAGCACATGTTCCTTAGGTGTCTGACTCTCTACTTATAATATCTGCATCTCTGCTCTTCCTGTTGATGCTGGGTTTATTTACGGGAGAGTGTGCCCCAGCTTTATGGAGGAATTTTTTTTTGTTACTTGTATTATAATGCTATTTCAGTAAATATCTTCACTTTGAGCTAATAGTGTGTTCTGGCTGACTACTGAAAGGTAAACAGATCAGCAAGGGACTTGCGAGCTATAGTTTTAAGGGTACAGATCCACACAGAGTACCTTAAACCTAGGGTGGCCATCCTCTATGGTAAAGGAGTCAGACTCCCAGCCTGCTGCACCAAGTGCCCCCACCAAACTCCTGAGTAGGGCCCAAGCCAGATTAAAATGTAATTGAGAAATATTAAATGAAATAAATAAAAATGCAGTAAAACCTAGATAATGTTAATTTGTGGTTTTCCAAGTCCGTAGTCAGCCTGGGGATCTGTTTCTATTTGAGTTTGACACCATTGCTCCAGGGCATCAATCCTGTGAGTTGGGGTACCTCCAAGTGCTACATAAATATATTAAATCTTTATGTCATCTGAGAATTACAGTTTCTCAGAACTGAAGGGGACCTCAGAACCATGTAGTCCAATAAGAAGTACCTATTCTGGGTGTCATAACATGATCTTCTTTTTAGAGAAACACAGAATCAGAGAAGTTATTACTGTGTTTCTTCATTGTGCAGAAAAAAGCAGAGAATGTCCAGAGAATACAGAGTGATTAGAAAATAGTTTTCAAATAGAGAAAACACTTTGCATCTGTTAAGTGGCATAGATATTATTCAGAGCAAACTGTTGTGGACCGACATTATGATTATTGTTTATACTCCAGGTTCTGGCTGTATTTACACCCCAATAATGATTATTTTCCCATTTGGGGGGACAATCAGGGATTTAGAATTATGTCATTTAGACATGACACATCTGACAGGATTATTTCATGATTTTCCCAGAAAATTGAAATTACTCTATGCATAGAACCCAGAACACATAGAATCTTACCAGCTAACTGCACAAGCTAGAGGGAATGCTGCCTGATAACCTAAATCAATAGTGTTCCCATATTCCCTAAATCAAGACTTTGCCCTAGGAACACACTCAGCCTGCCAGGGATCTACAACCAGATTCATTCATAGTCTGCCAGGGAACCACGGTCAAAAACACTCACAAATCATTTACGCTGACTCAGTGCTTCTCTGCAGACTTTTAACTCTCCAATCAATCTCTCTCATCACAGTTTCCCACTAACGTTCATTGATGTACTTACAGCTGTATAATTGATCTCCACATCCTTCATATGTCCAACATATTCCCAAAACCCATGGGCATTCCTACATCTGAGTATTCCTTTATAGTCTGGGGGTGCAGAGACAACTGTGAATAGATTATAATCCCTTTTGCCTTCTACACACTCCTCTTTCAAGTCTGAATTCCCCAGGGTCTAACACAAAACCTAATGAACTGATTTGGCTACACACACTATAGATCCTGGTTAGTATAGGAGAAATCATGGAGCATAACAGAGCAGGGGAATAACTGATTCAGCATGTTAACTAAGGGCTTCCCCAATGGAGGGAACAGTGCTAAGAACTGGGACAAGTAAAACATTTATGTCATAATAGCACAAGCTTTGGAAGTGGAAGGTGCCTCAGAGATCATCTAGTAACCCCCTACACACACACACACACACACACACACACACAATTTACAGAGAAGGAAACTGAAGCCTAAAGGGAAATAATTTACCTATTTGACACTCATTATAATGACCTGGTATTGGTTATTCATTCATGCATGTGTAACTAGAGTTCCCATAAGTCCCTCTAAGAACTTGCTACCTTTCCTAGGTTCAATGTAGAACATTTTGGGTAACTAGTTATGCAAATCACGGCCCAATCCCCAACAAGCTCCATTCACAGAATATGCAAGATTCAAAAACTTAATAAAAATGTTTAATAAAATATAAAATTAGTGTAAACAACAAGGGAAAAAAACAATTGGTCAAATTCTTACTGCCCTATACACAAATGAGCAAAATATTGTATACCTTATAGGATGGAGAAAAAAGCTCCCAGGGAAAACTCACACAGGGGTGGAGAAATTATCATTCAGACGCTGTAGCTCCTGTCTTCTCACTTCAATAAGTTTGTACTCTCAGAAGCCATCCTTGCATCCAGAAACTGTCTTGACATCTCAAACCTGCCTGCAGTGAGAATGCAGGCTCCCTCACCTCTGTGGAAACTTGCACTGGAGAACTCCATTAAGGGAGAAGACAACCCTTGTCCATATTGCACTTGAGTGCCTTTATCAACTAGGTTATAAGCTCTTTGGGAATGGTTACCATGTCTTTTTATAGAAGCTAATAGAAGGAAGGGACCATTTTTTATTTATCTTTATATATCCACTAGCACTTAGTGTAACATTATGCATAATTATTTAAGTATTTAATACATGCCCGTTGAATGCTAAATGAATGTGTTTAGTAAATATTTGTTGATTGAATTTCATTTACAAATTAAAATACTTTTCTCACCACCTTTTATAAATCAATATTCACCTCTAAATCTGCAATGCTGTGATGATATGTAATCTACTATGGTCAGTAACAAAGAGGCTTTCCTTATAAATTATGTTCACCTTCTGCCCCTTATACTATTTTTGGGTTTTGCCTTCTTTTTGCTTTGTTTTCCTTAGGTAATTTGCTTCTGTCTTCTGAGCCTCAGTTTCCCCCTTTAGAAAATGGAGGTAGGAGGTTGGAAAAGATGATTTCTAATGTTTCTTCCAACTTTAACATTCTGTGATTCCATGAAAGTGTTTTGTAAACCTCAAAGGACCACATGGAATTTTAAAATTTGAAGGGATTTTAGGGATCATCTAGCCCATTAGATGAGGAAACAGAACCGAAGAGGTAAAAGGGACTTGCCTAAAGAGTCACAAGGTGACAGAGTGACAGCTAGTATTCAAACCCAGGTGTTATGACTCCAGATTCAAATATGAACTATAATAATAATAATTATTATTATTCTCCAGTCTTCTTTACCTTTGATCTTTTCTTTTTTTAAATAAATCTTTAAATTCCAACATACTTCATTGCTAGCAGGTCTATGTTAATTTTGTTTACCAAAGATGAATGACATCATAATCTTAGGCATCACCTTCTTACTATCAAACAATAGAAAGCTGGCAAGAGAATATGCATAGTGCAATATAAGCCCACATCACTTTAATCACTTTCTGCTAAGTGGAAAGTCTCTCACTGGAAATAACAATGTCAGTAATATCACTGATGTTGAAGAAGTCATGGAGTGATAGAAAGAGTGCTGTGTTTAGAGTCTAGAGATTTGGATTTATAATCATAGATTTTGACATGAATGTGGTATGAAATTGAGAAAATCAGTCTCTCTGTGTCTCAGTTTCCTCTATAACATGGAAACAAACATTCCTACCCTGTTTTCCTCAGTATGTTATTTTGAGAAACAAGTAAAATATTAAGTGTGACAATACTGAGAAGTTAAAAGACAGGTACATCATTATCCTATTTCAAAGGTCTATTATAAATACCCTTTAGCTCCTTTATCAGCTGAGACATAGATAATATAGATTTTTAACCAGGTATTGACGATATTCTTGGTGATCTCATTAACTCCCAAGTATTCAATTATCATCTCTTTGCAGATGATTCCCAGATTTTCATACTCAGTCCTACTCTATCCTGAACTTCAGTCCCAAATCAGCTAATGCCCCTTGGACATTTCCCACTGGACATCCTGGAAGTATCTCAAAACTGACATTGTCTAAAACTAAACTCATTATCTTTCCCCCAATCCCCACCCCTCCTCTTAACTATGCTTTCTATCAAGGACACCATTAGCTTTCCATTCACTCATTTCAGATCTGAACAGTTGCCAAGTCTTATCCATCCTCATCACCTCTCACCTTGACTATTGCAATAACCTCTTAATTGGTCCTGCCTCTAGTCTCTCCTCTCTCCAGTCCATACTCCATACAGCTATCAGTGGTATTCCTTAAGTATAACTGACCATGCTACTTCTCCACTCAGAAAGCCCAGGGGTTCCTTATTACCTCTAAGATAGAATGCAAGCTCCTCCATTTGATGTTTAAAGCCCTTCAGAAACCTGGCTATAAGAACTTATTGCATGAATTTGGAAAGTCATGCATTCTACATCAGCCAAATAGGCCTCTCTATTCTTCAAACATGCCTTAACATACGCTGCCCACCCCTCCCACCCTCTACCCTATGCCTGAGATGTACTACCTCCTTCTATCCATCTTTTAGAAGAACCCTTAGCTACCTCCAAAAATCAACCCTAGTTCTACTTCCCTGTATAAGCCATTTCTTTTCTTAATTTTTGGAAGGCAGCTGGGGTTAAGGACTTGCCCAAAATCACACAGCTAGTGACTATCACATGTCTGAGGTCATATTTGAACTCAGCTCTTCTTGACTTCAGGGCCAGTGCTCTATCCACTGCACCACCCAGTTGTTCCACATGAGGCATTTCTTAATCTCCCTAGCTGCTGTGCCCTCCCCCATTACCTTGATTTTACCTTATATGAATTTATATCTACTTTTATGTGAATGTTTCATTTTCCCTGATAGAATGTAAGCTCCTCAAGGTCAGGGACTATTTTGACTTTTCTCTTTACAGCCCCAGACACTAACAGTACCTGGCACATAGGAGGCACTGAGTGAATGCTTATTGATTGATTCATTCTCTTAGGGATATTTCTGACCAGAAATGCCAGTCTAGAATCAGAGAAGCCTTTCCCCCTAGACCAGGGGTTCTTAACCTTTTTTGTGATATTTCATCTTTGGTAGTCTGGTGAAGCCTATGAAGCCCTTCATGTTTTTAAATCATGTTTTTAAATGCATAAAATAAAAGACATAGGATTACATGAAAACTAATTATATTGGAATAAGGTTATCATATTTTTTTAAAAAAAGATCTAGACTGTACTGGAGAAACACCAACAAATTATTACTATGTCACTCTTTTTTTCCCTTAAATATTTGTTGTATTGTGGTCTTCTGTATCTGCTTCATGCTGACCATCTCCCTTCAGTTTACATATGTCTTTGTAGCATTAACCTTCTTTTCATCACACTTTTACAATTCACAAGGTGTAAATTTTTTATCATAATTTTAAGTTAGCTGCTTTCTGATGACATGTAGAGGGTTAGGGTAATACATTTCTAACTCATACTAAAGCATGGGTTATTTGGAAGACTCATTGTGGACCAATGATACCATGTATGATGTAGAGATTCTTGTAAAACTTTAAATAGAGGGAGGCAATTTTGTTTGAAACTTCAGTATTTTGTCTTTTTTTGACCTTGCCCTCAATCATCTAGATCTGCATCCTGCGGTCAATCATACCTTGGGACCTGTACCCTCTGTACGTTGGCTATGAAGATCAAATAGTTCATATAGTTCATTCAGGATTGGTGACCCAAATATGATATTGAGGTAAACAGTGAAAAGACCACTGGCCCTAGAAGCAAAACATCAGTATAGTAACATTGAGGATATTAGCCTTGGAAAGTCAGTGAGTCTATCTGAGCTTCCATTTCCTCATATGTAAAATGGAAATAAGAACACTTGCCTTGACTATCTCACAGAGTTTATATGAGGATCAAATAATAATATTAAGGAGCATTGAAAATTGTAAGTTATTACTATTAGAGGTTCCCGGACTTGAATGGAATGTTGGTTGTGTTTTCAAATATTTTCTGTGATGTTTTTTGACGGAGACATATGGGAGTTGCAACAATTGGCTGAAGAATGTCCAGAATTTATTTTTAATAGTGTAAATGGAGAATCATAATTAGAAATTATGGCATCTGAAGAAAATTCAGTTGAGGCAGGATGGCACCTGAGGCATGATCATTCATCCACATGATTGAGCTTGATTAGAGAAAAACTGAAGAACAATAAGCCAAGTTACTAGAAACAAGGAGGGACTGGGAACCTCAAATGTCTCATTTATTTATTCATATCAGCACATCAAATGAAAATTGGTTAAAGGAATTAGAGATGTTTAGCCTGAAGAAGAGAAGGCATGGGGGTGGGGATATGATAACTGTCTTCAAACATTTGAAGGGCTGCCATATGGAAGATGGAACTCTACTTGATCCCAATGGGCAGAACTAGAAGTAAAGGGTGGAACCTACAAAGAGGAAAATTTTAGGCTTCATATAAGGAGAAATTTTCCTTCTAGTTAAAATATTAGCTCCCTGAGGGCAAGGACAGTTTCATTTTTTTTTCTTTCTATCTCTATCACAGTGTCTTGAACATAGTAGGCACTTAAACTCATATTGAATTCAGTTAGCAATTAAGAGCTATCCCAAGGTAGAACGCACTGCTTTGAGAGGTCATCAAGCAAAAGCCCTTTGTTGAACGGGTATATTGTAAAGTGGATTCTGGTTTAGGTATGGATTGGATAAGCAGCTATTCTAGTTCTGAGATCCTGTGATTTCTATAAATCAGACATTCTCTTAAAGAGCACAGCTATCTTCTTTCAAGGTATCTGCCCTTCCCTGAGTGGCACCCAGTCTTTATTTTCTAGACTTTATTCTAGCTCTGGCAAGGGGCAAGATTTCAGACCTACACCTCAGGTTTTTCTTTCATTGGCTTATCTAAGGCCAGCCTGGCATGTCAGATTGGTCCTTAAGAAAAGTTTCAGACGTAACATAGACAAAGAGGGAAATGAAGCTGCTCTCAAGTAAAGATCCCTAAGTGTGTTGGGGATTTCTGGGTAAAAAGGTATCATGAGGTACAGTACAATGATTTCATGATATGCAAAATATTTTTAAAAGTTGAAACCACATTTCAGTTCATTTATTTGTGTTTACACAGGCTCCATCGCTGTCCTCGGAGGCCTACAAGGATTTATGAAGAACTAGATTTGAGTTGCCCCACCACTGAGTATTCAGAAAAATATACCAGCTTTGAAAATGTTATTCCTTCACAAAATATTAAATCTATCAAGCATAAACACCAAGCAAATGGAGGCAAAATGTAAGAAATAATGGCATTTAAGTAAATAGTTCACATTGTACGTTATATGCAATGGGGGTAAAGCTATTTCTAGCCTTTAAAAATGTTTTATTAATGTGGGTTTTTTTATGACATTATTGTCCCTTCCTAATGACTCCCCACCCAATGGAACTCTCCCTTGCAACAAACAAGTTCTGTTGAGTAAAGCAAATCAATAAATTGGCCATGTTTGAAAATGTGTAGTTTATTCTGCACCTATTATCCACTAGCTTTTTGCTGTGTCCCGAGGCATGCTTCATTTTCATGTTGTCTTGGTTACAGGTAGTCACCACTAATCCCAATTGCACAATACGTTGATGAGTTCTAATGCGCTTATCTTTTACAGTCTTGTGGTCATATGTCAGTTGTTCTGATTCTGCATACTTTGCTTTGCATCAGATCATATAAGTCTCCCCACATTCCTTTGAGTTCTTCATGTTCATGACTTCTTCTTGCATTACATTATAATTCACGTGTTGGCCAGTCATTCCCCCAAATCATTGGATACCTACTTTCCTTCTACTTTTTTGCTATTACAGTATTTTTCTATATATGGGATTTTTTCTTCAGTCTTTGATTTCAAATACTTTTTTTTGTTTGTTTTTTTAGGCAATTGGGGTTAAATGGCTTGCCTAGGGTCACATAGCTAGTAAGTGTCAAGTGTTTGGTCTGAGGCTGGATTTGAACTTCGGTCCACCTGACTTCAGGGCTGGTGCTCTATCCACCTAACTGCCCCTTCAGTCTTTGATTTCCTTGGAGTATATGCCTAGTAGCAGCATCACTTGAGTCAAAGGCAATGTACAGTTTACTGACTTTATAAATATTATTCCATATTTTTTTTGTAACAGTTGGGCTAATTGACACCTCCACCAACAGTGCCTACTCACCTTCTTCCCACACTCTGTCCTGATACTACACCAGCCAAAATCTGCTCCCCACTGCAGTTAGGTTTGGTTTGACGGAGCTGGGGATTGAGACACGAATACAGGAATCATATTATCTGTACCCCATTCTCTCTTAGTTGGGAAGGATTGGAGCCCTTTGTTGCTCCTGGAGTAGGCTTGGGTCTGAAACTCATTACTTGGCCCTTTATTATCTCTCTCCCTTTGTGAGAGTAAGATAACTGATGTCCCACTTAGGTTTACCTCTTCTGTTGGTTTCTCCTTTGCTCCACCTGCCAGTTTTCCCCATTCTATGTCAGTTTCTTGAGAAGGCCAGACTTGGCTTGCATCTTCCATATCAGCATCCTTGCTGGAAGTGGGATTCTTACTTTTATATTAAACTAGTAACTTGTGCTGAAGTAGAGATGATCTAAGGGGAAACCTAACCATTTAATTTTGAGGCTCAGAAAAGATGTTTAAAAATAAGTCTGAAGATGAGGAATGGTGAGGTGAGTAAAAAGAAGTAGAGGGAAAAAGGTAAAATTATTCTGAAGTTCACATTTTGAGGGGAATTTTTCTGCCACTGTCCATACTTGTTTGGTTGATCAACTGTTTTATCTTCTCTGATATTTTCCTACTTTTCCCCACGTCAGCTTTCTTTAATTTTTACTTTTACGTTGCTCCATCACATTTTTCATTAGTTTATGCCAGCATCTTGGTATCATTTTGATTCAGGTAGAGCCCAACCCACTTGTGTATAGCAGTGATGGAGAACTTTCTATAGCCCTTATGCTGACTGCAGCCCTTGACTTCATTTCATCTAGTCCTTTTAGTCATAGTCACTACAATTCAGAGAAAAATCTCCCTCAAGTGAGTATCTATGGATTTCTAATTAAGAATAGAATTTCTGAAGGTTTAAGAATAAAAAAGAGATGTGTGAACAGTGTACAATAGTCTGAATAGCACTGACTTAGGTTTACCAGTTCTCAGTTGAAAAACCACAACATTTCAGAGACTATGCCCCAGAAATTCTGGGTCCTTACCTAGACTACTGAAACCCAAGGAGGCTGATGACTTAGCACACAAAGGTAAGTGAACCAGATTCATAGCTGGGTGAGAAACAAGATTTTATTCCATAATTTATAGTTGTTTTGCCTGACTAATCCTAGGTAAAAAGTTAAAAAAAATAGTAATCAGCTTGACCTTATGAGGGGTAAGGCATGGCACCATCATGGTATGATAGAAAGAGCCATGGATTTAGAGTCAAAGGCTCTGCATTTGAAGCCTGGTTCTTTTATTTATTATCTGTGTGATCTCAACCAAATCACAACTCCGTTAGACTGTGAGCTCCTTGAGAGCAGGGACTGTTGTTTTTTTTTGTTTGTTTGTTTGTTTTGTTTTGGTTTTACCTTTCTTTGTATCCCCAAATCCTAGCATAGTACTTTGCACATAGTTGGTACTTAATAAATACTTGCTTGCTTGAACTAACTTTTTTGGACCTCAATTTCTTCATTTGTAAAAATGAGGGTATTACAAAAAATGAACTCTGACATCCCTTCTAGTTCTAAATTTAAATTCCTATAATAAATACCCAGCAAGACAGAAGGTTAAAAGATTGTCTAATCTAGCATATCAGACTAATTTAATTTCTTTCCATAGAAGAGGAAAAGGCTTAATAGAAATAGGCTATCTACAATACCTATATAGAGATAGATATGCCTAGACTTGGGACAGTCTACCAGTTCTATCAGTGAAATGGGACATGGATTGTTGGAACTGAAAAGGGCATTAGAAGTCATCCAGTTCAACCTTATTTTACAAATGAGGAAAACGGGATCTAGAAAGGTTGAGTGACTTGACTAGCCACTTAGTAGAAGAGCCTGGACTAGAACCCAGTTTTTATGGTTCCCAGGTATATTGTCTTTCCCCGTAGGATCTTCCTTTCATGACAGGAAGATCTAGAATGGCAGATTTGGAGACAGAAGGGAACTTGGAGTCCATCTAGCTCTATTCCCCCATTTTACAGATGAGAAAACAAAGGCCCAGATAAATAAACTAACATGCCCTAGGTCACACAGGTACTAAAGGACAGAAGCAAGATGTGAATCCAGACCATTTGCCTCTAAAGATAGTGTACTTTCCACGGTACCACACATCTCTCAGAAACATCATTGATTGGGTAGGTGTTGGATTTTCTTTATCCCTTCCAGAACTTAACGCATTGCTAAAGTTCAGAGGAAGTCTACACTGAACAGATAGGACTTAGTAGATCATTTTCAACTCTGAGAGACATATCATGTAGCAAGAAACCCAGTGGAAATGATTGTGGGGCCACTGCTCATGATCTCTGAGAGATTGTGGAGACCCGGAAAAGGTGCTACACATGGTACAGATGTCACCTCTAACTCTGAACTTCTTATAATAATATTTGGTTTCACGTTTCAAATCCCAACCACCCTCAGTTCCCATATTTCATGAAGTGAAAAATAAATATCCTTTATGGAATGTCCCATGTTATGTTATTTCAGGTCCGAACGTCTTCCCTGTGACACATTTCAAGAAATGGTTCATGCACCAGAAGAATACAGGCCAAAAATGGTGGACACTGATATGACAACCACCTATAAGGAGAATTTTAATGTTTACCCATTACAACCTGCTGAAACAATGAGGCCTCTGGACAGACATCTTATTAAAAAAGAAAAGCTGGATACTCTTCCTACCTATAAAGGTAATAGTACACATTTTTAAAAGAAATAACATGTAACCAGCACTTACTTTTAGTGTAGTTGATATGGTGATTTTAAAATATTTTTATTAAACTTTGTTGGGTAAAATATGAGCTCAAATGACTTTGAAAGGAAATATATATAATACATATGTATATATACATGTATGTGTGTCTACACACATAAACATACTGCATATATACCATAACTAAAATTATATATATGCACATAGGTGTGTATGTATATGTTCAAACATATGTTTTTTGGGTTTTTTGGTGAGGTAATCAGGGTTAAGTGACTTGCCCAGGGTCACACAGCTAATATGTATCAGATGTCTGAGGCTGGATTTTTTATATGTGTATACACACACACACACACACGTGTGTATATATATATACATATGTGTGTGTGTGTGTATATATATGCACTTTCAAAGACATTTTGGCAGCTCATATTTGTGTAGTCGAGGAGTGACCTAGTTACATATGCACCTCAGAAAGAAAAGTTACTTTGGCAGCTGTGTGGTGGATGGATTTTGAGAGGGGAGAGAATGAAAGCAGGAAGGCCAGTTTGGAAGCTATTACAATAAACAAAGTGAACGAGGTTTTGAGAGAACTTCAATGAAGATGGTAACTGAGGGGTAAAATGAAGGAGAAAAATACTAGAAATGTTGTAGAAGGCCTCAGATCTCAGATTTTATTTGAGAGGCAAGAGAGCCATTGAGCAAACACCTAATATGAATTCATCTGTACATGAAGAAAATAAGCCATGTAAAGAATGTTATGCAAGGGATTAGAGTGGAGATGGGAAGATGGGAGATGGGAAGAAGATACAGTAGCCCAGGAAAATGGTAATGAGGGCTGGTACTAGGGTCTAAGAAAGGGAGCAGTTAGAGAAATAAGTAGAGAAAATTGATCTATGTACCTAGGCTTCATCTGCCTTTTGAGCCCCAGGCCCACATCTCCAAGTGACTTCTGGACAAGTCTGTTTGCTGATTTCATGAAGTTTAGGAGTAAAGGAGATCTGTGTAAGGTAGAAAGGTCAAGGGAAGGTGTTTTGGGTTTGGTTTTGTTCTGGTTTTTTTTTTTTGGTTTGTTTGTTTTGTTTTAGCACTGGGGAAACCTGAGCATGTTTGTAGGCAGATAAAAGGGAGCCAATGGAGGAGTCAAGGTGCATGAAAGAGAAGGGATGATTGGATGAGTCAGTGTCGTGGAGGAGGCAGAAAGGCTGCGATCAAGGGCATAGGGAGAGGAAGCTAGAGGGCATCTTTCCTTCAGACAGGAGGGAAGGAGATAGAAGTGAGTGACCGTGTGGAGAAGTGCTGAGAAAGATAGTTGAGAGAGTTTCCATTTCATGTTAAGTCTCAGGCCATCTGATTTGGCACATTTAGGCCCCTAAGGAGAGAGAACAGGTTTGTAATAATTGTGACAAAGGGGAAATGAGACAGGGAGTCAATGAGTAGAAGATTGGGATATATTTTATCCTAAGTGTACAATATTACATACTAGTCAGCAATTTTAGGGACATCCCCCCATTCCCTTTCTTACCTCTCCCTTCAACTTTTAGGCAAATATAATAAACTATGAGTGGTTAAAAATGCAGTAAATGCAAAATCATTCTACATGGGGAGGGATCTAGAAGTAGAAATGGCTTATTTAGTATTAAATCTGCCATCTGTTATTTCTTATTCACGTTATAATTATATATACATATATTTTAAAAACAAAATATGATACATATCTATTTATCAAAACATCAAGATCCTGTCTAGATACCATCTATGGCTATAACCTCTTTGCTAATACATAGCACTATAGCTTCTCATGGGTTATTTTCAGAATTGAATACTAATACTAATTCATTTATGTAGCTCTTTACAAAATACTTTCCTTAGAACCACCTTGTGAGGCAGTAGGTAGTACAATAATTAGTTACCTAGATTTATTGATGAGGAAACTGAGAGGCTCAGAGAGAGTCAACGAATCATTACCAGGGAAACACAGAGAGCAAGTGGACGGATTGGGGACTCAAACCTAGCCTCTTGTGAGTTCAAGCCAAGAGCTTTTTTCTACTGCACCATGGTAATGCCCAGCATTTTGTTGTGATTTTTCTCTTCGTTGAATTTTCTAGGACCTACATAAATAACATCAGTGTTGAGTTTTCATGATGTGATATACAGTTAGATCCTCCTCCTCCTTTTCTTCTTCTTCCTCCTCCTCCTCTTCCTCTTCCACTCTAATACACACACACACACACACACACACACACATTCTCTCTGACACATTTGCTAAAAAGCAAAGGTTTTGGATTCAGTTTCTTAAAGGTGGGGTTCCTTTCAAGTTCCCTACCTCCTTCCCTAAAAGTCTCTTCTTAGAGGGAACTTTTGGAAAGCATCTCCTTCCCACCCTCCACTGCTAGCAGCCCACCCTGAGCCAGACCGAGGAAGCACCAGCTTTTAACATTCTGGATGCTGAAAAGCATCAGACAAACAGAAGCATGTACTATGTGATATCACAGAAAAAGAGGGAGGGAACAGTGAGAACTGACTTTGACTCAGGCATCTTTCAGGGAGTTTGGGGCAGGGGGAAAGTGAGGGAGGAACTCAAGGAAGGAAAAGATTCATCCAGGAGGGAAGACTTGTTCTTAATGGGAGTTCCAATTCCAGATCTATAGTTTGAAGAAACTATTAATTTCTGGACACATTGGATAGTAATTGGTCACCCAACAACTATTTACTATGTACCCACTACATCTTAAGGCTAGGCATTATGGAAGATACAAATATGTACAATAACATTTCCATTACCCGTAAGGAGCTTATTATCAAGTTGGGGAGACAAGACATGAATGCATACATGTGAAAAGTTAAATAACACAAGAAAAAAAAATCAGTCCAATAAGATAAGTGATGTTATAAGGCAATTTGTGGTTAGTTGCCAAATGAATAAATGCTACAGGGAATAGAAGTTGATCAGATTTCTAAAGACAGGAGGATTATTGGTAGTGACAGAAGGGAGTGATATTAATAGAGCAATTATTTAAGAATCAGTGTCTTTGAATTTTCATTTTATGCTTAAAGGCTTTTTTTATCTTAAAGATGATTTCAGACCTTGGAATACTGAGAAAAGTGAACTTGGTAAACATCTGCCTACTGAGAAATCTACATTTCAGGATGACTTAAGTCCTCAAAAGCTATGTCCTAGGTCAAACTTTAAACCTTTGAACCTACTCTCCCATTCTGTTATTCCCTTTAATGCTATTACAAGCCATCGCTCATCATATGTGCCTCACCAGCTAGAACCCAAATTTATAAGACCAAAAGAAGTTTACAGGCCAAACAATGAACCCTTTGATGATTTAACAACCCACCGCCATGCCTACAAAGGCCTTTTTGGAGAACCTGCAAAGATTTGTAGACCTACAGTCACCAAGGTGGCAAAAAACGCTCCATTTAGGGAAAACACAGAATTCCAGGATAATTTTCAGTCATGGGAAATTCCATTGCCCAAGGTTCGAAAGTTAATGGAGGATGTCCCCTCAACAGGTCACATGGAGCCAAGTAGCAAAATCAAGCAAGATCATATTTCAACTCATATGACCACAGGGGCTCCCAAAAAGCAAGTTTATTCACATATCACTAAGTTTCCTTTTCAAGCAAGAAGCACTACGAAAGATGATTTCAAACTATGGGACAAACCATGTCGGCTAGGAATGATTAAGCCCAACAATCAGATTCCCAAGCCATCTGGGAAGTTTGAAGGCTTGACCACTTTTAGGTCACATTATATACCACATGAGTTAATTCCAACACTGAGTTTCAAACCTGTCCCCATTGTCTGTCACAGCTCTGAACCATTTGATGATACAACAATGTACTCTACACAGTATACAGCAAAGATACAGGAGACGTGCCCAGCTAGCTATACTTCCCCTCCAGGATATACATTTGAAAATACCAATTCCCATGGTCACAAATTATTCCGCAAGGATATTCCTTCTGGGAAGGACTTTTCCCCATTAATTGACAAGGTTTCCCAATAAATGGATTTTATGAGATGCTAGATTTCCTAGGCTGATAGACCTATGAGAATCAAAACATTTTAATTAATTGATAAAGAGAAAAATCTTCCTGGAAGATTGATCTTATGAAGGATTCACAGTAAAATGTTTGAACTGGATTTTTTTTTAACCTAAGGAAATTTGAAGATCTATCAAGAGGGATCAATATATCTGCTTATAGAATCAGGTCTATGATTGAACTAGTATGGATATTCCTTCCACCAAAGGTAATCATAACACCTTCATGCCACAGGAGACAGTTCTTCCTAAGTTGCTATGGTAAAAAAAATCATCAGTTACCACCCCTCTGTTAATAAGCATTTTTGAACTTAGCCAGGCTGATCCCTTAGAAGTCAGGCAGGTCATTGACAAGATTGTACCCACAGCCTTTCTAGCTGGGTGACACCAGCCACAGCTTGTGTTCCACTAGCATAGCCTCCAAGAGCCCCAGGATCACCTCCTTGACATCAGGAGGCATTAAGAGTAGGGTGCGGAAAGAGCCTCATGCAATTAACATTGATATTTTAGACCATTTTTCTTGACAATGCACTTATAACCATTTTACTTTGTATATTCCCAACGTAACTTATTATTCCTAACATGCAGTTTGACAACTGGTCCTCGTTCTGTGATCCTATATAATGATGACATTTTTATGTGCAAATGATGTAGTCAGGTGTCCAGCTGTTCAGTCATTAATGTCAATCTGCTTATGAAATATAGTCATTCAGCACACAGTAAATTAAACTCAGATCAAATTTGGCATATAAAGTATGATTCTTAATATAAATTATGCTTTTGGAGACTCAGGTAGTTCATGGTCATTCATATGCTTATGCTAATTTATTAAGTATTTTTAGATTTTTTTCCAATATAGGCATATTCCACATAATGTTGCCCCAACCAAGATCATGTTGTAATAATGATAACTTACATTTTATATATAGCACAGGCTTAATAAATACTTATCAAATGACTAAATATAGTGTTTTATAATGTACAAAATGCTTTATAACAATTCTGTTAATTATATAGTATGACTATTATTATTATTATTATTACTTCCATTTTACAGATGAGGAAACCAAGGTGTAGAGAGGTTAACCACTTACCTGGTCATAGCTACTGCATTCTCTCACCTTCGTACCTTTGCTCAGGCTATTTCTTAGGCCTGAAATGACCTCCTTTCCCATGTTTGCCTTTTGAACTAACTACCCCTGCATACTCCCACAAAATGCTACATCATCCAAGAAGTTTACACTGATTGAACAGATTTGGCAATAACCTTCCCCCTTCAATGTTGCCATAATACTGTTGTGTAATTGTCTCATGCATTACAGGCCATCGGGGTTTAAGCCCTTATCTTCCTACTAGACTGTAATTTCCATAGGCTTAAGGATTATCTTTTATCTATACTTTTTGTCTCCCTTGGCATCTAGCACAATACCCTGCACTCAATAGGTGCTAAATAAACATTCCTTTTATTGAATGTTGGAGCCAGAGGAATAAACCTAAGCCTGCTGACTCCAAAACTGGTGCTCTTACCATCCTCTTGCCTCTCACATTGACAGTATAACCACATCCCACCTCCCAAATATCTGATCTGTGCCAAAATTAACCCAACCTTAGCCTCTGCCTTGGATGGTCCCTGCTAGCCTTTCTTTGCCCAGGAGCCTCAGCTTAATCCACTCCAGCAGCTGAGACTCCACTCAGCTCCCTTTCTATGGAACTAACTCTCCCCGGTTTTTTTTGGTTTTGTTCTTAAGGGAAAAGAGTGAATAAGGGACATTAAGACATAGTGTATCTGAATACCAAAGAAATCTTGAATACAGCTTCTGAAATGCTGTAGTATTCATTTTTACCAGAGCGCCATATAATTTGTCTTTCCAGAGTAATTAATGAAAGGTAACATAACCTAAGGCAGAGAATCTGTGGAGGCCACATGAGAAGTGCTTAATTAACAATTCACTTTCTTCACTAGGGCAAGACAAAGTAGGGCATAATGGACAAACATCGGATCTAGTCCCACATTTAATGCATTGGAGTGCATAATGCATATAACTCTAGACAAGTTATTTAACATATTGGAGTCTTTTTTTCCTTATCTATAAAACAAAGATACTATTATCAGCCCTGACTACCTCACCAGGTTGTTTTAAGGATCAAGTGAGGAAATGGATAGGAAATCATACAATTTATGTTTCAAAGCTCTCTCCACCATAGTAGATCACAGCCCGTCTAAACCAGAGTACGCAGTCTTCAGGAGCAGCAAAGGGTAAACAAATGTCTTAACTGGTGGTTAGCCTATTGGTGGTCAGCCTTCCCTAGGTTACTTAATCTGACTTCTAGATGACAAGCATATAGTACATTGAGAGGCCCATACATTTTGGTATGACCTATCAGTGTGTGTTTTGCTTCACAGACTTTGAGAATTCAGAAGTTCAAGTTAATTCAATAAACATTCAGTAGGTGCCTGCTATGCATCAAGTACTGTGCTAAAAGCTGGGGGATACAACAAGAGGCTAAAGACAGTCCTTGCCTTCTAGAAGCTTACAGTCTAACGGTTCTCATCTACTCCATGATGAAACTTTGGAGCACCTCTATGGAGGATAAAATTGTAAGGCATTAAATTACACTCTCTCTATTCCACAGTCATGCAAGTTCAATTTAACAGGTGCTAAATAAGCACTCCCTACATAATGAATTCACAGGTCCAAACTTTACTGAGATATGTTAATGAATTGTGTGCTAGGCAATGGGGATACAAAGATAGATTTTAAGTATACCTTGCTTTCAAGCTGCTTGCAATCTCATAAGAGAAAATCACAATTATCTGTGTGATTTTGGATAATACATTTAATCTCCCTGGGCACTGGATGTTAGATCATAGGTCTATAGAGACAGAAGGGATGTCTAAATGGCTCAGTGGATACAGTACCCCACCTGGAGTCAGGAAGTTAAGTCTTCTGAATTCAAATCCTGCCTCAGACACTTTCTAGCTGTGTGACCTGGGCAAGTCACTTAACCCTGTTGGCCTCAGTTTCCTCATCTGTAAAATGAGCTGGAGAAGAAATCTCCAGTATCTCTGCCAAGAAGACCCTAAATGGGTTCACAAAGAGTTGGGCATGACTGAACAATAACAGAGACATCCAGTTAGTCCATCTTCCTCCTTTCAGAGATAATGAAGCTGAGGCCAAAAGAGGGTCAGTGATTGGCCAAGAGTCAGATGGGCAGTGTCACTGGTGGAATTTGCACCTAGGTCTTCTGACTCCAAAACCAGTGTACTTTCCCCGGTGCCTCACTTCTTCCACAGAGGCCCCCTATTTCTGTAAAAGGTCTTCTGTTATCTGTAACATGAAGAGTCTGGGCTAGTAGCAGATCTCTAACATCCCAGTTCCAAATGTCCGAGGCTGTGAGTTGTGAAACAAAGAAAGATGAGACAGATGCAAGGGGAAAGTCCTCCAGGAAAAGGACAAGAGGAATCTGCTGAGGGAGAGATTACTTTGATTTGGGGTGAGGGAGGTGTTCCTTCCTGTTTTCTTATCTTTAAGAAAGGGGTTGATAATGCTGTCCACTTTCTATCTACTTTTTAAGTACATCACAAAGATTACAGAACAACTGCTCCAAGTTTTTCTTGATTTCCCAAATAGGACACTTCTCAACAGAGTGGAGAGAATGCTTTTGCCTTTAGAAATTCAAAAGTTGCTTAAGACAACTATTTCACAGGGAGTGGAGTATAGGAGACCAGTGAAAGAAGTCTGCATGATAATGTTTTCTGAAGACAGAGTGAAGCATAGTGAATTGAGGCATTTGAAAGCATGTAGGCCTTGGATCCAAGGGGAGACCTGGGTTTGTGTCTTGCCTCTTGACTCCAGCTAGCTGTGTGACCATGTGTAAGAGCCTCTGTGCCTCATATAACTATAAAAATGGGGATGATATCTATCACATTGAGCACACAGAGTTGTTATAAAGCTCAAATGAAAACAATGTTGCAAGATTTCCCAGGTGTAGAAATGTCAGTTGTTATGGTTATGACTACTATGGAAAATTATAAAAGATATATCAACAAAAACTAATTGCTCAAAGTCTTCAGAGTACTTAGGGAGATGAGGTTAGATATGTTCTGCTTGGACTGGTGGGAGTTCCCAGTTTCCCCCATAAGGAACAGCAGTAGCCAGATGTAATGTACAGTTATAGTAACAGACTCAGAGTCATAAAATCTAGGATTATGCCTGGATATCATCTCTTTCCCATACTCTGCCTCCTCTTTTAGTTCAGCAATAAAATACATGCTAAAAAAAAAAAAGAAAAGAAAAAGGAAAGGAAAAAAGATTCTGCTAGTAAATAAAGTAGCAAGAATTAGTAGTAGATGAGATATTTCCATAATTTCCTACAGAAATATAGAAGTTCCTGAAAATATTTTTCTTTGAGTAAATATGTTTAATATGGAGTGAATTTTAGCTTCCTTTTATTGTATCTATGTTAAATCTATATTAAATATATATCAATTTGGGGCTTGAAATGAACCAGTCACATACTTTTTAGATTGAAAACTTGTTATTAAATTGTGATTAATTTATCAACATGAATTTAAATTTGTATACATGATTGTAAAATTATAAATAGCACTTAAAACTTCATCTCTATGTAGTATCAGATGATCAAAAAAACCCAACAACTTATACTTCCATCTTTCCCTAAAAAATAATCTCATTTTGGGGAAAAATAATGTCAAGTAACTGACTATGTATATGAGGTGAGCAGCCTTCTCTCATATGAATTCTGATTATGTAAGTCAGAAAGAATTGAAAAACCCCTAGTTATTTTTCCCATTTTGAGGTTTGGATATGTCACTGGTAATCTGGTAATGCATCTCTTTTTGAATATTCTTTATGACGTATTTAGCAGCTCAGAGAACAGAAGAGAGACCTCTTTATCAAGGTTCCTTCGACTTTACTTTTATCAATATGGTTTCATTAATGTATTTGTTTGGTGTGCAAAGACTGTTTTAATCTCTCATATGGAAAAATCATGGACAAAGATCAAATGAGAAGATGTGGATGGATTGCAATCTGTACTGAAAGAAGGAATACCCTCCGTGGATGAGGTCAGAGATGCAGTGATATACAGAAGCATGTCAATGTTGATTTCACAAAATTATATTTTTAGTGCTTTAGGGATGCATAATGAAGAATACTACTCAAATTGGATAATAGGATTATCCTCAACATAATAGGTGGTCCTAGTAGTTTTAAAAAAGTGGTCCTGGGAAATGATGTTTATGGAAGACATTATGTAAAATGTCACAGAAATGAACCCATATATCATTGTATGATGGTCCAACAGCTGGGGAATCAGGAGAAACGGATTCAAGTCCAGCTAACTCTTCCATTGACTTTTAGCATTATGGTGGACAGGTCACTTTGCCTTTTTGAGTCTTACTTTCCTTACCTGTAAAATAAAAAGGTTGGACTAGATAATTTCTAAGATCTCTTTTTGTTTACCATTCCATAGATCAAGAGTATTTCTCTCCATCATTAATAGACCTTATAAAACAATAAGATAAACACTGGAAACCAGTGTCAAGAAGTGTGTTTCCAATTTAATAAAATAATCTTTTTCTTTATTCTGTTTTAACAGAATTCAGTGTTAAGTGCACTTATGGCCTGGATAATCATTGATGAAGTATATGCATTTTTGGAAGCCTACTTAAACTATAGTATTATCTTTCCATGTTCAGTATACAATTGGGGATAGGGTTTGGGATCAAAATCAAAGACTTCCCAAAATGAGTGACAACAGGTTTTATGTGCAGCAATCCCTTAATACATGGTTATAACAGAACCGTAATGCACCTAGTTACAAAGAAAACATAACAATAACTGAGCCATCCCCCAGGACATGGCAAATGTGGTCATTACTCTGATCCTCGGCAATGGAGTGCTTCTCTTTTTTCTTCTTCCCCTCTCCCAATAACAGACAACAAATGTAATTAACCAGGGGAAGAAGATGGCTCCCCTAGTTTGGACAAAAGGTATCCTGAGGCTTACATATGTATAGATAAAGATAGATAGATAGATATAGCTATAAATGTGTGTGTATGTAAATGTGTGTGTGTGTGTGTGTGTGTGTGCATGCATGTGTATATCTCAGTCCATTAACTTTCCTCATCTTCCTTCTCGCCAAGGCCCCTCCTTCCTTCCACATGTCCTACCCTCAACCCAAGTTTATGGTATCTGTAACTCCTTTTTGCCACTTCCCAATTGCCTTGGATATTCATTTTAATACCATTTCACCTGTGTTAAAGATGCTTTGGATGGATGGAGGAGGTGGAGATTGGAGGCACATATTATGATTTGCTGTAAGATAGTCCTTCCCTCCCCCTGGAGGGTCTTGGGCCCTGAGCACCTTAGGGATGGTGTGGATATCCCCATATAGAGAGGCCACAAGAGAAGCCACAAAAAGAAATGCTCTCCATAATGATGGTGCAGCTGAATAACCAAACTCAATTTTATTTCTGAATTACTGAAGCGGTTTTTATGAAAGATATATAGTGAACACTTCTTGTTACTGTAACAGTAGTCAATACACTACAGAGGCATGTCACTTTGATGGTAATAAACAGTTTCCTTATTGCAAGAATATACTCAACCCAACCCAGAGGGTATAATAGAAAACAAGAAATGCTTAATGTTAACTCTTAAAGTTTAAATACAAATATGAAGTAATTTAATATGAATTCTTGGTAATAAGAAAAATATATGTTCCATAATCTTTATTACACACTGTACAAAACAAAATATTGCACTTTAAGAATCATACAATAAATATATACAAAAGTTATCTTACAAATGTTCTTTGTCCTTTTAATTTAAAAACCTGTTTCAACAGTCAAGACCCATTACTGATTAAAAAAAAAAAAGCTTGTCATCTGGAGTATCCTCTCCCACACAGCCACCAAATGCTGTGCCTTCTAAGCCCTTGGGATACAGTAGTGCTCATCTCAGTTTCAGTGATGCTAAAAATTATGGCCTGGGAGACCTGTGGCTTTCCAAATTACAATGTGCCAATTCTGGGACTGCTCCTGCCCTCCAAGAAACCAAAGCCAAAATGTATGTCCCCTGTTGGGCACTGAGGCAAGAAACAGTGAGATGTGCTTCCCCCTCAGATTTCATCATTGCTACAAATGGGTAAAATATTGCATGTAAACAGAGCAGCTGTGGCACCTTCCTCAGACTGCCAGGACATCCAAATGCTGAATCCTTAATTCTTTTTTCTCTCCCCTCAACCCCCCTCCCCTCACTTTTTTTTTTGGTCAGCCAGGCTTAGAATTGGCAATACATCTAGGAAGATGGTAGAGAAGTCTTTCAATGGTAGGTTTAGAATTTATAATGTGCAAGCTTGAGTTCCTTTTTTGAGTGATGGAAGCTCAATGTGTATGAAAATTGTCAATGGCTTCACTATTAAGAATCCTATTTAGAACACTACTTCCTTATTATTTTGATTCAGGATTGAAAAAAATATAAAATACTGAGGAATGATATTTGACACAGACTGGGCCAGATAAGGCTTAGATTTCCTATCTGGTCATGTGCAAGAGAATAGTGCTTACCAAAGTGTCATTCACAGCTCTTCTAAAGAAGTGTTGAGTCTAATTCAAAGTCAGTAGAAATGACTAAGTAGAGCTTCCCTCTGATCATCTTTCAATCTGAGTGGAAGAGGATAGGAACCAAGCCAAGCAGCGCCTCCTCTGATTAAAAAAATACAGATTTCTGGAGTGGAAAATGGCAAGACTGTCAAGAATGCTGTTTCCCATTTGGTACATAAACACTGGTTAGGGATGTGAGATGCTCTCCCACACTGTGTATCCAGCCACCAGCCAATCTTGAGAAAACTTGTCCTGAGAGTTTGCCTCATAGTCCAATCTTAAAGCCAGCTATGAAAAATACAATCAATGACACAACCACCACCTGAACAGCTACTGGCCAGAGCATCTGAAACTTCAGTACCTTGTAAATTCTAAAACACACTAAAAATATGAAGTTGAGAAACAGTCATCAGTTGCTGCACTTCCCAAGTCTTCAGGATGTATTAATCTACTATGATTTCCTACAAATCACAGGAAGTGAGCAGTATTTGATGCACTGGTGATAATAGTGTTTTCCCGATTACAATCATGTAACAAGGGCCTATTCAGTTCAATGGATTACATGCTATGGTGTTTTAAATTCTGGAACAGCAACAACAACAACAAAAAAAACCGTAAGTGTTGAAAGTTCACCATGGGAATGCTGATCAAGGAAAAAAAAACCCAAAATCATGGAAAAAATTCCACTCTATAAAATTCTAACTGTGGTGTTTCTGCATCAACATCCATTTTACTTTTAAGCCTAGAGTCTTACACTGAATACATACTTTGGAACCAGCTACATGCAAAGAACTTCCTCCTCTTCATAGCAGCACCATGAACTTTGCACAGAGCTATGCTTCTTGACAAGACTGGCAACACCGTTGTTTGTAGAGGTCTATCGAGCACAAGTTTAGGTGCTTTACAAACGTACAGTAGTGAGTTGTGTCCTTGCATTCTCCTTCTGCAAAAATAACAACTGATTAATTAGCTGGATTTATTAAACATTTTATTTTATTTTGGGTACAGTCCTACGTTCTCATCAGCATCAGGAATTCCCAACGTAGAAGCTCTCTTCAGGGATGCAGCTTGGCAACAACAAATTTACATACTTAATTGTCTGGGAAATCTAGAGGCTAATTGACCTACTTAGGGTCAACACAGTTAGTATGTGTCAGAGGAAAGGCTTAAACACAGGTGTTCTACTCTACCACATTGCTGCTCAATGGGGAACATTTTCATGAACAATACGTTCATTTTAATTAAAGGTATTAATAGGCAATGTGGCACAATGGATATGGAACTAGATTTGAATTCAGAGGGACCCACGTTCAAATTCTGCTTCTGACCAGTTCTGACTGTGATCCTGGGCAAGTCATAATCTCTGAGTGCTCTAGGCAACTCTCTTAAACCAAACATTTCAGAGAAGCTGTGGACCCCTATTGGTTGAAGCAGTTTCGTAACCTGAGACTTCCCCAAGTCAGTGAAAACCCTATCCCTATCCTTATCCCTATGTGCATTTAGTAGTGTGATTTATTATTAAATAATAAATGCATAATTGATGAATAAGCCACACATTAAAAAACTCTAGTTCTAAAGGGTTGTATTTCTACAAACCTTTCAACTAACTAGTCAACACAGAATAAACATAATTAAACTCTCTAGTTACAAGTCCATATGGTAGTCATTGGTACTTTACAGTACTGACAAAGTACTTTACCTCTGCAGTGACCTGAATTCCAGGCCTCTTTTGGTTAAAAAAAGATTCAGTTTAATAGCCACATCTTACTTCTTTGGTTGCTGCACAGAACAATTATTTATGCTGGCACTTGTAGGAGTCTCTTCAAAGCTGACGCACCTTCTCAGTGCTGGGAATGGAGATTGTTGGAAAGCCTGGCCATTGTTGGTAGTAAAACCAAACACCAAAGAATATGTGCTAGTGAACCAGACATGCCTTGAGGGTTTATTCAGGATTTTTTCCTCCAAAGAGTCTGAAGTCTGGCCTGGAGCCAAAATAGTCAGTCCCCCTCATTACATTTTAATGGATAGGAAACAACAAGTAAATCAATAGATTGACAAAAAGATTAAAAAAAAAAAGTGAATGGATGGTAGCCTTAGAGGGGAAGGCTCAAGCAGCTTTAAGATGTATTATACATTATCTTGGGAATCCTTACCCGAGACAAAAGGCATTACTTTCTATCAAGCCACTCAAATCATCTTCAACCCCCAAAGCCAACTACCATAATAATCATATAGTAGCAAGTAGGATTCATACCCGGAATGACTTAATGACAAGTCGAGTGCTCTTCACACTCACTACACCATTCTGAGGACCATGAAAAGTACTTAAAATGGGTACATACTACCACAGGAAGTGACATTGCAGTGCTTCCAGGTCACTGGTCTCTGTCTAGAACCGCAGTGGTGAGCTGCCACAGGTCGGTTGCTTTTTCGGTGTACGCATTCCACTTTCCGGGATTGAAACCCATTGCCACAGGCTGCCGTGCAGGGCTTCCAAGGGCCTGTGCGCCAGTATACATCACACGGCTCAGAGGAGCAGTTTCTTCTCAGGTTGGATCTAAAGGGAGAAAAGTAGGAGAATCAGGGAGATTTGGAGGAGGAGGAAGAGTAAGCACTTTTCTGGAACACTGTTTTACCTTAAAACTACTGGGTAATCCCGACACTTAGACTCCTCCCACCAATTTTTTTTAAAGTTGTGATATTAGGATAGGAATTCAACTGACATTTGCCTTGGTGCTACCTCTGAAAATAAAGGTTCTTTCTCTAAGGAAATGAAATTTTCAGGTGAGTGTTTTCTCTGCTCGAGGAAACAAAACTTTGTTTTCAAATATCCTGCATTTACCATATTCTACCCAATTTACCTCCAACTTCCTCAGATAAAACAATCACATAATGTAGTTGGGCAAAGGGCAGGAGGAGGAAATCTAATCTAATCTAACAAAAATATCAAAGATTCAAAGGAAGAAGAGATGGAGAGAGGTAAGGAAAGCAAAACAAAGTAGGTTAATGAACACCTCAGAAGCGAATATCAATTGCACTCATTTCAAGGTAGGGATGGGGATAGGGAGCAAGCATCTTCTGCTCAGACGTCAGAATGAGGCATGGAGTCCTCCAGTTGTAAGATGAAATGGATTGGCTAGGGATCTAGGGAAGTCAAAAGTAGGGTGCCAGATAGAGGAAATAAGGAAGAGGGCTAAGGACTTGCTCTAAAGAGGTAAAAAAAAAAAGACTTCTACTCTCTTCTTCACTGACTTCCATGAAACTACACTATTGAGAGAAATTATTATTCTGTTATATCAATTATTAATCGTGGTCCACCCTTCTATTTTCTGTGAAGGGCCAACTCCTGTTAAGGTCAGTCAGTCTCTGAAGGGCATGGCTGACTGAAGAGATTTCTCCTAGCCCTCAAGGAACATGCTTGTTAATTTGGGTGGGACTCCACCCAACTAAGAGTCTGAGAGAAATGATTATTAATAACCAACGAGTTGGGAAGATCCAGAGTTTCCCCCTTTTTCTAAAGTTCTCGTTTCAAAAGCTCAATCTCGGAAGGCTGAATTAACTATCTCCTCTCCCATCCAACCTTATATGGAATTTAATCTAAGGTAGGGAAGTCCACTGTGCTCTACACTAGTTAGGGTGGGGATAAATTCTTTGAATAGATTGTCCAAGGTGGGGGCAATTTAGAAGTAAATGACAAAATCAAAGTTCATTAGAATGGGTCCAGCCCCTCATTGTAATATTCATTCCAATCAGAGCTGATTGCTCCCCTCAGGAACACACCTCTTCCAAGGGCATGTGAGCCATGAGCTCCAGCCATGATTGTCTTTGGCATTTGAGAGTATACTGACCTCTTTCATTTCTAAACTGATTAATTAGATTGACTAGAAATTATGTCTCTTGAACTTTTAAAAAGTCACAAGTCCTAATTTCTGTTTATTTAGAGTACAGTCTGGTGGAGCCCTTACCCTGAGAGAGGCAACCTCTGTCCTTGATCCCTTCCATTAGAGTTTAAGGTGACCCAGCTTGTGAAGAAGAAAACTAGCCAGAGAGGTCTGGATGGAGATGGCTTTCCTTTGCCCAGATTGCTGGAGGATGCTGAGTCTCACCATGAAGCCATGTTCTCAGTAGGAGGAGCTGAAGACTTTTAGATCACCTCCTCATTAAATGTTCGGAGTTGATTTTCACTTGTGAGGGGAATTCCCTTTCAGAAGGGATTTAAGGCATTTCAGGGTCTCCCTTGGTGTCTTTGGTTACTGAGAGAAACCACTGAGAGTCAATTTATTGATTGCAGTCTAGCCTAATTAATAAATTGATTATTAATTAGCCAGAAACTCTGTCCCTTGGGGTTTTCATTCATCTCACTATCCTGATTTCTCTTCTTACCACTCTGTTGTCCTGTTTCCTTCACTGGGTCTTTTTTCTCTTCTTACCCTTTATAAGATTTTTACAAAGTTTTGTCTTTGGTACTTTTTTTCTTTCTTTCTAAGCAATCTTCTTTAACAATCCCATTCGTTCCCTTGGTTTTATCCAACACCCTTTCATGTGGATGGATTACAAATCTCTCTGTTCAGTCCCCATGTCTATTGTGTTCTCCAGTCCTGACTCTCATTTCCAACTTCACCTGAATAAAATCTCAAACTAAAATCATATGAGTTTCCTTTACCTCAGATCAACTTTCATTTTTTTCCTATCTCTCAGTAATACCAATACAATCAATCAACATGTATTTAATAAGTTCTTACTACATGCCAGGCACTGGGCTGGGCTAGTTGCTGAAAATACCAAAAAATAATAACTATTTTTATAATAAATTCCTGCCTGTAAGGTGTTAGGACCATTAAGGGGTCTCCTGAATTTGTCTTTTTGAGTTGCCATATTTTTCCAGAAACACTGGACCCACAGCATGCAGGAAGCCCTGAATGTGCCAAGGATAGTGCCTAATCAGCTGACATAATTTGTTGTTTGCATCCCAAACTGGACTCCCTGTGTGTCCTCGGGAGTCAAGACGGGTACCAGTTGAGGGCAGCTAGGTGGTGCAGTGGATAGAGCACAGGCTCTGAAGTCAGGAGGACCTGAGTTCAAATGTGGCCTCAGACCAAACACTTGGCACATATTAGCTGTGTGACCCTGGGCAAGTCACTTAACCCCAACTGCCTTAAAAAAAAAAAGATGAGCACCAGGTCATTCTGTAATTGTGCAGCTAGGACCCTTGAAGATAAAGAGACCATTACTTCTTCATGGTTTAGTAGTTCCCAAGGGAAAAGAATGTGGCTTTTACCATTGCCTTGCTCTTCCCCTTTGGGAGGAGTTTTGTCCTTTTCAAACCTTTATTGCACCTTTTCCCCCTCCCATGCCATGCCCCTTCAGGTAGAGATTTCTGGTTAGTAGAGATTTACTCCTTCCTTTGTCCTGCTTTTATAAAAATGCAAACTTCTGTATGGATTGTGAACTCTTTAGGTTCCACATACATGTTCACTTCTCTTGTACTAAACCTATTTTTCATGTAAATTTTATGAAATTGTGACTGTTAAAGAGCTTGTGTAGCATGTAAATAATAGGAATATACAAATCAGTGGAGTAGATCAGGAGGGTCAAACTCAAATAACTTACTCCCCTCCATGCACTGTCTAATCTCTGGACCTTGACCAACCTGCTGCTCCTCAAACATGATTCTCTATTTCTTGTCTTCGTGCCTTCGTATTCTTGTTCCTTCTCCGGCCTAGAACACTCTGCACCTTCACCTCTCTGTGCCTCTTCGTTTCCTAGACTTCATTCAAGACTCGCTTCAAATCCCACCATCTGTGAGAGGATTTTTCGGCTCCTTCCTAGCTACTAATTAATGCCTTTCCCTTTCAGTTTACCTTCATCTACTCTGTAAGTGTCTTGTATGTACCTAATTACTAACCTGTCGTCTCCCCCACTAAGCTATGAGCCCTGAGTGCTTAATGCAGTGCCTGCTATAGAGTAAGAGCTTAATAAGTACTTTAAAATAATTAATTAATTAATTTTTAATTTATGGAATAAAACAAGCATTTCTAGAACATAGTATAATAAAATAATACATAGTATAGTTTGTATGATTAAATATATATAATAAAATAATTATATATAAAACATATAATAGTATAATTTGCACAAAAGTGCAAATCTATTATTTACAACTTGCTGTTCCTTTTAAATATATAATAAAGTTATAACATAAATTTCTTTTTTCCCTTCTCCCACCCTAGAGATGGCTACCATTAGACACAAATATGTATATATGTAAAATGAGTCTATATATATCAGTTCTTTCTCTGGATGCAGATAGCATTTTCCTTTTTATGACTTTCATAGTTAATCTGGATATTTATAATAGTAAAAAATGACTTAGTTGTTCAGTTATTCTTAGAACAATATTGCTGTTAATGTATACAACGTTCTCTTGGCTCTGCTCATTTTGTTCTTCAGTAAGTATTTCATGCAAGTCTATCCATCTTTTTCTAAGATTATTGAGCTCATCATTTCTTATGGCACAATAGTATTCCATCACGATCATATACCACAACTTGTTCAGGCTGAACAAAATAAGTACTTGCTGACTTACTGCCTGGTAAAAATTGATATTTATAACTGAAAGCTCTATTAATAACAGACTATTTCAGACATGACAGTGAAAGGCCTTGAGATCATGCCACATGAAGATGAATAGAAGGAATTGGGCATGTTTGTCCTGGGGAAGAGAAAAAAGTTGGGGAGAGGAATGGCCATGAAAACTCCCTTTAAACAGCAGTCACATGGAAGAGGGATTAGACAGTTTCTGCTTGGGCACATATTGTGGATCCAGAAACTGGTAAGAAAAAACTTCCTAATAATTAAAGCTACCCAAAAATGAAATAGGATGGGGCGTTGAGAGGTAGTGAGAAGGATCCCTTTCACTTGAGATCTCTATGCAAAAGCCGCATGACTGCTTGTCAAAGATGTCATTGAAAAGGAAACTAAGATAGTACGAGTTTAAGTGATCTGCCCAGGGTATAGAAATAATAAGAATCTTTGGTGAAACTGGAACTAAATGCTCCCAATTCTAGGTTTACTGTCTTGGCCACTATACCATGCTGTCTCTCTAATGTCTGGGTTTAGTTTCCTTTAAATTTTGAGATTCTGTGATTCAAAATCCCATCTGCAAATGATATAAATTGTTTATGGGAAGCTTTGGCTGTAAAGAGAAGTTAAATTTCATAAATAATGCTTCAAATGGTTTGAAAACACTATTTTCAAGAAGGGATATTTCTTTCTTGTTTCTTTATCTTTGAAATGGAAAGTTACCTCCTTCTGACTAGAAAGAGGAAGTTTTTGGATTTTACTTCAGAGTGTAGAGGTACCCTATGTGGTTGTAATTTTTCTTTCTCTGCTTCAGCCTTGTGAGGAGAGACGATGGGGGAGTCAGAGGGAATCACAGTCTAAGCAAGACATACTGATATCCAGAGGGCAAAGAAATCCAAACCCCAGAAGTAAGATGAAATTCTGGGGATAAATATGGAAAATGTGCTTCTTTGAGCTGTGAAGTTTTCATCAGGTAATGCAAATTCAAATCTATAACAAAGACCTACTATTTTTACTGACAGGTACTAGGCTTGTAATTCCAACACACGCCACAAGGTGGTGCCTGGAATCTAATTTTTGTTTGTTCAATGATCATTGGTGATAGTAATTATTTGGCATCTCCAAATATAGGCTCTTTGATTTGAATTGCATCCTCTGGCCCAGTAATAAAGGCATATCCTACAAAAAGAAAAGGACCTTTTATTTAATTTGCATAAAGAACTCCCAGGCAAGAAAATTCTCCCCATCAATGGAAGTCAGTACCTTCTCAGCAACTTTTCAGAATTGCCTACAGTCTCGAGAGAGTGATTTGTCCAAGGTCACACAGCCAGTCTGTATCGAGAAAAGGCTTAAACCCAGATCTTCCAGGCTTCAAGACCAACTCTCTACCTACGGTACTATACTTCCTCTTTGGATAACTAACAAAAAGGAGGAATTAAGGGAACATTTTTTTAAAAGACATTTTCTTTATTAAAAAAAAAAAACCTATACAATTAATTAAGTGCTAATTACTTCACTTTCTAACTTGTAGAGGGCACAGTTTAAAAAAATGCAACACTTATATGGGCACTTGGTACCTTTTCTTACTGAATTCAATTTTGTAGTAATTACTGCTAAATTTTATTTTAACCACTTCTTCCTATTCTCAAGAAACCGTTTAACTGATGCCTTTTTGGGTATTGCTTAGTTAAAGTTTCTGGGTGGCTTGTGGACTCTTTGTTCCTCATTCTTGCTTTGCCTACTTCAAAGCTTTGAACAATCAGGGCTTGGCATCAAAACTTTCTGCTTTGAGCCAGTTCAGCCATGAAAAGCCTTTAATCAGCCTAGGCCTTCTAATCACTGCAGTCAAGATCTTCTTTGTTTGAATTCTGCCAGTTGGAGAATAAGGAAATTTGGAAGTTGGAAGAGGTCTTGGCGGTCATCTAGCTCTACTTCCCAAACAAATGTGAGAATCCCTTAGATACAATCCCTGATCGAGGCGTGAACGTCCTCCACTCGTGAGTGGGACAGCTTTCTATGGAGCCCTTTGGTCAAAGTTACTGTAGACCTTCTAACCATGTTGTGCCCACTGGAGCAATGCAGAATAGTTTTACTGCCTCCTCCTAATGAAAGCCCATCAAATATTCTAATGTTATCATGTCCCAAGCAGAATATTGCACGGATGTCATCTATATCCCATGTCATGTAGTTTTTCTTCTGGATTCTGGATGCCTTTCTATTTATTTATTCATGTTCTTCTAGCAACTGATTGCACAGTGAATAAAACTGCTGTACTTAAGAGTCAGGAAGACCAGAATTCAAACACTTACTAGCTGTGTGATCCTGGGCAAGTCGCTTAATCTCTGCAGAGCTTCAGTTTCCTGAACTGTAAAATGAGGATAATAATAGAACTTATCTCCCAGGATTGTTGTGAGGATCAAAAGAGATAATATATGTAAAAGCGCTTAGCACAGTGCCTAGCACATAGTAGGCTCTTGCTAAATGCTAATTCCTTCCTTTCTTCCTTCCCTTCTTGAAATCTTATGTCCAACCAGAACCTAATACTTCAGATGTGGTCAGATCAGTGCAGAATACAGGGATCATTGCCAAGATCTGGATGCTATCATGAACATAATTTGAGACAGTGTGGGCTTTTTTCTTTTTTTAAAGCAGCCACATCATACTTTCTGTTTATGTTGAACTTGTGGTTAAACTTCTCAGGTCTCTTTACATGAACTACTCCCAAGCTAGGTCTTTTCCCATCCCACACTTGTGCCATATATATATGTCAGATATTATGAGCTATGAGAACCCTTAGTGGAGTAGGTCCAGCAGGACAAGGTGATGATAGCACCTGAAGTCGTCAGTGACCTTGTGCATGGAGATGGACTATCTGAGGGATAGCGTACCCAAGATCTAGACAGGTAATGTTTTATTGCTACTTTTCTTACTGCACTATATCATTGAATGCCTTTTGACTTGAATTGCATCTCTGGCCTAGTAATAAAGGCAAACACATTGGTGGGGACTCGTGAGCTGTGGGTTTGAGGGGATGCAGACTCACAAAGTATGCTAAATCTGGGGACTGGGGGGTGAGTTGGGGGAGGAGCACCGAGCTGCCATTTCCCTATTAGCTTTCCCTTCTAATTTCTCATTCAGTGCCTGTGGCATTCTACTCAAGACTCTGGTTCAAGCTGACACCAATCCTCTAACTGGCACTCTTTAGAGAAGTTCACAAGTTTACTATCATCCAACACATACTGCTTCAGCTTACCTATTTGGGGGTAGTGGATCATGGTGGGATCTGGGCCCTGATCAACCAACCAGAGAAAACAATAACAATGGCTAACATTCATATGGTACCTTAAAGTTTGGAAAGCTCTTTACATGTGTTAGCTCACTTGAACCTCACAACTCTTGGAGGTTGGTACTATTATTCCTAGTTTATAGATGATAGAACAGTCGCAGAGAGCGTGAATAACTTGCTTAGGGTCATCAGCTAGCAAATATCTGAGGCCAGAGTCCAACTCAGGTCTCCAAGTCTAACGCTGGATCCATTGTGCTACCTAGTTGCCCCAGCCCTCGCCCCTCTCCAGGACTAAACCTGGAACCCTCCTCACCTCAGAATCCACTTCCATGCGTGGAGGCTATACCTAGTCTTACCTGAGCCAATCAATCAACATTTATTAAATGCTTACTACTGGCAACGTACTATGCCAAGGATACAAGACAAAAATGAAAGAGTCCCTGTCCTCAAAGAGCTTACATTCATTTTAACAAAACCTTCTGAGAAAACAATGCCTTAGTCTTCTGTTACCAAGTGCCTACAGAAAGGCCAACTTTGACACCAAAGCTCCTGGTGAAGTACCAAGAGTGTGCCCCTAGCCTCAGTCTCTTTCAGAGATAATGGATGTGGAGGCCTCTTGTCTCAGAATCTAATGTCACGTGTAAAGGCAACACCCACACTTTCCCTAAACCATAGCTGACTATGAACAAAGATAAGACAAAGGAAAAAGGGATTCAAAGACAGAGTAGAATTAAAATATAAAGTCCTTGAGGGCCAGGACTATTGTTAATTTGTGCTCAGCACAGTGCCTGGAATGTACTAGGTGCTTAATAAATGCTTGATTATTGGTTGAGTACAGTACACAGCTACATATGGCCAAATGTAGGGTCAAGATTGTGATGAGAAGGGGCAGCTCGGAAGTGCAGTGGATACAGCGCGGATGCTGAAGTCAGGAGGACCTGAGTTCAAATCTGGCCTCAGACCAAACACTTGACACTTGCTGACTATGTGACCCTGGGCAAGTCACTTAATCTCAATTACCTAAATAAATAAATAAAAATAAACAAATAAGCAAAAAAAAAAAGATTGTGATGGGAAGAAGGATGACGAAGAAGTGAAGGTCCCTCTGAGAAAAATACCTTAGCCTTTGCTACCCTTTGGCACCCAGACATCAGGCCTCTTCTCTGCTTGATCTCCAACCTTGGTCTCACTGCCATGACCTTGTTAAGGTACAGGTTCTTAGATTCTAGTTCTAATTAAGAACCAAGTACATGACAAGTGTATGAAGCATCTCCTGTGTATCATTCCTTGTTTGGGATGTCAGAATGGCAGTGAGTGTGGTTTTACCAATCCAAATACTCAGCCCAATAATTCCACTGCATCAACTACAGTGATATGCTGGCAAATATTTAACAATAGGTTTTCCAAAAAAGCAGGACAAATGTTTACATTTAATCTACATTATTAACATTTTCTCTATCACTTTTGTAAGTCTAGAAATCTCAAAACAATAAATCAAACCCTGATTTGTAGCATTTGATGATTTCTGAGAAGTAAATGCTCACACAGAAATTCAATAATTGGCTCTCAGGAGCCAGTCTGAGCTGGCTCCATCATACCAATCCACTGCTTTCTTCAGGAATGGAGCGGGATGAATAGGCTGATACTGCCTATCCTTTCACAAGATTCTGGAGAGTAGGCATCCCAGTCAACTGGTGCTTCCTCCAGTCCCTCCCACCCTCTTCCCTACAATTCAGCCACTGTCTGCTGAGGCTGCAAACAAACAATCCCCCTTTCTCTGCTATCACTTCTGCTCTCTCATCCCTATCCTTCTTATCCTTAGCCCTTCCCTGTCCCTATCCTTCTCTGCCCTCTCTTTCCATTGTGCCTTCTATAGTACCCTCATCCCATTATTTAGTTTACCATCTTTCCTTCATCTTCTGCTTCTTCCTTCACACTACTTCATGGAACCTCACTCCCTCTGAAAGACAAGGCATTCCTGACCACCTTCTGTATTCCTGGCTGCTCCTCCCCTCAAACTTCAAGAAACTGTAAGCTAGGAAGAGAAGGAAACCTACTCTTTGCTCCTCATGAGAACCTGAAGAACCTTGCTCTGGCACCATCACTCAGCACCTTTGATTTGTCTAAATCATTCTGAGCGAGGTCCCAAACTCGTCTCCATGTCTCTCTCCCCTTTCTCAAGAAGTTTAGTACCACTCACAGTCTTCCTTTCTGGTCCAACTTGTGCCTTCCTGCTTAGCATATTTAAGGATTTTAATATACACACTGATATTCCTCCTCAAACCCCCTGGTCTCTCACTTAAAAAACTCCTCAACTTTTTTTTTTTAATAAGGCAGTTGGGGTTAAGTGACTTGCCCAGGGTCACACAGCTAGTAAGTGTCAAGTGTTTGGTCTGAGGCTGGATTTGAACTCAGGTACTCCTGACTTCAGAGCCGGTACTCTATCCACTGTGCCACCTAGCTGACCCTAAAACTCCTCAACTTTCATGGACTGCATCTTCACTCTACTCCAGCCACAGGCCTGGCCACACATTAGATATCACCATGACCTGTAGTCGTGCTCTCTCCAGGAACTGTGAAATTCCCTTCTCATCAGAGCTAGAATCATTCCATCTCTCTGCTTCATTTCTCCTAAATCTATTCTTTGTTATCACAATGACCTCTAGTTTGTTCGTTTATTCCAGTCTATCACCGCTTCTCTCATCATAGTTTGGGTTCTAGAGCCGATCAGATAACTGTACACTGTCCTCATTCCAAAGGCATTTATTAAGATTCGGGAGGAGAAAATGAGGCTGGTGACTTTGCACAGCCCTCCCTCACTTAAATCCAATTCACTTGCATGTAGTGGCATCAGCTCCCTGATGCATTTGTTATGTGTCTGGCACAGTGCTAAACACAGAGGATTAAAAAAAAAAAGACAAAAACAGTCGCTACCCTTAAGGAGTTTACATTCTGATTCCCCTCTATCTGTGAGTTCCTTACTGCTTTGTCCCACTGCTCTTCATAAACCAGTTAAAGCCTGTGTTTGGGTTACCCATCTCCCCCTTCCTTCCTCTGTTCCTATTCTCATGCTGCTGAATGCTGCCAGCAGAACACACAACCACACCACTACATATTTATGCAATCTGACTTCAGTTGAATACTCACTGCTGCATGACAGTTCACTTATTCTTCCTTTATCAATTCTCTCACATGCCCCGCTATGTGAAGGTTTGGTTATGACAATCCACCTATTCTTGAGCCCCCTGATGCCACTCTTCCACCACTCCCTCTCAGCAGAACTCCAGACTGTATTTTATGGAGACAAATCCTTCTGCTGTAAGCACACTGCAGCTTTTGATACTATCAGCTATCCCTTCTCTCTTTAATAACTTTTTTTTTTTGCAAGGCAATTGGGGTTAAGTGACTTGCCCAGGGTCACGCAGCTAGTAAGTGTCAAGTGTTTGGTCTGAGGCTGGATTTGAACTCAGGTTCTCCTGACTTCAGGGCTGGTACTCCATCCACTGTGCCACCTAGCTGCCCCCTAATTACTCCCTCTTTCTCTGGCTTCTGTGGTATAGCTTTCTCCTTGTCCTTCTCTTCCCCACCTAACAATTACTTCTCAGTCTCCCATGCTTCTTAAAAGTGGTTCTTTTCCAAAACTCTGTTCTAGGCCTTCTCTTCTTTCTTTGAGTTCTCAGTCATCTTTGCTGCTCCCATGATTATCATCTCTATATAGACACCTCCTAAATCTGTATATATAACTATGATCTCTCTCCTGAGCTTCAGTTCCCATATCACTTGGTCTAGTCTATTGGACATTTCTACCTGAATGTCCCATCAATATCTCAATCTCAACATCTCAAACCCAACAGAATTCACTGTAGTTCCCTCAGTCTACCCCTCCTTCAAATATGGTGCTTTTCTTTCTGTTAATAACCTCCTAGGGGATTATGAAGAGCAGTGGAATCTCCAATGTGTTCATTTTAATGACTTTATTTGAATAATTCCAAATTGCTTTCCAGAACAGTTATACTAATTCATAGCTACATCAACAATGCACTAATGTGCCTGTCTTTCCATGATGCCCACCCCCCTGCCCCAACATTGCCTGTTTCCATCTTCTGTCAGCTTTCCCTATTTGCTGGAAATTAGGTGAATCCTCAGGGTTATTTTGATTTTCATTTCTTATCATTAGTAATTTGCAGTATTCTTCCACATGGCTGTTGATAGTTAGCAATTCTTCATTTGAGAACTCTTCACTGATATCCTTTGATCACTTCTCTATTGGGAAACAAGATGATCCTTAAATTGCCTTGAAATTATAAAGTATTATTTAAACATTGCTAATAAATTGAGATGAAAGAGTATTTCCAGTAGAACACTCCTACATGAATTGATAAAATGGAAACTTGAAACTGAAAAACTGAGGACCAGATCTCTGACACGTTTATTGGGTCTTCACCTCTAGGTAGCTCAAACAGTTTAATCAGGTGAAAAGACCACTACTACCAAGGCTCAGAAAAGCCTGTGAGATGCTGGAAGGGCATTCAGCGTTAAGGCAACCTGAAGACTTTCAGCTTAAATAGTGGAGGCATGGACCCATCTCAGAAAGAAGAGAACTCTAAGACCTGAATTCTGGGTGAGTTAGAAAGAAGTATTCTAATCAAGCCAGAGGACAAGATCAATGTCAGGTTTGAGTTGTAGCTGTTAAAAAAAAATAAGTACCAGTCACAAAGGTGTACATATTAAACATGTATTAAATACTTATTGTGGAAAGCACAATGCTAGGTCCCAAGTGACAGTGCAGAGGATACAAAGGTTAAGTTTTAAAAATACTGTTCTTCCTCGAGGTGTTTACAATCTAGGAGGTGGAAAACAAGACAATGTATATATAATACATTGTGTATTACAAATGTGTAATACAAAACAGAATTTAAGTATATACAAAAGGCTTAAATTTAGAGGAGGTAGACTTTCACTTTCAGGCTGAGAAGAGGCCAAGAAATATTACATGAAGCTTCCATTTTAAATTGGATCCTTGACTTTTCAAGTTCAGAATTTTTATTTTATACATTCATTGAGGTTTGATTTTCTGGAAAAAATCTTTCCGTCATCTTGTAGCTAATGCTTATGTTTATAATGTCTACCATACTGCTGAATAATTGTGCTCCTCTATTTTAATAAAAAGTTATATTTTTGTAAAAACAAAAAAAGAATAATGATTGGTGCTCTATATTGATGTCACTTAAGTCCTGGACCATTTCAGAACTGAATCCTCAATTGTAACAGTTATCTTGTTTTGCCACTAGATGGCGACTGTGCATTGGGTCAGCTTATATAGAAATTATTAGCAAGCTGTTCCATTAAAAGTAGGCGTTTACAATTTTAAAAGCTAGACATATTCACATTCCCACTAAGAACAACTTTATATTAACAAAACACATACTGCTGCGACTCGCTGTTAATATATGCAATTACAACTTCCTTCAGGGCAATTATCTAAGGAATTAGGACTCTAAGTGCCTCAAGCTCCTCTCTTCTATTATAACTATTCCTCTAGTTCACAATCAGGGTGGCTAGGTGGCGCCACAGTGCACAGTGCTGGGCCTGAAGTCAGGAAGACTCATCTTCCTCCGTTCAAATCTGGCCTCAGATACTTACTAGCTGTGTGACCCTGGGCAAATCACTTGACTCTGTTTGCCTCAGCTAGAGAAGGAAGTGGTAAACCACTCCAGTATCTCTGCCAAGAAAACCCCAAATGGCATCACAGGGTCAGACAGGTAAATAACAAAAAACTTACAATCTACCAGGCAACAACAATGTCCATGTAATTAAACTTACATATCCCCGTTGAAGCTCCTACCTTTGAAAATATACTGCCACAAAGTCCTGGTGTTCTTGCTTATTAGGACAAGTTCATAACTGTTTCTCAGTAAAAGCCAAGCCTCTACCTGTTTATGCTAGCAGGAGAATACTACCACAGACTTAGAGCTAGAAGGTACCTTAAAAGAAAAGCCACTTGTTAGATTGTCATTGCGAGCATTTCACACCTCAGAAACTGGAAAATGCTACAAATCACAGTTTGATTTACTGTTTTGTTGATTATCTAGACTTGAGAAAGTAATGGAGAAAATGTTGACAATACAGATTAAACTTAAAAGTGAAGCCTGCTTTTTGGAGAGCTGGTTGTTTAACATTTACCAGCACACCTCTGATTAAAAGCCATGAAACAAATATCCTTTTTCTAAAGATAAGGAAAATGAGGCCCAAAGAGTTTAAGCAGTTTGTTTAAAGTATGTTGTAAGGAGCAGTAGGTCTTTAACTTCAAATGCAGTATTCTTTTCACTATGTCATGTTCCTTCTAATTTCTTAATGTTGGCCTTGCAATTGTGTTCTTCTACTCAAATATGATCTAGGTATCTTCTCTGCTTCTCACTAATCAACAGAAAGGGACATGAATTCAAAGTACCAGATGCTTTTGATTCCTTAAGTATTTCCCCCACCTATCCATTCTGTTCTTCTGTTGTGTAGAACTACCAGGGTGGGGAACCTGCAGCCTCCAGGCCACATGTGGCCAGGTTCCCCACCCCTGAACTAGACCATATGGTCATAAACATGGACCCAAGACTTACAACTGTGACATTCACTGTTACTTTATAGGTTTGGCTTTCCAGGTCAGTTCTAAAGAGATTATTGCTTTTTCTCCTAAGAATTTTGCTTGCCTTTAAAACAAGTTAACTGTATGGTACTACTAGACACTGGGGATACTGGCAAAGGAAGAGGGAACAGCTGTGTACCTGAGAGGCTACATGGGGACATGGCAACTCTCAGCTACAGATAAGTCCCTGGGCACCTTCAGAAGTGTCAAGACGTTCCCTTAATGATGGCAATGGAGAGAAGGTATGGTAGTTGAGACAATTCCCTATATGAGTGACATTAGTGCAAAGATCCCTGGTGTGAATAAGAGAGGGAGAGAGAAAGAATATGGATGGTATGACTGAGTCATTGTGAGATTAGGAAATATATGGCAGACAGAGAGGCAAAGTACACAGCAACTGTATGTGAGTGGCTCTACCGCAGCAGAATGAACCTGGACATGACAGGATGTGACAGTACCAAAGGAAGTAGTCTAGTATCTAGGCTGAGGAAGATGATGTGGGTGATGAAATTTAGGGTGAGGGTGATTATGACTTTGTCCTGAGGGTGCTGAAATATAGAGGAAACACCCTCTAAACATTAGTCAGTCCTTTAGCCCTACAGAAACAACTCAGTCTAGCACCTAGTTAAAAGTAATAATTAGTTAAAATAGGAAAGCAAAGTCCTTCCACAGGAGATCCTCCACAGTCCAGGGTCACACTGCCATGAAACACCACCTTCCCTCCCCCACCACAATCCCTCCACTCCTATTGAGGAAAAGGTGTTGTCCTGGTGTCTCCTACCAATCTCCACTCACCTTCCCAACTCAATTTTCCTTTAAAAATTGTCTTGAGGGAATATTTTCTACTGCTTGCCCCTAGATTAAAGAATTGAAAGTTATGGCTCTGCCTACCACATAATGATAACACTTTGACAGTGAGGCTGAAAAACGTCCAAATAGATTCTGTATATTTGAATTTCACATTTCTGAGGGAGCTGTAGTCTCTAGATGGGGAGAAAAGGAGTGCCTGGGGAGGGGGAGGGAGCAAGCACCCAGAGCTCAGGGCATAAGTGAAATCAGCCTAAGTATGGGTGGGCCTGTGACAGATATATCACAGGAACAGAGGATTTGAGGGGTAGAAGACCTCAGAAGGCATCTCGTACAACCCTCTCATTTCACAGAGAAGAAAACTGAGTCCCGGAGAAGTGGTCTGACTAGTGCCTGAGGAAATGAAGACCTGGCTAACTGAGAGGGATATTAGGAAGCTTTTCCTCAGTGATATTTTAGCTTTCACTTAGACCGCCGCAGCTCCCGGGCTGTCAACAGCTTGTATTTCCTAATGCTGCTTCTCCTCTCTTAGCTCTGCTTGCCTCTCACACATAGATAGAAGCAGAAAAAAAAAGCCATTTATTGTGTCTCTTTGTTTACAAGCATAAACCCTGTAATTGTCTTTTTTGTACATGTCTAGGGAATGATTTTCTACTTTCTTAACCTGAGCTCTTTAAAGTCAATGCTATTACTTAGAATTCATATCAGATTACAAATTGCATCCTCAGTGCTTGGAGTAATGCACATCTTGGGCACCGCACAACAATAGGGCAGACAGAGTGTTCATGAGACAGATTTTAAAAACTCACATTTAACCAGAATACAACTGAGGTCCTTAATAAATGCTTGCTGGCCTGAATCATATTCACTTTGAAATGGGCCCATTGAAGTGATTACTCCCACAGGGTGGTCTCTATATCTTTTTTAATGTCTAAAGAAACTGCTGCTGAAGGAAAGAACAGTATTCTAAAAAGTGATTGTTCAGTATGAACTTTGTATTATAAAAAGATAAAGCAACTTTAAATCACTTCAATTTCAGCCATGGTACTATGGATAGACTGTTGCTTTGGGAGCCAGAGGACATGGATTTGAATTTCATTTCTACTTCTTTTTACCCACAGATACAACACACCCATACATATACATGCATGTGTTGTGTATATGTATACATGTGTGCATGCATGTATATATGCGTACCATACATACCTATAAATAGATATGTATTTATATCACACATACAAATATACATACATGTGTGTATATGTGTGCGTGTATCTATCTAAGCCTTGGAAGACTCCACATCCAGCACTCTATTCACTTTGTCCCATTGATTTCTAAGGAGAAATTCAAACTAACATTGCCATTTGACACCCATGTGACCTTGCACAAGTGACCTCTCTGAACCTCAGTGTCCTCATCTGTGAAATGAGGGTGTCAGATTTGATGAGCTCTAAGGTCCCTTCCAGTTCCAAACCAGTGCTCCTATGACAATTATGAACATCACCAGGAATAAGAGATTCGACCCATCTTGGCACATGGCTCGTACCTCTTTCTTTCATCACAGTCCATGTCAGATATTGCTGAGCCATTGGGATGCTGACAGAGCACAGGCAGACGCTGCATCTCCTGGGCATGGCCCAAACACTGTCCAGGCAAACACTGAAATTGAAAAATAAGCAATGTCCTAAAAAAGGTAAAAGCAAGTTAGCCTCCCATTAGTGTGTTGGTTAGCTGTTTGTGCTGAGTTTATAAGCATTGGAAATTATTAAAATTACATCATCCTCCGGGTCCATCAGGTTTCATATTAGATCAGCATTGTAGACACAATATATTTATCCCAATTCTTCCTTCTGCTTGGAAGATAGTAAGTGATCCCAAATACTCAATGTACAAATGTACAAACAAGTAGTGTGTGCTCTGGACTGTATAGCCTTGAACTGGAAGTGGGGAAAAAGAATGGCCAGATGAAAATTTTCCCATACAGAAGTGTCTTTATTGTCGCATCCCCTTAAAGGGGTATGCGTAAACAAAGAAGTAAATAAATACTTGTGTGATATAAATATATATTTATGTGAATCGTATATGTGGTAAGTGTATATGTATATGTGGTAAATGTATATGCATACACACATGTGCCACACACACATATGCTCCAAAGCACACACACAGAAACATGTGTGAATGTGTAATGTGTGTATATGTGTATATCATATACAATTTATTCCATAACAAATACATACACTTCAATACACATATATGCACATACACATATGATATATTTGCATGTATGTATATACACATCATATATACATGCACACAATTATTTATATCATGTAAATATACATTGTATACATGTACATGTTTATGTGTGCCTATAAGCCCTGGAAGACTTGAAGTTCAGGACTCTGTTCACTTTTCATTTTGATATACTGAGTTCTACAGATGAATTCAAATTTTAAAAACTCAATGGACATTAACTAAATATTCTCTATGTGCAGAGTACTGGGGAATATGAATATGAATAGGAATCGTCAGATCAGAAGATTATATTAATTAATACAGAGCGATTGAATTTTCTTCTACTGTTAACGAGACACAAAGTCATGAGAGAATGGATGGATTACCTGGCTCCCTAGCTGAACTTCCCATTCACCACAAGCTTGTCCCAAACAACGTTTTCTGCCCAAAGGTCGATCTTTATGGGCACAAGCACTTAGAGACATTGCCTGCACAATGCCACTGGCTTTTACTCGTTCACAAGTTATTTGGCGATGGCGAAATCCGTTACCACAAGACACAGAACATTCTGACCAGTTACTTGTCAGCCACCTAAGGAATATGAGACAAAACATTTCAATTTGGATGTTAGGGATGTGGTAGGGTCACAGAATGAAATGCTGCTTTTTTCAGAAGAAAAAAAACAGTAACTCTAAAAGCGTGAGGGGTCAAGAAATTAATTTCACTTTAAGACATGCTGAATGAACATTTACAAAATACACAGTATTGGGCTAGAAACTCAAGGCAATACAATAACAAATGAGGCATTGGTTCCTGTCCTCAAAGAGCTCCTAATCTAGTAAGAGAGACAAAGTGTGTATAGGAGTGATATCTGGTTCAGCCCCTTTGACAGATGGTGAAACAAAAATCCATAAAAGGGAAGCCTCCTAAGACCAAACAAATGGTTGCAGACTCAGCTTTAGTTCACAAGTCCCCTGAATCGTGGCAAGGGCTTCCAGAGGCAGTGGGTGCCCCCTCACTGGAGGCCACCAGGCAAATGCTGAAGGGTAAGTTGTCAGGGATGTTCTAGCAGGAATTCTCATTCAGATACGGGCTGGACTGGATGACCCCTGAGGTCCTTTCCAAGTCTGAGATGATCTGATCAGTAGGGTGAGAACAACGAAAAGACAACACAAGGACGGCAGATCAAACTTTGTTGAAATAGGTCTCTCTAGGCACCAGATGGTGAATGGTGAGCAATGAAGGCAGAAAAGTGGCTTCAGTTCCCTGAGAAATAAAAGTGCTGAGATTCTCCTTTTCTGTTTGAAGGGAGCTAAACTGATGTCCGCTTTAACATTCGAAAGCATTCCGTCAGTGACCAAACCACCTGGTAATTTCATTCTTAAATCTAAGTTTTAGAAAGATTCATAGTCTTTACATTGTGTCCTGGAGCCTCTCAGTGTGGGGGTGGGGTGGGGTGGGGGTGGAGGATGGGCTACCTGAAGAGGCTCTTTAAAAGAAAGAGTGAAAACAGACACAAGAGAAAATGCACCTTGGAGGGCAGTCTCTCCAGTTGCAGGGCTGGACCAGAGTCTGTGGCTTCCGGAGGTGATCACAAAAGGTCTCATTGACTTTTTGTCTTTTTGTCGTCATGCACTGGGGGCTCTGAATGCGGCTTCCCAGGTTGCCACAGGTAGCAGAGCAGTGTGTCCATTCACCAGGCTCCCAATTATATTCTGCTGAAAAAGGAGAAAGAAAAAGAAAGAAATATTGCCACAAACTCAACTTAGAAATAGTGACTGGGGGCTCACTATGCTATGGCCTATGGACATTTGGGGGACTGAATTTCCTATAAGTCTCCTTTACATAACAGGGTCTTAAGGATCAACAAAAGAAAGACATCTTTCCTCCCCCTCAAAAATGCAATTGTCTATTTTAAATATTATTCTCCTTCCCCTGCTTTCATGCATCTACACAGTCAGGTGCAGAAGCCAAATGGGGCCCACTGGAAGACATCCATGTTCTATTACCACAGAATGGGAAAGAGGGACTGTGGCGAGCCAACCAGATGTCCCAGAAAAATCCCAGAAGGTGTAGCTATTAACCACTGGACCTCCTACTCAGATATCTTGTCAGAACACAGGAAGGGGGAAAACTAGAGAGTTGCAACTTCTATTAAAGCCACTGTCCTGGGAAGGATTTGGAGGCAAATCCCATCTTCTTAGCCAGCAGCTCTCAGGATTTTAAGCATTGGACAACAGGACTCTGGGTTGGCCAAAGCCCATTGAATCAACAGAGACAATCTGGCTTATGAGGGGGCAACAGATATTAATGAGGCCTCAAAAACATAAAAAATTTTGGGGACTTCTAGCTCTATACAAACATGCAGCATAAATCCATTAAAAATAACTTGTATAAATCAAGGATATAATTCTTAACAGTAATCCTAAAGACACAGGAGTGTAAGCATTTCTACAAACAGGATGGAATGAGATCATCTCTCCTCAGGCCAGCTGGGCCTACCTTGCTTGACACAAGGCCACACAGGTTTCCCAGCTCCAAACCAAACTCAGAGAGAGGGAAAGGAAGAGGAAAGAGGAGAAAGAGAGAGAGGCTACTGCTTGCTCCTCATTCCAGAAAAGGGAGAAAGAGATAGAGGAGGGTGGAGGTAGTGCAATGTTGCTAGGGGTTTTTCTGCCTCTCAGGAGAGAAGTGGAATGGTGTTCACTAGGAGGGGAGAGAATGCTGAAAGAGCTGAGCTAGAGTCCTCTATCTACATCCCCAACTCCTTTCTACTACTTTAGGACTAGTCAGGCCATGTTTAGTTACTTTTCTTTCCCCAAGACTCTCTACACAGTCGGCTATGCCCCACTCCCCACTCCACTGAGAACTGGAAACAAAACCATCCTTTCTGCATTGTATGTTCTGTGATATGAAGATTATCGTAAAGGTGTTGCACCTCTGAACCAAGGAGGTCTAACATGTTAATAATAGAAAGTTTCTTCCTTAATCCAGTCATTCGAGTCACTGTTGTCTAAGAATCTGTAAAGTGCTTTCTATGTACCAATGTGCCAGGCACTGAGTTAAACACTAGGGATACAAGAAAAACAAAACTCGGTCCCCAAGGAGCTCATAATTTAATGGGGCAAGCCACAGTGTAGATAAAAGATGTGTACAGGGTAAACTGGATGCAATCTCAGAAGGAGGCGCTGAGAGGAACTAGGAAAGGCTTCTTGTAGAAGGGAGGGTTTGAGCTAAGACCTGAAGGAAAGCCAGGGAAGCCAGGAGGCAAAGACAAGGATTCTACAAGGCATAAGAAAGAGCTAGTGAAAAGTCAGGAAATGGAGCATTGTGTCAGAAGATTATCACAAAGGCCAGTGTCACTGGACTGTCGCGTACACGTACCGTACTGTAGAGTACATGGAGTGAAGTCAAAGTAGAAGAAGACTGGAAAGGTAAGAAGGGACCAGGTTGGGAAGGGCTTAAAACCCCAAAAGAGAATTTGATCTTGGAGGTAATAGGAAGCCACTAGAATTTAATGAGTTGAGGAATGACACAGTCAGAGCTGAGCGTTAGGAAGACCACTTTGGCATTCAATTGGAGAATGCACTGGAGTGGGGAGAGAATTAAGACAAGAACACTAACCAGAAGACTACTGCAATAGTCCAGGCACGAGGAGTTGAGGGTCTGCCAAGAAGTTAGAAGGTAAGGATTTATCATTTGATAGTTACCACATTGCAGAGATAGGGTTATTTTGGGATCCATAGGAATAATTTAAAAATTGGCCAACATCTTGTCCATTTTAATTTCTATATTTAGTAGCAGTTGCTCTTTAAATGAGTAATTTGATGAAAAACTATGTGCCACACCTAGAGAGGAAAGAAACAGACAACCCACAGAACTTATAACTTCTAATGAAGTTTGTTGGAGGGTTTTTCCCCCTAGCAAGCAGAGGTCTCAGGAGAACTGGAGAGAGGACTGTATTGCTTCAGTTCCTCTGGTTCTTGAGTTAGGGCTCTACTAGCCATCTGGGCAGCACAGGGCCATGCAGTCTTGGATTAACTAGTTAGGGGGAGGGGAGATCCCCGATGGCTCACAGGGGTCACAGCACCAAAGATGAGTCCATAGCTTTTGCCATTTATTTAGAAGAGGTTCAACATCTGAAAACCATCAGAAATGTTTTAATTTTCTAGTTCCCAAGGATTCTAGAGAAGTGATTACTTAGATGGGATAGCACACTTAAGATGAAACTGCTCATCATTCTTAACACTATTCAGGATGCTGAAACCTATTATCTACAAAACTCATTCATTTTATGAAGAACTTAACAAGATCCTCCAAACTAAATCAACATATTCCTTGAAACTCAGTGACTTCAGTATTCCAACTAAGCACAGATCAGAAGAATAAACACTCTTTTTGAATATATGGTTCAGGATTAAGAAAAGAAAGAGACCAAACCATTGTAAAATACCAAGATGATTCATGACTGTATGCTCTTGATTTTCAATAATAAAATTAATTTGACAGAATTTAAGCTCCTTGAGGGGAAGGGGCTATTTGAATTTGGTCTTTGTAGACCTGGTGCCTAGAATATAGTAGGCACCTAAGAGGCGCTTACTGATTAGTTGGTTGAAGAGAATTAGGAGACATTCTGAGAGTACCATATTATATCGTAAATAGTGAAACTGACTGTAATTTAGTTGGAAAAGGACCGAGTAAAAGCATGATCATTTAAGAATCAGTTAGCCATGTACTATAAGCTCACTGACTAATTAGAGTAGGGATCCTTAACCTATTTTGTATCATAGGTCTCATTGGCAGTTTAGTAAAGCTTATGGATCCCTTCCCAGAATACTGCTTTTAAATAACTGAAGGAAATGGTAAATTTCACTTAGAGGTTACTGAAAATAAGGATGTAATTTTTTTCATATTGAAGTTCCTGGACCCTCTGAAATCTATCCATAGACCCCAGATTAATAAATCCTGAATAAGAACAAAGTCAAGGTGAACATCAATTTAGGAATTGGAATAAAAAAGTGAAAAGGAGACACCAGCTGAAATTACAGTAGCTCTAGTCTGACCTACTTAAACAAACTAGAGTGTAAGCTCTTTGAGGGCAGAGAAAGTTTTTGCCTTTCTTTGTATCCAGTGGTTGACACATAAGTACTTAATGCTTGTCACTTGAATGTTTGTTGATTTGATTTCATTTGAGTTGAGAGGAACATTCGCATGATTTTTGGAAACTCAGAGACATCTCAGCAGTTGGGGTTACCAGAGAAGATAGTGACAAGCAACAGACTATATGGGCAAGTAGAATAAACTATAAGTTACAAGTGGAGTATCTTATCATTCTTTAATCTGTAAACAGCTAGCTCGCTGTCAAGGGGAAGAGGCTAAACTTCACAAGGGTATTAACATTAGGCAGGAAAGGGTCTCAATATATCGATAGAGCTATGTATAAATATTTGTATGAATGTATACAAGCCACGTGAATTTCTTTCTATCCATCAAGAATGGCACTTACAGTTATAAAAACTCTACAAAGCAAACATATCCTTATTTACGTTACAAAAAGGGAAATGGCAGCTACTCACCATAGTTTAGCTGACACCAACACCATTGCCACTGGCAGGGTCCTGACCCTTCTGCAGAGGATGCTTTAAATAGTTTTGACTTTCAAAAATGGCCAACAGGTAGAGCAGGATTGTGGGGCATTTTAAACAGGCAACAGATTTACCAGAAAGAGTGACTGCAGGCTAATGATCATTCTAATATTGAACTAAAATAAGCTTCATATTAATGGATTGGAAAATAATTATAGGAACAGATTAAAAAAAAACTGGTTAAATCCTGTTGAAGTAACAAGCAGGAAATGTGAAAAACTATTTGAATTATGTGTTTTAATTAACTTCTGTGAAAAGTCTATTGGAAGTCTGTTGTCCAGTCGCTTTCCAATTGTGTCTGATGCTTTGTGACCCTAGTTGGAGTTTTCCTGGCAAAGATACTGAAGTGGTTTGCCATTTCTTTCTCCAGTTCATTTTACAGATGAGGAAATTGAGGCCAATAGGGTTAAGTGATGTGGCCAGGGTCACACATCGAGTAAGTATTTGAGGCTACATTTGAACTCAGGTCTTCCTGACTCCAGGCTCACACCCTATCAGCTGTGCTCAGTAGGAGATAAAGAGCAGGGACTGCTGATGAACATCAGAAGATATGAGGAAAAGGAGACTGCATCAGGACCTAGGCATCACTGTGTACTAAGCCCATAAGCAAGTAAGACAGAGAGAAAAGCTAACTTAACCAACAATAGTTCCTATTTTAAGAGCATTTTTAGGTTTTTAAAGCTCTTTCCTGCACAGAAGCACCAGAGACAAATAGTCTAAGTATTTTCCATTGTCGAGGATGTTCACGTTTCATTTAACCTTAGAAAGAACCAGAGAAAGGGGCCTACCCAGAGTCACTGTGTTAAAAATGAATCATATTGAAGCAGCTAGGTGGCGCAGTGGATAGAGCACTGGCCTTGGAGTCAGGAGGACCTGAGTTCAAATCCGGCCTCAGACACATAACACTTACTAGCTGTATGACTTGGGGCAAGTCACTTAACCCCATTGCCTAGCAAAAAAAAAAAAAAAGAAAAGAATCATATTCACTTTTCCATGATATGCCCAGGAATATGTATTCTCCCCACTTGTCCCAAACTAATGCACTTCATAAGAATGAATGCAGTGACTCTCTGTGCATTTAAGTATGTCTGTGTGTGACATCACATGTATACACATACCCATTCAAACTAAGAAAGGCTCTTACACATATTTTCAGACTGATAAAGTCTCTAAGTTTAGCAGATGAATGCTGGCTAATGGATCTTTGAAACCAGAAGGAATGTCCATGAGGGTTGGTGTTAACACCCCCTCAAGACCTGTGAATCAGCATTGATGAAGAGCCTAGCCTGCCACTATGCTGGGTACTGGGCATACAAAGACAGCTCCTAGCCTCGAAAGAGTTTGCATTCTACTTTGTAATGCTCATTCTGACATCATTAATTTCATAAGATGAGAGTTTAGTCCGAGGAAGAAGGGCCAGATATTAGGGTGACTCCAGGTGTATCCAGAAATACAATTCAATTCAAATCTTACTTTTGCCAGATCAGTCCATTCACTCCTAATCTAAATGACAGGTTTTGTGCCTTAAAGTGTCTAAATAATTTGCCATTGAGAACATTGAGCAAAATGAGGTGAAAAATGGGGATTTTCTTTAGAAATTAGATGCTAATCACTTCCAATAATTATAGTTCTTATAGTCAGTCACCATTCCAAATGATTTTTCCCTTCTCTTCTGACACTTGGTACCAGATGAGGTACTACATGATGCTGACAGATTTTTATGTGATCACAGAAGGAGCCAGATTTAGCTGTAATAACCAAAAATAATTGATAGCTACCAGCTGTGTCCACAGTCTCCCTCAAACAGCACATAATGAATTCTTTAGCTTATTGTTTTTCAGGCTTTCTTTCTTAGTTCTGAGTTTTTTGTTTTAAGCTGCATAAAGGGCTATTTGCAAAGTAGAAACAGTTACATTTATTGACTGTCACTGTGGCCTGGAGATTGTTTATTTAAGTACAGCAGCACCTGCATCCCACCAGGGCAATCCCCTTGCCTTGCCCACTTTAGGTGAGGCTCTCTCTGGTTTCTTCATCTCTTTAAAAATTCTTAAATGATGAGCCATTTGAGGGTTCAGAGTACATCATGATAAGTATTAATAACCCGAGGATTTTTATTAAAATTACCCAATAACATGGTATTATGATAGGCATCTGGAGATCTTTGCAACCTAGCTGCTTGTCTTTGGGCATCAGGGGTGGGACGGTGAGAACCTGCCGCCAGATTCCAGGATTCGACTCCCAGGAGGACTAGGTTTGGGGCTCTTGGTTTTTGGTTTGGGGAAGGAAGGAAAGCAGGGGATGTGGTGTGAAGGAGAAGGAGACTGGGACTTGAAGGATGTAGGATCCCCGATCAAAATCATTTGCTGAGCGCATTCTACCAAGTGAAGGTTAATTGGGATCAACTAGACTAGAGTGTCAGATCTATGCATCATTCTCACCTTAGTGTCAAAGCTTCTTTAATCAGATCAATACCTAGTTGAGAAGTCTCAATGAATGGGAGTTGTTTTGGAGGTGTGGGTGAGGAGAGGGGGTAAGTGTTGCTTGCTCCAGGTGACAGAGCGTCTTGGGACTGGGTTGAGTTCAGAGCATAGTGATTATTAATAAGGAGATGGAGGAGGGGGTATGTCCGTATGGTGGTGGTGGTGGTGGTGGGGACAACAACAAAGGAGGGCTGCTGACAGCAAGAATTTAAGCATCATCACCAGGGTAGCTGAAGCCAGGGTCCAAGGCTCCAAGGAACTGGAGACTCAGCAAGAATAGGAGGGTGAAGGGAGTCCTATGTGGTAATTTTTTATTCCACAGACTACTGGATGTTTTTTGTTTTTCTCCATTGGTATAAACGTTTGGAATACTGGGGCTGCTGAGCTTGAAAACCAGGAGGCAAGAATAGAAAGAGGAGGCCCTGGAGCTATGTGCCAGCTTGGACTGAACCCCCATTCTTATACCATCTTCTTATTCATTCTCACATGGAGACAGATGTTTTCAGGGATCCCTATGATTGTAATGGCTTTCCAACTCAAGCTTCTTTTATATCTGGAGAAGGCAGTGGGGATGACAATGAGGAGGTCCCTTTCATAAGTGTTGGAGGGTAGGAAATACCTAACTTACAGGGGGTGTACACATGAGGGTCCAGTGTGGACATGGCCAGAGAAAGAGTAAGGTGTAACACAACTGTATGTTTTCTTCTCCTTTTGGTAAATAGCTCTCAAGGGAGTATTTGAGCTACCAAGGACAGCTTCAGAATTCAAGCTCCTGGATGCAGGCCTCTGCAAACTGCTGTGTTCCAAAGCACTTTACCAGTCTATAACCAGCAGGTATCATTAGAAAGCACAGAGGTACCAGCAATAGGCTATTTTAGCTTTTTGATTAAAATAGTCATGGAATAAAATAAGGTATTCTTATCATTTAAAAGTTCCAAGATACCAAAAATGTGTTTACATTTTGTAAGAGATACACATGTCTGGGACGCAATAATTAGCCCTCTTCCTTTATTATTTGGTACAAATCCTTATTTATCTGGTAAAACAAATGAGTTAAATACAAAAATAAACTAGAATCTTCAGAGCAGCCAACAGATTTCACCTCTCAAACCTCTTACCAGAGATACAAACAATCTAAATGGTTTGAGATGGGTTTTCCTCTCTTTCCTCTTCCCACTTAATAAGCAGTAGCAGCAGTAGTAATAATAGCAACTGACATATGGTGTACCTATGGTTACAGAACATTTTACATACACAATCTCATTTGGTCCTCACAAAAGTTCTGTGAGGAAGGCAAGGTATTGAACTGGAAAAAAGCTTAGAGTTCATACAGATCTTCTTTTAATCAACTGCTACCTCTTAGGGAGGGCTTTCCTGGTTCCTCCAGTTGTTACTGCTCTGCTCCAACCAATGAAATTATTTTGTATTAACTCTGTATTAACCAATCAATTGTACAGACTTATCTATTATTTCCTCCCATTAGAATGTAAACTTCTTGAGGACAGAGATCGTTTATTGTCTTTGCATGCTGGGTACCTAGTACACACAGTGTGTGAATGTTTAGTGAATGAATGAATCAAGCCTCAGTTCCACCATTTCTTAGCATTGTGACTTTGGGCAAGTTACAATTTCTCTGAGCTCCTATTTCCTCACCTGAAAAACAGGAACATTGGCCTTATTCCCTCAACATCATAGCAAGGATAAAAATGAGCTAATGGATTTGGTTTTTTGTGTACCATAAACTATGCAATTCAATTCAGCAAACATTTATTAAACATCTGTCATCCTGATTTTTCACATAATGCAATAATACTCAGAGAAACAAACTAACCCATCCTATGTCACCCAGCTAGTAAGTAGTAGCACAGAAACTTGAACACAGATCTTCTAATTATGTTCAGAGAAGAGAATAAAGGTACTTATAAATAATAGTAGGATGTTGAAAGTGTTTGGGGGAAAAACTGTAAATAAAACAATAAAAGAGCAGGGCATGCATTTCTTAGTAAACCTTCAATGCTGGCATTTCTCTAAGGAGAAAGTGGCTTTGAGCCATTGAACAACTGACATTTGTATTGTCTAATGAATTACTGAGGGACAAAAGTTACTTCCAGTGCCGAACCCTAGCCAAGGGACTTTCCCTCATGTCCCTGATGTTCTCAATGGTTTAGTCTTTGAAGAATCAACACATGGAGACTCTATAATGTGACTGCCTAGGACGTCCTCCAAACCAACAATACTGCAAGAGCTTTATGACTGTGGTTGCTGTTCCACATGTTCTCTTCCTTTCTTTTAGAGTTCATGGACAGATGCAATGCATTCTTCCACACACAAAACTAATTTTATCAAACAGAGATGTTCAACAGTTGTGCCTATCATTCAAAAATGGTCACTAGATATACTGTTTCACTCCTTTTGCTTTTGATGGCTATACATGAACCCACAAAATCCCACTGAATCCACAGCTCCCAAAAGACTTTATGGCATTCTACATGACCTTGCTTGATGCACCTTTCTTGCCAAAGCCCTACTGAATTTACTACCCTTATAGCTTGACACCCTTTCACACTCTTATTCTCGCTGTACTACCTACCCAAGTCTTTGCTGCCAAACCAAAAGTCTTTGTTAGCCATTGTTGTGTGTTTTCTTTGCAAGGTGGGAGAGTAAAGTCTACAACGTGTAAAACATGGCACAAGAAATCAGAGTACTTAATTGCTAATTGTCTCATCTTGAATCAAGCTAGGGAGAGTAGTCTAGTCTTCTTGAGATTATCTTTGTTTAAGAGAAAGGCATCATATAGCTGTTTTCTTCTAAGCTATCCCACAACTCTTTCTTCTATTTACTTTCTAATTTGCCTTACTGATATCACTGATAGAATTATAAGAAGCATCCTTCTCCACACTCAGTTGGAAGTGAATGCCTTTATTCGGCACTGTCTTAACATGCCACCAATATGCCCTCATGTGATTAACACATCACAATATATCTTTCCCACCAAGGGGATGCAGAAATATATAGATAACTACGTGTTGTTAAAGACTACATCCATCACCAGTTCACCTTAAAATTTATAAGAAAATTACACTTTAGAACACAGTAGGCTCATTTAACCTGAAATCAGTGGGTAAAAACTTCATTGTGAATCTTATCCTTCATTGTGAATAGTCTCATTTATTGGGAAAACCACTTGTTTGCTGCAATTTGCTATAAAGACATTGCTGATCAGGTCCAAAGCTTCATCCTAGAAAATCTGGCTGAAAAGCTATATTTTGATTGAAGGAAAGGCAGTCACTGTTTAGAGCCAACTTCGATCCATCTATATGTTGACGTTGGGGTCAGAAGACCTGCATGTAAGTCCTGGCCCCACCACTTATTAGCTGTTTATTTCTCTGAGCTTCCGTATTCTTATCTGTAGACAGTACAAATATTCTTACCCTATCTCCTGACAGATTGTTGTGAAGATCAAATGAGAAAATGGACATGAAAGCCCTTTGTAATTATAAAGTACTACATATATGTCAATTATTACTTAGGGGTACAGATTGGGATTAGACCTATGATTTGGGTGAGGAAACTCAAGCAATTCAGGTCAGTCCCTCTTCTGAAACTTATAGTTCTAGAGACTTGCCTAGAGCTCTGAGAAGTTAAAATGACTGGTGTACGGTCACACTGCCAGAATGTGTTCGATGTGACACTTGAACTCAGGTCTTCTTGGCTCCTAGGCCAGCTCTCTATACACTATTCCACACTTTCTGTTATTATTTAGTCATTATTAAATGCTAAATACTTAGGAGAGTCTTTTAGCCTAATGTAATTTTGGTTGAAAATACCGTGCTGAAAAGAGCAAAGAATAAAAATAACTCACCTATATGGAGCATCTGTCCAGTTGTCACACTGATACTTGTACTGATGTTGGATGCCATTAGAACATGTTTCTTGTTCCCTTTGGGCAAATTAACTTTCATGTCTGGATACCTTGGTTCTGAAGAATAAAATGTACTTTGTACTATATTTTATTATTATTTAAATGTTGCTAATATATTGTTCTAGCCTGAAATTCTTACTCCTACTAACTTGCTAGATAACAACCTTTACTCATCATTCTGAACATTTACAGAAAACTCACCCATTAGTTCATGGTACCACATACACTAGGCATGATAAAGTATACACAGTGTGGATAAGATGCTGACTCTGGGAGCAGAGTGTTGTCTATGCTCCAAATATTCTTCCTGACAGAGTTCAAGTTCCTTCAGGGCAGAGATTTGTCCTTTTTTCCCCCCCTTTGTATCCTTACTACAGTATCTTATACACATTGGGCATTTCATTTCAATTAAATTCAATAAGCATTTCATTATGTGCATATTATATGCAAGGCATCATGCTATGTGCTAGGAATACAGAAATAAAAATGAAATAATCTCTGTTCTCAAGTGGCTTAAATGTTTATCAAAGCAAGTGGGGAGTAGAGTGGTTTGTATCAGAAAACTGCTATAAATTCATGTGCACCATTGTAACTCTCTCCTTGACTGAATATGAGAGCCATGGATTATACCACATTGTTTAATACTGTGACTTGTCTTAGAGTCAGTATTGCATCGTGTGTAGTGGGCTACTCTTGGAATCAGGAAGACCTGAGTTCAAATCCTGCCTCAGACACTCACCAACTGTGTGACCAAAGGCAAATCATTTAACTTCTTGGAGTATCAGTTTTGTCATCTATAAAATGCAGAGAATAATACCTGTAGTACCTATCTTAAAGGTTTATTTTCAGGTTCAAAAGTGTTAATATTTGTAAGGTACACTTTAAACCACTATTTAAACATCAATGTCGGTTGTTATTGAAGGTTATGTATAGAATGGGGGAAAGGAGAATATTTGGCATCTCAGCCCATTTTTCTCAAGTGGAGTAAGGAATCAGTATGTGTTTACAAAGTATCTTGTTCTATACATATCACTCGCCTGAGATATAAGAATTACACATATGTAGAGAAAACAAGGATAAGAAAAGAGACCCTTTTATGAAGATGGACCTACAAGAAAAGGTGGTAGAATGCAAAGATGAAAGAACAAAATCATGGATAGGAAAGGTCCTTGGCCAGTTTGTGAAACTGGTTAAGGGTCTTTGGCAACCGTTTCTCATATTACCTTTTGGCCACATATTCCCTTAATGATCTGTCTTTTTCCTTCTCCTACCTCAGGTACCTAGTTAGCCAGTACTTTATCCCCTGCCTCTATAAAGCACCCCTCCCTTCTATATTGTGGAGCTCTCCCCCTTTCCCAAGCCAACATTCTATGACCTGAACATTTCTTCTTTCCTCTTCTTATCACAACTCACCTGTCTCTCATACTCTCTGTATCTTAAGCTTAGCCTGCTGTCAAGAATGAAAGCAATTTGATCTGGTAATTCACAATACACTCCATTCAACTCATTAGCCTTGAGATTTAATGCCACCTTAAGTTACTCCTTCAAAAAGTGACCCATCCTGGTGTTTTCTCCTGTCTCTGTGTCTTCATGTGTAAAATACAGATAATAGTTTTGACATGAACATTAAGGAGGTTTGAAGACTTAATCAGTAATTATTCAGGACCTACTTCACGCTAAGAGGAATTTTGCCTGCTGGCTGTCCTCCATGCCTGGAATGCTCTGCCCTCTCCCCTTCCTGCCTCCCAGTTTCCTTAGTTTCCTTCAAGACTTAGCGCAAAGCCTCCCTTATGTAGAAGGCCTTTCTCAGTCATTTCAGAGGCTAATGCCTTCTCTTTTTCAAATCACCTTCAGTCTTCTCTCTCTCTCTGTCTCTCTCTCTCTCTGTCTCTCTCTCTCCCCCTCCCTCCCTCCCTCTCTCTCTCCATCTCTCTCTCTCTCTGTCTCTCTCTCTCTGTCTCTCTGTCTCTCTCTGTCTCTGTCTCTCTCTCTCTCTCTCTCTCTCTCTCTCTTCTCTCTCTCTCTCCTCTCTCCTCTCTCTCTCTCTCTCTCTCTCTCTCTCTCTCTCTCTCTCCTCTCTCTCTCTCTCTCTCTCTCTCTCCTCTCTCCTCTCTCTCTCTCTCTCTCTCCTCTCTCTCCCCTCTCTCCCTCTTCTCTCCCCCTCTCCTTCACTCCTCCCCCACCTCTCTCTCTCTCTCTTTCTCTCTCTCCCTCTTCTCTCCCCCCTCCTTCACTCCTCCACCTCTCTCTCTCTCTCCTCTCTCTCTCTGTCTTTCTCTCTGTCTCTCTCTCTCCTTTCCTCTCTCTCTCTTCCCCCCTCCTCTCTTTCTCCCCCTCCCCCCTCCTCTCTCTCTTTCCCTCTCTCTCCCCCTCTTTTCTCTCTCTCTCCCTCTTCTCTCTCCCTCTCCTTCACTGCCCCCCACCTCTCCTCTCCTCTCTCTCTCCCTCTCTCTCTCTCCCTCTTCTCTCCCATCTCCTTCACTGCTCCCCCCCTCCATCTCTCTCTCCTTCTCTCTCTCTCTCTCTCTCTCTCTCTCTCTCTCTCTCTCTCTCTCTCTCTCTCTCCCTTTCTCTCTCTCTCTCTCCCTCTTCTCTCCCCCTCTCCTTCACTGCTCCCCCCCTCTCCCTCTCTCTCTCTCTCTCTCTCTCTCTCTCTCTCTCTCTCTCTCTCTCTCTCCCTTTCTCTCTCTCTCTCCCTCTTCCCTCTTCTCCCCTCTCCTCACTGTCCCCCACCTCTCTCTCTCTCTCTCTCTCTCTCTCTCTCTCTCTCTCTCTCTCTCTCTCTCTCTCTCTCTCTGTCTCTCTCTGTCTCTCTCTGTCTCTCTCTCATTCTAATCCTCCCATTAGAATGCATACTACTTAAGATCAGGCACTTATCTCTCTACCACCTACCTCCCCAACACTTAGCACGCAGCCTGGCACATAGTAAGTGCTTAAAAAATACTGAATGATTGGTTGATTGATTGCTTAATAAATGCTTCCTGCTGACTGAGAACAGCTCTCTGACTTCAAGGAGGTGACAATTTAATTGGGATGATGCTAACACACAATAACAATAAAAGCAATTACTATTATTACAGCTAACATTTTTATAGTGCTTTAAGGTTTGCAAAGTATTTTACGTATATTATTTCAGACAGCAGTAAATGGGAGGAGATAATAAAATGTTAAAATAGAAGTGCTCTGAGAGATTAGAGATCAAAACACACCAGAATGGTCAGGAAAGTTTTCATAGAAGAGAGAGGAATCAAGCTAGGACTTCCAGACACGCAGAGAAGCAGGGGGAACACAGTCTAGGCTAGGGAAACTCAAAGTTATGCATTAGTATGTGGTACATGCACTAGAGTAAAGGGCCTAAAAAGAGTAGAACATTTGTTTTGGAGAGTAGTGGTGAATGAAGCAGGATAGCTAGGATAGATCCAGGTCATGAAAGGCCTGGAGAACCAGGCAGAGGAGTTTTAGACTTGATTTAGTAAGCAAGAAGCAGAGGAGCAACACACTAAAAGCAACATGTTGTAAGAGAGCTGGTAAAACGTCCATAGGAAATACTACTCAGACACTGCATAAGAGCTAGATGGGTTATTTGGCAAGGACTACAACAATAACATGCCTTTCAGTGATCATTCCCAAACTTCTGGACAAAAACAGGAATACAACTCCCCCTATAGTAAAAAAAAAAATCGTTAAATGTCATGCAATCATGAAAAACAATGAAAATAACACACTTACCCGACAAGTGAAGAAGAGATGATGCCATTGCTTTTCCAAGGCCATTGGTAGCTGTGCACACATATGTTCCTTCATTTTCAAGTGAAACATTCTTCAGCAATAGGGACCCATTGAAAAGCAAGAAAGCATTGTCACTGAGGGATCCTCCTCTTTTTAACCAAGTAATATTAGGCTGAGGAACACCTTAAAAACAAAAACAAACAAGCCAAAAATATCCCTTTAATGATCAACAAACATAATGTGCCAAATCATTCAATCACTGTCATTGACACAATGAGGGCATGGATCTACCAAGTACCCAGGGCTACCAAATACCCCAGTGCCTAGCACATAGGGCAATAAAATCAGATTTAGAGATGACAGCCCAACTCTCTCATATTACAGATGAAGAAAGTCAGGTTCAAGTAAAGTGACTTGCTCAAGGAGACACAGCCGAGTAGGTAAAGTATTTAACAAATCCTTGTTGATTGACTGATTCTGGAACTTATGAGCTCATGTTTGCCATTCCTCCTTATGTCCAAACAACCAGACCCCTGGCTCATCCTACCAACTTTTTAGCTTCGTTGTTGGGTGGCTGTGTTCCTGTGGGATCCAGCCTGTAAGTCAGATGGTGCATTTATTGTTTCTCATCATTGACTCATGACCTGTCCAAAGCCACCCACGGACTTTGGGGGGGGAGGCAGAGTGCTACATCTGTGTCATGTGACTGTACCAGAGGAGTCGATGCTAGGTGACCATCAGCTTTTGCTCACTGCTCTTTATCGAGGTCAATATTCTGATATGTAGATCACTACAAGAAGTATTACAGACTTGGAAACTTCGGCCTGATCTTTCTGGGTGCTTCATTATTGGTCAAGGCTGAGAATGTGGATGAAACGAATCCAGGCCATTTTCTGGTTCACTCTTGGTTCATTCTGTTATCCTTTCAAAGGTAATAACTGAGGTATTTCCTGGAATATTAGGTATTATGGCTAAAAGTCCATAGATATTTAAGGATTAAGTCTGAGCAGTGGAGACCTCTTTTCTCTAGGAATTTGGTTATATAACAGTTTAGAATAGGGGTCAGCAAACTACAGCCCTCATAGGCCACCTGTTTTTGTATGACCTATGGTCTGAGCGGCTAGACTTGGTGTGTGGGCTGGAGTTTGCCAACCTCTGGTTTAGAAGAATGAAAAAAAGTCATGATTTTCATGGTTTAGTCAAATTTATACATACATAAACATATATATGTTTATGTAAATGTATATTTGCATATGTACATACATATACACACATATACATGTATGTATGTGCACGTAGTTTTATGATATTAAAAATTACCAACTTTCAAATGCTTAATCTGCATTGTAGAAACAATTCACAGCATTTTTTCACATGAAAAGTACAAATGCCCCAATAACCTGGGAACCCCAAACAATAGCTTGTACTTCAAAACTCAAATCCAGTTTACTCTTAATTAAAGGGGGAAGGACCTGGTTCTAGTGCTCATACCACCACTGGTGCATGTCACGTGACCTCTCTGGGTCTCAGCTGCCAAGGGGGAAAATAGAGATATTAGTACTAGCTTTGTGGAAACCAGGAGTGGGGAACCTGTGGCCTAGAGGCCCTCAAGTGCAGCCCTTTGACTGAATCCAAACTTTACAGAACAAATTTCACTTGAGGACCTAGAGGGCCACAGGTTCCCCACCCCTGGTCTAAACTCTAAATTTTATTTTATTTTTTTATTTGTTTGTTTTTTGGTTAGGCAATGGCATTAAGTGACTTGCCCAGGGTTACACAGCTAGTGAGTGTTATGTGTCTGAGACTGGATTTGAACTCAGGTCCTCCTGAATCCAGGGCTGGTGAGCTATCCACTGTGCCACCTAAACTGCCCCTAAACTCTAAATTTTAAAGGTAATGGGCTTGACTAAATGAGTTCTTGAGATCCCTTCCAGCACAGAGCTATAGACGTGTGTTTGTTTTTATCTCCTTCCTACATTATCTGAGGATACATTTTCAATCCGAAGCCAGCTGCTCTTGCTCTATATGTAGTCTTTTCCTGAGTTACGTTCTCCTACTGACCAGCTACTGAGAAATTACTGACTAGTTCTACTATGAACTTCTACAACATGTAATTGAGAATGTAAATCTAATGGAAAAGAACAATGCTATTTCCCAATGACAAAACTGTATGTCTTTATGGTGTACATTGACAATATATTCTTCCTATAGCAAAAAACCCCAGCATTTTGGCAGAAGTTCTTTCATTTATTCCTATTTTGGAATCTGTGATCACACAGACTATTAGTGAAGAAAGGGATGTGTCAAACAAGTGAATTGTGAAAGCAAACTCTCTTATGGGAGCTTTTACAACCCACTCAACTCTTTAGCAGAGACATAAAAATTAATATACCAATTTTAAAGCAGTTATCTATCAACAAAAGTCGGACCCATATTTTGTTAACCAAGTTCCAGTAATGAAGTCTGATTCCATGCTTGAATGAATCTGTCACTTCACTGATGTGGCCACTTCTGCCACAGGTACAGAACATAACCCATCCAAGATTCTTATCCTAGGAAGGTTCTGACCATGCCCTTCCACTCTGCTAGAGACCTTGTTTTAGGCTTTTTAACTTGTGGTAGGCACCAATGTGGTACTCCAAGTGTCAACCTAGTATTCCTTGCTCTCATTAAATGTACCTGAAAGCAAAGATATTCTAGTTTAATTTTCACATAATTTAATCATGTTAATTATAGTCATTAGAATTTATCTCATTTATTTAGCACTTTAGGTTTACAAATACTTTTTCTCACAACATCCCTGAAAATTGGTAATTAAAGTATTATTATTCTCCTTTTATAAATGAAGAAATTGAGCCTGAGAGTGATAAGGGGCTTGTCCAGGGTCAGCTAGCTCATAAAAGTCCACTCTCATTTTAGGTAGCTAGATGGCCAGTAGTTAGAATGCCAGGCTTGGAGTCAGGAAGACTCATTCTTCTGAATTCAAATCCTGTCTCAGACACTAGTTGTGTGAACTCAGGCAAGTCACTTAACCCTGGTTACCTCAGTTTCCTCATCTGTAAAATTAGCTGAAGAAGGAAATGGCAAATTACTCCAGTATCTTTGCCAAGAAAACCCCAAATGGATTCATGAAGAGTTGAACACATCTGCAATAACTGAACAACAACAATAACACAATGTGCCTGGCACTGTGCTAAGTGCTGGGGATATAAAGAAAAACAAAAGACAGTCCTTGTTTTCAAGGAGCTCAGAGTTGAATGCTGGCGACAACGTGTAAACCACTAAGTATAAACAGGATACACTGGATATAATCAACAGAGGGAGGCACTAGCATTAATGGGGACTGGGAAAGGCTTCCTGTAGAAGGTGAGATTTTAGTTAGGATTTGAAGGAAACAAGAGAAAGCAGGAGATAGAGGTGAGGTAGGAGAGAATTCCAGACACCAGGGACAGCCAGTGAAAACACCCAGAGTTGGGAGACAGAGAATCTTGGGAAAGTAGGGTTTTTTAAGAAAATAAAAAAATGACACCTAATTTAATCAAACAGTAGAAAAAATATCAGTGAGGTATTATAATTTGTTATGAGCAACAGTTGTATGTGCTTTCAGTATTATAACAGAATGGCACTGAACTGGTAATAACATGGCATCGCAGTATGGTTGCAGATTTCTAATCATATTCCATAATTTGACCAACATATTTTTATCGAGTGTCTACTATGTGCAAGGTACTGAGGGAAAAAAGCCTAAATAGTACTTTTATCCTCAAAAAACTTAAGAGGTTGCCCCTGGATATGATAGCAGAGAAGTAAAGGTACATGGTAGAAAGGGCAGTCTCAACCTTTCCCACTACAGAGAAGCAACATTTCTAAAGGATGAGACATCACCTCATTCTCTTTCCCTATTAGGGCCTAAGCAGGATAGTCTCTTTGATCTAGTGCCATGTATAGATAACCAAAGATTGCAGCATCTCAAAAAATGGTTCTGGATTTGCCTCCTTTTCTCTGCTGTTAAAGGACTGATGGTTTCCTGAGATACCAGAGGCAAAGGTAGAAGGAATAAGGCAACAAGAGTGGAATGTGTCCTTCCTGTACGGAAGATCTCACTTATTGAAGGCCCTGAGGAGATGAGATGCTGAAGAATTAAGATTCTGACACATGATAGTGGTGGTGGTGGGAACCTTCTGTGCATTTTCAAAATGATAATCTCAATTAAGGCTTAATAATAACTAATAATATTATGAACTGAGCCAATGACCTGGCAGATCTCACTGACAACATTTTAGTTAGCAAACTGTTAAACTGTGAAGATATGAAACTGCCCACAAATGTTTTAAGGGGAACTCTGATATCACTGTGATGTACTATTTATTTCAACTCCTGATAATTTTTTTAAATAGTATACAGAATGTATCTGTACTGTCAGCTCCCATGTTTGGGGAAAAGGCAGAGTGTAGTGGAAAGAGCACTTGATCTGAAGTCCAAAGGACATGGATCTGAATCCTTCTACAGGAGTACAAGTATTATTATCCCCATTATGCAGACAGGAAAACTGATATTCAAAAGGCTTTTCATTTGCCCAAGGTCATGAAGTTAATGGCTCCTCCCACAGATATCAGATTTTAGAGTCATTAAATGTTAAACATTACTTGAGTTTTCCAGCAACATTTTTTATGTTTATATAAATACTACTGTGTAAAAAACAAAAACAAAACAAACAAAAAACCCAAACCAAAACAAAAAACAAAAAGCAAATAGTGAGGACTGGACTCAAGGATGTCTATGATGTAATGATCTTTTTTTTTCCTCCCCAAAAGTGCTGGGTTTCTATTTAACTAGAAGGAGCATTTCCTGTCATTTTCTGAACAACCTGCTTATAAACACCCTCAATTTTTTTCCCTTAGAATTTCTAGGGCAGACCTCTAAAAGCCCTACTTATTCTTAAGTGCCCACTTGAGCTAAGTCTACTAAGTACTTGGCCTCCCAAGAGATTAACCAGCAAGTATCTGGGGCTCTGGGCTTGCTGATTCAACAAAGGATAATCACAGTAAATTATAGGTAAATTCCTGGGGGACTCAATACACATTTCAGTCCAATCCTAAAAACAGCTATGAGATTTAGAAGTTTGTTCACCCAAACTTCACTTTTCATAGGCCTCTTTTTTCATCCAATTACCTGGTTAAGAGAATCAAATTATCATTTCCCAAGGGTATTTCATGAACAGGAACTGTACTGTACTCAGTAATTATAATGATCATACTGTCATGTTCACTAATTGCTTTATTTGTACTTGTCTTTTCAACCAGGTCACAAGAAACTTGTGGCAGGCACTTTGCTATGTGGTAGAAGGGACAATGAAGTGAGTGTGGGAGAGAGGGATTCTGGTCTTGGCTCCACCACTAACTATAGGACTTGGGAGAGTCATTTCATTTTGTTTGGGTTGGCTGTGCTTTTCGTCTTTAAAATGAGAGGGTTGGATACAATGACCTCTAAGGTCCTTTCCAGCTCTCATTCTGTCTAGGCATGGTTTCTACCTGTACTCTAGAACTCCAGGTCCCACTCCACGGACCCTGGGCTCTGATCAGTGATCATTCACTTTATTTTTTCTAGACCTAGGCCTGCAGGACTATTACCTCCCTGAATCTCCACGCCTCTCCACCTCAGGGCAAATGGAACAAAGAACACCTTCAGATGTGGGAGTGCAGAACATTGATCTATGACAGACATAGATCTCAGAAAACTGGCTCAAAGTGACTGTGGGGGGAGCAAGTACACAGGAGATGAGGGAGTAGAGTGGGGGAAGAGAAGAGCTCACTCTCACCTACCACCTAGCAGTCCATTATACAAGCAAATTCTTCTTTCTAACTAGTTTCTAAGCTCTGTTGTTTCCAAGCCCTTCAAACCCCTCCCACACACACTAACCCCCCCTTTCCTGTCTTCTTATACCTTACACCCTCCCCTAAACTCCAGCCCACCCCCACCTCCACATACTCTGCAATCTCAGAACACTGGCCTCCTTGATATTCCTTAAACAGAACACTCCATCTCCCTGACTCCTGGCATTTCACTGGCTATCCCCTAGGTCTGGAATACTCTCCTTCCTTATGTCTGCCTTCTGGCTTCCATCAAATGCCAGCTAAAAAGTGTGCACAGTATCAGGGCTTTGTGCAAGGAGAAAATGTAATAAGAACATACAAACATCTAATATGTAAATTGAATATGAATGAATGAACCCTCAAAGGACAACAGAGAGACCTATCATGGACATGAGTAGGCTGCGAGATGTCACCAACAAGGAATGATGAAGAGCAATGCCATCAATGAAATATGTAAGTGAAATGAAAGATGAACTGGTCACTAGGAAAGAGCAAAGGTGATCAATGGACAGCTCACTGTCGATGTCAATGAATTGTCAAAAGGACAAAAAGAAGGCTCACAACATACTGGGTAGACCCCTTGTAGCAAACTGATTTGAGCAATTAGCTAAGAACTGTACAGGATGATCATGAAGGGATAAAGCCATGATTTGTATTATGGGAAAGAATACCAACAGGATAACAACAACAAAAATAACATTTCTTGTTGTTCATTTGTTTTAGTCTTATCTGACTCTTCATGACCCTATTTGGGTTTTCTTGGCAAAGATAGTGGAGTGGTTTGCCATTTCCTTCTCTAGCTCTTTTTTTTAAATTATTATTTACAAATGAGATAACTGAGGCCAACAGGGTTAAATGACTTGCTCAGTGTCACACAGCTAAGTGTGTGGCTAAGTTCAGCCAGTGTCTAAGGCTGAACTCAGATCTTCCTGACTCTAGGTCTGGCACTCTATCCACTGTACCACCTAGCTGCCCCATAATAATAATAGCTAGTATTTATATAGCTATTTATATTTTATATACTATATTTTATATAGTATTTATATATATATATGTATTTAAGATTTGGAAATATAACTTACAAAATTATTTTATTTGATCCTTACAACAATCCTGGAAGGTAGGTGCTATTATTTCCATTTTACAGATAAGGAAATTGAGGCAAACTGAAGTTAAGTGACTTGCCCAAGGTTACCAGCAAAGAAGCAGATGAGGCATGATTTGAATTTAGGTCAACCTGACTCCAAGTCCAGCACTTTATCTACTGTAGGACTTAGCTAATAATATCCCATATCTATTTGCACATATACACTCATACCCTAAATGTCCTTTGACTCAGTACTAGGTCATTGACATAAACTAGATGATATAGGGATTGTTTCACTTTTTGTATTTGTATTCCTAGCTCCTAGCCCAGTGCATGGCACACAGTAGGTACTTAATATATTATCGAATATACACTGAACTGAAAGAAAAACTGGGCTAGTTATATATCTGATAAAACTTTAAGAAAAATTCTATCATGGATAGAGGGAAACTGACTTTGCAACTCATCATCCAGATGCTACAAGAGACATATAGGCAGAATTTTCTGCATTCAAAAGATCAGAAAATATAAAAGAAATTCAGTCTGAAATTTTTTTCTACCCATGCTCAGTTTGTTTGGTGCATTGAAAGCAACCGAAAATATAAATGTTTGCTTCATAGTGAAACAACCACAGAATGTCAAAAATAGTTTAAATTTATTTATCTGACCTTAAAAGGTACGCTATTTTTCCAGCCTTACAGCAGTTCTGAAATATCTAGTGTTCAATTTCCACAATCCTAAAGTAGCTTTTGGACAGCAAATGTTGTGGAAAAAAAGTTCAGGTCTGGAGGGGCTGCAAAACATGTGTTTAAAAAAGTCTGCACTATAGGGTGCCTTTAAAATATTCAGTGTTTAAAAACAAATTTCTTCCAACCTTGAAAGGCCCATGAAATATTCCACACTATAAAAAAATTCTTGGCCTACTCACAGACTGCTCTAAAATACTGGATATTTCTTGAGAGAGTTTTTCCCCCCTTCAACTGTGCAGGCTCACAAAGTTTTCTGTATTTCTCACTGAAGACAGTGAAGATTGATATTTGTACTGGCTATATCTTGTGTGAATATTTTTAAAAACTGTGATTTCATAAGAACTGCAGCAACTCAATATGATATGGATGAAATAGAAATAGTGCGATTCAGAATACTGCTGAGACAGGGTTGACCCATCACACTTAGATTAGTAGATAAATTAGCTTCCTTTGTATTCCTGACAAACTCTCTTGAGACACGTAAGGCCAGATGAGTGTGGGCCTTTGAAGAATTTCTATGTTTTCAATAAAATATCTATTTTTGCCTACCCAAAGTTGTTTTTTGAGTCAAAATTAATGAGGCTATATCTCTTTGGCACTTTTGCAGATAATGTCAGAATACCTTCCCTTCAGAAGTCTTCTTTATCTGAGTATGATCATGAGGTCTTTGTAAAGAATGAGAGACAGACAGACAGAGAGACTGAGAGACAGAGAGAGACAGAGAGACAGAGGATGATGATTATGTATGAATGATATTGCATTCCCATATGGCAATGATGATGAAAATAAACAGGTTCTGAATACATTCAGTAATTATTTCCTTTCATTATGATGCCTAAATTTTTTTCCATATGTGAAATAAGGGGCAACAAATATGCTTATGTATGAATGTGATTCATTAAACCTGAGGCACAGCCACTTTAGACAAGACAATTCAAGGGGTACATGAAGCCCCAGTTTATGCTTCCTGAGCTTTATGTTCATATTACACAGGTGCATCCTGAGCATTTATCAGGGTGCTAGTTGCTTGGTACGGGGGAAAACTGGGAATGGTAGAGAAGAACTCAATCCTGTTGAGAAGACAAGGCAAACATATGAAATTAAATAATAATGTATTCCAATATATCATTAAACTAAATGAATGAAAAACAATATGAAATAAGTGTGGAAAAGTAGGTTGGAACCAGATTACATAGGACCTTAAATGTAAGGTGAAAGAATTTGTATTTTAACCTAGAGACAATAGGGAGTCATTGAAAGCTTCTGATCAGAGAGGATGATTAACATGGAAATATTTGTGATTGGTTATCTGGAGCTAAATAATCCAACACAGAATTTGGGAAAGGTCAACAGAACTTTCAGATACATGGAAAAGCTATTTCAGCCATAACCCTAGGGATGATCCTTAGCCAAAGCTCTTGTTCTAGTAGGAAGACTATTGGGATGTATTTAGAATAGTTGAGGCATAGAAGTTGCCCCCTACGAAGACTGTTTGGCTATGTAATCCCCCTAGGTCTGGGGGCCTCAATCCCAGCCAGCTTAATTAGTTGATCAGGCCAGAGATGGCAGCCATTTGGGAGTTCCTGGGTAGATAAACCCTCCAAAACAAAAGCAAGGGTTATACTGGCCCTTCACCTTCTCTGTCAGAGCCTTAATTATATTTATTAAAAAGAAAAATGAAGAATTACAACTGCAATTATGGTAAGGTCCTATATTGAATAATTATACAGAATTATCCACTCACCCCCATCTTTGATACCTAATTTAACTGGACCAGTGGGACAAGGATGGTGATAGTAACCAACCAGACCTCTAGGAAACATACAATTAGAGCTAGATATAAAGGGGTGAAGGAATGGTTATCACTATCTAGGCTGAATACAACCTGTATGAATAACTGGTTCTGTCCTTTGGGGATTGTGAAGGCCTCTGCAGTCTCTCAAGGGTTCATGAATTTGCTGTTTCCTCAATCTACTGTACCAGGAAGCAGTCCTTTATCTCCATAATACCATCATCTACTTTTGGGCTCCTGCTCTGCATCCCTACTTAGTCTGAGCTGTCCTCCATTGCCTGGATCATTATCAGGTATTTGATAGACTGAAAATAACAGCAACAACAATAATGATAACAACAATAGCTAGCATTTCTATATGGCTTTTAGGTTTGCAAAGCACTTTAAATGCATCCTTTCATTTGATCCTAACAACCCTATGCCTAGGAAAAATGTTAGGTAGAGAAAGAGAAAGTGGAATTTCTGAAGTACAAGATAGGACAGTGGTGAAAGGGAGGGAATTATGCAACATGGAAGCCACACTGCAGTGGTAGAGACCATGTCCTGTGTAAAACCTATGGTAATTCTTTTTCTTTAGGTTGTCTGACACGATAGCAACATACATTCACCTGCTTACCCAAACATTCCAAAGGATACCAGAAATGGAAGACAGCTTTAATTACCTGAAGAACAAATTTACCTCAGTCCTTAGATTTTACGTGTGTGTGTGTGTGTGTGTGTGTGTGTGTGTGTGTGTGTGTGTGTGTGTGTTGTTCAGTCACTTTTCAGTTGTGTCTGAATTTTCATGATCCCATTTGGGGTTTTCTTGGAAAAGATACTGGAATGGTTTGCTGTTTCCTTCTTCAACTCATTTTTTTTTTTAACAGATGAGGAAATGAAGCCAACAGAGATAAGTGATTTGCCCAGGGTTAACACTGCTATTAAGTATCTGAAGCCAGATTTGAACTCATGAATATGAATCTTCCTGACTTCAGGCCCAGCACTCTATCCACTGTGCCACCATGTATCTCTATCATTTCTATGTCTATGGCTAGATACTGATACCCCCCCATATATACATATATATATACACATCTAGATACAGATATTGACATATATACACATCTACATATACTTCCCCCCCCACATATGGATCTGTTGAGATCGTTCATCATGAAGATCGACACACCTAATACCATCCTCTGACAGGCCATACCACCATCCTTCCAAACCTTGTCCTGTATATACTTGTCATACAATCTAGCTGATATAGAAGAGATATTTTAGGGAGATAAATCTGTTGGAGATGCACAGAGTTGATTGGATGGAGACAGAGTAGCTATGGGGAGATCAATTAGGAAGCAACAATCCAGATATGAGATGATAAGGACTTGATGGCAATGGAAATAAAAAGAAAGAAAAGAAAGCAAGAGATATGAAGGAAGAATGCATAGGGCGTGGCAGCTGAGAAGAGGCTTGGGGAAAGGGACAAGAAATCAGACATCACCCCTGAGCCTGGATGAGAAAGAACACTGACACGATTGAGAAAAACAGGAAAGTCAGAAAGGTTAGTTAGTTTTAGAAATAAGATTATGAATTTGGTTTTAGATATGTTAAGAAATACAGTATTTTCAAAAATCTATTTTGATTGTTTCATTAATTTTAATCAGGTTCAAAGAACAGATTAAGATTTTAATAAGATTAAAAGAACATAAATTAAGCAATATATTTCTAAAATAACAGGTTAAGAATAAGGAATGACCTTTTATTTGAGATACAGTCCAGAGCCCCAAAGACTCAAACCATAAAGTCCTTTCTTCTACATAATATGAACCAATAGAGTTCATGGAGAAAAGGGTGGAAAGTAGAAGGAGAAAAGATTCAGGTTTAGGAATTTAACCACATATAATTCTGCTTTACCATAAATGTTTTCTCAAGACCACATCGAAAGGGAGAAAATTATGAAGTTAATAATGAATAGAATCCAATAAGTCTTCAACAGAACCCATGGGCATATTCCACAGCTTGCATATCCTGAAATAAATCTGATGATGCAAACCCTTTTTAATATAGTGTGTGTGCGTGTGCGTGTGCGTGTGTGTGTATATGTGAAGAGCTCAAAGTGCTCTAAACCATAAGAATGTGTCCAACACACTGTATCATCTTGTGCTATCTGACAGCACTGGACTAGAGTCAGAATACCTCTGGTTCGAGTTCTGGATCTACAACTTCCTAGTTTTCTGACTCTCAACAAGACATTTAACATCTCTATGTTCCAGTTTCCTCATCTGTAAAATGACTCACCTGTGGGCATTGTCACCTGTCAGTAACAAATGTCTGTAATGGCCTCTGTAATTGCTACTGTAACTGTAACCATAAAAACACAACATCCACTAGCAATGCAGAGGACAGTGGGTTGGCCTTGGGGCTCAAATCTGGCCTCTGACACTGTGTGACCAAGGTCGAGTTGCCCACCCTCTCTGCACCTCAGCCCTTCCACATCTCTAAAATGGAGACAATAATACCGGTCATACCTTGCCTCACAGGGTTGCTGGGAGGCTCATATGAGAATACTACACGTAAAGCAGTCTGCAGACTCTAAAGTGCTATATCAATGTCATTGATTATTATTAAAGGAATTGTGAAGCAGCAAGATATAGTAGAAAGTGAACTAGTTTTATAGTCAGGAAGACCTGGGTTGGAGTCTCACATGCTGGGGAAGGGTGCCAGTGCTCCAGGCAATGCTCAAAGACCAAGCAGGTGCCCATCTGCATTCACAGAGGGGGTTTTCCCCACCAGGAGTTCCCTACACTAGTGAAATCAGTCACAAAACTGGGCCAATAAGCAATAACCATAGCAATAGAAATCCTGTTTCTTCTTGCCCCATCACACTCCTAGCCCCTTCTCACACTTAAAACAGATGATTTGTCTGCCATAATTTATTAGGAAGAATTAAGGTCACTGCATGTGATCTTGAGCTCCCCGAAATCCTCATAGCCTCACTCCTCAGTATTTCCTCTTTCCCTCCTATCTCAGGGGCACAGGCCCTGCCTTTGCTAAGAATCGCCCCTTTCCCTGGGCCCTAAATCCTTTTCTCTCCCAACTCCTTTAGGACTTGGACTCTGGCATTCCTCTTCTCTCTCTCACACATCTACAACCGCTCCCTCTCCAAACATGCTCAGCTCCCAATCATAAAAAGCCTTCCCTCTTGACAGTTCTTCACACTAGCAACATCGGCCTCTGCGATGTTCTACCAACAAGACACTCCATTTCTTGGTTAGGGGCATTCTCTCTGGCTGTCCCTCATGCCAGGAATGTTCTTCCTCCTCCACTCAGAGTAGCTTCAAGTCCCAACTAAAACCCCTTCTACAGGAAGCCTTTCTCCTCCCCTCTTAATTCTAGTGCCTTCCCTCTCTGTCAATTAGCTCCTATTTATCCTGTATGTAGCTTGCTTTCTATGTATTTGTTTGCACATTGTCTCTCCCATTAGATTACAAGCTCCTTGTAGTCAGGGACTATCTTTTGTCTCTCTTTGTATCCTTAGTGCTAAGCACAGTGCCTGGCACATAGCAGGCACTTGATAAATGTTTGTTGATTGATTACAGATGACTGACTGGTCCTTCTCCTCCTTCTCCCTAACGAAATGTTGGAAAATCGTCTACATTCAATGCTTCTACTTCCTCACATTTCATTGCCTCCTTGACCCTCATGACAGGGCTGCTAGCACCAGAGTTCATAAAGTTCTCTCTCAAAGGTCACTCTGCCTTTGGTGACCAGCATTTTTTTTTCAACATTCCTAACCTATCTGTGGTATTTTGTCTTGCTGAGTCTCCTCACCTTTTAAGTTCTCTTCCTCTCCTAGGCTTCAGAGACCATTCTCTTGCTTCTCCTCCCAGCTCTCAGACTGTTCTTTCTTAACGTGAACCTCAGTTCAAATCCCTGCTCTGACACAAACCAGCAGTGTGATTGTGGGCAAGACATTTCACTTCTATGGCCCTCAGCAACATCAGTTGTAAAGAATGTAAAATGTAGATAATATTAACACTTGGACAACTATCTCATGAGATTGTTTGAGGAAGATAACACATAAGCCCTAAAGAGCTTCAGAGATAGGATCTGTTGTTTGTATATTTTGCCTTCCTTTTTTGCCTCATTCTTTACTCTCTGAACTTCATTTTCCTATGTACTTATTATATGGTGTACCATGGAAATAACTCCAACAAAGTAAAACTTATTTAAAGTACCCAAAATGGGAAAAGTGGAACTGCAGGAACTGTATTATTGTGCCCCCACTCCCCCACCCCCAAATGGACAAGAAGTTGTGTCAAGAATGGACAGGATAGGATTGAGCAGCCTCACTCACCTCTGGGAAACTGTAAAATTCTTTTAATGACTCCCAATTTCTCCCTGAAACAGAGGTCTATCTTTTTAATGACAAAATTCTTCCAGTGTTATTGAATGGCTGTGGTATACTACATGGAACAGTAGAGTCTCTGATGAAGTGAAAATGAGAATAACTTAGAAGGTAATGGAAAGAGGTACATGATTTATGTGAACAAGCTGTAACTGTGCTGCAACACAGTAGGCACTTAACAAATGCTTATTGAACGACAAACGCTGGAAGGGATGTGGAAAAATAGATACACTAATGTACTGTTGGTGGAGCTGTGAACTGGTTCAAACATTCTGGAGAACAATTTGGAATTATGCCCAAAATGCTATAAAACTGTGCATGTCCTTTGACCCAGCAATATTGCAACTAGGTGTATATCCTAGAGAGATCAAAGAAAAAGGAAAAGGACCTATACATACAAAAATATTTATAGCAGCTCTTTCTGTGATGGCAAAGAATTAGCAACTGAGGGGATACTCATCAATTGGGAATGGCTGAACAAGTTGAGGTATATGATTGTGATGGAATACTATTATGCTATAAGAAATGATAAGCAGGATGGTTTCAGAAAAACTTTGGAAGATTTATCTGAATCGATGAAAAGTGAAGTGAAAAAAACTAGGGGACAATTTTCAAAAATAATATTTTATTTTTCCCCAATTGCATGTAAAAACAATTTTTAACATTTGTTTTTTAAAAAAATCTTGAGTTCCAAATTCTTTCTCTCCCTTCCTCTCCTCCCTGCCAATGGTAGCAATTTGATATAGGTTATACATGCGTGATCATGCAAGATATATTTTCACATTAGTCATGTTGTGAAAGAAAACACAGACAAAAAGAATCAAGAAAAAAATAAAGTGAAAAATACTATGCTTCAATCTGCATTCAGAGTCCATATGTTCTCTCTCTGGGGGTGGATAGCATTTTTTATCATAAGTCTTTTGGAACTGTCTTGGATCACTGTATTACTGAGAATAGTGGAGTCATTCACAGTCGATCATTGCACGATTATTGTAAGATATTGTGATTACTATGTACAATGTTCTCCTGGTTCTGCTCACTTCACTTTGCATCAGCTCATGTAAGTCTTTCTGGGTTTTCTGCTCATCATTTCTTATAGCACAACAGTATTTCCATTACAATCAGATACCACAACTTGTTCAGCCATTCCCCAATTTCCATTTCTTAGCCACCACAAAAAGAACTGCTATAAATATTTTTTATACAAATAGGTTCTCTTCTCCCCCCCCCCTTTTTAAATCTATTTGGGATACAGACATCGTAGTGATATTGCTGGGTCAAAGGATGTGCACAGTTTTATTGCCCTTCGAGCACAGTTCCAAGTTGCTCTCCAGGATGGCTGGATCAGTTTACAACTCTACCAACAGTGCAGTAGGATCCCAATTTTACTACAGGAACTTTGTAAATAGTAATAAAATCATCTGTTAAAGACTTAGCTACTTTGATCAATACAGTAATCCATGACAATTCCAGAGGATTAATGATAAAAAATGCTATTCACCACTAAAGAGAGAAGTGATGATCTCTGGGTATTGACTGAAGCATATTTTTTCTTAATTTATTTTTCTTGCTTCTCCCTCCCTCAGTGTGGCTAATGTAGAAATGTGTTGCATGGCTTCACATACATAATGGGTACTGTATTTCTTGCCTTCTCAATGGATGAAGGAGAGAGGGAGAAAATTGGAAACTAAAACTAAAAATAAAAAATTTTTAAATGTTATAAAAGAATTAACAAATATGGTTACAGAGATACATGGAAAGACTTGTATGTGTTGAAGAAAAATGAATTAAGCAAGGAAAACAACATACACAATGATTATAACAGTGTAAATGGAAAGAAAAATAATCACCAAATAACTGAAAATGAGTTTTGAAAAATTATAGTGACCAAGCTTGTTCACAAAGAAGAGCTTTGAGATGACACCTTCTTCTGCTCCTTTGCAGAACTGGGAGTCCACCTATATGGAATACTGCAAATAATGTAAGACTTTTTGGAGATGTAGACTGGTTTTGTTGATTTGTTTTTTAATCTTCATCTAAAAAAATGCTTGTTATAAGGATGGCTCTATGGGAATGGAAAAGGGGAATTTAAGAAGAAATCTGTTGTAAAAGTGATATAAAAAGATATCAATAAAATCTATTAAAAGTAAATAAATGCTTATTGACTGAATGACCTTATAAACAAGGTTATGAAGGACACATAGAGTAGTAATAATGAGAATAATACTGGTTAGCATGTATATAGCACTTTAAGGTTTTCAAAGAGCTTCATATGTTATCTCATTTTATCCTTACAATAACCTTGGGAGGTAAGTGCAATTACTATCACCATTTTACAGGTGAAGAAACTGAAGTGAAGAGAAGTTAAGCAACTTGCCTATGGTGATAGAATAATGAGTTTCTCAGGCATGACTCGAACTCAAGTTTTCTTGACTCCAAGTTCAATACTCTATCCACTGAGCCACCTAAAATGTGTCCTTACAGAAACGTATGAGCAAAAAAAAGATGAACTAGTCACATGGTGAACACAGGGGCAAACCAAAAGATAGCCTTTGTATGCTCTACTTGTATCCTCTCCATGTTGAAAGAAAGAAAGGGAGGTACATTGGATGGCTACCATACAATGAATGCAGTAGTGTACCTGGACAAGAGTTGCATGGGATGGCAGACATGAATGAGTTTCAATCTGAGGGACCAGAGCAAATAGCACCTCAATGAGATCATAGATTGACATGAGTACAGAAAGAGGTTAAATAATACTTCTTCCTGTGTTCAGTGCCTTCCCTACTGGCCACTAGACTCAGAAATTAATCCCATGAAAAAAATAAATGAAACTGCATTTCTATGTACCAGGGAACATAAAGAGGTCAGAACCAAGGTTACAATTTTGAGAAATTCCATCCTAGGAAGGTGGGAAGAGTACACAGAGACAAAGAAAGAACAGACACAGGAGAACCAAGAGTGTGGTATCTCAAGCTTAGGGTAGGGAGAGTATTCAAAAGCTGAAGGTCCTCAGTAAGAAATATTGCAGATAAGTCAGGAAATTTGAGAAAGATGCCTCAACACCAAAGGCAAAGGTGACCATTAAGAGACTCCAAAGACAGTGCTCTTCCCACTGTAAATTTTGCTTCTATAGTAAAATGATTCGGCCAAACAACACAGACCAGGTAGTTTATGTGGCATATTAAGCATCTACTCTACTAAGAACTTTGCTAAGAATACTTTGCCCCCTCCCCCAAAGGAAAGTAAACTTGGAGTGTTCTAGGTCACCCTTTAACATTCTAGTGAGTCTCTTTCTCATAGAATCCTATAGTCCCCAAGAGATATAACAATACCCTGTGGGTGTCCCCTCAAAAGCAAACATACTTTGGGGGACAGGCTGAAGAAAAAGCAATCCCTTGCCCATCAAACCTGTGACTAACTGGTATTAATCTCTAAGCAGGACACTATACAGAAACTATGTATATGATCCCTTTTGCTACCCAATGAGCACACTTCATCAGGAAATGTCCTCTCTGCGAAGTCTCATATTTAGGATTATCAAAAGCTTCTGCACAGGAAATGTCCTTGCTCTGGTCAGAAGGTTCGATTTTGGGGTCACCCTGCCTAGGGAATTTAAAATACTCCCTCCTGCATACAGGACAAACACTGTTTATGAACTGCCCTCTGGCTGAGTAGTCATACACTTCCGCTTCTTCTGTGTGCTTCTGAAGGAAATCTGTAAGTGTCAGGGTTGCTACCATCTATTTAGTGGGGAAAGTCCACTCATATTATCTCTATCCCCAAGCTATGTGTAAGTACACACGTACTTTCTATTGTGTATTTCTGATGTAAGTCACTGCTCTTGGGATGATGAAAATGTACACAGACACAAGTCTCTTTCACTTTTCTCCCTACATCTTTGTCCCTCCCAGAAGGCAGGTCTATTCTGTTATCCACTGGTCGCCTAAAAGTCCAAAAGTTGGTGAGAGACAGAGCTAGTCTTTCAGCTCAGTTTAATAGACCACAGAGGGAGGCTGACTCCTCCTTCAGGAGTCTGTCCTTATGGACTCAATCTGCTAATCATCTTTAGTCTCATCACCAAGTCACTAGTGCCTTAGACACATTAAAACAGATAACACATTAAAACAGATGTGCAGAACCTATAAACTGACTGGGGGAAGTCGTCACATTGATCAGAAACTCTCCTGACCAATCCCTTTTGTTCTAACATTCTGAGATTCTCTGAAAACAAATTCCTTCTTTCATCTGCTTCCCACAGCATTTGGTTGCCTTTATTCAAACAGACCAATTTTGATGATGCCAATTTCTAAGAGTTTTGTGGGGAGGGAAAGAACCACTGCTGCTTCCTCACCCAGACCTCAAGTGTTACAAAAATTACAGGTTGCCTCATAAGCCACTTTGGTAACTCAATCCTGGCCCCCTGCCTTCTTTCACACTATACTCAAAATGACCAAGGACAAATTAACTTCTCAGGCTGAAAGGGCAGTATTTTTCCTCTCCTACACCCAGTTATGTTGTAGCGACTGTAAGAGTCTGGAGGAAGAGCTTAGTTTCAAAGAATCAGACACTACAGGGAAGGAATGAGATATCCTAGCAAGAACAATGGACTGAGAGTCAAGAGAGAGGAGGGTTTGAATTCACCCACTGACACTTTATTCCTCTGACCTCTCAGTTTCCTCATCTGCATAAAATGAAGATGATAATACCTGCAGTACCAGCATTATATGGTTGTCATGAGAATCAAATGGGGGTATTTACATAAAGTGCATTGCAAACATTAAAGTGTCAAATGAAGGTCAATTATTATTTATAATATTATATTTATAATATACTATTATAAGTTTAGCGATGCCTCCCTTTGTTGGGTATTTCAGTGCCTAGGCACTTAAATGTCTATTGACTGACTGACACATACTGCTCAAGACCTGACCTATCTTCCTGTTATCACTTAGGGACTCTTTTTGGTACCCCAACCAAGCTCCAGTCGGTTATCTGTCCCATTTTAATCCCCTTCTTTCTCTCTACCTCAATGCCATTTATGTGCTAGAATCCTTTCTTGGAGAAACCGGATTTAATGGGATTAAGGGGGAAAAGTTTTCTTTTTCAACCAGGAAGATGACAGATACCAGCTCTAGAATCATTAGAATGAATGCCTTGAGATATTTTTCTTTTTTTTTGTTGTTGTGAAGATGGGCTGACCTGAGCCACCTTCACTCTGATGAAGTCTATGGTTTGTTAACAAAATGATGTTTGTTTAAGCCAAAGTTGGGGGCAGATTCTTGCAGTTTCTGCTACCAGAGAGGCTGAGGCTGTCAGATCTCTTGAGCTTAGGACTCCTGAACTGTAGTGAGCTACATCGATCCAGTGTCTGCACTAAGTTCTGTGTTGGTAAGGTGAGCCCTTGAAATGGAGGGCCAGCAGGTTGCCTAAGAAGGGTCAAACAACCTAAGGTCAAAACTCTCATATTAGCTGGAGTTGGATCATGCCCATGACTGGCCCCAGAGCTTCCAGTCTACATGAGAGAAAGGGATCCAGTCTTCATTAAAAAAAAAAATAACCAAAATTTTTTTCAAATGCTGGCTCAGGACAGTTTCCTGATTTAGAGGTAAAGTTCCATGGCCATGAAAGATCTTTTCTCTGATGGAGCAATCACAATGGCAGAAAATGAGAAGTTAACTAAAGGAGAAGTTCTGGAATCTGAAGGAGACCTAAGAGATCATCTCATTTGGCTCCTCCAGGATAGGAAACTCTGACTCAGAGAGATCAGGTGGTTTGCTTAAAGTCCTGTATTTTGTCAGGGAATTCATTAATTATTTAAGCGGGGGCATTTTTTTCATAAGTCCTAACATTTTCACCTCGACGTTTCCATCAGTTGTTAAGCTCCACCATCACCAAAATGTTCCATTTATATCCTGTAAGCTGATATCTTGTCCTAATTTGAAAGAATCAGGATGATGGGAGACATACAGAAGGGAAGGGAATGAAGAGATCAATAACCCTCCTCTCCTCGTGATTTTACAAATGAGAAACCTAAGGCAGACAGGGAAAGTACCTTGCTTGAAGTCAGGGAATTACAGAAGTAGCAGGGGCAGGACTAAAGACTTGGGTCTCCTGACTCCTACTCCAGAAAGCAGAGAGCACTAATCTACGCCCCTAGATGTTATGAACACCACATTTCTCCTAGCCTGTCATCCTACAAATCTGTCAACATTAAAAGTCTTTGGGAGACAAGGAAAAGTTCTTCCAAACAGTAACAGTAGCTGCCTAAGGGGGCTCTGCCATCATCCGCAAGTCCTTGTTTTCTCTCACCCCCTCTATCCAATCTGTTGCTGAGGCCTGTCAGTTTTACCTTTGTGAAAGCTGTCACATAAGCCCCCTTCTCTCCTTGGACAGTGCCACCGTCCTGGTGCAGGCCCCTATCATCTCGCTATGCTACTGCCAGTGTGTGCTGCTTGATCGCCCGGCCTCATTCCAGTGCATTTCCCCATTCCAGGACATCTTCCATTCAGCTGCCAAAGAGAGCTTCCTAAAGAACAGATCTGACCACGTCATTCCTCTACTCAATAAATTCCAGCAGCTCCCTATCATCTCCAGGATCAAATATGAAAACCTCTCTGGTGTTCAAAGTCCTTCATAACCCTTCTCCTTCCCCCCTCCACCTTTCCAGTCTTCTTACACCTGGGCCATCTCCAGTCATCCTGATGTGTATCTGGCCACTGGACCCAGATGGCTCCAGAGGAGAAAGTGAGGTTAGTGCCTTTGCATTGCTCTCCCTCACTTATATCCAATTCATTTGCAAGTCATGGCATCACTTTCCTGATGTCATGGTCCTCTTCTAGAACTAAGGACAAACAACAGCTTCTTAGACCTTTACATAGATTGCTCTTCCCCATTCTCTGCAGTCCAATGCCAGCGGCCTCCTTGTTCCTCAAACAAAACACTTCAACACTCTGGGCATTTTCACTGGCTGTCTCCCATACCTCACATGCTCTCCTTTGTCATTTTCACCTCCTAGTTTCTCTGACTTCTTTCAGTTCCCAGCTAAAATCCCTTCTACAGGAAGCCTCTCCTGATCCCCTTAATTCTAGTGCCTTCCCTCTGTTGATTGTTTCTAATTTATCCTATCTATCTCTCCTTTGTACATCTGTTGTTCAGTTGTTTTTCAGTAACATCTGACTCTCCATTGGACCTCATTTGGGGTTTTCTTGCAGAGATTCTGGAGCAGTTTGCCATTTCCTTCCCCAGCTCATTTTACAAATGAGGAAACTGAGGTAAACAATGTAAAGTGACTTGTCCAGGGTCACACATCTACTAAGTGTCTGAGGCCAGATCTGAACTCAGGGAGCTGAATCTTCCTGACTGCAGGCTCGGCATCTGCCGAGTCACCTAGCTTTGTACAGAGTTGCTTACACGTTGTCTCCTCCATTATATTGTGAATGTCTTGAGAGCAGGGACTGTTCTTTGCCTTTTTTTATATCCCCAGTGTTTAGCATAGCACTTGGCACACTGTAGTTGCTTCTTTAATGCACGCTGACTGCAGTCACAAGATTTGTTTCAGGAAAAGGAAGTACAAGGCACACACTCAACAGAAAGATATCCTATGTCACCAGACTGAACTTTGAGAAGCATAAGAATCAAATCAAATCAATTATACAAAACTTAAAGCAACTGACCATTTTCTTCTGACGAGCTTTCCTTTCTTACCAGAAGGTGGCAGAGAATACTCATTTTCCCCTCTCACTTTCAGAGGATCTTGGGTCATAGGAATTAGAGCTGGAAAGTATCTGAGAGATCATCTAATCCAATCTCCTCATTGTAGAGATGAGGAATCTAAGGCCCAAGAGATAAAACAATCTGCCCAAGGTTAAACAGTAAATAAACAGCAGAACTGAGATTTGAACCCAGGTTTTTTAATTCCAAATCTGGGATTTTACCTCTCTGCCACAAAATTTTTTTAGGCAAAGAATTGGCCAAACCAATTATTTTGCTTAATCCTAGAACTTTGGAGCTTTAAGAGTACATAGAGTTCAACAGATGTTATTTATTTAATGTAATAATCTTTAAAAAATTGTTGCAAATGTGGTAAATTTTATTCAAGAACAATTAGAAACAACTGCTACGAACATTTATACTATATGTATTGATTGAACAGTAACTGTCCGCAACATGAGAATATGGGTCAGTCTTAAACATAACAAAGTCTCATAAACATGATTTTACTATAATTAAAGGGAAAATGGTTTAAGAGTTAGTTGAAATGAAAATAGGTATTTATACCAGTGGCTCCAATGAATTAATACAAATAAGTATATCAATTCTCAACCTACATATATGTTACTCATTAGGATATTTTATTTTGTAAATTTTATAATATGAAGCTGATGATTAGAAAATGGAAGCATCTATGTGAGCGTGGTAGGAAAATCCAGGAAATAAAACTGTGAGATCGCAAAGGAATGTGTTGTGTTGATTAATTTTAAACACACAGCTACATTTTTGCTTTGATAATATTAATTAAAGTTGGCATGAGTAAGCTATAGTTAATTTAACAGCCCAAGGTATTATGCAACATAATAAAAAATTGTGGAAGATTACAGGCCATGCATTATATTACTTAAAAGGATATACAATCTGTCCTAGTCAGACTGAAAAATGAACAGGGCTGGCATTGCTTGTGCAAATGGTCCACTAACAGAGTTTTTCAGATATTGCAATGGTAGGGGTTAAGCCTGTGTGTCTCACATGGACCCAGTTCCAACACAAGCTATGCCAGCAAGAAGATAAAATTTGGACCCAATACTCGAACAGCTTTTTATAGAAACTGTTAATGACAGCAGATAACCAAACTCGGGCCAATCATCTAGCCTTTCCTCAGACAAAATTGCCACTGAAGCCAATTATTCATCTGTCATCCTCCCCAAAGTCTACCTAAAAATGTGACCTCTAAATCGATCACATCATGAAATTGCAATTTAAAAACACTGCCCAACTCAGAAATCAAAACAAAGGTGAAATGATGAGGCTCCTCTTAATAAACATCGGTTCTGTTACACACAAGTCCCTCTCTGCAGGTGCGGGATGGCAGAAGCTCCAGACAGTTGTGGCTTGGCATCGGAGAAGTGTAAGCCCGCTCGTCTCCTTGCTGCAGCCACAGAATGCTGGTCCGGACTATAATGGGGAGGTTTACACTGCCAAAAGGCTCGCAGTGGTGTTGGGGGCTTTTTCCACCCCCTTAGGGGTGAGGGCAGTGGTGGAATCGAGTTAGCTGCTGGAGATGTCTTTTACAAGTCTAGGTCTATGAAGGCCAGATGGCCTAAGAACTTCAAAGGGGGTGTAAAACAACTCATTGTGGGTTTGCAGATTTCCAGACCAATAGGTCAACTAGTTGAGAAGCCAAGACAGTGCTCCCTTGCAGCTCGGAGGAATGGTTGGCAATAGGCCATTACAAAAAGGAAGATATTTCAGTGTTGGATGCCTATACCGGCACGTCCCCAGACGGAGGACTAATCACAAGCCCTAGGAAAAAAAAATGTGTGGCCTTCATTCTATGACTAAGCACGGCCACAATCATTTTTACAGTTCCCGCTGGTTGTTCAGGTCACATTTAAGCGCATCCTAAGATTCAGGCTACAAATGGATGCTCTCACTTACCTTTTGCTGGACACCTAATGGTGATGTTGGCTCCTACTCGTGCCTTGGCAGTGCCACCAACAATTACAGTCAGACGGCCATGTTCCAATTCTGTGAAATTTCTTGCAACAGTCAAGATGACAGGCACCTCTTAATTAAAAAGAAATATAGAGCTAGGTTAGGTTAAAGTCTTTTTTTTTTTTCCTTTTCTCCAGATAGCTAACAAAGTAGCAGGGCAATGACCAAAGCTGGCAGGCAGATGGATACAGATTAAATATGTGCAGCACAGTTTTAGTTACTGCAATTTTGGCACCAAAGTTTAATTGGCGATCAGGAGTGGGAGTGATCAGGTTGTCTGGGCCTGTAATTCCACTGGAATACGAGCAAACTCTAGCAATACATATGAGCAACTGTTCCACAGCCTACGGTTTAGAGAGCTGTCTGAGGCACCAAAAGGTTATGGGACAGCTAGTGTACGTCAGAGGTAATGCCTGAACCCAGGTGCTGCTCAAATATCAATCACAAACAGAGAAAGAAGGTAATCGTTCTACTTAATTTTTTTTCTAATGTCTACTTTTACAACATATGGATTCCCATAAATACCAAGGAAAATATAATTCGAGGACTCATACGTTTGAGCAGTGCGGTCGGTTAGTCAATAAGTATTTATCACGCCCCTACTATGTGCCAGGCACTGTGCTAAGCCCTGGAGATACAAAGAAAGGCAAAAAAAAAAAATACTGAAACAGACTGTCAATCAGTAGACTTGTGTTCTAATCCTGATTTACTGTAGTGCCTCCACTGTTGAGCACAGTGCCTGGCACATGGTAGGGGCTTACAAAATGTCTGTTGACTGACTGATTATGCCACGAATTATCTGAAATGTTGAGCAAAACTCTTCCAATCTCCAGGCTTCAGCTTCCTTATCTGAAAAGTGAGGATGCTGAAAGGCCTTGAGTCTATGCCATATCAGTCGATCAATCCACGAGCATTTATCAGGCATCTGTTACACGTCAGTCACTGTTCTAGGGACTGGGAATTTAAAGAGAAAAATGACATATTTCCAACCGTCAGAGAGCTTATATTATAGGAAAAAGAGATAACATATATACATATACGTGTATCTAAAACACATACACATTAACATATACGATAATTAATTGAAGGAACTAAGGATATTTAATCTAGAGAAAGGAAGGCTCAGGCAGGGGCACAATAATGATTTCCGAGGATTTGAAGGACAAATGGAAAATGCATTAGATTTGTTCTGTCTGGCCCCAAGAACCAGGAGACAGAGGTGGAAGTTGTAAGGAATCACATTTAGTCTTGATGTCAGGAAAAACTTCCTAAGATTTAGCCTCCTGAGGTCGTGGGTCCCCATCCCCTGGAGTTTTTCTAGCAAAGGCCGACTGGCAATATATTGGGAGTTTTGTAGTGGAGATTCTCTTTCAGAGATGAGTTGGATGAGATGACCTCTGAGGTCCCTTCTAGCCCTAAAATTCAGGGATTCTGTGAGGAGACTTGATCTTCTCAAAGCGTTCTAGATTTAAGATTCTACAGTCGGTTGTGCGATCTGATCTTGTAAAGGCTTCTGCGTTTTAAATTCATCTAATACAAATTTTAATTCAGATTAAGGAGTTGCTCTTGAAATAACTTACAATACTAAGAACTCATTTAAATTGTAGAAAGTCTTAAGATGGAAAATGAACCTCAATTGGCCAACTCTAATATTGCTCTCCAACTGCAAAAGTTACATGTGGCTATGACCAGTAAAACTGTTTAATAAAAAATGGCCAACAATGGTGAAATGAAATTAAAAGTTAGTATCTGATTATTCTGAAACGAGTGTTTGCATAACAGATTAAGTGGAAAAATTCAATACTAGAAAAAACATTTCAAGTTTGGAAAGAATAAAGAATGTGTTGGTCAGTGACAACTCTGGCTGCACACTAACATTTCCTGCCTAAAGAAAAATGCTCCCCTAGGGCTGGTGACAGGCAAAAAGCCAAGTACCACAAAGTAAACAAGGCTCCCCTCCCAAGGCCAGTCTAGACCCACCACATGGCGCTTTCAGAAAACAGAAAGGGACAAGTTGGTAGGAATGTGCTGATGAAGATGGGCAATTCATTCTGAGAAATCTAGAAAGGGTCTTATGTTTAATATGTATGTATATGTATAGCCTATATCAGATTGCATGCCATCTTGAGGAGGGGGAGAAAATTTAGAACTCAAAATCTTATAGAAGTGAATGCTGAAAACTAAAAATAAATAAATTTTTAAAAATTAAAAAAAAATAAAGGGTCTGAGTACCCAGGGCTAGGAGAAAAAAGGAATCAGTAAACTATGACCTGGGGGCCAAATTCTGCCAGCCACTTGTTTTCCATGAACTAAGAATGTTTTTTATACTCTTAAATAACAATTTATTGATATGTGATATGGATATATAATATGTATTGATATGCAATAATTTTATTTATATCTGATACTCCCAGAATAGGGTTTTTTTTAACATGGGCTCTATGAACTTCTAAAAAATATATTTGATATCTATATTTCAACATAATTGGTTTCCTTTGTAACCCTATGTATTTTATTTTATGCATTTAAGAATATGATTCTGAGAAGGGGTCCATGGGCTTCACCAGATTGCCAAAGGGGTCAACGACACAAACAAGGTTAAGAATCTCTGACCTATGGGCACTGCCCAGATAAGCACCAACTCCAATCCTGAGGCAGAGTGGCAGGTGGCAGGATAACTGCTTTGGCCTGGAGATAAGAGAAACTAAGCTGAGGCAGCAGCCCTTCACTCGGAGGTGCAAGAAAAGCAAAGGACTCATCCAGGGTCATCCCACTGGGCCTCGATGACCGCATCACAAATGCTAAGAGGCAGGTTCCTGGGGAGCTTGGCAGAGGGTGTCCCAGGAAATGCCCCTGGGATCCAGCTTTGGCCGTGGACCACTGAACGATTTTTATCAGTGACTTGGATCACAGTACAGCTGGTGTGCTTATTTAATCTACAGGGGACAGAAAGCCAGCTCACGAATCGTTAGGACAGAGTTAGGAGCCAAAAAAATCTTGTGAGGATAGAACACCGGGCCAACTACGATTAGATGAAATTAAATAGGGATAGATTTAAAGTTTTACCTTTGCTTAAGAAAACCAGTCTCACAAGCACAAGATCAGGGAAGCATGGCTAGACATCAGCTGGGGGAAGGGGGCAGAGATCTGAAGAGTGTTAGCGGACAGCGAGTTCAGTGTGATTCAGTGCAGGAGGCTAATGTGATCTTGGGCACTATTAGAGGAGTTAGGGGGTATAGGACTCAGGAAGGAGGTTTGTCCCGATCAGCACCTATGCTGAATAGTGTGTCCCTTTCTGTAGGCCACATCTGAGAAAAGACACTGGTAAACTGGAATGCCTTTAAAGGAAGGGGAACAGGATGATTAAGTGTGTTGAGATCATGACATACTGCTTGAAGATGTTTAACCCGGGAAAGGGGGGAAGTGAAGAGGGAACAGTTTAGTCTAAAACTAAATAACAATTTTATTGTCATATCTATAAATGATATTCTTTACTCTTATATATTAAAATCTTAAACAAGGATTTTACTCCTAAACATTAAACTTGTTTTTCTTGGTTTGCAGGGCAGAGCTAGCCAGATGTAAAGGAGAAATTCCTAACAATTCAGGCTATCTCAAAGTAAAATGGGCTGCCTTGGGACAGAGATGGTTCCTTTCCATTGGACATTTTTAAGTAAAAGCTATACTATTTTGTCGGGTGTGCAGTGAGAATTTTTATGCAGGTATAGGTTGGGCCTCTGGTCCAACTTTCCAACTCTGAGATTCTGTTCAGGTATATATAGTTTGGACTAGATAGCCTCATGTTCTTTTCTACTTCTAGGGTTTTATAATTCTGGGGACCCAGAAAGGAAAGAATCTTTTTTTTTTCCACACAGGATACTTAGGTTTTTGGTTTTTTTATGCTTAAATTTTACTTTATTTTTATCTCAATTACATGTAAACAAAAAAATTTTAACATTCATTTAAATTTTTTTTGAGTTTTATATTCTGTATTCCCTCCCTCCTCTCCCCTCTTCTTGAGAAGGCAAGCAATTTGACATAGATTACACATGTGCAGTCATTCATAACAGTCCAAGATACTTTTCTAGAACACATTATGACCCCCAGAGCTATTGCCAACAGGAACAGATGCCTCAAGAAAGCACTTAGGCTTATTAAAAACAATCTAATCTTAGGATATTCGTTTTGAAGATGAAATCCAACAGACACAAGCTGGCCTTGGTAACACATCAGGGTGGAGAGTTTAGCATCTTAGAACTTTAGAATGGAAAGAAGCCTTTGAGAACTCTAGATCAATTACTTCATTATACAGGTGACGAACCCAGGCCCACAGAAATGATGTGATTTTCTCAAAGTCAAACAATCAGTGGTAGAGCCCAGATGACTACTCAAGCCATCTCATTCCTAATGGTGCCAATCCTCCAGCTCACTGTTACATATTGTCTTCTTCCCCCTAGGGGAACGTAAATTCATTGTGGCTAAAAGGCATGTCTCATATTTCTCCTCTGTCCCCTACAGTGCTATGGTCAGGGTTGGATGCTTCAAAGGGCATTCAAGGAATACTTATAACCATATAATTTTAGAACTGGAAATGACTCAGACATCATCTAGTCCAAGGTCGTCATTTTACAGATGAAGAAACTGAGACCTGGAGAGATGAAGAGATTTGCTCAAAGTCACAGAACGTGTTGCTGCACGGCCAGAACCAGAACCAAGCTCTTGACTCCAAAGACTATGTTATTTCTCCTTTACCATTATGCTTCTCAACTTATTGCACTTGGCTGTGACCTTTCCCCAAAGAGCAATTTTGCAAACATTTCCCACCCTCCCACCCACCCTGGAATCTCTACATCTGATTCTCACTTGTGGTTTGGGGAAGTAGTAACAGAAACCACTGCTGGTGCTGGTGATGATTCCTTTCATCTCTGCATGCTTGAAATAAGAAAGCCTTTAACGAAACTTTTTCCCCCTCTGTGATTTCACTAGTACAATGAATTCCTAGAGTGGAGACTTCACCCACCAGTGCAATTCTCCAGTAATTTATAGTTTTAGAGAATTGGCTATGGACACTGATGGGTTAAGTGGGTCAAAGAGTTACTTTAAAAGAGTGGCAGGGTGTAAACTCAAGTCTTACTGACTCCAAAGCCAGACAATTATTTGACAAAACAATGAAACAATAAAGTTTTACAATATTCCCTTAAATATTTTTACTTAAAATAAGACAGTTTCCACTCCCTTTCCTTGAGAGTGTGTGTGTGTGTGTGTGTGTGTGTGTGTGTGTGTGTGTGTGTGTGTGAGACAATAATAGCCAGAATTTATATGGTGTTTTAGTCAGGTTGCACAATGGTTAGAGCTCTGGTCCTGAATCAGAAAGACCTGAGTTCAAACCTGGCCTCAGACACTTGCTAGCTGTGTGACCCTGGGCAAGTCGTTTAACCCTGTTGGCCTCAGTTTCCTCATCTGTAAAATGAGCTGGAGAAAGAAATGGCAAACTACTCCAGTATCTTAGCCAAGAAAACCCCAAATGGAGTCACAAAGAGTTGGACATGTCTGAACAACAACAACAACAAAAGCACTTTACAAATAATCTCATTTTATCTTTACAATAACCCTGGGAGGTGAGTGCAATTATTACCCCCATTTTGCAGTTGAGGAAATAGGTGGAAAGGTTAAATGACTTGCTTGGTGTCACACAGCTAGTAAGTATCTGGGGACACATTTGAACTCAGGTCTTTCTGACTCTGGGTCCAGCGTGCCATTCATTTTGCCACCCAGCTACCTCATATGATTTGATTTATGGAATCATAAAACATCTGTATAGCTATATTAAGTTCCAGCTTCTTTGAAGTGTTTTTAATGAGGCAGATAGTTATATATTATGGTATTAAAAAAGACAAGTCTTAAAAATATCCCTTCCTTAGTTGGACTTTAAATATGAAGTCAGTAATGTAGGAAATAAATATCCATAATTAGGATAAAGGCTGCTTTAGAGACCACCTTTGAGCACAGCCACGTTAAACAACTCTAATGATTTCATATTTCCATAGGAAGCAAGATATGGAATTAGTTGTAGAATAAAAAAAAAATCCCAATTCTTCACTAGGCATTACCTGCATACAACACTGAGGAAGTTTTTGTTTCTGAATCAAGATGATTAACCACAGTACATCCATATACACCTTGTTCTTCCCTTGTAGGATTCCGAATTTGTACTTTTCTGGAGCCATCCAGTATTATTCTGCAGAACAGTAAGAAACATGGTGTATTCACTCAATTAATATATTTACTAAGGAAAGCCATATATAACACTTAAGAATGTGGGACTATGGAATTTTAAGGCTAATAAAATAGAGCCATGGCCTGGAATTTTTGTGTCTGTAGCAAGTACCACAAACTGTGGTAAAAGAAATGGTACAATGTGCTGAGAGACAAAGCCCCTTGGGATACCAGTGTGAGAACCACAGCTGGGAGGTGAGGAAGCTTACTCCAGTCCTCCATCTGGTAGCTTAATATTTTAATTAACTTTTGTTTCTAATTAAGTGCTTGTCATCACCCTCTAAATTTGGTACCCTGGAGAGCAAAGCCCTATTTACTCTACTTTACTTATGACTCTGAGAAGGGCCCTCAAGGGATTACCTTGTCTATGGTCCCTCCCTGAACCTCCCTTTCCTTTCCTTATAGTTATAGGTTCATAGACTTTTTAAAACTATAAGCGACTTTACAGACCATCCATCTGCCATTTGCCATCTGTGCCCCATGGGCAAATAACTTTTCTGGGTCTGTTTTCTCACCTGAAATATAAGGTAGTTAGACTAGATGACTTTTAAGGCTCCCTTCCACTTCTAAATCTATGATCGAACCAAGACCAAAATTTTGGTTTGCTGACTCCTAGTTCAAGTCCTCCCATTAGCACGCCATAGGAGGTCAATCCAATATGGTAGGGACATTCCTTACTTTCTCCTGATATTGTGAAAATGCCAGTGGAACACATAGGCTATCTAGTAGCTATCCTTTGCTTTGGCCGTGTGACCAGTCCATCTTTTTAAATTATATGCTTATCTGATGGCTCCGTTTCTCCTTTTCTACTCCTTTTTTTTTTTTGTAATGGGCTTCAGTCTGCTGATGCCTACCATGTGCATTTCCATTACCTTTTGGGTAATTCTCACCTTCAATTCTTCATTGATTATAGTCCTCCAGAACTTGTAGCCATACAACAATATCAGAAGACTACTAATATTTAAAAGGTGGTTCTTTATTTCTGGGAGAAGCTTGTGATCAGGAGAAGAGCTCTGAAATTCCTCAAAAGTAATCTAGCCACCCTCCTGCTCCTGCTAAATTTTGGGCTCAACACATTGTCAACATGCGATGTCTGAACAAAATATATGTGTACTTTTCACCATATCTGGGTTTTCTGGAGCAATTATATATCAGTCTCAATGACAAACATTTTTTTATCAACTTGATTTATTCTATGTGGATAGTTAGGCCAAACTCATTTGAGTAATTATGGATCTCACTTAGGGGGGCTATGCAGTCCCAATGTTCCTTAATTCAATTAGCTCAACATCATACATGAAACATCTTAAGAATCTCACTATCTTTAGGGAATTTTTCCCTGAGTAGGACTCTGTAGAATTTTTTAATAAGAGTAGCAAACATCGTTGGCTATCATGTTTCCCTTTTAAATGTTTCAGTTGATATTTATGATCAAAAGGTGTTCAAAGAAGGTTAGCTCTATTGGGATGATGATCTTCCATCTTCAATAAGATGGAGGACCAGACACTTTTTCTTATCCCCTAAAGCTCTGAAACTTGTCCCATATAGAAATATATACAAGGGCTAAAATAACTTTAGTTTTCTCTATAGTCTAGGACACCAAGAACCCTAACTCTGATGAATTAACAGCAGAGAAGGCTAATCCTTAATGCTTAACATATCCATTCAGCATCCCATTTCCTACTGCCCATTGGGTTCCTATAGCAGGGCTGCACAAGCTGACCCATGGGTTTGCAAATGAACTCATTTTAACTGTGAAAAATGAAAAAGCACACGTTTTCTTGGGCTGCGATAGCAGCTCTGTGCTGCAACAGAGAACTGAGGAATAAAGGGCAAGGGGCAGCACTCACGTGTGCCTGCATGGCACCATGTTAAGTTTGAGGGAAAGAGCCCAGCTGGGACCAGTTCTCTCCACCTTCAAATCACTTGGGGCAGAGACTGAGGCTAGTGAGATGTGAATTGCCAAGCATGAAATAAAACTGAGATAGCCTTGAGATCTAGTGCCCACAAAAACTGTCATCAAAGAAGAAAAAAAATGATTGAAATTACCAAAGAGATCAGGAGGAGATTAAATTATAGGCTTTGAACATAAGCAGATAATCCAAATAGGGAAGATATTAAAAAACAAAAGGGAATATGGTCTGCACATCAGTTTAAAAAGTCCAGATTTCTGCAAATAAACATTTCAAGACAAATTAAAATGAATCAACACTTGATGAGGTAGAGGACCCTGGGTATTCCCAAAAAATCATGGGTATTTCTGAATGATTTAAAAGAGAAATGAGAATTACAAAAGCAGAATTTATGGATCGCATAGCAGAAATAATTGCAGACTAAAAAAAAACTGAACCCACAGTGGCAAATTTCACCAAAGAAACTAAAGAGAGAATAAGTTATTGGGAATGCAAACATACAAAAGAGAAGGACAATCTGTAAAAAGAGAAGCAAACAGTTCTGTTGTTATATTTTTCATGGAATTTTGTATTATTTTAGCATATGCACGAGAGAGATGTTGGAGGGAAAATTTTAAGGCATCATTTTGCTCCAATGAACCAAATGCATTTTTGTAGTTAATAAGCAATAAGCACAGTGGTATCTTATATCCTCTATTTCTTTAATGAATTATGATATGTAATATACAGTCTTCTATGGAATATCCTTTCAAAAGCCTACATATTCCCTTCTTATGTTTTCATGAAGGATGCTCTAAAAATGCATGCAAATTATTCTCAAACAATTACATGATGGAAAAGTAGGCATATGGATTTGTAACTGATATTCTCTACATTGCCTTTTTTAGAACTAAGAAGGTCTTCATTTTTTTAAAGCTTCTAGTATCTTCCTCTTTAGATACCTTGAAAAATCATCCCTCAGTATCACCAAGATTGTTGCCTTCCAGAATGTACCTCCTCTGTGTTATATTTGGTTTAGTTGACTTGCTTTTCTTATCATTGTCTATTGATCTCAAGACCATTTACACTTGCTCTACAAGTTCATTTGGATTGTGTTCTTAGAATCCAAATGAGTGGTTTCACTTTATGGTGAATAGAATTTGTCGTAAAAATTTTTGTACATCTTTTTCACTTTTTATCAGTTTGCTGTCTGCTTTCCAGTTTCATCCTTAAATATCCCTGAGATGACTTTCGGTAGGGGGTATCTCTCACCAAACTTTCTGTTTTAAAATAATATTTTATTTTTCTCCAATTCCATACAAAAATAATTTTTAACATTTAAAAATCTGAGTTCCAAATTTTCTTCCTCTGTCTCTAAACTTTCTTTTAGCTGCTTTTCCCCTCCATCATCATTCTCCATACACCACACTGCTTCTTACTGGGTCAGTAACCATTTCCATTCTGTTGGCCTAATGGGAAGTATCTGAAGTTGCTTTCCTTGTCCCCCCTCATTTTTCTGCCAATGCAGGGAATCCAGGATCTTTCTCAGAAGAAAGAAGATTGGAGTGGGGACTTACCATCTGCCCTGCAGTTATGCCCTCTAGATTCTCAGGCACTGACATCTTACTTACCAATTAACTTTAAAGAACTCTGGGTGGCCACCTCTACTCTACAGCTGTACCTTTAGGAAGACTGGGCCCCTTCATCTGCCTTGAAGCTTAGCCATCTTATATTAGTTATCTCTCCCACTTAGAATGTGAATTCACTGAGCTTGAAGTGATCTCATTGCTTTTCTATCTTTATCCTTAGCATTTAGCACAGTGCTTGGCACATGGTAACTTCTCAGTCTTCTTTTTAAAAAAAAAAAAATTTGTTCATTCATTCACTCATTCACCCTAGTTTAGGCCCTCATCACCTCTTGCCTAAACAGCTTAATTCAAATCAACAAACATTTATTAAGGGCCAACTCAATGTTAGATGCTGGTGACACAAAGCAAACAAACAAAAAGACCAAAAACACAGTTCAATCTCCCTGCCCTCAAAGAGCTTATAATCTAATGGGAGGATACTAACATTTTCATAGACAGATAAACAAAAAGTTATTTTAGGAGGGAGATGGAACCAACAATTGCAAGGGGGCAGTGCGGCAGAAATGCTTCCCTAGGAGGTGACACTTTAGCAAGTGATGAAAAATGTCAGGAATTGGAAGAGGTGGCCCAGCATTCCAGGCATGGAGGACACAACTTATCTGGGGAAAGAGATGGAATTGTCAAGTTAAGAGAATAGCTAGTAAGTTAATTTGATGACAGCACAGAGGGCATGAAGGATACTATTGGACAACAATGCTGGAAATGTAGAAGAACCATATTCTGGAGGGCCTTAAATGCCAGGCTGAGGCATTTCTAGGAAGCCACAAAAGATTTCTGAGTAAGGACATAATAAATTATGTTTTAAGACTATTGATTTGGTAGTGATACAGAGGATGAATTGGAGGAGGGAGTGCTAGAAGCAAGATTAATTAGAAGGTTGCTGCCTTAGTCCAGGAGAGAAATGATAAGGGCCTGACCTTCAGTAGTGATTTTATGGGTGAAGAGATGTAGTAGAATTTACAAGACTTGGCAACTGTGATCAGACATGGGGAATGAAGGAGACAGTAGAGTTGAGGGTCATTCTGAAGTTGTTAACTCTGGGGGTGATTGGAAGGATGATGAGATCATCCTTCATCTCCGTACCCTAGACCCCACCTTCCCATACTTCATTAGGCTCTTGTTTCATTAATTCCCTTTCTCTTACATACTCAGTTTCTTCCTTCCCACTAGCTTCTTTTCCCTTTGCCTACAAAGATGTTTAAGTCTTTGCTATCCTAAACAACAGCCCTAACAACAACACTTCTCTCTGTACCACTTTACTGTCAGTCAGGTTTACATCCTATCGCTTTTTGCCTTTAAAAATCAAATGAAAATTAGATGGAGGGTAGCTATACAAAAAGTGGAGTAGCTGATTAACTATCAGTACTTGAATTACTTTGCCTGTCTCCTGGGTTTCTGTTCCCACAATCTACCCACCCGTTTTGGGATGCCAGCTTGCCTTTCTTTCTGTGATTCTTGGTTCACCCTTAGATTACCTTCATTTGGCATCCTCCTAGCATTCCAGTCTCCTGGCCTTCAGAGCCCTGGCCAAAACATTTATGCCACTGTTCTGCTTGTAACTCTCCTGGCACTTTTCCACCATGCCTGTTTGTCATGGACTACCCCTAGTGAGTCTCTGGGACTTTTGACCTTGCCCCAGATTTAATCCTCTCTAGAAAATGCCCCAAATCTCATCTTCTTTTCATTGCCAAAATGCTAAAAGTATTAGCTTAAACTCAACGTCTTTACTTATATCTCAGCCTTGTGCAATCTGACTTTTACTTTCACCAACTTACTGGGATTGCTTTTTCTAAGGTCACCAGTGAATTTCTGGCTGTCAAATCTACTAACCTTTTCTCTATTATCTTTCTCCACTGTGCCATTTGATATTCAGTTAGCCCTTGCTTTTTGAAAATTCTCTCCTTCCCTATTTCCATAACACCATTCTCTAGATTCTTATTTTTCTCTGACAGATCCATCTGTGAAAACTACAGTGGTTCTTCTTCTTCTCCCACCCTTTAGATACAGATATTCTCCAAAGTTCTGTCCTTTGCCTTTTTTTTCCTGAGAGTTTATTTTCTTCTTTGGTAAAATTTGAAATAAAAGATAAAATATATTTTCTAAATGTATGTTGTCTTTTCAGACCACACTCACTTTCCAATATCACTCCCATACCTTTTCTTATAAAACAAAATTAAACAAGCTAAAAGTGGTTACAAAAACTGTGTGATATAGTGACCACAAGTAACAAGAATAACTAATAAACAACACACCTATAATCCATTCCTTCTCTATAGACTGGAAAGAAGTATTTTCCAATAGCCCTTCTCTAGAGTCAACATCAGTCATTGTTATATCATTTATATCAGTGGTGTCAAAGTCAAATAGAAACAGATCCCTGCCAGGCTGCATACTGACTTAGAAAACCACAAATTCACACTACCTATGTTTTATTGTATTTTTATATATTGTGTTAAACATTTGTTCTGAAACACTTGGCGGTGTTGTGGTATGTAGTTAGACACCTCTGATTTATATCACTATAGTTGTGCATATTTTCCTCCTGGTTCTAATTTGTTTGGTCTGTATCAGTTTCATGTATCTTCCCATGTTTCTATGAATTTCTCATATTCATCATTCCTTATGGTATAAAAAAATACCCACATCACTAATATGCCACACATTGTTCAGCCATTAATAATAATTGACATTTGTGTCATGCTTAAAAGTTCTCAAAATGCTATACACATATGTGTGTACGTGTGTGTGTGTGTATACATACATATATACACACACGCACACACACAAACATGCACACATGTATACATTTGATCCTCACAACAACTTTATGAAGTACTATAGGCATCATTCCCATATTGCAAATGAGAAAACTGAGACTCAGAGATGTTAAACAACTTGCCCACTGTCATATAACTAATCTATGTCACAGGCAGGATTAGAACATAATCTCTCCTGATTCCAGATCCCACATTCTTTCCATGACACAACATTGCATTCTCTATTGCATGCTTGCCAAAGACATTTGCCACAATAATGGAATAGATTTAGGACATCGTCCAAGTTGAAGAAGGATTCCCTATGGATGGTGAAGTCCTTCAGATGCTCCTATTTATGGACAATTTTGCATGGACTGCATTGAGCCCTAGAACATTTTAGAGTTTCCTGGAAGGGATTCATAATCACTCAAAGGAGTTTGGCCTAACCACACAGGAAACAGCAAAGAGATGAAGAATGTCCATTGCCAGATTACAACACGCAATTGGATGGCCAACTTGTGGAACATGTCCATCAGTTTTTATACTTGAGAAAGATAGCATATAATGACAAGTTGGGCCCAAAGTTGATAAGGAGATGGGGAGAGAGGACAGGATTGCCTTTGGGAAGTTGCAGAGCTCCCTTAATGATGTCTAGCTTCTCATATATGTTCCCTTCTTTCCATTCACACAGCCACATCTCTGGTCCAGGCCCTTATCACCTTTTGCCTGGGACATTATAATAGCCTCCAACTAATTATCTTGGAATCTAAATATTGGATGGATTAGAGTAGAGAGAGAGACTGTTTTCTCTGCCTCTAATCTTTTCCCCTTCTATTTTCTCATCCACTGAGTTGTCAAGGTGGTTTAACTAAAGCATAGATCTGACTATATGACCTCCATACTTAATTTGCTCCACTGATTCCCTAAGATCCCACCCTCCAGGATAAAATATAAATTCTAGCTTGACATTTAAAGCTTTTATCTTTCTAATATCAATATTCTAACAGTGTTTCTGTCTGGCAGTGAGACATAGGATAAATAGTCTCAGAAGAATCTCACAGAAGGCAATGGAGAGGTGTATGGAGGATTTGAGTAGGCTGAAATATAATCAATGAGGAACTTTGAAGAAGAATAGGAGTAAAAGAGGACAATATGTACTGGATTAACTTACAAACTGAATGTAATATGAATAAAAGTACCTCTTACACTCTGAGGGTACTCAAGGTTGAAAGGTCAGAAAGCTCTACCCAGGAAGCCATTTTACAATATGGCTCTATATAATACTGTGGGCAAATTTTATAGTGTTGAGATATTCTTTTTGACACATATGCTTTAGAAGTCATGATTGGGAGAAATCAGCCTCAGGGTATGGTGAAGAAGTGAGGGGATGACAAGTTGTCATTGTGGCCAAAATAACTTAGTCAGTGGAGAACAAAAGTATGCAAAGGGAAGAGAGACCAGCAGCAATTAGAGCAAAGAGGGGCTAGAATGAGAATGATAGTGGAAGTGTAAGAAAAGAAGGATCAAGGTAAGGATGTGTCCAGGGATTGAAGCCCTTCAAAGATGTAGATGAGTCTCGATTTAGGGAGGAGGGACAAAGTGGGTACTTGGACATAGCGGAGATTGGTACAATGCTGCCCATCAAATCCAGTCAGTGAATGACTCTGGGATAATCTAAAAATTATATAATCTTACACATGTATGTATGTATGTATGTATATAACATGGATAATTATCCTCTTAGATAACACTTGTTTGGATGGAGAAATGTTAAGAGATGCTGATTTCTTCTGGGCAAGTGAATGGCACATTGCTGAGCACCCAAGTCTTGGCAAGATTAAAGAGAATGTATGGTACCGAAAACTGACAGAAAGAGGGTACAAGTGAACCCAGAGCTTAAGGAGTAAGTTAGAACAACTAAGTCTATAAAAGTTTCAATGAATTTCTTTATAAAAATGAAATAACAAAATTTACATGCAAAAACTGGCAACAATACCAATTGTCAATTTGAAAAAAGGTAGACTGAAGTAGGACCTTTTTGGAGGGCAATTCAGAAAATATGCAACAAGAATAACACATAAACAAACTTTCTATCCCAACAATCCCCTTATCAAGAATATACAGTGTTAGAAAAATCAAAGCTATTTATTAAAAGCCATGTAGAGCAGTATTATTTGTGATTGCAAAGAAATGGAAATATTCAACTGTTGATAAGAAAACATGATCTAATGGAAAGAATATTGAATGAGTCAGAGGACATGAATTTGAATTCTGCTTCTACTACTTTACTACCTATGTAACTTTGGATGAGTGCCACTTAATTTCTCTGTGCCTCAGTTACTCGCCTGTCAAAGGAGGGAGTTATACCAAAGAGTCTTGAGGGTCTTTTCCAGATCTAAGTCTGTAAATTATTTATATAATAGAATATCATACTGCTATTAAAATGATAAATACAGAGAATGTGGGGAAATTTTCAAAAATGTAATATATTTGCAACTAAGTAGTGTAAAATGGGTAGCTATGTGGCACAGTGGCCAGTGGCACAGTGGTAGAGTGCCAGACCTGGAGTCAGGAAGACTCATCTTCCTGAGTTCAAATGCTATCTCAGACACTTACTAGTAGTGTGACCCTGGGCAAGTTGCTTAACCTATTTACTTCAGTTTCCTCATCTATAAAATGAGCTGGAGAAGAAAATGGCAGACGACTCCAGTATTTTTGCCAAGAAAACCCCAAGTAGGGTCACGAAGAGTCAGACGTGACTGAAACAACTAAACAACAAGAGCATAAAATGAAAAAAGAACTGAAAGATTATATACATACTAAGAAAAAGAAAAATCTATACACAACTACAGCAGTGAATATATAAAAAGAGGAAAGGAAAACTGAGGGAATATCAAACTTACAATTTATATACTGAAATACTTTTTTTAATGTCATTAAGTTACAAATATATGTTTAGTTGTTTTTCTGTGTTTTAAAATTAAATGCATAAAAATTATTTTAATGAAGTTATACCATGTGATATAACAATTAAAGGTTAAACAAATGAGCTTTGGGTATTGAATTCAAGCACCTTGAATAGTATTTCGTCCCTCAGTAAATGCTTACTGTTTTTTTTTTATCTTTTGCTTATTTTAATGTTTTCCCTTTCTAATATCTAAGCTAATAGCTCTCATTTATATGTCACCTAAAATGTGGCAAAAGAATTGGGCTCAGGCTTCTTGCTGCTACTGAGAGAAGAGAATAACTGTGATGTGAAACAAAGTCTGACTCATTCTTGCCATTACTATGAGAAGAAAAGGTTGTGGCCAGTCTCTGTTTTGAACTTCCAGACATTGTTCCTGGATGCTTGAAGGTCACAAAACCTACAGAATCAAAGCTGAGAAAGCAGCTTACAGCTCCTGCTTTGACCAGCTGAGCAGGTGACCCTATCTTCCCCCTTCTGTTACTTGTTTCTGGACATGTACACTCTTATCTTTCCCTTCTAATTTCTGTAAAATTCCATTTTTCTATATTGCATGTATATTCTCATTCTACATAAAGTTGCTGAAGCTGATGCTCTGGCTCTCCAACTTTTTATTGTTACATATACAAGAGGAGCCTGTGCTCCAAGCATAATAAAACTCTGCAAATAACTATCTCTGAATCATTGATTTGATGACTGATAGCAGCACTTAATCAATGGCCCCTCAGGCAAATTTTTACCACAAAAGTATGAGTATTAATACCCCCATTTTATAGACAAATGAGGCTCTGATAAGCTACTTACCTAGTGCCACACAGCAAATAAATGTCTGAAAAGGGATATGAATTCCAATCTTTTGACTCCAAGTCCAGCACTATGTCCATCATATTATTATATTGACTCTCATCTTATCCTGGACCTTTTATTTTGGGGTATCTAGGCTTTTTTTTTCTAAAGTAAATTTTTTGGTTTTTGTTTGTTTTTTAACTGGAGTCCTAGACCATCCCCTTCAGTCTTTAATTTGTCTCTGACATGCTACAGGCATGCTTTCCTTTGTACTCACACACTGCAGGTTGAATTGCAAATTGGTAGATTGAGCTTTGACCTATTCTGCATTCTTGCTCTCCCACTTACTCCTCCTCAGCACTCCTACCTTGACCTCAGACCCTTGTTGTCAAGTGCCTCAGTGGTTTGGTCCTGAGCTTCCTCCCCCACTTTGGCTAGATTCTAGGTATCTCTATATCTTCATGTGGTTTCTCTCTCTCCTATCTCTCCCTCTCGTCTACATATCCGACATGCAACTTTGGCCACAGTTGAGGGGAACTGGCTGATGGCCATCTCTAAACAAAGCTTCTGCTGCCTCCTACTGCCACCATTTTAAAACCTATCAACTCCTGCCTACTCAGGTACTGCAGGTTAATCTTATCTATCTAAACATTAGACCGGTTATTACAATACATCAAATACAGTCCCATGATCTTGGACAGTAGGCAGAATTTTCTGCATAACTGGTTGCTGCTTCCCCCTCAATCCTAGTACTACAAAAATGGAATAATGTCAGGAATCTCTCTGAAGTACAAATGATAACTGTTCAATCTTTTAAAATCAGGCTTTACAGTTAGTCCAATTCTATAGAGATGCAGAATCACATTAGTTGCCATCTTAGCAAATCTGAGTTTGTAGCAGAAAGTCATTTCAATATTTTTTCCAGTGGTCATATAATTTCTGCCTGGGCACAATGAGATTTCTTGTTTCATCATTTATGTTAAGGCAAGCCCATTCTTTCCAAATAAAAGGTTAAGGTTGTTATCAGAGCACAGTGAGCAAAAGAAGAAGAAAGAAGAGTCCTGGTTTTTGGTAGAAGAATTTGCTCAATACTGAAACTATCTCACTGGCCAGACAAGACTGGAAAACACCTAAATCTCTACTCTAGTCCAGATACTTAGCACCTCTCTCCTGCACTATTACAAAAGCTTCCTATATTGAGCAGTCTGCTTTTAATCTCTCCCTTCTCCAATCCATCCGTCATGTAGCTGCCAGATTGATAATCTTAAGACACAGATCTGACCACATCATTTGACTACTCAAAAATTTTCTGTGGCTCCCCATTGCCTCTCGGATAACTCCTCAGTCTGGCATTTAAAGTTCTCTAGGATATGATTTCCACCATATTTTTCAAAATCCTAGTTCATATCATTCCCCTTTCTGCATTCTCTGTTCCAGTCAAACAGATTCACTGGCCATTTTCTGTCTATGAATATGTGTTGCTGTTTTGTGTCTTCATACTAGGGGCACTCTATGTCTGGAATGCACTCCTTCCTTACTCTTTCTCCTAAAGCTCAAGTAACACCTGCTACACAAGGCTTTTCCTGACTGGCTGTTAGCACTCTCTTGCTCTTGAAATTACTTTGTATATTTTGCATTTACTTATTTGTGTACACATTTTATCTTCCAAGAAAATGCAGACAGAGGGCCTACTTGAAGGCAGAGACCCTGCTTGAGGGCAAAATGGTTTTTGTTTTTTAAAGTTCCAGTGCCTTGAACATAGTAGGAGTTTTAATGCTTGTGGCATTCAATTGAACAGAAATCAAGCATGTGCATTAATTTTATTCAATGAAAATTTGGGGCATATATATTGGATGTTTGGTTACAAGAGTCCTGACACTCAAAGGAGCTTATGATCAATACGTATGACAAATGAAATGAAAAAAAAATAGTTAATTAGTGCTATTTTCGATAGGTATTGCTATATGAACTATAAAATTCAATAGAAATGTGAATTCTTGTTTTTACTGTAGAACAGGGTACCTGATAATCCAGATTTTTTGTAAAATAACAATAAATATACTCTGAGTGAGGAGCTCTCCCATGGAGTGAAGTGTCTGAACTTTAGTGTGTGAATTTTGTGTTATGTATTTGGCCTTTTTTAATTATTCAATTATTGATTTTTGATTTTATTCTAAATAGTAGCATTTGTAAGATAAATCAATCCCAGATAAGTGAGGCATTATTATAACCCTTTTCTAGCTCACTATCTAGCTTGCTGGATTACAGAGGAAAAATGTCAGTTGTTATACCCCTGAACTTGGGAAATCAGAGACAGGAGATATAATTCTGGCTTTCCTATCAACTAACTAGCTGTGTGACCTTTGGCAGGTCACTTAATATATCTTTGCCTTAGTGCCCTCTCATGTAAATGAAAAGTTTGGATAAGATAATGACTAACACCTCTCAGTTCCAAAATTCAATAATTTTTAATTTCTTTGCACTGAAAGATTTAAGTAATTCAGAAAGAGCAGATCTAAAGAACTTGGATTATAATAAAGAAAAACTACCAGTTTAAACCAGTTAATGGCAAATTAAGTATGTTCTATATGATACCAATAACTGGCAGTAGTAACAGAGACTTCAAAATCATTCTAAGTTCTTGTAAGGATGTCATTTTAAAACACTTTGATAACCACACAGAAAGACCTTATTTTTTGGCAAGGGTGCTAATCATTAAAGTATGTAGAGTCACATCCAAATAAGCTGTTATAATTTCAGAAATTCTTTTTCAAAATTCAAGGCCAAATCATAATTCCCTGAGACTCAGGCCTGGGAAGTTAACTTTAATTCAATCCTGGTGATTTCCTAAGGCCAGCATATCAAATCCAATTAGCACGTATTTATTGAGTGCCTGTTAGCCAGATGATAAGTCTCTCAGGGCCTCAGTTTCTCCATTAATGAAATGAGAAGTTGGACGCAGAAGGTCCTTTCTATCTCTACAATTCCAACCCTTCATTCGAAGCATAGTATTTTTTAAATCTACATGTCTAGCATGAGGAAATCAAAAGATGGGAAAAAACATTTTTCTACATTCTCTGTTCAATTAAATTCAATTCCACAAGTATGTATTAATCATCTACTATATTCTAGGCACCAAGCTAGGTATTGGAAATATGAAGGCAAAAAAAAAAAGAGACACTCCCTCGCCTCAAGGAGCTTAAATTTTACTGTGGGGATTCAATATATACAGAAAACTAAATATAAGGCATATATGAAATGAATACAAAGTGATTTCAGGAAGGGAGTGGGTGTAGAATCAGGAAAGACCTCTTGCATGAGCTGAGACTTTAAGGGAGCTGAGGATTCTAAGAGGCTGAGGTGAGGAGGAGGAGGGTTCCAGGCGTAAAGTACCATTCCTTAACATATTGCCATTTCACATGGAATAGCCTGGTGCTGAGCTGTCTGCACCTGAGCACTACATGAAACACACCTCTCAGTGTGATGCTGGCCGGTTGGAGCGAGTGAACGAGACCAGAGGGTGAGCAGGTGTTTGCGTGTGAGAAGTGAGGCTCTAAAGTGTGGTGGGGGAGGGTAGGGTATAAAAGCCCACACATCTGCTACATGTGCACAAAGGACTGCCTATGCTAAGGTTAGGGGTGGGGAACAGAATGGAGAAGAGCACATAAGCCATTTTGGCTTGGAAGAGGGAATGATATGTAATTAGCTTGAAAAGATAGGCTGGAATCAGACTGTGAAATGCTTTCAATGTCAGGCTGAGTATCCTAGAGGCAACAGGGAGATAATGAAGTTTCTGTGTCAGGAGTCCGACAATGCACTCAGACTTGTGCATTAGGAAAATCAATTTGGCAGCCGTGCAGAGGAAGGAGCAAGGAACGAACTGGGTTTTAGGAGACTGGCACAACAGTCAGCAGAGGTGATAAGGGCTGAACAAGGGTGACTGTGGTGTAACTGAAAAGATGGGGAGAGATATAAGAGATATTATGGAGGTTGAAATAAGAAGATTTTGCAACTGACCAGGTATGGGGCTGCAGAAGGTGAGTGAGTAAAGAGTTGAAAATATCTTCAAGCTTATAAAACTCAGTTGAAGAAGGATGGTAGAGCCCTGAAAAGAAATAGTGAAATTGAAGAGGTGAGGTGTGTTTATGGTGAAAGATAATGAGTTTAATTTTAGATATGCTTGAGCTTCAAATACCCATGGGATATCTGAGTGAAGATAATCATTTAAAATGCAGCTCCAAAGCTAATGAGAGAGAGAGAGGAGAGAGAGAGAGAGAGAGAGAGAGAGAGAGAGAGAGAGAGAGAGAGAGAGAGAGAGAGAGAGAGAGAAGAAAAGGAGAAGATAGAAGAGAGACAGAGATAGAAAGGGACTGAAACAGATAGATTCACAGAAACAGAAAGGGAGAGACAGAGGCAGATATCGACTAGAATAGAGTCTTGGGGTATGCACAGAGAGAGGGTGAGACATGGATAATGACTTGAGCAAAGGAGACTAAGAAAGATTAGCCAGGAAGGCAGAAAACCCATGACTGTGCAGTATCATGAAAATTCAGGTGTCTAGAGTATCAAATGATACAAAGAAGAATCAGAAAAGGCCCCTGGATGTAGCAATAAACAAAACATTGGTGACATTAGAGAGAAAATTTCATCTAAGTGGTAGGAATACAAGCCAGACTTCAAGGGACTGAGGAGTGGAAGGTAAGAAGATGCAGTCTAGACAACTTTTTTAGAAGTCTGGCTGTGAAAAGAAGGAGAGATATAAGATGATAGCTGGAGGGGATGGCAAGGCACTAATATTCCTGTCTTTTAATTCCTAATTCCTGTTTTCTCTCCATGTGAAACATTTTGAGCATAATTTATGCTGAGCATGTAATCTATAGTCTTTTATTCACAAATAGCAAGAGCTAGAGACATTAAAGAATATAAAATATCGGCTCAGATTCTTATAATCTTGCCAATATTAGCTCGGTAACGTACAGATTCCTTAAAAGTCTGTCCAATATTATGGATGTTCTAATAAACCATATCTTTGGCTGAAAGAAGGCGTGGGTCGAATTCTTTTGGGCAGGACCCATATGTTGTTATGTCAGAGTCCTGACCACTTAAACCCTTAAACCTCTTCATTTTGGTGGCCCATACCAGGAAACTGCCTCACCCCAAGTTCTTTTCCAGCCAAGACTGGAAGGCATGTAAGCCTCCCCCCACTTCTTTTTTGCCCTGCATTTGGAGTCACTCTCCAAGCACCTACGAAGGTGCTTTTTGGCAGACAGGTACGAGACCGTCTTGCACTCAGCCTGACACTCTCAGGCTCTTAGTCTACTGGGTCGGTTCAAGGCCATGGACCTGGGTACACCTTCCGCAGCATAGAGGAGAAGGATGGATGCCCTATCTGGAAGCATATGCCCAATCCTGTCAATTCTCTCGGAGCTAGAGAATTGGGAGAATTGCAGTTGCTTTTTGGTCCCTGAGGCTTACTTTCTCCCTTCCCTCTACACCCCCGAATTCTCCTTCAAGGAGGTTACAGGGAAAAGTTAAAACAGCTAAAAACATTTTGCAAATTCTGGAGGTTTTGTGACTGACCATTTAGGAGTTTTGAAATGCCTCCTTACAACCCTGGGTCACTCCCTTTCCTTGAGTCAAGAGGGTATCTGTTAACCTCTCTCATAGGAGAAGAGAGTTTCACCCTTTCCCCCTCACTTTTGATTTCTCCCTCCTCCACCTGGGGAAAGAGGGGGGAGGGGCAGCAGCTATAGCATGGACCCCACTGGCAAAGGCCTTGGGCCCTGGGGCAACCTTTGCCTGGAAGCATCACCCCGGTTCAGGACATCCTGCTCAAGGTAAAGAAGCCAGCCTCTGAACTTGGGTAAGCACGCTCTTTTTAAAGTTGTAGTTTTAACTGTTAAGGAGGAGATGTTGATTCTCTGGGTAAAGTAATTTTGAAATGCATTTAACAGTCACCTAATTGGTAATGGCTTCGTTTCAAGTTTTGAATTGGTGAACTTTTTGTGTCAGTTATGTCAAGTAGCTTCTCATGATTTAGTTATTGCTAAAAATAATTTGGCTATTGTTGGTTATTGTTTTAATGTGTAAACTTTCCAAAAAGCTTGTTTGGGTTATGGCCTGCTGAGAATTTGCAAGTGTATAGAAATCTCTAACAATTGGCTTTTTACCCCAGGATAAATTTAAATTTGAGATGTAAAGCCTGGAAAAGTTTTTCCTAAGCTGTGATTAGTGAAACTTGCTTTTTGAGGTAAAAGCTCATGGGATTTTATTTTAATAATAATACCATACATTTAAGTAGGACTTTGAAATGTTAATAAAACTTTCATGCTTATCACTGATTCAAAGATAAAGGGGAAAAAATCACTTAGTAGTTTTTTAAAAAGTCAGTGACCCAAATGGGCAATTATTTTGTTAATTTTGTTAGATGTTACATGTTAAATTTGTCATTCATATGCAATTAATCAATCAATAGGCATTAAATGTCTAATAAATACACCTTGCTAGGTGCTTGGTGGAGTATAAAGTACAGAGAAGACATGACTCCTGCTCTCAAGGAGTTTGGAATCTATTGAGATATAAGACACAAATACATTAGTATTTACTACAATTTACTTTAAGAATAGGTGTTTCTGGGTGAATAGTACTGAGTTAGAACACACATACAGTTTCTACAGGGCTAGGAGTTGTAGCTATAATGTTTGTCTTGTGGCCTCCTTTTCAAGAATTTCCCAGAAGTCTCTCCACCAAAGGGATATAGTTCCCCTAAGATGAGAAGAGTGCCTGGCACTCTTGATTGCCAACTTCCATTAACCTCACCCTAGCTATCAAGAGGCAAATTCCTTGGTCTGGTGAGGGCCTTTGAAAATGCTGCTAGAGTAGGGATAGCTCTGCTATATGTTTGGGTCTAATTATTTTTTTCCATGTTTGAAAATGTATATGTCTATTTAAAACCTACAGACAGAATCACAGAACCAATTGCAGACTGTTATCTTCTCATTTTTGAAAATTGGGACACTTCTCCAAGTTTAGATCTAATTCTGATCGTAGCTCGTAAGAGAGCCTTAGTGGGGCTAATATCATCTAATGAATCATAATTTATCATTGGAACAAAGGCACAAAAGTTGAGATAGTGACTATTTTATAAGGGTTTCAGAATCTAGGCTCTAAAAGTGGAGGGATTCAACCTGTCGAACCTCCATTTTTATACACTGCCACCCCCATGTGGGCACCTGATTAACACTGTACTCTCTGCTCTGAATAATAAAGACAGAATGGCAGAGCAGATAGAGTGTTGGGCTTGGAGTCAGAAAGATCTGGGTTCAAATTTTGTCTCTGACATTTACTAGCTCTGTAATTTGGGCAAGTCTATGGATACCTCAGGCAACTCCCTACAACTGGTCTACTAAATCATCAAAGCATTGCTATCTAACATTGATGGACAAAGTCACAGACCATAAGAGTATTTATGTATGCCAGAAGTACCTACTTCAACCACATCTGCTTAATAACATTCCACCCATTCTTCAAGGCCAAGCTCAAAGGCAATTGCTTATATAAAGTCTTTCTCCTACCCGGAAGTGATTTCTTCCACATGGTCCTTGTACTTCTTGTGTGCACACATCACCCTGGAATTTGTGCTATATATTTATCTGGGGACATATTTTATCTTGATCCTTGAGAATAGGAACTATGTTTTACCTTTGCATCTCCCCCACTACCTTGCCCATAGAACATTTTCCATGGTTGGATCTGACAACATAAAGAACTGTTTGATGCTGACATATATTAAAAACAGAACTGATAGTACCATCTTTTCTCCTACTGGCAACCTAAACTCAGAAGAAGGTATCTGAAAATATGTCGAAACTATCTGAAGAGTCATTAGTAGCATGTTCTTTAAATTAAGATCTACATTTTACTTACTTTTCTGAGGGCTGTAGCACTGCTCCATCTTTGGTCCATGCATATTTAGCATCATTAGTTGTAACAAGGTCACAAAACAAGTTGATGACCTCAGTACTTTGAGTAATAAAAACTGTGCTTCCAATCCTCGAATTTATTGTTTTGTTCAATGAAATTGGGGGTAATTTGCTTTGTTTCATAAGAGCAAGTCCCTTCTGCTTGATGGTTGGCCTGTTTGGGTTTTTTGACTTGAAACCTCTAGACACATTTTGAGTTTTCATGTTCAATCTTGTGGTGGAAGATTCCACTTGGGCTCCTCTCCATTTCTCCCTTGTAGGCTGTACCTTTGCTAACTCAGCAACCACCTCATAGATCACTTGGGATGCGATGTCATCATTCACTTCTCCAGTTTCAACGAGCTGACTCATATTCTTTATTAGTTCTTCAAACTGTACGGTCTCCATACTGTAGGAACCTTGTTGGACTGCTGCTTCTAAGCATTTATCCTTGAATTCCAAGGAGTTGGGAGTTTCTGCTGGATTACTGCCATGGTGTACAAGAGCTCTCAAAAGTGGCTGGTCGCTAACTTGACCATCATCCAGGTAGAGTTCATTTTGTTGACTCCATATTTGTCTCATTTTATGCCATGTGGCTCCTAAACTATTGGCTTCATTATGGTCTATCCTGCCACGTTCAAGGGAGTGATCTCGGAAAGCTGGGGGCTCTATGAGTCGGTTGTCAGTGCCAATTAGCTTGAGAACAAATGTTTCACGCACAGGCCCTGCAATACACTGGTATAGTCCAATATCACTGGCTTCAAGGCTATGAATCTTCATTGAACCTGACTTGGTTATGCCAAGTCTTTTGGAGTTCTGCAAACGCTGTCCATCTTTTTCCCACCGGATGAGAGATTTCTGGAACCTTCTTACGGGGCACTTGATGACCACAGATGTTTTGGGAAGTAGATAGGCCCTACCACCTATTGTGAAATTAATACGTTTTTCTTCTCTTGTCTGAATGTAGACTCTTTGGATGCCAAGGATCTGAGGACCTTGGACACCATATTTTGGTATAACCTCTGGCTTTATCACTGCAAAAACCCCCCAAAACCAATAGAAAAAATTAATAAAACAACTTTTCAAAAGCAGAAACATTTTTATCAATTTTAAATATATGTATATATTTAATTTTTTAGTTTACTTTTTTAAAGTACATGGATAAAAACACTGGTAAACCACAAAAATCATAGAATCTCAGGGTTTTAAGGAACTTCAGTTTTTCTTCTTTAACACCCCCAACAAGTGGTCATCTTGCATCTGCTTAAAAACACTGAGAGATAGAGAATCCACTGCTTCCGAGGGCAATCTGTTCTGCTCTGGGGCAGCTATAAATGTTGGGGAGATTTTTTTATATCAGGCCCAAATCTGTTTCCTGCATCTTCCACCCACTATTCCTGGTTCTGTGCCCTCGGGCCAAGCAGAACAAAGCTAATCCACCTCCCACATGACAACCCTGCAAATACACAAAGACAGTTGGCATAGCCTCCAGGCTAAATGTACATCTCTACAGCGTCTGGATACATTTCAAGTCACTATGCACTACTTCAGCAGTGGAAAACCTAAGTTAGAAGACACACTGAACACATGCAAGTGATACTACAAAACGTTGGGTGGAGGAGACAGGAAGCTAAATGCCTCCAGGGCTCAGTAGATACGAAACGCTTACAGTGGTTATTTTTTGGTTAGGGGAAATGTGTTCTGACTCATGGGATTATCTTGGCCTCAGTTACCCAGTTCCTAAGTAAACAGTTCTATCCACTTGCATGGCTTTCAAATTAATCATTTTATAAGATACAAATTAGAGTAGGCACTGATATAGTAGATTTTTTTGTTTTGCTTTGTTTTGAATTACAGTCCAGTACATTTGTTGCAATGGAAGAGTCCCACGTCTAAAATATTTGAAATCCTGATTACAGTAGAACAGGGGTGCTGCTCAACTGATACTTGGAATCAATCAGGAGATTTTTTAAAAACATTTTTATTTAAAGTTTTGAGTTCCAAATTCTATCCCTTCCCTCCCTTCCGCTTTCCCTGAGACAGTAAGCAATTAGATATGGGTTATATATGTGCAATTATGTAAAACATTTCCATATTAGTCATTTGTACAAGAAGATGTGAATAAAAAAAAAAAGAAAGTGAAAATAACATGCTTCAGTCTGCATTCCAATAATATCAGCTCTTTTTCTGAAGGCAGAGAATATGCTTCATCATTAGTTCTTTGGGACTATCTCAGATCACTGTTTTGCTGAGAATAGCTAAATCATTCACAGTTCTACATTAAACAATATTGCTGTTACTGTGTACAACATTCCTCCAATTCTGTTCACTTCATTATCCACGAGTTCATCTAAGTCTCAATCAGGAGAGTTTTACAGGTTTTCATGGGAGTTCCTCAAAGCTGGCTCTTCGCTTCCTTTTATGCCACAGTTTGCTAAAATTCCCTGCAGAAAGGGGTACACAAAGCTAGCATCCCTGCTCCAGCCCAAGAATTTTGCTGACAGGATCCCATCCTTTACTGCCCTTTAGATATTTTAATTTCAGAACCAGCTATTGCCCTCGAGAGACAGTGTGGAAAGGGAAGGGGGTCTGGCATCAGCTTGAGTCTTGATGGACTTAGGGCATGTCACTTCCATCTCTGGGCCTTAGTTTCCCCATTTGTACAATGAAAGGATTGGACCAGATGAATTTCTAAATTCATTTAAGCTCTAAATCCTATTACCTTGGAGGTTTTTGGGAAAGAAAAGTATCTTCCAGAGAAAAAAAATGGTTAAGGGCACCTGTAGTAGAGGAATTATGACCTCTTGGATTTAAGTAAGTTTATCTTTTATTATGGTTTTCTTTACATCAAATGTTTGACAAGGAATTAAGCCTAAAGTTTGTCAAGGTTCCATTCCATCTGGTTGTGACCCACAAAGCTAATTTTAGAACAGCAGTTCTGTCTACACAAGATGGGGGTCTGCTGATCAAGTCCGATCTGCTGGAGAAGCTGGGATGTTGAGGGGATGATGAGAACAGCATCATGGTGTCCTCCCTGGACAGTGACTGCACAGTTTTGTCTGACTCCATGATAAGGATGGTTTGCAAAGCCGAAGGAAGGTTACAATCTGCAAAGACATTTACTTAGGCATTTTTTTCGCTAACTTATAATTTCTCCTTGCACCCCATTTCATGCCCTAATAACTACTACAGATTCCCACATGTTGTCCCGATATTATTTTAGTGGAAGCTGCCAGTGTTACTTTAATATGACTCTCCTCTAAGCAGTTTACAGACTAGCCACACAGCCATGAAACTATACACAATTAATAAAATTCAGATAAATATGCAGCTCAAAATATTTTATTATATCACATGCCAAGGACATTCCAGAATTCCTTGGGGCTTTATTTAAGTGATGTTTGGAACCTCAGACTTTTGGAATGTCAACTTAAAAGATGTGCAATAAAAGAAGTTTCAAATGATGCATGAACCAATAATTACTGTATTTCTGATTTGATTTTTTTAGTGACTGAGAAAGCTATGTATAAGCAGATGATTTTAGATAGCATTAACCAAACCTTTCTTCTTATTAAACTAACTTGCTCTTTATAATGATTTTTTTCTTAACATTATCCTCCACGAGGGACCTTGACATAATTAAATCCATTTTTTTTTCAGATTAATATATAAAGGTATCAAGAAGTGGCAGGGTGAAGAAGAGAACTGAGAAACTGTTGACTTCCAGCAGAGTAATATATTCCCAGGATCATCCTGTTTCTTAATTATTAAATTCTAGGCATTAAACCCAAATAACCTCACTTGAAATATACATGTAGTATTTGGCATTTTCTTATTGTTTTAAGTATTTGGAAGGAGCAGTACTTTATGTCTCTCTAATAAGTTATAATGAATTTATTATCTTATTTAACTAAAGAGCTGTTCAAACTAAATTTTGTATTTTGTAATATAGGAACATTTCACTTTTTAACTCAATTCTGATTTTGGCCCATTGTTAACAAAAAACACTAAACTTTTGCTATTCCCCTTAACAGTGCAAATATAAAGATGTTATGAGTATAATGGTAAAAAAAGAAAAAAACATTAGATTTGGAGGTTAAAGGAAGTGAGTTCTACTCCCATCTTTGCTCTTTACTGCATGTGGGGTTTGTGTAAGTCACTCTATCCTCTAGGCCTCTTCTACAAAATGAAACAGTTGCACTAGACACTCTCTAGGTCCCTTCCAGCACTAAATCCTAGGAAGTGAAATTAGGAATAATTTCAACATCAATTATATAATTAACATTTAAAACATCAAATGTTAGGAAACCAGGAAGAAAGGCAACATTCTAAGGGGGAACAAGTCCCAACATTGGAAAAAATAAAAATAAAACCTAAAAGGCAGAAACTATAAATGGAAGGAAAGAGAAGAAAGCTACTAACAGACTTCAGCATTATAGACTTCATTAGCATAGAATTTCTCTGTTAATGTTCTCAACTTTGACCAGCTTGTTTCACCCACTGATTAGAAACATGCTGCTGTAAGGAGAAAAAAAAAACCATTTGGTAGTTATACAAGTTCTATACTTTAATATTCAGATAATAATTCAGATCACTAGGCTAAACATTTCATTTGAAGACATGCTAGAACTATACTTACTATTACACATGGTCATCCGGCAAGACCTTACGAGAGGGGCATGCAGCTGACCCCTGCACAGTGACCCACTGAGTGTGATGTTTCGACCTTTGGAGGTTAGCTTCTGACAGATGGGCTTCCTCCTCTGAATTCCAACACCACAACTTACAGAACACTGTAAAAGGGATGAGGCAGTGGAGTCAAATAAGATTCTAATCTGGTCCATGTCAAACCCAATTGCAATGAATTCTACGGGAGGTATAAACTCTAGAGATATACAGGAATTTCACAAATGTAGGGTTTCAAGTGAGCGAGCCACTTCCTGGATTTTTGTTATTCATAGTTCACAATTTAATTTTCTTGTAATGACATCTGTCATGGTTATCATCTTGTAGATAATAATAACTGGCTTCTAATTATTTTTAAAGTAAGTGCATTCAAATAACTGAAGGGTCATTTTGCTCAAGATGGCAACCAAAGGGTTTTACTTTTTTCTTATGGAGACAGAATGGTATCAAGATGTAATGGATGGGGAGTTAAGAGACTTTGGTTCTGGTCTTAGCTCTGCCTCTGTGTGTCACTGTTAAGGTAACTGGTAAAACAGCAGAAGTAGTTAAAACAACAATAATAATAGTTGAGTTTATATAGTACTTTAAGCTTTGCAAATTGCTTCATCTACCCACACAATAGCCTCACTAACCTTGTAATAATACTATTACTCCTCTCATTTCATAGATGAGGAAAGAAATGGAGGCTGATAGCTGTGTGACCCTGGGCAAGTCACTTAACCCCGACTGCCTCACCAAAAAGCAAAAAAGAAAAAAAAAAGAAAAAGAAAAAAAGAAATGGAAGCTGAGAGGGTTTAAACAAGAGAGGTTAGTAGCCCAGGGTCACAAAGCCAGGAAGTATCTAAGTAGAGATTTAAATTCAAATTGTCCTAAACCCAAATCACACACTACCATTTTACCTCTGGGCTCTAGTCTCTATACCTGTAAGACAAAGGGGTTAAATCAGATGATCTTTAAAACCTTTTTCAAACTAAGTCTGTGATTCTTTCATCAATGAAAGTATAGGAAAAAGTGGCTGCTCCTTATAGTGGGTGGAGAGAATATAAAGAACAGGGTGACTTTTATAAGTCTCAGCATTTGTTCAGTAACAATTCAACTTTTTAGTAGCAGGGAGCAGTAGAGAAAGATCCGGTCTTGCACCCACCTGGCCTCAAGTACCACCTCTGGCATTTACTGGCTGCATGACCCTGGGCAAATCACTTAACCTGTGAGGCAGCTATGTGGTACAGTAGAGAGCACACTGGACTTGGAATAAGGAAGGCCTGAGTTCAAATCCTGTCTCAGATACTAACTGCACTTAGCCTTTACCAGACTCAGTTTCTTCGTCTATAGAAAAAGGATGATGATACTCAGAGTGTTGCAATAATCCAGTGAAATAATATATGTAAAGCTTGACAAATATTAAAGTATTATATAAGTGTTTTTATTATTATTACTATTTATTATAATTATTATAATTATTATATTTATTGTTATATTCTTATAATTACTATTATTATTCTCTCAGGATTCTATGCCAGGGATTCACATACTTTAACTTTTTGGTCTCAGGAACCCTTTACAATCTTAAAAATTACTGAGGACTCCAAAGAACTTTTGCTTATGTGGGATTTATCTATCAATATATTAGACATTAAAATGTCTTAGTATTATTATGAAAATTGTTTTAAACTCATCACCCCTAAAAGAGGGGTGGGTGGGTGTGTGTGTGTGAGAGAGAGAGAGAGAGACAGAGAGAGACAGAGACAGAGAAAGGGTAGGAGGGAGGAGAGACAGAGAGACACAGAAAGACAGAGACAGAGAGGGAGAGAGAGAAAGGGAGGGAGGAAAAAGGAGAGAGAAAGAGAGAGAAAAAAAGGGAGGGAGGGAGGGAGGAGAGAGACAGAGAGACAGAGGAGAGAGAAAGAAGGAGAGCAAGAGAGAGAGACAGACAGAGAGAGAAGGAGAGAGAGAGAGAAAGAAGGGGACAGGGGGAGAGACAGAGAGAGAGAGAGAGAGAGAGAGAGAGAGAGAGAGAGAGAGAGAGAGAGAGAGAGAGAGAGAGAGAGAGAAAGGGAGGGAGAGAGAGAAAGACAGAGAGACAGAGAGAGAGAGGGAGAGAGAGACAGAGACAGAAGGAGAGAAAGGTGTAGGTTTCAGGGACCACATTTTGAGAGTTGCTCCTCTAATTAGGCAACTCTCTAAGTGCTGACCTATATAGGAAAAGAGAATTTTCTTTCTGGATGTTCCCTATACCAATGAAATTATTGGTCCAGTCCCTGCTCCAAATACCTATTTAATACTTTGCTAGGCAATGAGGAACATATAAAGTAAACATAAGTCATGGTCCATAATCTCTGGGAGCTTCCTGTCTGGATGGTAAGAAAAGACATACACACATGAAAAAGCCAGGAAGAATGACAAGTGGTCTCTATTTAAATCAGAGGTGGGGACAATAAGCACAGAAATGACAGCAAGTGTCATGAGAGCTGAACGAGGAATAGTGCAAAGACTGAGCCTCCAGGAAACCTCCAGGGAGTGAAGAGGAACTGTGGAAAAGGAGACACAGAAGGGTGGATAAGAGAGAGCAAAAGAACTTGGTGGGAGGTGGTCAGCAATGTCAAATTCTACAGGAAGGTAATGGAGAGGAAGACTGAGAAAAGGCAGTCGGATACAACGAGAGCAAATTCACTAGAGGTGAAAAAAATGAGATGGGAGTTTCATTAGGATGAGAAGAGAAGGTACAGACATCAAGGAGGGGGATGGTCAGATGAGATGTAGAGCTGGAAGGAACCTCAATGACCATCTAGTCCAACCCCCTCCTTTTACAGATGAAGAACTGAGGCCTAGAGAAGTGACTTGCCCAAGGTCACACATGCAGCGAGGGCTAGAACTGGGATTCAAATCTGGCATCTGATTCCAAATCCAGAACACATTCTACAATTCTACACTACCTCTCATAGGTGGTGAGGAAATAAATGTGGTGAACATAGACATTCATCTATTAACTCCAAAAGCAGTCTAGGAACTCAACAGTAGCATTTATTGTTCTTTTCTGTAAGACAGACAATGGATACAATGGGAAAAAATACTGTATTTAGAGGTAGAAGACCTGGGATTGCAACTTGCCTCTCTGAGCTTGCTTAAATCAGTTAACTAATCTGACCTCCAGTTTCCTCATCTGTAAAGTGACAATAACAACACTTGCCTTACCTATCTCACAAGGTTGTTGGATAGAAATATGAGTTATTATCAGCATTGGTTCAAGTCCCCAGACTCCTTACCAATGCTAGAAGAAATAAAGTTGAAATGTATGGCCTTGTGCATATTATTCCGCACCTCACCCCCTTGTCCCTTCCTGGGATGCAGTTTCCTCAAATGAATGATGAGGGGTTGAGTTAGATGTTCTATAAGGGCCTTTCCAATGCTAGCATTCTAAGAAGCCAATTTCGGTGAGTGTAGGGTGATCACAGGCTGGGGAAGGGTCATGGCTAGAAGGGGAGACACTCATGAGCTGTTTCCTAGCCTTTGAATGCACAGGGCTAAATTGTTAGCTATAATCTTGCAATGGAGCTATTCAGAAGCTACAATGAATAGCTAGCTAGCTGCCTTTAAGGTGAGAACTCCCTTGGCACATGGACTTGGCAGGCACCCACCCGGCCTTAGACACAGGCAGCAATTAGGTGTCAAGTTCTATGCCAAAGAAATAAGGGGAAAAAATGATTTCAAAATGAGAGGAAATTTCAACAGAAAAGAGAAAATGGGAATGCTACAAAAATGCTAAATTCCTTTCCTACCAGCTGCATATGCATCCTGTTGTTTCTGAACCCCAGTAAGGTTTGTTTTTGAAAGAAAGGTTGAAATTGAAATCATGTGTATACAATTTCCTTGCTCACACCCTATTAATGGTCTCACATAGAAATGTGGTCTGTGGTTGGACCCTGGTAGAATGTCTTGACAAGGTTAGGCTGACCTGGGTGCTTACTTTGTACCTTAATGAATTTTGTTGCCTTGGCAACCAGCCCTCCTACCAAAAGCTCAGGTAGGTTAAGAGCCTTTTTTGTTTGCTTTGAATTGCTTCTTTCAGAATAAAAGTCCTTAGCCTAAATCCCATACCAAAAGTGATTTAATTCCCTTGCATGAGCAGGTTGGTACTTTGTCCCAGATATACCTTCTTCTTAGCTTATGCTTAGGATACAGTTGGCACCTGTAAAAGACGTCACGAATGACTCCAGTGCATTTCCTGACTTCTTGGTCAATGGGGGAAGTGAAGCTCAGGAACCAAGACCACAGGTCATTATAGAAAGCCCAGGTCATTAGGACACTTTGACTTCATGCATGAAATTCTGCTTTTGCTAAGTGGCTAACAAGACAGCTAGGTAGGTTTCACATCCACCTGATGAAATGCAGTGTAATTCAACATTTGCTTGCCGAAGTACCTGTATCTTGTCTAGCATTGTACAAGTTACTGTGCTGGCCACAAAAGAAGAGAAAGGTAAGCTCTCTACTTTAAGGGTACTTACAATCTAATTGGAAAGACCAAATATATTAAAGAGAGTAGCTATCAATTTAGGTCACAGCTATGAGTGCTAAAATGAGGAGTATAGACACACCAGCTAAAGAAATTGAAAGAAAATAAGAATGAATTAGAGTTAGAGCAATCACAGAAAGCTGTTCAGAGGAAAAGGTACTCAAGTTGGGCCTTTGAAGAAAAGTGAGATTTAAATAGATGAGAGGAAATAGCTGGGGGGAGGATGTCACACAAATAGAATGATACAGAATGAGGTCTCAGATCACTCAACATTAACCCTGCAAAAAACCAGAAAGGTCATCTAAACTAACTCCCTTATTTTACAGGAGAAACTGAGGCCTACATAGATAAAATACTGTGCCCAAGGTTCACAAAGTTAATTAGTGGTAAGCACTGGGATGGGACTAGAACCCATGTTTTTGATCTCCTAGACCAGTGTCCCGTCTACTATACCCAGGCATTTCACAGCATATTCCAGTTTGTCTTAAATTTATAATATAGAGTGAATGAACTTTTTATGGCTTATAAAATAATCTGCTGCCTTTGAAAAATCAGGTTATTGTCCTCCTGAGTCTCTCATTCACATACTGCCTGAAAGAATAGAAAAGAGCTAGGGAGACTCTCAAAACAAAGCCAGACAATCAGCTGACAGAAAAAACCACTAAATCATGGAATCACATAGTTTGAAAGGACCTCAGAAGTAATCTATTCCAAACCATACCTGAATGAGGTTGCCTGAAATAAGTATCCACAGACATGATTATCCAGCATCTTCTCAAAGACCTTACCACCCTGGGATGAAAGGAGGGAGATAAACCCTGCCTTGTCTCCCAACTCTTTCGGTGACCTGCTCTAGGAACATCCAAGTTCAAATCCCATCTAGGACACTTACTAGCTTTATGACCCTGGACAAGTCACCTAACCTCTCTGGGCCTCAGTTTCCCCACCCATAAAAAGAAATAATAATACTTCTATTGCCAACCTCACCAGGTAGTTGAATGGAGTTGCCAATCTTAAAGTGATGAAAAAATATATTTAATTAATATAGTAGAATTCCTCTTTGTACAAAACACTACTAAACCTTTTTAGTTTTGTTTTTAGAAGTTTCTTGGACTATTCATGCAAAAATACAGTACTAAAAAGTCCTCCGACTACATAAAAGTCACTAACCTTGGACCAATCTCCTAAAACTAACTGAGGCGGACAGTCAGTTCTGGCACAAGATTTATGGGACGATGCTCTAGGCTCTTGGCACAACTCATCTGACAGGTTCAGAAAGCTGCCATCCGTCAGCAGCTGCCTACAGGTCACTCTCCGATACTGAGTTCCTCCACCACAGGTCCTAGAACACTGAGAGAGAGGGGCAGGGGAAAACGGGTAAGTCCAGCATCACTAACTTTGCATTTATCCTTTCATGTGGGGTGATGACCCTGCATCTTGAGAAGGGTCACTCTGTACCTGTTGCCACTCTTCGATGTGCCAGCCAGGGGGACAGTCAAACTGATTGCAAGCTTGCAAAACATGAGGCTTTTCATCTTTGCACTCTTCAGAAGGGACAATGGGTTCCCCGGGCTGCAGGCAGTACACGTCTCTGGTCTGTATTCCCACACCACAAGTTGCGGAGCATGGCCTCCAGGACCCTGTTTGCCACCTGTGCCAAAACATAAAAGGATACAGCCATGTTCTAGGAAATGGTGCTCGTGTGCCAGGGGCAACAGCGAATGGGAGTTCTTGTCCTGATTTCAGAGCTCCCTTTATCTGTCTGACACACTTCATCCTCTGGGCAAAGTCTCGAGAGCCACAAAAGTCTCAATAAATCAAAGTAACACACACACATACACACACATACACACACATACACACACACAAAATGAAGAATGACTGTTTTTAATGCAAGAAATGTCTGTGATGCTTCTCAATGAAGAAGCCCTTCCGTTTAGGAAGGCCCTTCAGAAAAATAAAGGGAAAACAAGGCTGTCCACCAAGTCCTGACTGGCTAGCCCATAATTAGTCAAACTTTTGTTTCCTTTTGAAAAGAACACAAAGATAAGGATGATGTGTATGATTATTAAAAGCAATTTTAAATGCTTAAAAAGCCGATTTCAGGAAATCTTCCAGGCACCTGTCTTCATTCACTTAGATTACTCTAAAACTATTGTCTTCCTCTGGTAAGAGCATATATAAAGCAGTAATTAGGTCAATGTGATTTACTTCAGATAAAACCTTGGGTGAATGAAATTTTCTTATGAAATATATTTTAAAAAATATTTGCAAATAAACAGAAAAACCAGGACAGCTGCTTACCAAGCATAATCCAAGGAGGGGAAACTGGCAATAGAGATGTGAAGGCCTGGGGAAAAAAAAACAAACGGAAAGATTCGGGAAAAAAACAGTTTGTTTTTTTTCCTGTTATTTCCCAAGGACTCTCGTTTCCCCAAAAATGTTGTAGTGTTAATTTTTAGGATGATAAATGAAAATTTAAGGAATTGCATTCATATATATTTGGTCTAGTCTTTTACTCCCCCAAACAAATTCTAAATGCTACACAATGAGTATGATTTTGATGGAAAGCTAGCTATCATCACAATTTCTGTACACTTTAGACAGGCCCTGTCCTAAAGCAAGATGCATTTTGACCTCCATTGCAGAGCCACTCTCACAAGGGAAGGAAAGATGCAGTGCTGCCCTGGCTTGTGAGAATTCTTTTGGTGACTTATAATCTAGAGGTTTCCATCTTCCTAACTAAGTTTCTCTAGGCTGGAAACATTGAGAAGACTGGCAGTAGCCGCCATTTATCCTCATAGGTATTATGAGAACATTTTTCTCACGCTCCTTACTAAAATGCATCAGAGCAGAGAGGGTTTTGGAGCAAAGGGGTTTTTACAATTAGAGGGAAATTGGAATCTGCTTCCTTAGTTTCCTTTTCTATAAAATGGAAAGGTTTGCCCAGATGGCAGCAAAAGCCCTTTCTAGCTCGAAATCCTAGAATTCTAATATCTTCCTAGTTCTTCGACCTTGAGATTCACAAGCAAACTACAAGAAATTTTATCTATTAGAAACAAAACCAAACAAAACAGACGCTTACATCTACCTAGATTCAAAATGCTAAACTGTGTTTTAGTTGGATGAACATATTTCCATATTCAATGCAAAGTATAATAGAATTTCTCTAGTGCTTTATGTCAAAATCACATTCCTAACATTCATAGCGAGGGGAAGCCTACAGAACTAGAAAGCTGTCTGCAGGTAACTAAAATAAAGAGCTCTGTTAATTTTGTGCTTGCTGTACTTTGTTGTTGCCTGTCTTTCATTCTCAAAGAGGAGCAATGACAGACATCACGTGGGTGATGTATTGACTTGCTATCAAATTGGATTTCAGTGAGGCACAGCTACACAAAGTCATCGGCCTCACTTTCTCCTCCAAAGTCATCAGAGTCCAGTGGCAAGACACAGGTCAAGACGACCGGTGATGGCCTGGGATGCAGTGGGAGACTTTGACCTTTTTAAATTAATCTCTTTGCCATGTCTCAATCTGTCTGAGGCAATGCCCATTCAGTAATTAAAGGACAGGTAAGAACCGAGGCAAAAGATGGCCGAGTTTGCCTTCGTAAAAGAATCCATCTGGCAGGGGAAGACCCTTTAGCCTTGACAAAAATGCTACAAATTTAGTTTAAGAAACATTCATTGTGTATCTGCAATGAACAGGACATTTCATTAGACATTAAAGGGTAAGCAAAAATAAATGAGATATAATTCCTGCCCTCCAGGAGCTTACAGTCTAGGAGGAAGGATAACATATATTTACAAATACCTAGAATAAGAGGTAAAATGTGAAAAAAAAAAGGGATTAAGTCATGCCAACAAAATGTTATGAGAGTTCAAAGGAGGGAGAGATTGTTTCTGGCTTGGGAGAAAAACTTCTAGCATAGGGAAGATTTTTTTCTGTGGGGTGAAATGATTTGAAAACATTCTTAAATGAGGTATGTGTGCAATTCCATATGTGCTGGCTGTGGGATAAAGGAAAGCTATCTGTCAAGGTTGTATGTGAGAAAGATGAGCACAAGATGAGGAGATAAGGGTAGGTGGATATGGTTAGATAGCAGCAGATGGGAAAAAGATCTGGGGCCTTTAGATGAATTCACACTAAACAATGACTCAACAAAGTGGCAAAGCTGGCAAAAGAGTAATGTGATTTTGGGCCGCAAGAATAAAAGCAGCATCTAGGAAGGATGAGGGGGGCTAGACTTTAGATTACGTATTTGGCTTTGAGTGTCACATTATAGGAAGAATATTGACAGACTAAAGCATGCCAAAGAAAGGCAGCCAAGATGGTGAGGCTGCCAGAAAATGCCATGTGAAGATGGGCTGAAGGAAGAGAGGAACGTTAGCTTCAGGGAAAAAATAAGATGGGGGCAGGGTGCGCAGCTTCACCACCCTTGTGAGGATAGAATAGCTGTCTTCAAGTAATGAAGGAGTGGCAGATGAAATTTATTCTGTATAGTTTCAGAGGGCAGACTGAGAACCAATGGGCAAAAATAGTTGGAAGGAAGATTTTATTCCCAAATAGGGAAGTTTTTCCAAGAATGGAACAGGATGTTTCTTGAGATAATTGAGCAACAATGGAGTTGTTGGAAAAAGACTGGATGATTCCTTCTAAGAATGAAAGGTCCTTGAGAGGAAAGAATATTTCCTTTTTTCCATATCTACCTCCCACACCTATCATAGTGCCTGGCACATAACTGACACTTAAAATGCTTATTGATTGGCTATTATTGATTGTGGATATCACACTCATATACTGCTAAGGACTAGGTAGGCTCTAGGTAAGTCAGACTAGGTAAGCCCTCTAATGTTACTTCCAAGTCTAAGATTTTATGATTTGATAGAATAATTTTTAAACATGATAAATTCTGAAGATGAAGAAAAATTTAACCAAGTTATTAGGCATCTGATTGGTAATTTCATATCATGGTGAGTGATAAGAGTTATTACTTGGGTTTTGCAGCCTAAATATTCCGCACTCAAATATCAAAATATATTTAATAAAACAAGGTTAGGATAGAAACGTAGAGTAATTTGTAAAAGTAAGGTCATTCCACCCTCTGAATTTCTGTTCAGAAAAAGGATATGTAATACAGAACAGAACAGGCTCCCCTATTAGGTACGCATTCTTCTCTAGACTGATAGCACACCACTAAAATCACAAACAAGCTTAGTCAAATGAACATCCAACCATCTGAGATGCAGATTATTAAAGCTATGATTTCTAAGGTCAAGTATCCCATGCACAAATGGGCATATATAGAGCACAAAACTAAGCATTAGCACTCCAAGGCAAAAACCCTAGTCTGGCTCAGTCTTACTAGATTTAAGAAGTCTGGTTTATATCTGACTCCTGCTACAAGCCGTTGCTGTTCAGTCATTTTCAGTAGTGTTCAACTCTTCATGGACCTCCATTTGAGGTTTTCTTGACAAAGATACTGGAGTGGCTTGCCACTTCCTTCTCTCCAGTTCATTTTACAGATGAGAAACTGAGGCAAACAGGGTTATGTAACTTGCCCAGGGTCACACAGCTAGTAAGAGTCTGAGACCAGATTTGAACTCTGAAAATGTATGTCCCAACATCCTTTCTGTTTGGTGATGCTAGTTTGTTTGACTTTATTCCTCCCTCTAGGTCTTTAAGTAGAATCAACAGATGAACTGGATGAGGATGTGCTCGGGATCACCTGCAGAAATCCCATAAAGACTGTTTTCTCCAATAAGGGCTATACCTTGGTCAAAACATTTTCTCAATTCATTCTAAAACTACTTGCTAAGTATCTACCATATCTAAAGCATCTAAGAGGTGATGGAGAAAGAAATATGGCAGCAAGGAGAGACAACTTCATATACAGCTTACATGAGCTCACATGGTACACTATCCTCGTGTACAACCGCATCAAATCTCTACCTTCAGCAGCCTACCTGACTTGTTGCCTTGGAAATTCTCATTCTAAGGCAATCCAATGCATCTTAATAGAAGTGGGATTATAAGTAAATTCACTGGAAGATTGGGTTACACATTTAAACAATTCAGCTTAAATTTATCTTTTCCATTTTGAGTGGTTGCAGGGCATTTATTTTTTTCTAGAAAGAGGGCAGCCAGAAGAATCACTACAGCAACACTAGACAGAGTAAAGGAGCTCTTTTATTTGGGAAACTGGTAATAATTTTTTTTTTATTATTATTGGCTTACTGGTCCAAGTGGTTCAAGACACTAATATGCAATACCAGTGGAGATTCCAGTCCTCTTGTTCTCCTCCCACCTGGCAGATGACTTCCTCTGTCCCTTTTCTGAGATTGTTTGAGAAAAAGCCTCCTCCCAGACCCTCAGGAATCATCATATACCACATCACCCACAAGTTTTTCTGAACAGCTGACTCCATCCCAGAGACAGTAACCCAGGAAGAGGTAGAAACTTGGCAGTGATGGTCTTCATCAGGAAAGAGCCCACAAAGGTGAATCAAAAATGCAGCGCCCAGCCTCAGAAAGCTGAAGCAAAGAAACCAAAGGAAGCTGCCTTTGGGCAAAAACAGCCCCATCGGATGTGCAGCACAGTCTCAGCAATGAGCCCTACCCTTGGGTGATGTTTTACAGCCACTGCCCTTGGAGCCAGTCAATATTTGTATGGAAAATATTATCCAGCGCCCTGTTCCTGTTATTTCTACAACCACAAGTTTTTAGAACCTCAAACATTTCCGTAAACTTACCTTTGTTTTCGCTTCGACCTTTGTCTCTACTATGTCCTTTTTTTCCAATCGAATCCCCACTCTTTGAAAAAGTTTATTAAATCTGCATCATTGAAATGAGGCATAATATTTCCCTCTGTACAAAAACAAAGTATCAGTTTCCCAAAGAAATCAACACATTCTGACTGCCCAATTATTCCTAGCTCCGGGGCTCCAGGGTATGGCATTCCTGAGAAGGATAACTTGCGAGGTTTAGTGCTGAGATGTATTGAGGTGGATACTCCACATAGGCTACTACAAGAGGAAACCAACCAGTTATTATAAGGGACAAAACGAAAACGTTCTTCAGTATCATTGGGAAACAATTTCCTGTCTCTTTATTAAATCTGGATTTAACTTGGTGAGCAAAGACCCACAGTGTAGACCAAGTTCAACCCTACACTGGATTTTCAACTCTTCTAGATCTCTGCCCTAAAATTCTGACTTCTCAAAATAAAAAACAGATACTAACAACTCAAGTTTGCTAAAAAAAATTCTTAGTTTTTCACTCTTCATTATCTTATCTCTCTAGCATGTAGAATTTACATCAATAATGAGTTTTTCCTAATATCTTTTAATTATCATCTCCATCACTGTTAATGTGTGTGCACATACAAACATAAACATAGACATGCATTTAAAAACAAGAGTTGTGGATCTTATTTTTAACAACTAACTTTCCTTTGCTCCCAAACACCTTCCCCTATCCACGTCTCAGGGCTATTTCCCTAATCTTTGCCCATGCACTCTTACCTACCAGTCCTCTCTTCTTGGTACCACCATGACCCTTTCGATCTATGAGTTATTAGTGCATACTTATTATACCAAGGATTATAAAGGAAAATCTGGTCATAAAGGGATAGTGATTGCCTACTAAATTATACAAGGAACAAATCTATACAACTTCATAAGGCAGAAAACAAAAGATTTGTGGCAATACTAGGCAATAAAGAATCTAAGTTGCAAATAGGTACCCTCCTCAATGACCACCTAATTCTATTTTGGGAAAGTGACCACATCTTGGCTTGTTCCAAAGTTGTGGAAATACAGGTGGATAGATTGAGTTAACTATTCTGGGAAGGGCTAGGGAACAGAGAAAATCCTATAAAATTCTAGTAGTGGCAAAATATAAAGAGGTGAAATACAGTTAAGAGAAATTATGTTTGTGTGTATTAGAAGAAGGAGGGCATGAATTTTAAGCTTCATTTTTGCTTTTGTATAGGAAGGCTTGGGGACCTAACAACTTCTACTGAGAACCGTCTAGCTAGTGGGTGCCTGTTGGCTATCTTGACCAGGATGAGGATGATCCGTTAAACTACAGTTAAAGGTGGCCTTGACAATATTGTACATCATTTTAAATTTGTCCTTTTCTGCTTCCCTCTAGTCTTTGATGAATAAAGTGACCCTTTTCCTTGCCAAGACCAACTCTTCTGGACTTGTTCCCTTGATCCAGCAATAGCACCTTGTCCTCACAATTATTCCCCCTATACATCTCTCTCATCTCATCTTTCCAACTCTATCTCTTGGTTCCTTCCTTGATCCCTGTAAACATGCCCACATCTTCCCCATCCTAAAAACAAAGAAATAAAATCCTTCCCTGGATCCTATCGACTCTTCATGCTATCATCTTATCTCTCTCTTTTTTTTACAACCAAACTCAATACAGTTGTGAGCTGTGTACTCTCACAACCTCTACTTTTCTATATCACACTCAGTTCTCAAGCCCTTAGAGAATCTGCTGTCTCCAGTTTTACTAACCTAGCTGCTAAATAGAATAGTCTTTTTTCAACCATCATCCTTCTTAACTTCTCTGAAGTGTGTGATCTGGTTGGTTATTCCCTCCTCCTAGAAAGTCTCACCCCCTTGAATTTTTCTAATGACGTTGCGCCCTGGCTCTCCTCTTAACTGTATAGACATTCCCCCTTGGTCTCCTTGGATAGATCATCACCCACATCCCATTACGACACACACATATTGTGTACCCCTAAGCCTCCATTGTGGGCCTTTTCTCATCTATGCTCTCAAGGTAATCTCCTAAGCTTTGCTTCTATATCACCAACTACCTATTAGACATTTCCAGTGGAATATTCTGTAGTCATCTAAACTCAACTTATCCAAAAGAGAAATCATCTCTTCTCATAAATTGGTTCCTTTTTCTTACTTCCCTATTTACTAACCTCAAACTTGTCCCTCTTCTCATCCCCCAAATCCAGTCCATTCTCATCAATTCTACCTCCACCACATTTCTGATGTGGTTTCCCCTCTGTCCATTCACACAGAAGCCAACCCAGGTCAAGTGATCATCACCCTTTGCCTACTCTCCAGGTCCTCCCCTCACTACTCCATCTTGTGTGCAGCTACCAGCTTGATATTCATAAAGCACAGGTCTGACCATGTCACTTCCCTGCTTAAGAAGTTTCAGTGATTCCCTACTCCCTCTAAGATAAAATACAAACTTCGCTGTTTGTAATGCAAAGCTCTTCACAATCTGATTCCAGTCTACTTTTCCAAGATTATTGTACATTTTTCTCAAAGCTGCTGATTGACTTCAGCCTCCCTTGGGCAGTGAGGAAGTAATAATGATAATACTAAGTAGCATTTAGATATCACTTTAAAGCTCACAAAGTGCTCTAACTGTTATCTCACTTGATTCTTGTAACCCTGTGGGGTTAAATGTTATTATTCTTCACATTTTAAAGATGAACAAACTGAGGCAGGCTAAGAAAAGTTAAGTGACTTGCTCAGGGTTACATAACTAGCAAGTGCCCGAGGGCAGGATTTAATCTCAAGTCTTCCCTCCTTCAAGTCAGGCACCATATACACTATGCCATCTAGGGATCCAGTATTAGGGTATCAGATATTGAGGATGCCATGGGGCTGAGTGAGAAAGGAGTGACAGGTGTATACCCTCATCCTCAGGGGAGGTAGGGGTGATGGTTAGACTCTCACTGGATCTATTAGGGAGTCCCTGTTTCTCCTCAGCATGCATACCACCAGAAAGAATACTGATAAAAGGCTTCACCCCCTTACAATACATGTAAATGAAGGCATTTTATGAGTTTCTTCATAGTTTAGTTTAGGAAAGAGAATTCTTGCTTTCTCTGAGAACACAGAGAGTATGTGACTGGGGATGATAATTTAATGATGGGATAGAGTGAGGGAACCCTTCCTACCTTCCCTTCTTACCCAACTCTCACCACTACCCATGCTCCCTAAATTCACTGAGGTAGGCTATCCTTAGGATTAGGCTTAGGCAGAGATTATAATTTTAGGGTCAGAAGAAAGGTCCATTGCCCAAAGAAATGCTTCCCCTATCTGTCCAATGATACTTAAACTTTCTACAGCAGTAGAGATAGCCATTTAGTGGGTTTACAGTGGGAGAGTCAATAAGTGTACAAAAGAGTTTCAGATTAAAAACTACAGCATCAGAGTTGTTCCTGTTTTAATAGGGATATGGGGTTAGAGAAAAGGAAAATACAGGGAACCTAAGAGGGCTGAAGGAAAGATGTACCCTAAAAGGGTAGAGGGGAGGAGCAGAAAGGGAGATGGGAAATAAATTTCACTGGCTTTATAATTTATCTCAGATCTGCCCTGTTTATTTCTATCTACTATAGGGATAAACAGAAACCAGGTATAACAAGTACTTCATGTCCTGTGTAGCTCTGTGCATGTAGTACAAAAAGCTGACCTTGTGTGCTCACCACACCTTTCAATCAGTTCTAGGTGTCAATAAAGCAATCAGGAAGCACAAGAGCCTAAAACAGTCAGCCTGGCTTGGCTTTCTCAGCATGACTGTATCCTGGCTTTTGTATGCAGGCACCCAAACCCTAGCTCCATTACTTCTGCTTGCAGAAGTTTCTGAGTGGTGATGACAGCAAAAGATGAAAGGCCCAGGCATATGAGTCCCAGGAGTCCCAGGTCCTACACATACCTTGGAGGACAGGGATCAGTGTTGCAGCCCTGAGTCATTGCGGGGGGACGATGGGCCTTGTCACACAGTGTGTCATTGACAGCTTGCTGGGTCTGGATGTGTAGACACCGAGCTATGGCTTCTCGTTTGCCTAGTTAAAAAAAAAATACCCAAACCACAAATGAGATAAAGTAACCTACTATGAAAAAAAAAATGAAATTACACAAGAGACTGAAAGCTAAACACCCTTTAGGATAAAGTCTTATCAATTAAACAACTTAATATGAAGCTGAATTTCTGTATCTACTTGGTAGTGAAAAAAATTTCAATGAAAGACAATATTTATTAAGTGCCTACTATCTGTTAGGCTCTGCGGTATAGTAAAAATAATACATTGGATTTGCAATCACAGAGCTCACCAACTAGATCAGGGCTTCTTAATGTAGAATCCATGAACTTACTTTTTTATTTTGATAGCTATATTTTAATTGATTGATTTACTTTCTAATCCTACTTATTTTATTTTATGCATTTAAATTTATTTATTTATTTATTTATTTATGCATTTTTTTTTTTTTCTGAGAAAGGGCTTATAGAATTCGCCAGATTTCCAAAGAGGTTCACAACACAAAAATAATTAAGAACTTCTGATCTTGAATGAAGTGATAGAAAATACATACAAATGACTATAATACAAAATGAGCATATCTAGTATATAAGACTAGTACAAGTACAATGTTGGGTCTAAGGAAGGAAAGCAAATTTCCAAGTGGAAGCATGAATAAAGATCTAATGGAAAAAGTGGTATTTGAGCCGGGTCAGACTTATGCACAAAGAGGCTGGGAAAACAGTTCATTAGTACAAATACTATGAAGTGGGAAAGTGTGGAACATACTACATTTATAAATTTAAATTATGCTCCATTAAAATTTAATTATAAATTACATATTATTATAATTTTAATTATTATTTAGAGTTTCACTCCGTTAGCTTCTCCTGACTTAAAAATGAACTTTTATAAACATACTTTTCATCTGAGGTAAAAAAAAGCTGAACGACTGGAATTTAAATCCTGGCCTAAAACATAAGAAGTAAATTATAGACTAGAGTAAAGAGAAACTAAAACAGTATTTCCCAGATCTAATGACCATATTTTGGCTGGCAAAGAAAAGCTGTGGAAATTGTAAACTTCTGCACTCAACTTATTGAGCAGTAAAATCTATATTGTCTCAGGTAAACAGTAACACGTAAAGCTGTCTATAAGGTGTATGTATGGTTGGCATATACTAGGTTCTTTGGGGATATTTAAAAGAAATAGAAGTGAGTAGAGTTTATCATTCAAAGATAGAAAATGGGCTAAATAGGAGTTACAACACAATAACATATAAATTAAAAAAAACCCATTGTATCATGCCTACTATGCTTAAGTTGTTAAAATAAACCAGAGTAAATTAATTAAAGGCACAAAAATATTTACATAGTGAATAAAAGAATAAGGCAATGAAGAGAGTCTTAAAGCTGAGAGACATTTCATTAGAGAAGTCCAAATAGAGTTTGGGATCCATCCTAATCTCCATCTCTATTTAATCCTGGGCCCATCTCACTGTCCATCCATCTCTATTGCCTGTAAACAAATCTAATTGATAGAGACTGTATGGCTGCATGTCATAATGTGGAAATATGTTCATAGGATCATAGTTAGGGAGCTGGAAGGAACCAAAGAGGTCATCTGGTCTAATGCCTTCACTTTACAGGTAAGGAAGTTGAGGCCCAAGGAAGTTAAGCAACTCACATAAGGATTTCTTCATCTCCTTTGTTTCTAGTGTGTAGATATGGGCTCTCTCTCTCTCTCTCTCTCTCTCTCTCTCTCTCTCTCTCTCTCAATTTATTAAATTAGCTCACATTGATTATGTCAGATTTATACACAGCTTTATAATTTACAAATTTGATTAAAATAGTGGTCCAATTCAGATTCAACCCTGGGGTCCATCTTCATGTGGAAGCAGGCTAGTCTTCCAGTTGGGAGAAAATATAAATAAGGCTTATAACAGAAAATTAACTCTTAAGCCTATCTCTCTTGAGTGATCTCACTTAGAACATCCTGTAGTGTGACAGAGATCAACTCAGTTGTCATATATCAGTTGCAAACAGAAGCAAGAGGAAACCCCTCTGTGATCCAATGATTTTGGTCAGAGCATCTTCTATGAATGTGGTAAACATCTACAGTGAGCGTATCTCATGTTGACGTTTCACTTGACTTTTGTACCTACAGGATTGTTGGAAAGAGTTATCATCATGACTATCCATCATGGAATCTTGTATAATCTTTATATATCAAGAGGAGATACCTAGTTGCAAGAGGGCATTTAAGGCCATGATTTGTTCTATCAAGTGAAATTAATTTCTATAATGAACAACTGGCACATCAGAATTTCATATTCTCTACATTCCTCCACTCAACTGCGTGAATGTGAAGATCGTTGTTCAGTCATTTTTCAGTTGTGTCCTACTCTTTGTAAAACCCCATTTGGGGTTTTCTCGGCAAAGAAACTGTTGTTCTCCAGTTCATTTTATAGATGAGGAAACTGAGGCTAACAGGGTTAAGTGACTTGCCCGTGGTCATACAGCTAGTAAGTGTCTGAGGTTGGATTTGAACTCATATCCTTCTGACTCCAGAGCCAGTGTTCTAGCCATCATTCTACCTAAGATGAAGAATGCTAGGCCACGCAAAGGGACCCTAGAAGTCTTCTGTCTTGGGTAAAGTCAGGCTGCTACAACAAAGAAGCCACCAGTAACATGCATCCATCTAGTTGAAATGGTGATACCTCAGGTGGGTGCCCCACAGCTATTCCACAGGGGTTAGCTCCACTGGGGCTTTCCTCTGCACCGAGTGGGTGCAGCCTTAAGGTGAGGGCACCATGAAGAAAGTGGAAAATTTTTCATTCTTACACATTACTCTTCTCCTGGCCCTCTGGGGTCCAGGTCTACTGGCTGTTCTTCACAAACGATGCTGCCTGTCCCAACTCCAGGCCTTTGCCCTCACTATCTTGCTTACCTTCTGGGAGCTAGAGACTATTCCCTTCTAAGATTTTACTGCTGAAACCCCGGAGCAGGTGCAGTAGAACTATTAATTCCTGTGCTGTGTATTTGAATACTTGGAATATCAGTGATGCACCCAACCCATGGGTAGGTCTGAACCTCCTGCTTCACTATCATGACTCTTTCCTCCATCTATAAGAAGCATTGGCCCCTCTGAGCATCGCCTAAAGCTTAAATCTTCTGGCTGCAGAGGAGAGAGCCAGCAGCAGCAGCAGCTGTCGAGACACCCTGGTAAGCAAATTGCCTGTGTTGTACTTCTATAATTAAATTCTCTTGCAATCCAGGAAAGAGTTTGCTTCCAGGTAGTCCCAATTAGTGGGGTTCGCTATACTTAGGACAAACTGAACAATGCAACCTTTGTATCTGGAAATATGCAACTCCATACAAGCATATATATATATATATATATATATATATATATATATACACACACACACACACACACACACACACATATATATGCATATAACTAACTAGCCTTTATGTATATATGCATACATAAGTATGTCTATATATACACATGTGTTCATTATATACATATATATATATATATACACACACATATATAATTATACACATGCATATATATTAGTTTGGAGTTGTATATTTCCAGATACAAAGGTTGTATGTTCAATTTGTATGTATGTATATAAGTGTGTATATATGTGTATGTGTGTATGCATATTTATGTATATGTCAGCTAGGTAGTGCAGTAGATAGAATGCCAGGCCTGGAGTCAGTAAGACTTCTCTTCCTGAGTTCAAATCTGGCCTCAGTCACTTAATAGCTATGTGACCCTGGGCAAGTCACTTAACCCCCTTTGCCTTGCTTTTCTCATCTGTAAAATAAGCTGGAGAAGGAAATGGCAAACCACTCCAGTATCTTTGCCAAGAAAACCCAAAATGGGGTCATGAAGAGTGGAACATGACTGAAAAATGACTGAATTATATACACACATATATGTATATATGCACATGACATATGTATTTTGTATGTATGTATATGTGTACATATATAAACACACATATATCTATGTATGTATGTATTTAAATTACAAAATCTCCTCATGATTTTGTTTTAGCTTTGTAGTTTAAAAAAAATGCTGCTCTCCTAGATGAAATAAAGGACTTTCTTTCCGAATTCCCCACTAATTAATTTTCTGTTATAAGCCTTACTTGTATTTTCTCCTAACTGGTATTTAGGGGACTCATTCACTGACTGGCACAGTTTCCAGAATTCTCAAAGGTCAAAGTTCCAGAGTAGCTATCTGAAACAATTTATCTACATGGTTTATTGGGTCCCCTACGTTACACAATTACCACCTTATTCTTTTTTTTTTAGTTTCTGAAATTTTTTTTATAATTTATTTATTTTTAGTTTTCAACATTCACTTCCATAAGATTTTGAGTTTTAAATTTTCTTTCCCTTTTTTCCTCCCTCCTCCCCAAGATGGTGTGCAATCTCATATAGGCTCTATTTATACATTCATATTAAATATATTTTCACATTAATCATGATGTCAAGAAGAATTAGAACTAATGGGAGGAATCACGAGAAAGAAGAAACAAAACAAAACAACAAAAGATAAGGAGAGTAAATAGTATGCTTCCATTTACATTCTGACTCCTAAGTTCTTTTTCTGCACGTGGACAGCATTTTCCATCATTTAGTGTTTTGGAGTTGTCTTATATCCTTGCATTGCTGAGAAGAGATAAGTCTATCAAAGTCAGTCATCACACAATGTGGCTGTTACTGTGTACAATGTTCTCCTGGTTCTGCTCATTTCACTCTGCATCAGTTCATGTAAGTCTTTCCAGATATTTCTGAAGTCTACTTGCTCATCATTTCTTATAGCACAATAGTATTCCATTACATTCACATACCACAACTTGTTCAGCCATTCCTCAACTGATGGACATCCCCTCAATTTCCAATTCTTTGCCACCACATAAAGGGCTGCTATAAATACTTTTGTCCATGTGGGTCCTTTTCCAGTTTTTATGATCTCTTTGGGATACAGCCCTAGAAGTAGTATTGCTGAATCAAAGCAAATACTAACATCATGAAACAGGAAAATGATAAATGTGGGAGAAGATGTGGGAAAACTGGAACACTAATTCATTGTTGGTAGAGTTGTGAACTTATCCAACTATTCTGGAGAGCAATTTAGAACTATGCCCAAAGGGCAGTCAAACTGTGCATTTATTATATTAGCCCAGCCTACCCATGAGCAACTGATATTTTTCAATTATTTAGATCTGACTTCATTTGTGTGAAAAGTATTTTGTGATCATGTTCACATAGTTCCTGGCAGGTAGACTCCCAAATACTTTGTAATGTCTACAGTAACTTTAAATGGAATTTCTCTTTCTCCTGCTGTTGGGCTTTGTTAGTATTATACAGAAATACTGTCGATTTATGTGGGTTTATTTTATATCCTGCAACTTTGCTAAATTTGTTATTTCAAGTAACTTTTTTACTCAGTTCTCTAGAATTCTCCAAGTATACCATCATATCATCTGCAAAGAACCACCTTATTCTTAAGACACTTTTCATCAGAGTTAGAAATATAATTTGAGGCCAAATGAAACTTTGAATCCAAAAGGCCCTAAGTCCATTCTTGGAGACTTCTCCATGACTCTCTATAACTTATATTTGTCCTCATTCAGATGTTCCTATTGCCATTAAAATCCAGGTCATTGAAGCAGCGAGGTGACACAATGGATGGAGTACTGATTCTGGAGTCAGAAAGTCTTGAGTTCAAATTCCACCTGTGATGTTTACTAGCTGCAGGACTGTGGTCAAATCACTTAATCTTTGTTTGCCTTGTTTTCTCCTTCTATGAAATGGGGATAAAAATAGCACCGACCTCCCAAGGTGGTTGTGAGAATAGAATGAGATAATATTTGCAACACACTTTGGAAACCTCATAGCACTATATAAATGGTAGCTATTACTATTCTGGCTCTCTATGAGGGGTGTTCAATTTATCCCCTCTAAGCAACTGTATCTATTTAGGTGGCGGAACTTAAAAAGTCAATGTAGCACAAGACATGTCAAAAGAACATATAAAATGACTCAAATCTGAGTCTGGTTAGTAAGGGAAAAGTTATTACATCTACAACATAGGACACTTCACAAGCTTACTGATTTAGAGCTTGGGAACAATGTTGCTTGGATCACCTGAGCACACAAAGTATTGAGAAAAATGCTCTGTTGCTTAACAGATTATAAACCCAAAGATGGTAATCCTCTGTCTCCATTCTCCCCTTCAGCTCTCTCATGGAAGACTAAAACCTTTCCCAGTGAACACAGGGAAAGGCTTTCTTTGTTTCAGACATTTATTTTGTCTATAAACCGTAGTAACCACAGGTCTTTGCTACTGTTGGTGTACTTATTAAAAACACAGGTGGGAGGAAGCAACAGAAGTGGATACATCCTCAGAGAAAAGACACAGAAATACACTGGAGTGTTTTGCTAGAATCACTGTCTCTGACTGGGGGATTGTCACTAATAAAAGGATAAAGAGAATTTTTAAATCCTTTGATACTACTTCCTAGTGCGGAGAAGGAGAGTTTATATCAGGAAGCACATCTGGACAATGAGTTAATACCAAGGTGAGAGGCAAATAGGAGTATTTGAACAGCTGATCACCGCACCACCCTCCCTCTGCTAAAAGTTGGTAATGGCACCATCCATAATCTTTTCTACTCTTTTGCAACACTCATCTTTTTGAAATATATTGAAAAATTGATCTTAAATGCCTTTTAAATTGTGTTTCCATCAGCATTAATTTATTTTGTGTGTGTTTCATGCAGTTCATTTTCCATTTTCAACTTCACATTTAGCATTTTAAGTTCCACATATAGCACATCTGAAACCAAGGAGGCAGAGATAAAATCTAAAGCCTTCACATTTATTGCTAAGACTAACATATTGCCTTAAAAATGCCAATTAATCTGTTACATTTCATATCTATTTGTTGTTTTCCTTTGATTTTCATCTGTGAATGCTTTCAGCATAATCTGGCTTAGGTAGTTCTTAGGTGCTTATCTGCTTTTTCTATTTGGTGAAGTGATGCATTTCATATTTTTAAGTCGTTCATCTCTATAATATTTTACAAATCAATATATACTCTAAAGTGATGTTTTGGTTTTCATGTTTCTTTGCTTATCAAAGAGATTCAGAAGTATTTACTGGCTAAGGTGGTTCCTAGGGTCTTTCGACCTCTTCATTGTGGAGGTTATTTTCTATCAGTTAAGCTCTTCTAAAAATAGTGAGAGTTAAAATATTTACTTTGGTACATTTCCCACCTTTCAGAGTAAACAAATTGCTGAAATAAGTTGAGTTGAAGCCATACAATGTCTTCTCATCTTTATCTTTTCTTTTAATTTAGTGTTTATTTTCTTTATGTCTGACTACATAGCAACAAGAAAATGATTCCCACGTCATACATAACTAGCTAATTCCTGTCAAGATACAATCAATTTCAGTTTTTATAATATTGTTTAATGTTCTCTCCACTTCTGGCACCTTGAACTCTCTCTTTGAAGAGAGTATTTGTGATCTTCAGATGTGAGGTTTCTGAGCAGTCCAGAAGCCAGTGGCCTCTTTCAATCTTTGATCTGGAGCCACATTTTCCAACATAATCTTCCAGCATCCTCCCCTGTGTCTACCTTCACACTGAAGTCACTAGGTATCAGGGTAAATATTGACTTAATTTGGAGGATCTCATCAAGTTACAGAAATAGGTTTTTCCCTACATAGTTATCCTCTGCAACAGGTGTTGGAACATGTGCTGCAATTATCTTAACTATAGCCCTCAATACTTAAAATAACCACTGCAAAGAGAAATGATCAAGTGTCCCATGAAAGGATGCTTCCTGTTGCTGTTGGCTGCACCTAATGAATCTAATTTAATAAACTTCTTTCTTAGCTTCTCTTGGGGAGAACCTACGAGCCAACTTTCTATTTGGCTACAACTTTATGATTCTTGCTTTCCTTTATATCAATAGGGATATGGTTCAGTTTTTCTAGTCATGTTCTCAGTGGATACTGATAGCCACGAGTATCAGTGAATATTCAGTGTTCACTGTACAAAGAACTCACATATTGAGAATCAGCAGTTAATTTTATATTTGTAGACAGTACAAAATTATGTGATTTTTAGCATTCCTTCCTTCTTTTTCCAATGTTCTGCCACCACTGTGGAAGTGGAAAGGTCCTGCATAGGACAACTTTTTATTTTCTCTATCACTTTCAGGGCACTTTGGCCAAAGAATTCACCTCCAAGTAGCTAACTTGATGGTGAGTCTCTCTGTATATTGGGATCTAGAGCTTTAATACATTCAGCTTGTTGCTGATGTTGTATACTCTTATTCTTTCCACTTTGGTAGAGCCTTCCAGAACTTGCTTTCTGCTAAATTAACCTTTGAGAACTCAAAGTTACTTCCATCAAGCAACTGAGGACTTAATTTTTTTTTTATAGTGTTAGGCTCACTATATCCTCCTTCCTCTCCCAGAACTATCCATTAGGACAAAGAGTGGAAAAAAAAGAAAAAGAAAAAACTAAGTAATTTACTGAAACTAATCAAAACACGGAAGAAGTCTGACATCATAATGCTATGTTCTGTTCTCATAGTCCCTCCTCTGCAAAGGAGAGTGGATGTGCCTTCACAGAAACATTTTTATGTAGTCTTTTTCCTGAGCTATGTCTCAAACTGAATCTCTGACATTTCTATCTGTATGACAAGGAGGCATCTCAAATTCAACATGCCCAAAACATGACTCATTACTTTTTCTCCCAAAACTACCCCTCATTTGAGCTTCCCTACTTCTATCGAGGGTACCACCATAAGTCACTTGGGTTCATAATCTCTAAGTCACTGTCCACTCATCCCTTTCCCTCAAACTCCATAACCAATCCATTGCCAAGTGCTTTTAATTATATCTTTACATCGGCATTCCCATTAACCCCTTCTCTCCACTTGCATGGCTAACACCCTCATTTAGATCCTCTTTATCTCTATCCTGGAATATTGATATAGTTTCCTAATTAGTTTCCACTTTCAATCTCTAACCTTTCAAATCCATCCTCTAAACAACTACCAAAGAGATATTCTTAAAGTGAATGTCTAAAGCATTTCAGATAGTGGATAAAATTCTAGTGGCTCCCTCTTACCTTTAATATAAAGTACAAGCTCTTCCACCTGACATTTAGAGCCCTTTCTAATCAGATTTGAGCCTACCTTTGAGGACAATTGTACATCATTCTCCTTCACTCAATGTTTTAGACAAAATTTGTTGTTTCCCAAACTTAACATTCCACCTGCCATCTTTGTCTATGCCTTTACATGGGCTCTGTCTTATGCCGGAAGGTACTTGTTCCTTAATTCTACCTCACAGAACTCCTAACTTTTTTCAAAGTTCAATTCAAGTGTGACTTCCCGAGGTTGCTAGTGCTTTCCACCTCAGAAAATTTTGTTTTATATATATATATACACACACACACACATGAATATATGCATGTGCACATATGTATATTTATTTATATAGATATAAATATATAGGTATCAATACATGTAGGTATGTCTCTATAGATATACAGATACACATATATGAATATTTACTTATCACTGTAAATGTTTCTCTCTCAGAGGACTGGAAGTTACTTTCAAGGCAAGAACTGTTTCATTTTTGTTTCCGTTTGAGGTACCTCAGTACCTTGCACAGTGGTTGGCACACAGTAAGTAAATGAGGAATGCTTGCAGAATGAATGAAAAAGAGAAAAATCTTAAACATGGGAATTACAACAAAATTGTTGGAAATTGTTGGGTAAAACCTTTAAGAGTAAGAAGACACTTTGAAATATAAAAATGTATTCAATTTCACATGAAAAGAGCCACGATCCCTTTTTTATGAAGTGGTGGATTTTTAAAATAAACACTTGTTATATTTCAGCCCAGCAATTTTCCAATGAAGTAATGGTTATAAAAAGGACATAATTATATACACATAATATTTGTTTACAAAGGGCAACTCTTTCCTCTTACTTTTCTGTAATGCCCCTGCTTCATTCATTAGCAATTTTATAGGCTTAATGATAGTAATACAGTGCTAAATTTCATGCCAGTTAATTATAAAGCTTTAATAAAAACTGATCAACCTGATACACAAGAATAAATATTGTCACAACACATTAACTCTGCTTCCTGTTTTCAAATGTGAAATTTTCCCTAGTCATTTGCAAAGGCTATAAATATTCCTTCCCTAGCCAGTTACATTTATTTTCTTATGCAAAAGCTTGTATGTGTACATATGTATGTATATGTCTATATGCACACATGCACATATATATTTATGTATATTTTCGTTTGCAACTAAAATTCCTTAAAACTATAATTAAACTTCACCCATCTAGAACTCTTAGGGAATTAAAATTCTGTCTAGTTAAGGTCTCTAGCTAGCTAACATTAAAAAATTATTATTACAGACAGTTTTTAAAAATGGTATTATATACTTTCCTTACTTTTTACACAGGCTATACTGGCCATAATTTAACCATTACTTGATCACTATGAATATCAGGTATTATCCTAGGCTTAAACAGGGACAACCTCAGGAATTACTGAGGTCTTAGGTTCACAGATTTAGAAGTAAAGAGTTCTTAGAAGGCCATTTAGTAAACACTCATCTTACAGACGAAGAAACTGAAGCCTGAAAAGGGCAAATTATTTGAAAAAGGTCACAGAAGTTGCAAAGCCAGGTTTTGAACCCTGGCCTTCTGACAAAAAAAAATTCCACTATACCACACTATTCAGGACTATTTGCCTTTATATTCTTGCATGTGTGTGTGCGTGTGTGTGCACGCGCACGCATGTATCCTCCCTTGTTGGAGTGCCAATAGTAACATCTCTGCATTTGTCAGTGGGTCTGGTGATACTAACTCTTCTCCTCCATTCTAATCATCTACTTCAAATCTTCTGTGAGACTAATCAAGCTTGTTAGAATTGTGTATAAAGTTAGAATAAACAAGATTCTTAGTAGTCTGACTTTAGTGCATGGTTATCATACCTTCAACTTTCTTGCCCTGATTTTTTCTTAGCTCTCAGCTGAATTACCTGAATTAAGTACTTGTGTTTATGCTCATTACTCTTCTCTCTGAGGAAAGCTCAGGAAACACTTCACCAACATCTCTTAATGGAGGCTAAAGCACACATTTTATCACTGTCTCTGCCTCAGGAGATCAATCAGCTCAAGACAGTCCCTGGTATTTCTTTCAAGTTAACAAATAGACATTCAGAAAACGTTCAACTAGAGCATTTTCAGTAACTCTTTTATCCTCGAAAAGACCTGGGGTTAATCTGGCCTGTGGGAATAGACAAGCTGGCCCATACCCCAGTGAAAAACCATGCAGGAAGACACATCGAAGAGAGTTGTGGCAAAAGGTCCCTCCAGAGCCAAGGCTCTGAATGATTCTCAAGTCTAATGTAACATTTATAGAGCACTATTATATGCCAGGCACTGTATTAAACACTACAAATATTATTTCATTTATTCCTCATAATCATCCAGGAAAGTAGGTGCTATCATTATCCCCAAATACAAGTGAGGAAACTGAGACAGACTGAGGTTAAGTGACTTGCCCAGAGTCACACAGTTAGTAAGTGTCAGAGGCCAGATTTGAATTCAAGTCTTCCTGACTCCAAACCCAGTGCTCTAGCCATTGCACAACATAGCTGTCCCTAATAGCTAGAAAGTAACACTCAGAATACCAATGGGAAAGGGCAAGCAATCTGAATTAACACCAGTACAGAGTCCTGGATGGATCAAATTTTTACAGTATCTTTAAAATATCGGTGAGAAAAAAAATGATTCTAGTTTCACCACTGTAGAAAGCAGCTCCCAAGGGGCTTTTTCTTTCACTATGTATTCAGTGGACAGGTTGAGTCTCCTCTGCAATTACATAATGGGCAGGGCAGCTTCCTCTGTTTCCTGCTTTGCCCCAACGCTGTTGCTCCTAGCAGCTCTGCTGATGACCTAGCCTAGGAGGTGGGTGGGCTTGGGACTTTATTGGACCTCTCTTTTTAGCCATGACATTTTCTCATTTTGACATCTAAGAATTTCCTCTTTATATATTTTGTTATCTCCCCATTAGAAGGGAAGCTCTTTGAGGGCAGAACTGTGATTTCTGACCTTCTTTGGATCACCAGTGCTTAGCATAATGACTGGAATAGAGTCAGGACTTAATAAATATTTGCTGAGTTAAAGATCATGACATTTGGAACTTTATAAACCTCATATAAACCTCATAACCATGAACTTAAAACTTAACAACTACTGTTGATTATTAACACAGCAGTTCATTTGGGGCAGAGAAAATGGTTTCTCAGGCTGATGACGTTAATGACCAATTTCCACCAAGAGTCTTGGGAATGGGAATATCCCCTCCTTCCTCCCCTACCAGTCTTGTTTCTAGCCCAGTACCCAAAACCACTATCCATGGAAACAACTACAGTGAAGAAGGGAGCATCTGTCCCCAGAATATGAGACCAACTTACACCCAAAGGTCAGGCGAGCTAGTCTAACTGAAGTGGCAAGGCATCCTGAGGGAGAAGAAAGAGGTGGTATGTGCCAGAAGAGTTAAGCTACGGCCACCACCTTGAAGACTGCCTTCCTTCTCTAGTGGAGACGTGACCCTGAGCCCAAGACCACTGGGAATAGCAGGGAAAGGGAAAGGAGGGGAGGAGAGGGAAAGAAAAGGAGTAAGCATGTATATAGAACCACCTACTATGTGCCAGGCACTCTATTAAAGTTATTTTTTAAAAAACAAATGTTATATCATTTGATTCTCACAACAAATCTACAAGGTAGGTGCTATTATTTCCCCTATTTTGTAGATGAGGAAACTGAGGCAAAAGTTACGTAACTAGTTCAGGGTCACCAGTGTCTGAGGTCACATTTGAACTCAGGTCTTCCTAACAATAGGACAAGCACTTTGCCACCAGCTGCCTCTGGTGGGGGAATAGTAACATCCCTCAGATCACCAACTCTGCTTTATAGTCTAGCCCCTGGTGCCAACATGGGTCCCTTTCCTTGCCACCACCAGCACCAACCACTGAACAACTGCCATTGACAGACAGGTAAACTCAAGAGCCATGGGAATGGTAGTCCTCTCCACCCCTCTCCTAACCCCTATAGCCATCAATACTTGTGGAGATGTCCCTGGCAACTGCTGACGCCTCACCCCCTCAGCAGCTGGAGACACTAAAGAAAATTTTTGCCATCGAGATTCTTGGTGCTTGGTTCAACATTAGAAATGGAAGTTTCTATTAGTGGGAATGGCAGTAAAGAAGAGATTACAATTTGCTTCATCACCAGTTCCTAAGGTAAGGACCATGGGGTGTTTCCATCTGACTTGCAGTTGAAATCTATGTAGGCTGTCTCCCCAATTCAGGTGAGCTCCTTGAGGGCAGAGACTGTTGCTGCTTTTCTACTTGTATTCTCAGCATTTAGCACAGTCCTGTGCACATAGCAGGCTCTTAATAAATTGTTTTTCATTCATTTATTCAGTCATGAATATTCATTCTTTCATGCCCAGAAACACAGAATTTCAGAACTGGAAATGATCTGAGCCCATCATCCAGTTCAACCCCTTCATTTTAGAGATGAGGAAAATGGAGCCCAGAGGGGTAAAGTAATTTGCTCAAGGTCACACAGTGAGTAAGTGATACAGCCAGAATTTGCAGGAAAGTCTCCCAACTTTAAGTCTAGGATCATTCCGTTATGCCATCTTTCCTTCCTATTTTGACGTATCTTAGTACATGTTTAAGTATAATTACTATTTTCACTTTTCTCTAAAGTGACCAGTGTGTACAATACCTGACCATACAGGATCTTAGAATTTAGCACTGGAAACATTAGAGAGTTAGTCTGATCCCTTCATTTCAAAGGATATGGAAGCTAAGGCCTAATTTTCAAGTGGTACAATCAAAGTCATTTGGGTAATAAAGTAATAAATCTGGGATTTGGACCCATATTTTCTGACTTGAGACCTAATGCTCCTTCCACAAAACCACAGTGCCTTCTTCTCTAGTCTTCGTATTACTATCACTAATCGCCTCCTGCCCAAATGTGAATGCCTGGATTAAACCTAGGTATGCTTGCTCTCCATGCTGCTCATTAGTGCCCCCTATGCCCCTGTGATGCCTCTATGAGATTCTTTTAATTTTTTGGACATTCTCACTACAAACGAAAAAAAAAATTGCCATCAATATCTGGGATCCTTCAAAATCAGACTACAGTCTTCCATTCATCTGACACCTGACCTAATCATGTTGTTTCCAACATATTAAATGTCCTTGTATGTAATGTGCTTAACAGTCAGACAGGATGTACTACATCCTGGATGCCAGAATTCTCATTAGCATCAGTAGGTACCATAAGCCAAGTGGTTTATTTCAGGAAGGCTCTGTTGTAAAATTGTTTTGACTAGGTCTGCAAAGGGCTGAGAGAGAGAGAGAGAGAGAGAGAGAGAGAGAGAGAGAGAGAGAGTGTGTGTGTGTTCTGGCCTAACAAGAGCCATGACCTAGAGTTCAACTGTGTGCCTAGATAGTCTATAAAAGACTAATAATTAAACTAATAATTAATGCTAATTAATAATTTAATTGAACTAATTAATAATTGAACTAATAATATATCATATCTAAATAGTACTTTATCATTTACAAAACCCTTGCCTCACAACAACCTTGTAAACTGATCAATCCAAGCCTCGTTATTCTCATTTTATAGAAGAAGCAGCTTAGGCACACTGAGGTTAAGTGATTTGTCTGCAGTCACATGGCCATTTGGAACCCAAGTCTTCTGATTCCCAGAGCAGTGTACCACTTGAGTTCTTAGGACAGAAGAGAATGAATAAGAATAAGGGACATAAGTGGATACCACTCCTCTCCCTATAAGGACCCAATAATTTTTACAAGTTTGGTAGCAATTAAAATTCAAAGAGGATCTGTAAGGATGAATGATGTTTTATTCAGATTTTTCTACAACTGAAAGATAAAATGATAGCTGGAAGCTAAATAAAATAGAATTTCATCTATAATTTTATAGGTGTAATCATGGTAATCTTAAGTATTTCATTTAAACTCCCAGGGCTTTGATTTCTGAATTTGTTAAAAAAAAAAAGAAAGGTGACAATACAGAGTATAGTACAAAATCATGGGATTTCAAATGTTGGTTCTGCTACTTGCTATGCATGTGATCCTTGCCAAGTCACTTGGTCTTTTGGGGCCTCAGTTTTCTCATCAACGAGGGTGCTGGACTAAGCAATTTTTAATGTTCCTTCTAGCTCTAAATTTGTTTATCCTAATGCATGCTATCTCAAATAAAAGGAGGGTTTTAAAAAATTATTATTAATTTATTTTACAAGTAAAAGCACCCATTAAGTGGTGGGTACTCTATTAGGTGCAAAACAGGATACAAAGGGAGGATGAAGCAGTCTTCTCCCTAAAATATAGGAAAGGTGATGAGACATTAGCAAATATGAATAAAAAACCAAGGTATTTTAATATAAGTGATCCAGATGAAGTGCTACAGGAATGTAAAGGAAAGAAGGATCTCAGGGCCAAGTCCTTCTCCTTCCTTAGGAATTTATAAATTACCTGGCAATGAGCCTCCACATTGGCATAAAGCTCTGTTCCTAAGGTAGTGTAGAGCTCCCCATACTCTACCAGAAGATGGAAAAGACTGTCCTTGATAACTTTCAGGTGAAGGGAAGAAGCTTCCTATGGAAAAGTTGGTCTTAGGAGAACACAGCATCCTCCAGTGAAACAGAACGTGAAATGGTCAGGGCCCCAGAGCAATCAGTGAAAAAAATGGCTGCAAGGAGATGTCTAGGGCCAAGGCAATCTTGGAGAAGGGGGTGATGGAGCAGTTTCTACAAGTATGCCCTAGCCAGGTCCACAAGCCAGTCCATGTGGCACAGGTCCCAGACTCCTAAGGAGCCTACGCCCATCATCTGGATGGGTACTTATTAGCTGAAGGAACTTATGTGAGGTGAGGTAAGGACACCTAAGCTGAGAGAGAGGCTTTTTCCTATGCAGGAGGGGACACTCTGTGGGGTCCCTAAGAGGAAGAGGTACATTCTAAACACAGGGGGCCACTTATGCAAGGAGCAGATGCAGGGACAAGCTAGCAAGCCAGTTTGACTAGAACAGAGAAGCAAATGTATGAGGGGAGAAAAATTTACTGGTCAGGTGGGGAGGAGACAGATTGTGGAGGGCTTTAAAGATTAGGCTGAGGGTTTCAGAGTTTATCCTTCATGTAACAAGCATCAAAGATTTTTGAGTAGACATATCTATATGTCAGACCTGTGTTTGTGAGTGTGACAGTTGTGTCAAAGACGGAGTGGAAGGGGACAATAAAAAGAGTGAAAAATGATATTCTGACAAAGTAGCAGACTAAGAAGGAACTTGTCTTACTTATGCAATTCCCACTCTAGGATCATTCACACTCACATACTACCTACAGAATAATGATAGACATCTGAAGTCAACTACTCCCTCGAGACAATGTTTTGCAGAATATTATGGTCCCTCAGCTTATTTGCATAGAACTGTTTTATTATAATAATAACAGCTAATAGTTATATGGCATTTTAAGGTTTACAAAGTATTTTATATATATATATATATATATATATATAATATATATATATATATATATATATATATATATATATATATATATATATATATATATATATATATATAATCTCATTTTAGCCTGACAATTCTTGGAGGTAAGTGTTACTATTATCACTATTTTACAGAAGAAGAAATTGAGGCAGCAGTTAAGTAATTTGTCCAGGTTTACACAGCTGATGAACATTTGAGGCAGGATTTGAACTCAGGTTTTTCACAAATTTTAGTTCCGGTGTTCTATCCACTAACTCTACTTAGCTGTCTCTTAAGAAGACAAAACTTCAAAAATCACTCATGTAAGTATATGGAGAGACTTAGATGTGATTTCTTTTTTAGGCAATTGGGTTTAAGTGACTTGCCCAGGGTCACACAGCTAGTAAGTATGTGATTTTAAAAGGACTATTGATTTCAAAGCTGACATTTGGCAAGTGGTGAAAGCTGAGTTACCAAGAACCAGGAGACTTTGATTTAATCCACTAGAAGATACAGGGGTACAGGAGGGATGAGAAGTAGGAGGCTGAGGCAGAAAATAGAAGAAAGGAACCCAAGAAGTGAAGAAAGGAAGAAACAGCTGAGGGCTGGAAAACCAGTTTGTTGGAGCAGTTCAAAGAGATCAGCAGCAAAAATGGACAACTCTCAGTTTTCAGCTATGTAATTTCTAACTGGTGAAGATCCTCAGAAGTACACGTTGTCCCTCCTGTCCCCTCTGGTCTGAGAAGGAAATGAAGAAAGAGGAAAAAGAGGTACTTCAGCTGCTCTATAGAAAGAGCTGCCTAGTGATGGTTTTCCTTGTCCAGAGTAAACCTGAGTTGTTTGCTGTGAACCCTGTTTTGACTGGTCAGCACTGCCTCTGGGTGAGGACTAGCTGGCTGGGCTGGTCCTTATAGACCAGACAGCTAGGCTGATGAGCCGTGCACTTCTCTGGCTTAAAATAAACTGTTGTTTCTTCACATTAAAGGGTGATGGTTTCTAACTGCCCTTTGAAGGGTGATTGTAAGTAGAAAGAAATTATAAGTGTCACATTAGAGTATAGCAGAAAAAAGCATGAGAAGATCTGTCCAGGACCAAAAGACAAGCAGTTAACAGAAGCAGTTTTGTTTAGTGCAGATATTCTTAAATGGATCAATGACATCAAAGCCTACATTCCATATGTGAGTAATCTCAAGCACATGGGATTTTGTCCTTCATCGGCTTCCTTGCCAGGTTCTGCAAGTATGTGTCTATTCCACCACAGATATTGAGTGCGTTGGAGAGTGTGACCCAGGTACATATGTGGATTGTAATGTATATTATTTTATTTATTTTAATACAGGAATGTCTATGATGTTATTTTTCTTCATTGTTAAGTAAACAGTTATGTTTAAGATCTGACCAAGATCTCTGGATCTATGGGGTTATAGGTGAAATCTAATTTTCCAATGTCTGGTCAATGAGAGCATTAACCCCTTTAAGAATTTGCAGCTGTAAGGAATAGTTAAATAAATTTAGTACATTGATGAAATGTAATAATGCAATTAAGACCTACAAGTCTTAGGAATGAAGAGAAATCTGGAAATAGCTATATAAAATGATGCAAAGAGAAAAAAAGCAAAAACAATTAGGCTGGACCCAATTATCATAATTTATATTACTATAACTATGAATAGTTTAAATTTGAATACCTATCATCATTTCATAGGATTCATTATTTGCACTAAATAGTGCATAGCTCCTAGGCAAGTTTAGTTCTTTTGGTGTTCAATGTTAAGTTTCTAATAAAACATGTAATAAAATAATTTACGTTATAGAGCTTTCTGTCCCTCTCTTATTTCCCAAACTCCCTGAGGCCAGGCACTCTTTCTTATTCATCTTTACATCCTTAGCTCCTCACACAGCATGTTACACACACCAGGCATTTTTAGTTGAATTAAATGGCTTGTGGAGACATCACTTCAGACACTGGTTATTGAAGGATTAAACTTCTCCATGCCATTTACTGTAGACACAGATTCATCAGCTAAAAGCAATACTTTTCCAAGCAAAATGAGAAAATGGTGTACATTGATTAGAAAATAATGTACAAGGAAATGATGTACATCAGTGGTGAAATAAAGTTGTAAGCTTGCTTAAATAATCAATCAATTACTTTTCATGGAAAATGGTTGTTTAATTATACTCTGTCCTATATTGAACAGTTTTTGACAAACTGTTTGTTGGGCATATGGTTTTAGCCTTATAAAAAACTTAAAATCTGTTTGAACAGAATGGAGTTAAACAGTGGTACCATCACAGAGTTTTTAAATAGTTTATAGACTTCTGGTGAATTACAGATTTTTTTTTTGGTGAGGCAATTGGGGTTTAGTGAGTGTTATGTATCTGAGGCTGGATTTGAACTCAGGTCCTCCAGGCCCAGTGCTCTATCTACTGTACCACCTAGCTGCCCCAAATTATAGAATTTTTGAATTCTACCTTTCAAATTTTCTGAATACTTGCATTTTGTGACAATTCCCTTTTCTAGAAGTGTCTGGCATCCCTGAGATTTTGTTTTACAATACTGTCTATCTCTTTAGCCTTCCTTCTCCTACCAGGATGGCAAATTTAATTGTGTTATGAATCACTATTTATTATAACATTGGTATAACATTCTGATACTTAGATGGAACCATGATTTCGTGGGTTAAAGCAGCCTCTTCACCCATGCTGCTCCCAATCCTCACATGCTCATTCTATGCAATTCTTGCCCATGTTTTTCCAAAAATCCCTTATCAAGAATCTACTTACAGAAAGGAGTCTGAATAATCATTTTCTTAATAGTAATAACAATAGTTGACATTTAGAGAACACTACCATTTACCTTCCTTCTGAAGAAGACGTGTCATTGGTCTGGCCAGCTGTTATTTCTCATTCTAGCTACATGAATAATAGCTCAATTGAAGAGAATAAAGTCTTCCTTGATGGAGTAATGTCCTTTACTTATTAAAATTTTAAGATACTTCTGCTAAAAGGTGTCACATTTTACAATTATTACCAGCAAACAGAGGCCAAAATAGGTTTTGAATGTAGGGAGGAAGAGCTTAATAGACCCTTAATTTTAAAAAACTGCCACACAGGTTTTGCCACAGGCCAGATGAAATTCAGCTGAGAGCTGTATGCATCCTGTAAGACACAGATTTGACTCCCCTGGTTTATCTGCTCTAGAAGCTGAAAACAGAATGTGCCTGGTTCCTTAATCATTGCAGAGAGATCAGTAGAGAAAAAAGTTAACTTGTGGTTACCAAATTAACATGAGAGAAGATTTACTCAAACTTCTGAATGCGTCAATGTTGAAAAGACTAGATAATTTACCCACTGACAACTTTGCTGGGATGTACTTACATGATGGATGTACAAGCTTATAGGTTAAAACAAAATCTCAGGGATTCCAGACAATGGGGTTGATTTTTGAAAATTCTTAATTTATATTCATTATTTCTTCTCCATAGGAAACATGACTTCAATCCATGAATGTTGAGTGGAAAATTACATTTCTCTCAGCATGGCTTTTTAATATAACTGCCAACCTTTTTCAGATGGAAGCCCTTTGATTTTCAGAAGTCAGGTTATGAAACTCTTACATACTGATCAAAATTCAAATCAACGAAGAAGAAAGTTAATCTTTGGAGGATGACCTTGTAGTACTAGGTTAAAATGTATTATAAAGAAACAGGCTTTGCTACATCCAATAAAACCCTTCAAGGAATCTATAAAATCAAGGGCTGGACTACTGCAAATCTACAGGCTTCCTTCACTCTCTAAGAGAGGCTTTCTTCTCAGGCTGCAAAACCCACCTTTGCTCCTCTCACATTTTTCCCAGGGTCGTCCCTAGTCAACTCTCTCATTTTACAAAGGAAGAAATTTTGGTGCAGAGATGTGATATCACTTACCAAGCTCACAAAGTTTCTAAAGGGCAGAATCAAAGGGGCTTTGCCCCTTTCCACATTTCCTTTCCTTCTTCCCCCATAGGCACTACCTACTCCGGCTGACCACACTGTTAGGCTGAGAGAACACAGGCATCTCTTTCTCTCTGCATTACCTCCTGTGAGTAAGAGATTTAACAGGCAGAGTATTTTACTAATTCTCTCTTAGGTCATTGGCAGGACTTCTTTCAATCCCATTCTGATTTACACCAAGTAATTTTTTGTTGCTGTTGCTTTTTTTGGTGAGGCAATCAGGGTGAAGTGACTTGCCTAGGGCCACATAGCTAGTAAGTGTCATGTGTCTGAGACTGGATTTGAACTCATGTCCTCCTGACTTCAAGGCCAGAGCTCTATCCACTGCACCAAGTAATTTTTCATATGGCTTTTGGCTACCCAAAAAATAAGCACCACAGAAGAAGAAAAGTATCAAATACCTCCCAAACATGTAGCTGAGCAAGGAGTAAAACCAACATACTCCCAATCATAAATCATTTCACTGTCCTTTTCATGCCGAGAGAAATCCAGTCCACGTGCAGCAGGGACTTCGTCACATGCTTCAAGTAGACAAGGCCGTTCTGTAGATGGCTTAGGACTTTCACACTCTTCCTCTGGCAGCTCTGTTTCTGTCTGAGTGAATGTAAGCAGGACTCGACACTTGACCTCTCGGACTTGGATGCCTGGGCCACAAGTGGTGCTGCAGGGTGACCAAGGCTCAGGAATAAACCTACAGAAAGCAAGAGGGAGGGAGGGAGGGAGGAGGAGGAGGGAGGGAGGGAGGAGGAGGAGGGAGGGAGGAGGGAGGGAGGGAGGGAGGAAGGAGGGAGGGAGGGAGGGAGGGAGGGAGGGAGAGAGAGAGAGAGAGAGAGAGAGAGAGAGAGAGAGAGAGAGAGAGAGAGAGAGAGAGAGAGAGGGAGAGAGGCAAATAGACATTTAGTTAAGACATATAGGAAAAGCACCAAAATGCCTTTAACATACAGAAGAAGGAAAAACGAGGAGAAATACATAGCCAGCTTCATTTAATGGACTTCCTCTCGATTCGTCTTGCCAGTGATTTGCTATATTTAACCACTGTACTGACATCACATTAGCAGCAGGGCTGCTTGGAAGGAGCATTTTCCATCAGAGAAAATGGCCATTTGATTACTGAAACTCTGTTTTATAGCCCTTTAAAATAAATCTTTATGAAGCTTTACTTTAAGATTTAATAATAATAGACAATAACATAGGACTTTCCCTCTCTCTCCACCTCCTAACTTCCTCCAAACCTCAGCTTTTTCTACAAGCAGCCTTTCCAAGTCCTCTTTAATCTTAGCGCCCTCACTCTGAGATTATCTCATTTACCCTGTATATATCCTGTATGTACCTAGTTCATGTTTTCTTCCTCATTAGAATGTGAGCTCCTTTAAGGTGGTGACCTATTTATCTTTCTTTGTATTCCTCACTGCTTATTTAGCATAGTGCCTGACACATAATAAGCACTTAATTAGTGTTCGTTGACTGACATGTTCTCATAGAAAAAAAAGAATTTTAAAATCATTTTATTAAAAAGATCTAAAATTAAAATTTAAGTGATGGTGGGAGGTATCTTTTTTTTTTTTTGCCTTGTAGTAGACAAAATTTCCTGAATATTTTTTTGTCCTTTAAAAACTGTAATATACTCTGGCTGAATGAATTATTTGTCATTTTATCAAGATTTTTCTCTCTTAAGTCTTAGAGGTAATGAATTTTTAAAACAGACAAAACAGGTAGAATGAAGCTATTTTATAAGACACTACCATGTGCTTAAGTCAGTCATCACAGCTGAAGATTCATAGTAATAGGATAATAGGAGTGTGTCTCAGAAAGGTCACCAACACTCCAGAAATCACTGTCTAAATTTTTTTAGCATCAGAAATTGCCTTTTTCTCTAACCAAAGGAGGATCCCCATACTGATGCCAAAGAAACAAACATCAATTTAAAAAATTACAGGAAGTAGGGATGTGGGAAAATAGGAGGAAGGAGAATTGGGGAAAGGGGGAAACTAAATCCTAAACCTTAAAAAAGCCAACAGTCTGGGGGCGGCTAAGTGGCACAATGGACAGAACACTGGCCCTGGAATCACGAGGAGTTGAGTTCAAATTCGGCCTCAGACACATGATACTCACTAGCTGTGTGACCCTGGGCAAGTCACTTACCCCTGATTGCCTCACCAAAACAAACAAATAAATAAATAAATAAGCAAGTAAGTAAATAAATAAATAGCCGATGGTCAACACAGTTTTCATTTTTATTTATTTATTTATTTTTGGAAAATAATCACTGAAGAAATGGTAGAGAAAACACAGGTTTAGCTATTTGTAGACTAAGCTATTATTGCTTTGGGCATCCTGCTGAAGATTAGAGGCAAGACACAAAGCACTGGTCTGGGAATAAAGATACTCAAGTTCTAGTCTTGCCATTTATTAACTGTGGGAGTTTAGGCAAGTCATATCAACTTTCTGAACCTCAGTTTCTCAGTTTCTAGGATGACAAGATGGTAGGTTCCCTTTTTCTCTAAGTCTTTGTGATTCTGTCATTTTGACGCAACCTAGAAGAAACAAAGTTTATGTTACTTTAAGGACTATTGCTAAGCCAAGAAGCTAATGACGTATGGAAGTAGTCACCATAAGATACTTTCTAGGACTGGTCAATCTACCAAATAGTCTCTTGCATCTCACCTGCCATTGGGAAGAGACTTCCAGGAGGAAGAAATTCTTCATCCAAAGATTAGCCAACAATTCAGAGCAAGCAAGAGGTAAGCCTCTAGGCTGCATCCCCAAACAGTAATGAGAAAAAGCCATTATCAAAATGTAGATACAGTGATACCACTATTAACAAAAAAATGCATTTCAAAAATGTATTGTTATCATACACTTCCTTCCTAGAGAAGGAAATAATATTAGAAGAAGAGGGGTACAATCTAGGACATGGATTCCCACCCCACAGAGCCTTAGCCAAGCACTCCTTTCCTTCTTTGATCAATTAATCAACCAGCAAGCATTTCTTAAGCATCCACTATTTCCCAGACACTGTAGTAGAACCTTGAGCTATAGAGACAAAGAATGAAATATTTCTTACTTTCAAGGAGTTCATATCCTGCTGGGAGACACAATATATACATATAGAAGCATATACAAAATAAATACATTGTAGTTAGGCAGGCAGAGCACTAGCAGGTGAGGAACCAGGAAAGGCTTCAGGTAGAAGAGAGTTCTTAAGCTGCATCTTAAAGGAAGAGCAGGATTTTATGAGTGGAATATGAGGAAAGAATATATCCCAGGCATGGAGACTAGGAGCAGCCAGCGCAAAAGCGCTGAGATGGGTGACTGCATATTGTGTTTGGGGAACAGAGAGACCAGTTTGACTAGAGTGAATCACAGAACATTAGAGTATGAAGGAATCTTATCAGAGAATTTAGAGTGTAGGAAGGGCAGTGATATATGAGGTTAAAAAGACAGTTGTGACTAGGTCCTAAAGAGCTTTAAAAGACAAAAACAGGAGTATATAGTTTATCTTATAGACAATAGAGAACTACTGGATTTGATGGCATAGGGCAGTGACACAGTCAGAGCTAAGCTTAAGGAAAATAAGAATCTGCCCCAAAAGAGTTGACTGTGGCTCCCTACTGCTCTCAGCCCATGTGAGGGAGTTCTCATCTCTCCTAGAATAATTCTCTTAGAGACTCTCAGGGACAGGGTAACATCACAGGTAATACCTTCTACGAGCCCATGTGGGTGGAGTTGGGCATGTCCCCATAGAGCAACTCTTACCTGAGCTCAAGGTTCTTAACCTGTTCTGTGTCACTGAGTCACTTTTTTAGTAGTTTGAAGAAGCCTATGGATGCTTTCTCAGAATAATGTCTATGTTTTAAAAATTCATACTTGAAGGAAATGCTCAATTTCAGTTGGAGATCAATGAAAATAAAGATGCGATTATTTTCCCCGTGCAAATTTATAGATTTCCTGAAATCTACCCATAGACCACATTGGTGTGTGTGTAGGAGTGTCTGAACCCTAGGTTAAGAGTCCCTGGACTTGGATCTAAACTCCCCTCAAGAATTCTATACCCCATGCCACACCACTGCTTTCCTTTTGTCAGCCACAGTTACCAGTGGGTCAGAACTGAGGACTCCAGAACTTTTCTGGCTCCTTCTAAGCTCAGGCCAACTTGGTTCAGAGGATATTTCCTCCCAGATCATTTTCTGATAGAAGCATCACTATATTATTACTATTGGCCTACTGGTTACTCAGTTCAACAAATGAGCTGGTGTTTGTGAAAAAGGCCTGAGTGGCAATGTCTTTTGACTCAGTTTGGAGAATCTTGTCAAGTTCTTCCTAGAATTTCTCTACTTCTTCACCCTCTACAACAGATGTTGGCACAGAAACTGCAAATACTTTCACGGAGGTCTTTTTTAGTCTATTCATCATGGACCCTGCCAAATAAGATGATCAAGTGTACTGTTAAATGATATTTCATGTTGCTTTTGGAAACAAACTTCTTTGTTGGCCTTGCCCAGAGGAGTCTGTGAGCCATCTTTCTACGTAGCGGTGACTTCTTTATGTCTTTCATTTCTAGCAAGAACATCAGTAAAAATGTAGTTCTGTTTCTCCAGCAGTACATCAAATCCTTTCACATTGGACAAAGATCTCACATTTAGAATAGCCTCATTTAAATAAATACTGATAGGAAATCTAAAAAATGAAGTAATTTTAAAAAAAAAGACTGGGTCTCACCTCACCCAGGTTTGGCAGGTCAAGGTCAACTCATGGGCCTGATATTGCTTGGACTGGCATGGGAGTTTTTTTTTTTTGAAATCATAAATTTATTTATTTATTTTTAGTTTTCAACATTCACTTCCATAAGATTTTGAGTTCCAAATTTTCTTCCCATCTCTCCACTCCCCCTACCTCAAGACAGCATGTAAATTGATATAGGCTCAACATATACATTCATATTCAATCTATTTTCACATTAGTTATATTGTAAAAAAGAATTAGAAGGCATGGGAGTTTTTTTTTAACTTGCTCTGTTTCTGACCTGGGACAGTTCGTCCTTCCTTAGGCAGCCTGGTAGCCTTCTGCTCCCAGTAGCTCACCATATTGGTGTCAGACACTTGATCAGCTATAGACCATACTGCAGCTCAGAATTCCCAAGCTTAAGAGAGTCACCAGTCTCAGTCTCCATGGTAGCTAGGATTATCAGTGTGTACCACAATACCAATCTAATTATGTGATTCTCAGCACCCTGCCCTTTTACTTCCATAGCCCTTTTGCTCTGAAAGTAAAAGGAGACAACACAGAACTACAGTGAGTTATAGTGGCGGAAGCAGTGTAAGAAGAGCAGACAGGGTACTAGCTTTGGATTCAAAAGACTTGGGTTTAAATCCTTTCTTTGCTTACTACCTGGCTGACCTTGGGCAAATAATTTACTATTGTCTATGCCTCACTTTCCTCACCTGTAAAATAAGGGATTTGGAAGAGATGATCTCTAGGGTCCTTTCAGACTCTAAGTCTTGTGATTCTGAGTGTTGCTTTTAATATTTCTTAGTTTCATGGATTGCCATGGCCAAGAAATTTATTACCTAGTGGCCAATCTGCTAGCTAGGACCCTCTCTGTATTTAAGTAGGCTTGTATTCAATAAGGATTCTCAGTCCATCATTAAACATATGCTTGAGGTTTTCTAACTTGGTAGAACCTTCTAGGAATTGTGCTAAATCAATATATAGGCTTTGAGAATCCAGGATCACTTCCATGGCCCAATAAAATATCAGAATATAAATTTTGTGGTAGACCTAATTAGTTATGTTAGGTTTAGGTTTTGGATGCTTGGAAAAATTAAACTTACATCCACATATCTTGACTTTTCACTCTTATATTAAAATGAAAGAAATGGAAGACAGCTGCCATCTCAGGTAATGTGATACAGTAGAAAAAATGCTAGACCTGGAATCAGAGTTCAAATACTAACTGGGTTAAATATCGGGTTCACATACTAACCCTGATACTTATTACCTATGTGACCTTGGGAAAGTTTCCTCATCTGTAAAATGAGGAGGTTGGCTCCTAAGGTTTCTTCCAGCTCTAATATTTGATTTTATGATCTTGGACGGTTTTAGGAACTTGTCTACGCTGCCATCTTTGGAATTATCTCAAGTGAAAATCAATTGGGAGCACACTGGTGGGGGCTCATGATTGTCAGTATTAGAAACTATTCCCAACCTCTGCAAGAGCTTCCAGACTTGCAGTCTCTGGGCGGGAAAACTCCAGAGTGGGGCCAGAACCAGATTAAAATGTAATTGGGAAATATTTAGCAAAATAAATAAAAGTAAAATACAACATAAATAATGTTAATTTGCAGTTTTCTAAGTTCATTTGCAGCCACAGGGATTCATTCCTATTTGACTTTGATATCACCATCACAGGGAACCCTGAGAACCCAGTAGGGAGAAGTAGTTAAAAACTCAAGGGATCTGATCTGTCTATGAGAATGGTAATTTTAAGAGTGAGCTTAGAGAGTGTGATATGCTAGGCACCACAGACACAAACAAAATAAAACAATTGCTATCTTCAAGGAATTTATATTCTATTTTGGGGAAAGAACATGAACAAACACACACACACACACACACACACACACACATATATAGTAGACACAAGGTAATTTTGGGGAGGAGTTGAGGCTCTAGCAGTTAGAGAGATAAAGATGTGTAAGAAGTATCACTTCATTTGAACTTGGAAAGAAGCAAAGAATTTTAAGAGGCACAGATAAGGAGGTAATACATTCCAGGCCCAGGGACAACCCTGGAAAAGGCAAGAGATGGGGAAGTAGAGCCAAGATGGCAGAATGAAAGCAGTGACTTGCTTGAGCTCTCCCCCGAAGCCCTCCAAATACCTGTAAAAAATGTCTGTAAAGAAATTCTAGAGCAGCAAATTTCCAGCCCAAGACAACATGGATGGTTAATTGGAAAGGTCTATTGAGCCAGGCTGGGAGAGGAACACAATTCAGTGTGGGTGCGTAGGCAAAGACCAGGCCTCAGCAAACCTGAAGCAGGCCTCAGGGGACTGAATCACGGGCAGCTGTGGCAGTTTCCAGACTTCTCAACCCACAAATGCCAAAGACAACTTAGAAGGTCAGTAGGAAAGGTCTACGACCCACAGTAAGAGACAAGCTTGGTCCCAGCCCCAGTCCCAACTCAGCCCTGGGGCAGTGGCTGCTTCCAGAGCTTTCTGCCTATAGACTAAGGGGGAATCGAGTGGCTGATCAGAGGGGGATTGCAGGGATCTCTTTGTTGGTGCTGAGGCAGGAATCTCTTGCTTTGTTGGTGCTTGGATCTGTGTTGCAGTTCTGGGTGGTTATCCTGGGGTAAGGAGGAGAGCTGGCATGGTGGAGCTTGCAGTGGCAGTAGAGAGAGAATCCTCCTCTCAGTTCCAAGGCAGAAAAGAGTGCCTGTGGTCACTCAGAGACCAGAGCACAGGCCAGGAAAGGAGTATACACCTCACCCTTGATTGTACTACCTTGGATGAAACAATTTACAGGTCCCTAGAAGTATCTCTGAAAACAGCTGCACAAAACCCTTGAAGCTTGGGACAGTACATTCTCCACACTAGAAGCAGACCCCTACCTTAACAAAGAGTTTAAAACTCAAGTAATTGGCTGGGATCATGAGCAAACTGTGCAAAAAAAAAAAGTCAGACCACAGAATCTTTCTTTGGTGACAAAGAAGATCAAAACATACAACCAAAAGAAAACAACAAAGTCAAAGCTCCTACATCCAAAGCCTCCAAGAAAAATAGGAATTGATCTCAGGCCATGGATGAGCTCAAAAAGGATTTTGAAAAGCAAGTAAGAAAAGTAGAGGAAAAATTGGGAAGAGAAATTAGGTGATGCAAGAAAATAATGAAAAAGAGTCAACAGCTTGCTAAAGGAGACCCAAAAAAATACTGAAGAAAATAATACCTAGAAAAATAGACTAACCCAAATGGCAAAAGAGGTCCAAAAAGTCAATGAGGAGAAGAATGCCTTAAAAAGCAGAATTGGCCAAATGGAAAAGGAGGTCCAAAAGTTCACTGAAGAAAATAATTCCTTAAAAATTAGAATGGAGCAAGTGGAAGCTAATGACTTCATGAGAAATGAAGACATTGTAAAGCAAAAGTAAAAGAATGAAAAAATAGAAGGCAATGTGAAATATCTCATTGTGAAATAAAACAATTGACCTAGAAAATAGAACCAGGAGAGATAATTTTAAAATTATTGGACTATCTGAAAACCATGATCAATAAAAGAGCCTAGACATCACCTTTCAAGAAATTATCAAGGAAAACTGCCCTGATATTACAGAACCAGAGGGTAAAATAGAAATTGAAAGAATCCACCAATCACCTCCTAAAAGAGATCGCCAAAGGAAAACTCCTAGGGATATTGTAGCCAAATTCCAGAGTTCCCAGGTCAAGGAGAAAATACTACAAGCAGCCAGAAAGAAACAATTCAAGTATTGCAGAAACACACACAGACACACACAGACACACACACACACACACACACACACACACACACACACTTGTGGATAACACAAGATTTAGCTGCTTCTACATTAAGGAACCAGAGGGCTTGGAATATAATATTCTGGAGGTCAAAGGATTACAGCCAAGAATCACCTACCCAGAAAAACTGAGTATAATCCTTCAGGGGAAAAATGGACATTCAGTGAAATAGAGGACTTTTAAGCATTCTTGATGAAAAGACCAGAGTTGAATAGAAAATCTGACTTTCAAATACAAGACTCAAGAGAAGCATGAAGAGGTAAACAGGAAATACAAATCATAAGGGACTTATTAAGGTTGAAATGTTTACATTCCTGCATGGAAAGATGATATTTGTAACTCATGAGGCCTTTGTCAGTATTAGGATAGTTGGAGGGAAAACAATATATATGTATAGATAGATAGAAAGATAGATAGACAGATAAATAGATATATGGAGGGATGGATAGATAGAGGGCACAGAGTGAGCTGAAGATGAGGCAGTGATATCTGGAGAATAAAAATAAGAGAGGATTATAATACTATGAGAATGAGAAAGGGAGAGAGAGAATGGGGTAAATTATCTCACATAAAACAGACAAGAAAAGGCTTTTACAGTGGAGGGGAAGTGGAGGAAGGTGAGAAGGAATGAGTGAATCTTATTCTCTCAGATTTGGCTTAAGGAGGGAGTACCATACACATTCAATTGGGCATGGAAATCTATCTTACCCTACAGGAAAATAGTGGGGAAGGGGATAAGAGAGCAGGTGGCCAGGGGAAGGGATGACAAATGGGAAGGTAGATTGGGGAGAGGGTAATCAGAAGGAAAAACTTCTGAAGAGGGACAGGGTCAAAAGAGAGAACAGCATAAAGGGGGTGCAGGTTAGGATGAAGGGAAATATAGTTAGTTTTCCACAATATGACTTCTATGGAAGTGTTTTGCATGACTACACATGTATAACCTGTATCGAGTTGCTTGCCTTCTCAATGAGGGGGGGTGGGGAGGGAGGAAGGGAGAAAATATGGAACCCAAAGTTTCAAAAACAAATGTCAAAAATTGTTTTCACATGCAACTGGGAAATAAGATAAACAGGCAATGGGGTATAGAAATCTATCCTACTCTACAGGAAAACAAAAGGGGAAAGGGATAAGAGAAGGTGGGGGGGGAGATAGAAGGGAGGGCAGATTAGGGGAAGGGGTATTCAGAATGCACACTGCCTTAGGGTGGGGGGGGAGGGATAAGATGGGGAGAAAATTTGGAACTCAAAATCTTGTGGAAGTGAATGTTGAAAACTAAAAATAAATATATAAATAAATATTAAAAAATAAAATAAAAAAAGACCACTCTGTGATTGAAATTTAACAGTTTAAGTAAAGTGTGTCAAGGCATTTCAATTCAACAAACAATTATCAAACACAATATGCCATATACATACTATGGGGGGGAGATAAAGAAATTGATTTTCCATTAGAAAAAAATAAAATTTATTTTTACCTTTGTTAAAAAAAAAGCAAGAAAGAGAATTTTCCTCTATAAGTCCACATGCTCGAGAAATACTAATGAAATGGCTTAACTTTTTGGTTTTTTACATGTATATGCAAAATAGTTGCTTATTTAGTGGGATTCGGCTCACCAGGCATTCTATTGACTAATGCCTAGGAAAATTCCAAGAATAATGGCTCTCAAAAGATTTGTTAACAGAAGACTTGTTAATAACAGTATGACAAATGGGATTATATAGAAAGCCCAAACAAAATACTAATTTTCCATTCACAAGAAAATTCAAGTCAGTATGGTATCGGGTAAATAATAGTAGTCATAGTGAGAAGACCTGGATTCAAATCCCAATTGTTAACTATCTGTGTGACCCTGGATAAAGTCATTAAACCTCCTTTGGCCTATAAAATGGGGACATAATACTTGCACTAAAATTCATGTCTCCAACATTCACTGTGTGATTCTGAACTCAACCTCTATTAGCCAGAGTTTTAATTTATAAATTGAAGAATTAATGTTACTGTCTAGGATTACTGAGAGAGGAAAAAAAAGACACTTTGCAAACCTTGAAGCATCATCATTATATACGATTTCTGAGTATAAGTAAATTAATTCTTTTTTTGTCAGTCTATTTAATTTGTGAAATAGTTCTCTGAATTTTTAGAGTTAAAAAAAATCCCTAAAGCTACTATCCTAATAGTTTATACAGGCCAAAAAAAAAAGTAGCCTGTTTGGTTCAAGTGTGATAGCAGCATACCAGAAATTAGACCTGTTATTGTATAGAGCCAAATGAATTCTTTGGAGCATCCAAAAATAATTTATGGTGCATTCTTCTAAAGTCTTTTATTGCTTGGTTTGGAAGAAAGGGCTGAAGTGTACCGCAGATGTATTAATAAACTCAAAAATCATGAGCAGTTTTCTTTGACTTGCAGCAGACCTATACTGCAATTAGGGCTTCCTGTTCAACACTGGTATCTGCTTTCAAATTCTAAATGGCAAAATGAAAAAAATTGCAAATGGCATTTAAAAGTCCCAACCTATGACTATTATGGCCAGTTATATGAATTGGTGGTTTAAACACTAACATCACTGTCACCAAGTTACAATTGAATTGGATATCCCTTGCCTTTATACTGGGATGGGGCAAGGATTCTCTTTAAGTAAGATTTCTATAAATTTTTAAAAATTGTATTTGAGAATACTATCTTGCTGTATTGCACAATGTCGCTCAGAAAAGGACTCATGCAGAACTACATTCCTGATGAAATTTAGTTCCAGGAAAATGTTTGTCTCCGTAGACAAATTTTTTTGCCCTCTTTTGTTGGAAAATAAAAATTTTGTAATACGATCTGTTTCCCTTTTTAGCTCATCAAAAAACTCAGTCAAATTCAGGGCTTAATTACAATAATCAAATTATATCTATTATGTGGTAGCCTCTACTCTTTCTGTGTCCTTCAGGTGGTCCCTCTCCTGTTTCTATCCTTAACTGTCCTAATTTCACAACATTTTTAACTAATTGTTGTTCAGTTTTTCAATCATGTCTGACTCTTCATGACCGCATTTGGGTTTGCCATTTCCTTCTCCAGCTCATTTTACAGATGAGGAAACAGGGTTAAGTGACTTGCCCAGGGTGACACACCTCATGTCTAAGTCTGGATTTGAATTCAGGAAGAGGGGTCTTCTTGACTTTAAGCCCAGAACTGCACCACTTGGCTGTCCTATTTTAACTAATAGGCTGCCTCAAATCCTTTTGGTAGAAGGCAGAATAAAAATGTTAAGTAAATAACTATCACAGCCATGCAAGAGACTTTTAATGGAGGTGGCTTTGGCACCATAAGTTTTGGTCTGGACTTGTGTAGGGAACTTCTAGGGTCTGGAGCGTCAGCGATAACTTAGAATTTTAGAGAGTTCTGAGGCACTGAAAAATTAAGATAGATTGCTAGAAGCAAACCTTGAACTGATTCTGCTCTAATCCTGTGTCCTTGTCTCCCAGTTCATTTGTGATGAGGTTCCTATTGCAGTGTCTCAGCTCCCATGGGTCTGAGCTCCTCCTTTGGACCCACATCCCCAGCAATGGGGTTTGTTGCTCTTTAGCTCTTCAGTGGCTCCTGACTCCCAGTCTCCCTGTGATTGAGAACCTGACATCTGTTGCTAGATTATCTCAACTGTCTTGTTTGCTTACACCTCCACTGACTACCTGCCATACCGCTACTCAGACTGACATTCTGAATCTTGAAATTGGTTTGAACATTTTGCATTCTGCCTGTTCCCTCTCCAATATCCCAGTTTCATATCTACTTTCAAATGAACATCCCATATGCCTTGATAACTGAATGCCTTGCTCCCTTATTCAGGCCCCCAGGCCTTTCAACAATGTAGAGCTGCTTGGACTCAAAGTCCCAGCCTTCTGTGGTCTGGTCCATCCTGGGGCTGCTTAAGCACCAACTCGGACAAAAATGACCCTGGCAACTTACAGTTTTACACTTTCCCGACTCTCTGCAGGATGCAGCAAACTCTCCATTAACTTCCTTCCAGTTAAAACATGCTTTGAACAAACGACTTTCCTGTGAGCATCAGTTATGATTCCCTTCTAAGTTTTATCCATTCCATACCGCATCCTCAATTCTGCTCAGTAGGCTAGGTGCTGAGAAGCTTGCTCCTGCTAGCCATCCAGCCCTCTTCCATTTCAATTCCAAGACCTTGCTCTGAGTTGAATCTGTTTCTTTTCCCCCTAAGTCTTTCTTTGCTCCTATCCTACAATGGATAGGCTTTTATCCTCCTCTTTCCTTCTACCTCTTCCTTGGTGGTCAGAATTCCTTCAACACTGTAAATTTATTCTTTCTGGCCCTGGTACAATTCTCCCTTCCCTCCAATCCCTGGATTTTCTACATGTAAACTGTCAATAGGAACATCTGCTTCTCTGTATCTCCTCTCTTATTTCAACAGGCTGACAAAATGAAGAAGCTGATTCAGAAGCAGGAGGATTTAACCTGATGACCACATAGCAACAACAGGATACTTTTTATTCTTGTTATAGCTTAAATTTGTGCTTTCAGCTGTCTCAGGAGGCCAAGACCACCACCCCCCCTTACAGATTTTCCTCTGATTAAGTTAGATAAAGCATCACAGAATGTTGGAGTATAAGGTGACCTTACTGATCATAGAAGCTCAGGACAGGAAGCAACCCCAGAGTTATTGAGTCTATCTTGTTGATATTTAAATTTAAAATTCACTAAAGAGAAATTTCCTATATGATATTTATAACGATAACAATATTAATAATAGTTAACATTTATATAACACTTACTATGTGCCAGGCACTGCAGAGGTTAAGTGACTTGCCCAGGGTCACATTGCTGTTCAGTTTCTGAGGCCAGATTTGAACTAGGTCTTCCTGATTCCACCCAGTGCTCTAACCATTGGGAAACCTAGCTGCTGTCTAACAAGTGATTATGTGGTCTGGCCTGGCAGTTACTAGGTAACTCACCATCTCCAGAGGTATGCCATCCCATTTTCAAGGAGCTGTTAGAAAGTTTTTGCTTAGATTGAGCCTCATCACTCCTGATTCTGCTCTCACGGTCTCTGCAGGACACAAGACTAAACCTTCTACCATCAGCCCTTCACATGCTTGACGTCCCCTCTCTCCCTGGAACCTCACCTTCTGTCTTCTCTTAGCTATACCTCCTCAGCTCTCTAACTTGTCCTCATAATATGTTTCCTCAAGGCCTTTCACCATTTTGTGCTTTCCCAGTTCCATGCTTTGGCTACATGCTACTTCCTCTGAACGTACTCCAGTTTATCAATGCCCTTCCTAAAATAAGGAGCCCACAACTGAACAGAATGCTTCCGGCATGGGCATGGTATAACTAGGGCAGAATATACAGGGATGATAACTTTTCCTATACTGGATCCCAAGCCTTTCTTAATACAATTGAAGATCATGTGGCTTTTTTTGGGTCATCACTTCACATTACTGACTCACATTGAGCTTAAAATCTGCTAAAAGCCCAGATTTCTTTCACAAAAGTTGTTGGCTATCTGTAGTCCATCCTTTTAGTTTTATGGATAAGGAAAATGAGATACTGAGAGATAAAGTGCTGTAACCAGGATTCCAAGCCTAGTTAGGAAAAGAGCCCATACCACAATCCAAGTATCCACACCAGAACTTTTATACTATAGTTTGCTGCCTCTGTCACTGGCTATTTATTACAAATGGAGGTAGCAATAAAATAATAAGATGATAAAAGACTATATTGGTGGGCCCTAGCTATATTTAGAAACAAGGATAAGAAGGGCAAGGAGAGGTGTCCATCCTAACAGGAGTGGCTATGCAGAGAAAAATCAGGAGCTGGGTTAAAAAAAAAAGTAGAGGAGAAAAAAAAAGATTGAATAAGTGAAGGCCTCTGAGATGCTTCTCTTCCAATACTAAAAATGGTAATGATAGTTCATATTAATATGTACTTTCCCCAGAACAACCTCATGTGGTGCGTAGTATTATTATTACTATTGTGACCATTTTAAACATAAGGAATATAAGCTTGGCATGAGTACATAAGGTATGATTAATGTACATAATAATTTCATGGGCTGTATCTCAGGGATATACTTCTCACCAATCAATATGCCCTTAACATTATCTAATAGGATAAACTACAATGAGTATGGCTTTTGAGAGGAAGATGTACACTGTGTAACATCTACTGTTTCAGTTTGAGACATATGAGAAAACATCTCCCTGATCTCTCCCACTCAACTCCATAGTGTAAGTTACTATAGCCTTCACTTTGCCTTCCACATCTGGGAAGAAGTGGCAAACTACAGAATATATCCAGATGAGAAAGTCACATTCTAATTCCAAGGCTTGACTGGTGCAATGAACATCAAGTATTAGGAATAGGGGACTAGGATGAGATGGTGACAGATTTCCTTTTCGATCCTCAAATGTAAATACCACCTGAGCAATTCCTGTGTTCCAGAGGTTGCCAGGAAAAAGAGGTGGCTTTCTGCTAGCCATCTGTTTATTCCGCAGGTAATAAATGTATAAAAAGGAATATTTCTAAATTTTTTGGAGGGCTCATAATGTAAACTCCAGCTACCATTCTAACCACACGATGATAAAGTTCTAAAAAAGAAGTGATCACCACAAATGTCAACAGACATAGTGAACTAGATACTGAAATTGAAGACTATGGCTATTAATCAAAATCTCATCACAGTTCAAGTTTAACATAGACACCAACAACCAAACTTGATTCCAAAGGAAACATATACTTCTATGAAGCTCATCCTGGTACATAATGCTCAAAATGATATGTGTGCTTTTGTGGCTTACAGAGGTTTTTTAGCATTCTCAGAATTCCTAGTTTTACAAGGATAGCAGGATTTAGAGCTAAATGACACCTTAGAAATTACCTACTCACAGAATCACAGTTTTGGAAAGGAGGGACATCAGAACTCATGAAGCCCAAGCCATACCTGTATAGGAAACCCCTCTATGATATCTCCAACAAGTGGTAGTTTTGCCAGCATTTGAAAACCTCGGTTACAAATGAGGAAATTGGCACTCAGAGAGGGCAAGATCTCAACTGTCTGTGATTTAGTAGATAAGTTCCAGGCAATTGCTAGAGACACACAGAGGTTAACTTACTTGCCTAAGATGATACAGCTGATAAGTTGCAGAGATAGGATCTGAATTCAAGTCTTCCTGATTCTATGCCCAATATTCTTTTGATCATGTAATTCTGTCTTATACAAATATACAAGTATTAATTATACCTTCCAAAACTATTATTTTTATTGAAGTTTTATTTTTTTTAGTTAACAGAAATCTATTCTCCCCCCCTTCATCTCTCCCCATTAAAATAAACAACAAATTCCTTATAACATGTAATGCATGGTCAAGTAAAACAAATTTCCTCATTAGCCACACACACACACACATTCATGTGTGCATATAAGCACATACACACACACACACACACACACACACACATATAGATAGATAGATAGATAGATCGATCGATCGATCTCATTTTTCGCCCTGAACCCATCGTTTTTAAGTCAGGAAGTAGACAGCATGCATTATCATCAGTTCTATGGAATACTGTGCTGATGATAATTCTTGTAGTTTTCAAAGTTCCTTGTCTTTGCAGTGTTGTTACTATAAAAATAGTTTTCCTAGTTCTTTTCATTTAATTCTTTCTTAGCTTCTTATATCTTCAAAATTGTTCCTTTTTATAATATTGATATTATAGCATAAACTGTTCTTCTGGCTCTGCTTACTTTATTCTGCCTTGGTTCAAACAAGTCTTTGTGTGTCTCTGAAATCACCCATTTACCTGTGACAGAGTAACAATTTGGCCATTTCCCCCACTGAGAAGCATCTCCTTAGTTTCCTTTTTTTGGCACCACAAAAAAAGCTGCTCTGAGTATTTTTCTTTTTTTTTTTCTTTTTAATTTTTTTTTGTTTTGCTTTGGTTTTTTGGTTAGGCAATTGGGGTTAAGTGACTTGCCCAGGGTCACACAGCTAATAAGTGTTATGTGTCTGAGGTCAAATTTGAACTCAGGTCCTCCTGATTTCAGGGCCAGTGAGCTATCCACTGCGCCACCTACCTGCGTCTGAGTATTTTTCTACATATAGGATTTCATACTCTTCGATCTCTATTGAGTATATGTGTAGTAGTGGTATAACTGGGCCAAAGGGCATTTACTGCTTAGTAACATTTTGTGATTCCAAATTGCTTTCCAGAATGGTTATACCTATTGTCAGATTCACCAACAGTGCATCAATGTGTCTGTTTCCCCACAGTCCCTTCAGAAATTTTTTCCTTTTTTGGTATCTTTGTCAAAATTATGTGCATGAGGCAGAAACTCAGAATTGCTTTATTCTGCATTTGGAGCATTTTTTTCATATGGCAATATGAACATGGGTTTCTTCCCTTGAGAAGTCATTAGTCCATTTACTAATTCCAATTAGTCCATTTACTAATTGGAAAAGGGCTGTAATTCTTATACATTTGAATGAGTTCTTTGGAAATGAGACATTTATCAGAGAAACTTACTGCAAAGATTGTTTCCCCATATTTAATTATTTCTCTTTTAATATTAGCTATATTAGTTATATTGGATTTGTGCTAAACTTTTTAAATTTTGTGATCCTCTCTATCTCATGTACCCCATATGATGTCTATCTTATGTCATATATTCTAGAGCGGCCAAGCCCACAAAAAGACAGAGGGAAACAATTTTCCAGCCCAAGACAACTTAAAAGGTTGGCAGGAAAGGTCTGATGCACCAGGGTGAGAAAGGAGTGCAGTCCAACCCAGGCTGCACCACCACAGATCAGACTCCAGAAAACCAGCCTCAAGCTACTGAATCAGTGGCAGTAATGACAGTTTCTAAACGTCTCTGCCCACATACGGTAAGGGGATCAGACAATGGGTCAGAAAAAGATTTACAGGGGTCTGTTTGCGGGTACCAGGGACAGGACTCTATTGCATTGCCTATACGTCGATCTGGGTAATAGTCCTGGGTCTTAGTTCCACTGTGAGGAAGAACACAGTAAAGCTTACAGCCACAGGGAAGCAGGAACCCTGGTCACAGTTCTAGAGCTGGCAAGAGTGCTTGTGGTTGTTCACAAACCAGTGCACAGTACAGGAGAGTAGTAAACACCTCTTCCTAGATCATACCAACTTGAAAGAGCCAAAAACTTACAGATTCCCAGAATTACCTCTGAAAACGACTGAACAAAAAACCCTGAAGCTTGAGACAGTGTCCCCTCTACTTGGGAAGCACAGCCCCACTTTAGCATAGAGTGAAAATTTAAGAAACAGGCTGGAAAATTAGCAAACAGGAAAAAAAATTCTTTCATAGAAAGTTACTATGGTGACAAGGAAGATCAAAACACAAAGAAGAAGACAACAGAGTCAAAATTCCTGCATCCAAAGCCACAAAGAAAAATATGAAATGGTCTCAGGCCATGGAAGAGCTCAAAAAGTATTTTAAAAATCAAGTAAGAGAGGTAAAGGAAAAACTGGGAAGAGAAATGAGTAACATAAGAAAATCATGAAAAAAAGAATCAACAGCTTGGTAAAGGAGGCACAAAAAATACTGAAGAAAATAATATCTTTAAAAAACAGAAGACGCCAAATAGCAAAAGAGACACAAAAATCTAATGAAGAGAACAATGCCTTGAAAAGCAGAACTGGCCAAATGGATAAATATATACAAAAATTCACTGAAGAGAAGAACTCCTTAAAAGGAGTAAGATTAGCCAAATGGAAAAGGAGGCACAAAAGCTCACTGAAGAAAATAATTCCTTAAAAGTTATAATTGGGCAAGTGGAAGCTAATGACTTTATGAGACATCAAGAAGCCAAACAAAATCAAAAGCATAAAAAATAGAAGAAAATGTGAACTATGTCACTGGGAGAACAACTGACCTGGAAAATAGATCCAGGAGAGATAATTTAAGAATTATTAGACTACCTGAAAGTCTTGATAATAAAAAAAAAAAGAGCCTAGATAGTTTTCAAGAATTATCAAGGAAAACTGCCAGATATTCTAGAACCAGATGGTAAAACAGAAATTGAAAGAATCCACCAATCGCCTCCTGAAAGAGATCCCAAAATGAAAAACCCCAAGAATATTATAGCCAAAATTCCAGACCTCCCAGATCAAGGAGAAAATACTGCAAGCAGCCAAAGAGAAACAATTCAAATATCATGGAGCCACAATTAGGATATCATAAAACAAGATTTAGTAGCTTTTACATTAAGAGCACTTGGAATATGATATTCTGGAGGGCAAAAAGAGCAACCAAGAATCACCTACCCAGCAAAACTGAGTATAATCCTTTGGGGGGAAATGGAGATTCAAGGAAATGGAGGACTTTCAAGCACTCCTGATGAAAAGACTAGAGCTGAATAGAAAATTTGACTTTTAAATACAAAATGCAAAAGAAGCATAAAAAGGTAAACAGTAAAGAGAAAGCATAAGGAATTCAATAAGGTTAAACTGTTTATATTCCTACATGGGAAAATTATATTTATAATTCCTAAAAACTTTCTCATTATTAGGGCAGTTAGAAGGAGTATATAGAAAACAGAGGTGTGAGTTGAATATGATGGCACGATTATCTAAAAAATAAAATTAAGGGATGAGAAAGAAGAATACACTGGGAAAAGAGGAAAAGGAAAGGTAGAATGGGATAAATTATCTGACATAGAAGATGCCTGAGAGAGATTTTACAGTGGAAGGGGAAATGGGGGAAGTGGAGAGGGGAACACATGAACCTTACTCTCATTGGAACGGGCTCAGAGGTAATATTACATACACTCAGTTGCCTATAGAAATCTATCTTACCATACAGGAAAGTAGGAAAGGAAGGAGACATGAGAAAGGGGAGCTGATAGAATGCAGGGAAGTTTGGTGAAGGTAAAAGTGAGATACAAAACCCTTTTCAGAATGGACAGGGTAAATAGAGAGAGAGTAGGATAAACGGGGGAAATAGGATGGAGTGAAATACTTAGTTGGTAATCGTTACTGTGAAAAAAAAATTTACAGTGAGTTTCTCTGATAAAGACTTCATTTCTCACACACATAGAAAATGAGTCAAATATATAGAAATGAGCCATTCCTCAATTGATAAGTGGTCAAAGGATATGAACAAGCAGTTTTCAGACAAAGTAATCAAAGCTATCTACAATCATGAAAAAATGCTCTAAATAACTATTGATGAGAGAAATGCAAATTAAAACACCTCTGAGATACTACCTCATACCTGTCAGATTGGATAACATAACAGAAAAAATAACAAATGTTGATGGGGATGTGGGAAAATTAAAACACTAATGTACTATTGGTGAAGTTGTATACTTATTCAATCATTCTGGAGAGCAATTTGGAACTACGCCCAAAGGGCTATGAAACCATGCATACCCTTTGACCAAGCAATACCACTATTAGGTCTGTATTCCAAATAGATTAAAAAAACAAAAAGGAAAAGGACACATGTGTACAAAAATATTTATAGCAGTTCTTTTAGTGGTGACAAAGAATTGGAAACTGAGGGGATGTCCATCAATTGGGAAATGGATTGTTGTATATGATTGTGATGGAATACTATTGTGCTTTAAGAAATGATGGGCAGGATTCTCTCAGAAAAACCTGCAAAGACTTACATGAACTGATGCAAAGTGAAATGAGCAGAACCAGGAGTAACAACAATATTTTATGATGATCTACTATGAATAACTTAGCTATTCTCAGCAATACAATGACCCAAGACAATTCTATATGACTTAGGATAAAAGGTGCTGTCCATCTCCAGAGAAAGAACTGGTAGAGCCTGAATGCATATCAAAGATACTTTTTCTTTACTTTCTTTTTCTTGATTTTTTTTTTTTGGCTTGTGTTTTCTTTTACAGAATGACTTACATGGAAATGTGTTTTTCATGACTACACATACATAACCTATGTCAAATTGCTTGCCTTCTCAATGGAGAGGGAAAGTAGGAAGGGAGAGAATTGGGAACTCAAAATTTGAAAAAATGTTAAACTTGTTTTTACATGTAGCTGGAGAAAAATAAAATATTAAATAAGAAAAAAAGGCACCCCATCTGTCCTGTCTCTCAGACTATCATCTTTAATTCCTCACTCTCTGGATATATGTCCAATCCATTTATAAATTACTATTATTATCATTATTATTATACAACTGATAAATGTGAAGGGTTTTTGTTATTTTTCAAATGTAGCTAAAAAACAACACTAGTAGAGATCAGATAGCATTAAAACCGAAGTGGTACTATATAACCAATCAACAGGGGAATTCAGAAAACAGTTTTTTATGTTATAAATTGTTTTTTCCCTACATTTTTCCATTAGCAGTTGCAGACTATTTTTATAAGTGAGAAATTGGTAAAGAAATATTAATTAATTCAGCAACCATTTATTCATTGCCTTCTATGTTAAGCACTAGGAGTAGATACGACATGGCCCCTGTCTTCAACAAATTTATAGTTTAATAGGGATATATGACACACACAGAGACAAATATAATATAATATAATTAATATAATATAATATAATATAATATAATATAATATAATATAATATAATATAACATAACATAATATTATATAATATAATATAATATAATATAATATAATAAACAATATCATCGACAAATATAATATAATATAATTAATATAATATAATATAACATAATATAATATAATATAATATAATATAATATAATATATAATATAATATAATATAATATAATATAATATAATAATATAATATAATATAATAAACAATATCATCGGCTTAGTGTTAGTGAACTTAATCACATTAGGCAGCTCATAAGCTTCCCTTCCTACTAGCCTTTGCTCATGTGTTTTCTTCTCAGGATTTTTTTCCTTCCTGCTCAGTCCATTTTTTAAATGCTTACTGTATGAAAAGCACTCTCCAAGGTGTTGAGGAAATAGGCAAAGGATAGGTGAGACTTTTTCCTGACCCTAAATGGGGTATGCTTACTGAAATTCTACCTATTTCTCAAGGTTATCAAAGTCAAGTGCTTCCTCTTCCATGAAGCATCCCTTGGTCCTCTAGCAGACCCGACTTTCCTCTCCTTTGACCTCCTCTAGCACTCTTGTGGCATTTATCACATTATATCTCATGCAGTTATTTGTGGACGTACCTTATCTCCTGTTGCTTGAGGTCAGAGTCTGAATCTTATTAATTTTTTATTTTCCCACAACATATAGCATGAAGACTTACTTCCTCAATAAATATGTGAATGAATGAGTGTGTGAAAAAATGGGATATCCATTGTAAGAGAGTCAACAATTTTCAGTGACTTTCAACTCAAATTATAATGTAAATATTACCAGCAACAACAACGTTAAACTATTATTACTCTTATAAAGTGTAATATGCTCATCTAGAAAGAAAACAGATTACAGAAAAATGCTAGTCCAACTCTTTCATTATATAGCTAAGGAGAAATTATGGTCTATAGAAACTACATGATTTATCCAGTCATACAAATGGCTAGGGACAGAGCTAGAACTTGACACCTATCTCCTAGGAATTTGGACTACGTAACTTCTGCATGTTTTTATTTGGGTCTTTTCACTATATCCTTTCCCACTCCCAAAAAAGGCAGCAGCATGTAGTAATGGGAGGCAAGCAATGAAAAGAACATTGGTGTGGGAAGAAGACTTTTTGCCATAGCTTCTCCAGTTGCTGGCTCACTGAATACCATTCAGAGCACAACGATACAAGATATTTTATTATTTCCTTAAAGCATTAGAATCCACAGAATACTTGGATCCTTTAGTCCTCTGATCAATTCCAAAGTCCCAAATGGCTTTACAGGAATGGAAAACTGACCCTGAAATAGAGCTTAAGTCCAAGGATGAAAACAGAAAAAAACAGAAATTGATGTTGCTCCGTTTTCTTAAAATTAAATGCACTTTCCAGGCCCAATTTATTTGGTTTCTTCTCTAAAGAAAATCTTAAGTTCCAGTGAATCATTGACATAGGCTGTTAAGAAGAGATAGGGGAACCTAACGCTGATCCTAATAATTGGAGATAGCAGGGTACTCACCTGGAGGTCAATTAACTCTTCCAAACCACCAAGGGACACTTAAATTATCTTCATGAGCCACCAATACTATCCCAATACCCAATCTTAGAGGCTGTGTTTGTGGACCTCATCTTTCTTGACCCCTTAGAAACCACTTGATGTTCTCTCCTACCAGTTAACTTCTTCCTTGGCTTCAATGACACTGCACTCTCTGAATTATTTTCCTACTTCTTGAAATGCTTCTTTGTCTCCATTGCTGGCCTTGCCTCCTCTTTTTTCAGTGTTTAACAATTTATTATGTATTTCACATATATCATCCTTATAGGATCATAGCTTTAGAGCTGGAGGGTATACCAGAAATCTTCTAACACAAACACTCCATTTTACAAGTGAGGAAACTAAATTTGCCTCTTTTCAAGGACTGCCCAGGGCTCTGTTCTCAGCCTTTTTTCTTTTTCTCTCGGTAACCTCATTCCCTTGCATGAACCACCTATGTGCAAATGACTCCCAAATCTTGTCTGCACCCCTAGCCTCTTCTGAGCTTCAAACCCATATACCCAACTGCCTACAGTATCTCTCCATTTGGATGTCAGTATCATCACCTGAAACATAACACATCTTAAAGTGAGTGTATTATCTTACCCCACGTGCTTCTCTTTCCAATTCCATGATTTCTACTAGTGTCACTATCACCCACTCAACCTCCTATGTTCAAAACTTTAAGATTACCTTGGACAATTCCCTCATCTTCATCTCTCATATCCAGTTCTCAAATCTTACCAATTCTACTCCTGAAACATCTCTTCTGTTTATCATCTTCTCTGTCCCCATGGCCATTTTTGCAACAGCTTTACAGCTCTTCCCATTTCTATTCTTTCCCCACTCCAATCCAGCCTTCATACCAATGCCACACTAATCTTCCTTCTCTACCAATCTGGTCGTGTCGCTCTTCTGTTCACATCTTCAACACTTCTTTCCTGCCCAATAAATAAATTTCAAACTTTTTGCCTAGTGTTCAAGGCCCTTCATAATTTCACAGGATCATGGACTCATAGACTTAGAGATGGAAGAGAACTTAGAAATCATCTAATTTAGCCTCCTCATTTTACAGGTATGGAAACTGAGTCACAAAGAGACTAATTAACTTGCTTAGGATTACACTAATAGTTAAGTTTTGGAGGTACAATTTTAATCCAGGTCTTACTGATTCCAAGTCCAGCACTTTAACTGCTACATGATACATACCACTATATCTTTCCAACTTCAATCTAATATCATTCCTCTGCTCCAACCAAACTGGACTTTTCCCCAAACATAGTCTGTGATTTTGTGTTTCTGTGTTTTTGCTTCTACTGCTTCCTGTGCCTAGAATGTCTACCCTATCTCTTTTCACAACCTGAATTCCTACCCATTCTTTAAAATCTAACGCAAATACTTCTTCATAAAGTCTACCTTTATGCCTCCTGCCAGTAACACCCTTTCTCCTTGGACTTCACATGACATATTTTTTTCTGTACCACTCCAATACACTTCTTCTAAAATAATGTGCTACATATTTTTTTTGTTTTGTATCTTATCTTTTCACTCAACTATAAGTCCTATGAAAACAATTTTATCTAAACTTTCTATCTCTCCCAGTGCCTCGCACAGTGCTTTGCACACAGAAGGTTTTTAATAAATGTATGTTGAATCTAATAAAAGATATCTACTAAGTAACTCAGCTGGTTACTTAATTATCTGTTAAGAGGTCCCAATTCAATGTGACAAACATTTTGCGAGTGCTTACTATGCTGGATTCTGGGAATACGAAGGGAAAAAAAACCAATGATCCCTGCTCTCAAGGAGCTTATATGCTACTAGGGGCATAAGGTGGGTAGAATAAGGATACAACACACATATAAATAAAACAATGTAATTTAAAAAGGAAAAAAGTACTAGTAACTGAAGAAAAAGGAAAGGTTGAATGGAGGGAGGTGGTATCTCAGCTGTGCTTTGGAGGAATTCTATAAGCCAGAAGTGAGGGAGTGCATTTCAAAAATTTATACAAAAGCATGAAGGCGGGAGATGAAATATCATGTATGGGGAGCAGTTCTTTGGCTACTTTAACTGGAACAGAGTTTGCATGAAATGGAAAACTATGAACTAATACTTGGAAAGGTAGGTAGGAGACTTTTATGCCAGGCTAAGTTTTATATTTTATCCTTTGGATAAGGAGGAAGCCATTGAAGATGTCTGAGTAGGAGTGATGGGGTTAGATTTGTGTCTTAGAAATATCAGTTTGTCACCTGTGCAAAGGATAGGTCAGAAAGGAAAGCAACGAGAGACAGGTTGGTCAATTAGAGGCTACTTTGCGGTCCAGGTGAGATATGGTAAGTTTAACTACAGGAGAGGCTGCATGAATGCAGAGAAGAGAAAAGTGCAAGAGATGTGGAGACTGGAACTACAAGATTTAGCAACTAACTGGACATGGAGGTTGAGGGAAAGGACAAGTCAAAGGTTGCAAAACTGGTTGACTAGAAAGATGCCGTCAGCTAAAATAGTGAAGTTTGGAGAAGGGATGGATTTGTGGAGAAATATGAGTTCTGTTTTAGATATGTTGAAATTAAGACACTCAGGCTGAGATGCCCAAAAGGCAAAATAGGGGACTAGAGTTCAAGAGATTTGGGATGGATATACAAATGTGGGAGTGGTTTTCATAGCAATGATAAGTGAACTCATGGTAGCAAACAAAACAGTGGAGAAACCAAGAAGGCTCAAGACAGCCTCTCCCAAAGTATTTCACTTTTATGATATGAGAGAGTACAGTGTGTATATGTGGCAGTCTCCCAAGAAAATTATACTATCCTTTTTTATGGACAGAATCCATAAAAAAGTCTTCCTTTCCATTCCCACTGCCACCCCACCACCACCCCTCTAGCTCAGGCCCTTACCACCTCTCACCTTAGTCTTATTATACTCAATTCAGTGATCTTACCACCTCATCATACATTTCCTCTTTCCTTTCCTGTTCATGAGAACTGGCATCAGAGAAAGACAAAGATATTTTGGAGATAGATGTAAAATTCAAAAATAAGCTGGGAAAGGAATTTAGTGTGGAGCTCTAGCCATACCCACGAAAATAGGAACTAGGAAGGATTTACATCCCAGTATAATGGATAAGAAAAAAGGGAAGAGTCATGAGCTAGTCAGAAAAAAATCAAGGCAATATAATCTGCTCTGAACTAATGAAAGTTCCTAAAAACTTATTTCCTGATTATAATCATCAACATTTGATAGCACTTTACTCCCACTATTCTTTATAAACTCCACCCAAACTGGTTTTCTTATGATGTCTCTAGCATGCTTTCCACTTTCCCAACTTGGCACTTTTAATGTAGTCATTCTGTTCACTGGAAAGACCTCTTACCTCATTTCCACCTTTCTAAATCTGTAATACTAAATTAAAATTTTTTTAAAAAAACTTGGAATGCAGTCTCGAGTAGCTAATGGGTATATTCTTCATAAGTATGAGGAACAATGGTTATAACTATTAAATGGTGTTTTAGTATACATTGGATTTCTGGTTTCTGAGCTGTTTTTCTGCCTTATTCAGCTCAGGCTGCTCCATACTGGAATGTTTGGGTGAATTTCTAGCCATGTCAACTCCAATGATATCCTTCAAATGCCATCAAGGTCTTCACTGGAAACAATCATAGCCCTCAGCTACACATAGCCTTTTGTTTTGCACCTCTTTGAGGTCATACTGATTATTAGGAATATTTATATTCATGTCTTATCACTCTGTTAGACTCTATGCTCCTCAAGCACAGGGACAATTTAAATTTTGTTAACTCCTGAATGTCTAGTAGTGCATTCCACACATACTATGGAAGAAGGTCCTTAATATTTGCTCTTGTTCAACAACAAATAATTATGAAGAAAGATGGACCATACCAGAATTTCAAATATTATTACAAAATAATTCTACCATAAAGGAAAAACCCAAGTTTGACCCACAGATGCCAATGTTAGGGGTATCCCTCAAAGAGGTCAAAGACAAAAAAGATTCCCTACATAACAAAATATACATAGCAACATATATTGTGGTAGCAAAGGACTGGAAACAAAGGAGATGTCGATTCACTGGGAAATGGTTAAGCTAACTGTGATACGTGAATGTAATAGAATATGGCATAAGAAGTGTTGAAGAGTATAGAGAGGTATAGAAAGACTTACATGAATTGAGGAAGAGTGCAGTAATGAGAACCAGGAAAACAATGTACACAATGTCAACAATATAAACGGAAACAAACAAAAACAACCTATGATGACCAAGTCTAGCTCCAGAAAAGAGATGAGAAAACACTTTCCCCTCTTCTTTACATGGGTGGGTGACTATGAGTGTGGAATATTATATATACTGTTAGAGTGACTGGAGGTGCTGACTGGCTTTGCTAAACTTTTTTTAAAGAAATTATTTATTACAAGTATATTCAGTAATGAAGGCTATCTAAAAATGTATTAATACAATTTCTTAAAAGGAAAAATAAGGAAAGGCCATCTGTAAAGTGAAGAGAAGCTGGGACTCAAGAGGCTAAATGAGGCTAGTAATGAGGAGGCCACAGTGACTAGGGTACTGCTAGGGTCAGCAGGCATGTGAAGCTGTTATCACTCCTGAAGGCTGCAGACTGAAAACTGTGGAAAACTCAGAGAGAGGTGAGGAGTATGAGTTTAAACAAGGGTCAAGTGAAGCAGAATCTAGCAGTCAGCCCATTATCAGGAAGCCAACGGGTCAGGTCAGAGAAGGATGAGGATGCCAAAGCGGAGAAGTGAGGTATGAAACAGGAAGTCAGAATGAACATGGGTCATAAAGAAGATAGACCAGTATGGAACAGAGGGTCAGAATGCTGCCTAGAGAATCCTATGAAGCAACTAACTCTCATGGTGGGCTGTGTGAAGGGAGATGGATTTTTGATGGCCCCTCAACTCTGGCACTAAAAGAAGCCCACCAGGGCCAGGCTCTCATGTGGGTTCTGAAAAGACCACCAGCTTTGCATTTTACCAATAGAAAATAGCACGGAACTGTAGTAAAATCATAAATGGATGTATTAAATGGAATAGGGAAGAATAATCCAAGAGTTTGTGGAGCATTAGAATCACTCAGTGTTGGTCAGGAGACTGGTATGAACTCTGGCTCTGACTTTTATTATCTATATATTCATGGTAACTTACTCTGAAACTCAATTTCTTCTTTTGTAAAATAAGTGAGATTACTTCCCACTACCTATCTTACAATGTTTTTAGAAAGTAAGACCTTTGTAAACTGTAAAATGCAAGACTGAATATAATTTTTCACTGTTATATGGTTCTTGAAAAAACTGGTCAGAAACACCCTGGTTACCAACCCCTGAAATATCATACATCAACTTGGTTTTAACAAATTAAATGTCCCTAAATGGAAAAGGCTTAAGTGTCAGCTGGAGAAAACATACCAAGCATTCTAAATTCATATAATTTCTTTGGCCTTTTGATGAAAAAATTGAAAGGAAAAGGTAAGGAGAAAGGGGAAGATGGCAATGGTGATGTAAAACCTTGCTGAAGTCTTGAGAATCCCAGAGAAACTCAGACGGCTCCAGGGAGGAACTTTTAAAATGATGATGCGTATCAACTGTCATCACATTCCACAACTGAAAACCCAAAAGGCCAAACCTACATTTTTCTTGGCTTAGCTTGACAAGCTGTAATTTTTTATTTTCCTAATAAAAAAAATGTCTTTTGAACATTCACCCTCTATGTAAATTCAGAACCCCAGCCACGGTAGACCACAGAGGCTGCAATATTTATCTTCCACAAACTGGGTTGGCATGCTTGTGTTTAGGGGTTTTGAAACACAGCTACATTTATTCCCTTATTCATTGTCAACTAACACACAGCTCAGAGCCACAGAAGACAGTTGTAATAAAAGGATGAACTAGAAGCTGAGATATGTTGTGGTTTTGTTTGGAAAACTAGGAAATGAATAAAGTCAAATGCTGTGGCAGCCTACCAAGGAAACTGGAAACCCCACACTAACCAGAAGTGGGCCAGAGACTGTTAGGCAACATGACTTACAAAAGGAAAATCGAATATGTGCCAGGATAGGAGAGAGTCTACATTTGTGGGAGAGGAACAGTTTCCTACTATACATGCTTGATCATCCTCTGAGCTCTCCTATCTCCTTACCCAAAGATGATGATGATAAAGATAAAAGATAGTGTGTGTATATGTATACATGTACATATGTACATACTCACATATACACATACATATATGTGTGTATATGTAGATATTGGGGCAGCTAGGTGATGCAGTGAACAGAGTGCTGAGCCTGGAGTCAGGAGGACCTGAGTTCAAATGTGGCCTAAGACATTCACTAGTTGTGTACCCTAGGCAAAAGTCATTTAACCCTATTTGCCTCAGTTTTCTCACCTGTAAAATAAGCTGGAGAAGGAAATGGCAAACCACTCCAATATGGTTTTTTTTCTCTTTGATAAGGCAATTGAGGTTAGGTGACTTGCCCAGGGTCACACTGCTAGTAAGTGTCAAACCATTCCAGTATCTTTGCCAAGAAAACCCCAAATGGGGTCATGAAGAATTGGGCATGACTAATCAATGAAAACAACTAGATAGATAGATAGATACATACATACATACATACACACACACACATATATGTATATGTATGTATATATGTATATACACACACATATACACATACATATATGTATACATGTATGCATATATATGTATGTATATTATATAACTTCAAAATTTGCAAAGTATTTTGCATATATTATCTCATTTGAATCTCATAACAACCCTATGAGGTAGGTGCTATTATTATCCCCTTTGAAGAGATGAAAAAACTGAGACACAGACAAGCAAACTTACTTGCCCAAGGTCAAAAATCTAGTCAGTTTCAGGCTTCCTGATTCCAAGTCCAGCACTCTATCCACCATGCCATCTAGTTCCTCATATGGAGGAGTATAGCTTTTTCCTTCTTATGACTAGAGGTAGCAGGGTCATTAGAGTTGAGAGATGAAAAGGTCTCAGAGTTCATCTAGTCCAACTGCTTTATTTCACAGATGAAGGAACTGAGGATTGGAAAGGTTAAGTGAGGTTTGATCAAGGCCACATAGATAATCAATTGCAGAACAGTTATTTCAACCCAGATTTGCCCTGTCCAGGGCTTTTCCCACTACATTAACATGGCTTTCTAGCAAAGATGCTGAATCTTTAAAGGACCAAACAGAATGGCTGCTCTGCTTGCTTATATGCATAAGAGGAAAAGGGAAAAAAAGGCAAGAAAGTTTAGGTGACTTTCAACAGAAAAATCTCAAGAGGTAAAGCAGTACCTGAGGGCACAGAAACCTCAATCAGACCTGAATTTTATTACTTATGTACTCTTCAGGGTGGGAAAGGACCTGAGAGTTTGAGGTCTTCAAGCTCAACTCTTTAATTTTTCATATGCACAGACTGAGGCTAGGGAGGAGAGAATGACTTGCCTACAGTCACACAGCTAGTCTGGAGTAGGGCTGAGTCTACTTTAGAATCTAGGTCCTGATGCAATTTAGAGATCTTTTTACTGCCTAATAATTAAAAGAAATGATGTCTATAAAAGTGTTTTGGCTCTCCTAAGAAATAAATGTTTATGGAGCCAACTTGGTACAGGAGAAAGTGCCTTGAACTTGGGAGTCAGAAGGCCTACCTTTGAGTCCCACCAAAGTACAGTGCTTTGTACATAGTAAGGGCTTAATAAATGATTCCTTTATTCAGTCAGTCCTGTTACCACCGTTTACCAGCTGTGAGAAAGTGGCCAAGCCATTTAACCCCTAAAGATTTCCTTCTCTGTAAAACGAGAAGAGAAACATTACAGCAGAGTGGACAGAGGATAAATCTTGCAATCAGAAAGACTTAAATTCTAATCCTAACTTGGACACATAATAAATGAGCTACCCAAGGCTTAGCACAGTGCTTCACACACAGAATGCACTTATTAAATACTAGTTGACTGACCCTGGACAAGTCACTAAATTTCTCCATCAGTCAGTCCTCTAATTACAGTAGGTTGAGGAAGTTTTCACTCAAGGAGCTCTGTCTGCTAATAAAGCCACAGGCCTAGATACCATACTCTTCAACTAAAATTAGTATTCACACTCCAATTAGTAGTCAGATTACAGACTTCATAGAGCTCACAGAATCAAATGAGTTATGTGTTCAAAAGTTCTTCTAAAAATTAAAGTCCTTCTTCTCAGCAGTAGCAAAGAATTGGAAACAAAACAGATGCCATAATCTGGGAAATGTTTAAATGAATTGTGGTACATGAATGCAACAGAATATTACAATGCCATAAGAAATGATGAATATGATAAAAATAGAGAAGTATGAGAAGACACAATCAGATACAAAGGGAAGTAAGCAGAATCAGGAAAGTGATGTACACGATGACTGCCAATCAAGTAAATTCCATTAACCAATACGTGTTTATTAAATGCCTACTATGAGCCAGTCACTGTGTGAGGCACTGGCTATACAGTATAAAATAAAATGAAACCATCCATATCTTCAAGGATTATAAAAACATAAATACAAAGCAGAACAAAAAACTGAAACTGAATGCTGTGAAAAATTTTGTGATTGAACTTTGCCCTAAAGAAGAGATATGACAAAGTACCTCCCCTGTTTCTTTGCAGAGTTAAGGGATAGAGCTGTGGAATATTGCATGCTAATGTCAGACCTTTTTAATGTATTTGTTAGTTTTTATGAATTGATTTTTTTTCTCTTTTTGTTCTTTATTATAAGAGATGTTTACGTCAGTGGGAAGAATATATTGGGAAATATGGGTGACATAAAAACCAAATATATCCATCAAATTAAATTAAAATTCCATATAAATGTAAGAGATTATTATAGAATTATTTTGAGTCACACAAAGACTTGACTAACTGTGAACTTACTGAGTTATTGGGACTTTCCTTGGATGGGACGATATTCATTTTCTCATCTTAAAGATGTGAAACTGGGCTATATATTTTTTTTAATTAAAAGGCAAGGGAGAGCAGCACAAAAGGATGGCATGAATGCCAGCTAGAGCTGTGCCATCTCACAAATGGACATGGTCTGTTTTGGCAATACCTGATCTTTCTACACTGACATCCATCAGTCTAGTACTTTAGGCTACTTCTCACTAGAGGGATAACCTTTGGATGTACTCATCAGTCTGGTAGCTGCCTGTAGAATTGTGTAACATCTGTGGGGCAGGACATCTCTTGTATAAGTAAATAGAGGTATTATGATTTTTAATAATCTTTACTTACTAATGCAGCAAGATTTATCTTCCCGAGTTCAAGTCTGGCCTTGGGTACTCAGTACTTGAGTGACAGTGGGCAAATCACTTAAACCTGTTTGCCTCAGTTTCCTCATCTGTAAAATTAGCTGGAGAAGGAAATGGCAAACCACTTCAGCATCTTTGCCAAGAAAACCCTAAATACAGTCACAAAGAGTTAGACATGACTGAAATGACTCAATGACAACTAATACTTTTATGTCTAAACAAGGATAGTGAACAAGAAAAAAAATAAAATGCCTCAATGAAAGGCTCAGGAAAAGGGTCCTTTAAGGATAAATAACACTCAGAAAGCTTCCTTACTTCAAAATATATGTGTTAAAAATGTTTGAAGAAAATAATAATAAAAAGAAAGATGTGGGAGCTAGGAGCCAGTTGCAACATATAACTAATAAGGAACTAGCAAGAGCAGGGGTAACCAGTGTCATTAATAAATTATATAACAGGAAGGGAAGATGGGTGTGTCCCATGGCAAGGGTGAAAGGTGACAAGTAGACTGCCAGCATGCTCCACTGGTATGCTCTTGATATCAAAAGAAATTGAGAAAGACCTCCAGTGTGCTGGGGGAATCCCTGTGGCCAGCTAAAGGAGTGGACATAACTTATACAGGATGGGCAAGCCAAATCAATGAGATCCCAGATTCTCCTGAATATCTGAGTATCCAGTTATGGAATCCTAAGAGCCAGAAGGAATTTTAGAGGTAATCTATGACAACCTCCCACAAATCCGGAATAACACGTCAGTGCTTTCAATGCAGCAGACCTCTCGATATGAGGAAACATCTTGTTCCATAGTTGAACAGCAACAGATGTTAGAAAGTTCTTTCTTATATTATTCTGAAATCTCTTTCCTTAGAAGTCTTGATCACATGTCTTAATTCTGCCCTCAAGAGCAAAAATCCCTTTCGTACTTGAAAGCCCTTCAAAACATGTTCAATTTGGGAAAAATGCACATGGGGAAAAATACAGTACCCTAAAGACAGAGAAGAGCCTACTTATCAAAGTTGGAACAGCTCATCTTCCATATGTGACAGAATCCAGATTAAAAATAATCATGACAGGTTGGAACCACGGGCAGAAATTAGTGAAATGAAACTGAACAGCAACAAACATAGGTTTTGTATTTAGGTTTTTTTTTTTTAAAAAGTCAATTACATAAATACAAGATAGAAAAAACCTACCTTGGCAGCTGATCATGTGGAAAAGACTTAGGAATTTTAGCTGACAGCAAGTTAAACACAAGCTGTCAGGGTGATGTGGCTTTTAAAAAAGCTAATCCAATTTTAGGTACATGAATAGCATTAATGTCTAGATACCTGAAGTAGTGATCCCACTGTACTTTATGCTGATGAGGCCACACCTAAAGAGCAATGTCCAATTTATCCATTTAAAACAACCCCTGAGTAAACCACACTCACATCATTTAAAGAGGGGCAAGAGAACAGTTGGGAAATTTCCTAGCACTTTCAATGATCCCAAGCAACAACTTGAAAAATTTAAAAACACTAATATACTCCTGGCAGTGCTACATCATTAAACATAACAATTTCCAAAGAATAAAAATTGTGGATCGACCCAAAGGGGAATGAAATGGTATATGGGAGGATAAAGCTGGTTACAATATCGCCAATGATAACAGGAACATGAGAAGAGGCTAAGAGGCTTGATACTAGGAAAAATTTGGTAAAAATTAGAGTTATCCAAAAGTAGGATGGGCTGATTGGGAAGTGGGCTAACCCTCGCTAGAGCTGTTCCAATGAAGGTCTGATGAACACTTTTGGTGGATATTGGAGAGGGAAAAATTGTACAGGTATAAGTTGTTCTAGATGCCTTTGAGGTTACTTCTAACTCTGAGATTCTGTGACAAAATAGGATAGGAATATATTATTCAGCATATGTATGATGAGAAAAGGAGGCAAGATGTCTTCAATGAGAGCAAGGTATGACATACAGTCTGTGTGCTACACTAGTAGCCCTGCAAATGTTAGCAAGCATAAAGGAAGGCCTTTATTACATGGAATAGATTTTCTGTAAAGGATTTTTGGGGCAGCTGGGTGGTGTAGTGGATAGAGCACCAGACTTGGAGTCAGGAAGACTCATCTTCCTGAGTTCAAATCTAGCCTCAGATACCAACTAGCTATGTGATCCTGGGCAAGTCACTTAACTGTTTGCCTCAGTTTCCTCATCTGTAAAATGAGCTGGAGAAGGAAACAGCAAACCACTTCAGAATCTCTGCAAGAAAACCCCAAATGGCATCACAAAGAGTCAGATATGACTGAAAATAACTAAACAACAACAACAAAAGGATTTATTAGAAGGCATGGACAAGAATCTCCAAGGATAAGATGATGCGGATGGGTTGCAATATATACTGATGGAGCATAACAGCAATAATAACAATGGCTAACATTTCTATAGCACTTTTCAGTTTTGCAAAGCATTTTGTAAATATTTTGCAACAACCCTGGGAAATCGGTGTTATTATTATCCCAATTTTATAGATGAAGAAACCAAGGCAGACAAAGGTTAAGTGACTTGCCCAGGTTACACAGCTAGCAAGTAAATGAGGTTGGATTTGAACTCAAATCTTTCTGACTCCAGGTCCAGTGCTCTATCTACTGTACCAGCTAACTGTGACTAACATAAAAAAGAAGCATTACAAAATTAGAGTTTACATCAGATTGCTGCAGTTCATTTCTCTATCCATGTAACTCTAGAACACCCCAGGATGAACTTTTCAATGTGGCTTCCTGTCTCCTTCATGTAGAAATTGCTTTAACAATCTCTCTGAAAAGTGACTGGAGCTTCTGCTCCAATTCCTCCAGTGGGGGAAAACCCACTCCCTCCCAGGGAAGTCCATTATGCTTAGAGCTCCATGTTGGGCAACTGGCTCTTAAATCAAGCACAAAGTCTTTGCAACTTGAGAGAATTAGAGAAACTCAGAGGTGGAAAAGACCAGAGGATTATAGCTCTAAGAGTTGTAAGGAACCCCAGAGATGATTTAGTGCAACTTCTTCTTGTTACAGATGAGGAAAGTGAAGCCCAGAGAGGGTGAGGACCTTAGAAGCTCTCTAGAGAGTTCAATTTATTCCCTTTTACAATACACTCCCAAAGTGGTTATTCAGCCTGGACTTAAAAGATTTCCCAGGAGGGGAAATCTATTTTCTACCAATGAAGCCTAGCCTACTCTTGCAAAACTCTAATTGTCAGGAACTTTGTACTTAAAATCAAGCCTAATTATGACCCTTTGTAACTTCTACTCATTGCTTCTGGTTCTTCCCTCTGGGGCCAAACTGAACAAATGTCTTCCAAATTACAGCCCTTCAAACACTTGCATATAGTTCTCATACTCCTTTTTTTTCCCTTAAAATTAAACATCCCTAATTCCTTCGATTCCAGTGGCGTATGATCGCAAAGTTGTTCCCTATCCTGGCTGCCCTACTCTCCATGCTCTAAAAGGTGACCTGTACACAGTTCTGCAGGTGTGTAAGAGAAAAGGCGTATGACTTTTCTGCTCTTGGACAGTACTCTCCCAATGTGGCCCAACATGCGCTGGCTTCTTTAGCTGCCATGTTGTTCTGTTGGTTCATTTTGAGTGAACAAGTTCTCATCTTGTACTTTTGATGTTAATTTTTTGAATCCAAGTAAAAGACTTTACATTTATCCATCTAATTCAATTTGGCCTAACATCCTAGTCTGCCAAGATCTTTTAGGCAATCCAGTTTGATCATCTGAATGTTAGCTATTGCTCCTACTTTTGGGTTATCTGAAAAATGTGATTAAGTATATGACTTATGCTTTTAATCAAACTTAATGATAAAATATCTTAAACATGCAGCATAAGACCAAGTACATATCCTCATGACATCCCACTACAGTCCTTCCAAATAAGACATGGAACCATTAATGACTATTATTTTAAAGAGATTCTAAGACATTTATTAACATTCATTTGAGGTCTGTGATTCAACCAGTTATGAATGCAACATATACTGTTATCTAGCCCACATCTCCATTATTTCTACTCTTTTCTCCCAGCTCTGTCCTCTAAAACTAATAGAACAAATCTAATTCCTTCTCCTTCTACATGACATCCCTCTCAAGTACCTGAAGGTAAATGATCATGTCCTTGAGCCCCTAATCCTCTTATCCAAGCTAACATCCCTAGTTCCCTCAGTTGATTATAATGTGGTCTGGTCTCTAGTTCTATTTCCTACAATGTGGTATAAAATGCTACTCACAACTGATGTGGATGAATCAGGAAAAAGAGCACTAGGATTATCTATCACCATCTTTGTTCTGGATGCTGTCTTATTTAATGTAGATTAGGACTGGATTAGTTTTTTTTTTTTTATCTCTCATGTCACACTGTTAATTTATATATTGAGCATGTAATCCACAGGATTTCCAAGATTTTTGCACATAAGTGATTATCCCTAAGAAGACAGAATTTTAAGCATTGTTTCACTTGTAGAGAAATCAAGATATGGTTTCTGTCTGTGTAACACAAAATATTTACCATTACTCATTTTTTCTTAATATAGTAACAGTTTACATGTTAAATAGCCAATAGCTAGCATTTATATAGAGCTTTAAGGTTTGCAAAGCACTTTACATATATTTACTCATTTGATCCTCACAAACAACGATGTAAAGCAGGTGCTATTATTATCCTCATTTTACAGATGAGGTAACTGAGGCACAGAGAGACTGACTTGTCCAGGGTCATACAGATAGGGGAAGATTTGAACTCAGGTCTTCCTTACTCCAATCTCTGTGCTCTATCCACTGTATCACCTAGGTATCTATAATCATCACAGGTTTGATCTAACATGGTCATTAACATGGAGGCTAGGTGGCACAGTGGAGAGAGCACTAGGCCTGCTTGAATTCAAATTTGACCTCACATGCTTACTAGCTAGGAGACTCTGGGTAAGTCACTTAAACTTCTGTCTGCCTCAGTTTCCTCAACTGTAAAATGGGGATAATAATAGCACCTACATCCCAGGGTTACTATATATGAGATGATATCTATAAAGTGCTTAGCATAGTACCTGGCATGTAAAAGACACTTAATAAATGCTTGTTTCTCACAGTGGATAGAGCACCGGCCCTGAAGTCAGGAGGATCTGAGTTCAAATCTGGCCTCAGACCAAACACTTGACACTTACTAGCTGTGTGACCCTGGGAAAGTCACTTAACCCCAGCTGCCTAAAAAAAATGCTTGTTTCCTTCCTTTCTTCCTTCCTTCCTTCCTTCCTTCCTTCCTTCCTTCCTTCCTTCCTTCCTTCCTTCCTTCCTTCCTTCCTTTGTTCCATCCTAAGATCACTCTGATAAGTCAGTGGATTCATAATCACATTGGCATCAGTATTCCCTCCAGCAGGACTGATCATAATCCACCTATGTCTTCTTTCTGTAAATCTTCCTTTAAGGTTCTACTTAAAGCACTGGAGGCCTTCTTCTGGTTCTTTTAATATTTTGGGGATAGCAATACAACATTTAGGCTCTATTGTTATCAGGCCCCTAAATGGTCTCCATCCTTTTCTGGTCTTTTACTTCTTCTCACACGTAAATTATCAACAGTTATGCTATAGCTTATTTATGTCTACCATATGTCTTGACATTCCTCTTTGAATAACCTGTACATATAATTCTTCTGATAGCATAATATTCTAAGATTTACAGCCACACATTCTCACTGACAGAATTTTTTTTGGATTTTTTTTTTTAACTAGGCAATAGGGTTAAATGACTTGCCCAGGGTCACAGAGTTAGTAAGTGTCAAGTGTCCGAGGCTGGATTTGAACTCAGGTCCTCCTGACTACAGGGCTGGTGCTCTATCCACTGCACCACCTAGCTGCCCTGTTACAATTCTTTTTTAAGGGACAATGGGAGAGGTGTTGGTGAGGGTGGGTCTAGACCTGTGTTTTCATTGGTGTAGGGAATTCGTGGTGAGGAAACTCCGTCCACCAATCAATCAATCAATATTTATTAAGCACCGACTATGCGCCAGGCATTGTGCTACGATCTGGGAATACAAAAGGAGGCAATTCAAATTGGCAACAATGCTGTAGATTACAGTCTGAGAGAGTTTGTGAATCATTGAAAACTCTGTACACATAATCCATAAGAAATTAAAAGCTAACCTAATGGGTCACCCGATATAATATTATGTTTCTAGCAAGTAGGGTTGTTCAGAACCCAATATCTCTTTCCATGAGAAGACATCAGAAAAGGATTCTTGTAAAAGTAGGTAATTTTTTGAAAACCTTAAAGTGTTCCTAACAACAACTAGTAGGTGACCTCATCATTCATATTCCCCCCAAAAAGTGGCAATTTATCCCAACCCTTTATTTCTTATTTCTAAACTAGTTCTTTGCCATGAAAAAAAAATATCTCTCCCTTTCCAATTCCTTGGTGATTCATTTTTCCCCTTTTAAATATACTTGTGTGTAAACTTTTTAAAAATCCACACGATTTACATATTTTTTTTAGGTGGAAAGGAGAAGAGTGGGTTTCCCTGTATTGCCCAGGCTAGAAGTTCAGCAGCCTCTTATGGACTCAATTTCACTGCTGATTGGCACAGAGGCCATTAGACATGGTCCATTTGCCCCTCCTTAGGGATGCCAGTGTTCCCATGAGGGGCTCACCATATTGGTGTTGGACTTGGTAGAGACACTTAATTGGCTTTAGTCCTCACTGCAGTTTAGCATGCCTGAGCTCAAACATTCCAATAGCCTTAGCCACCCCAACAGCAGCAAGTACAGCTCTGTGTCACCATGTCTGAACATAATTTTCTAATTTCTCTGTTTATGTGCATACACACCTATCACTCAAAGTACTCAGGTTCAAATTATTTCAGCTTTTTAAATATTTGAATTATAGGGACTATATGACGATCAACCATTACTTTAGTTTAAAACAAAAGAACTGACCTTGGAATGATCAGTTTATTTAAGAAACAGTGGGATTGCCTGAGGCCAAGGAATATATGAGATCTACAAAGTGAACCCAATTTCAACCATAACTTGCCATTTGGACTGCCCTAGGATAAACAAATTTGCCCTCTTCTGTATCCCCTAGACAGATGATACCCAAACAGCATGTCAAAGAGTTGTGAAAAGAGAAGGGTTGACAACAGCTGTGATATCTACTGAGTCTGAAAAGTTCAGATCACTCTTGCAAAAGATTCCCAAATGAGAAAAAACTGATAGAGGCCTATTGAAGGGCTTGGTTCCCTTCTAGGCTCATAAAAGATGATGAACTCACGTTGGTTCTTCTGACGCTGCTGTTCTGGTCTCTTCCAGTTCCTGGGCTTGTTTAAACCAAGGTAATTTGGCTTCCACTGGATTTTTTTCTAGGATAGGAACAATGTTTAGTTATTGTTAATTCATTAAGGATCCATATTAAATATATAGAAGTTTTCTATTAATTTTTTCACCAGAAAAGGTTAAGTGGTATAGACTCAAGTGGTTTCACTTAAACACAGCTCATCAAGTGGTTTCTGGAGTAAAAATTAGCTCCAATTCTATTCAGTTGTATTTTTTTTTTAAAAACAACAAATTAGCAAAACAGGAAAGAAAAGTCTCTGGCCAGTGTTTAGCTGTACTCCCTAAATTACTATTAAATGTCTTCTAAAATGTGATATCAGCTCTTGGTATTGTTTCCAACATTTGCATTTTCAGTTAGTTATTCAGGATCATTTCCCCACTAAAGTCTGATGGGGCATTCACTGTGGTGTATGGAAGATTCTGGATTCTCAACGGCAATACCAGAAGATTGTATGCTTTGGCAAGTGCCACCAAGCTGGAAGAGCTTTGAATATGGGCTCAGCAATGGACTTTGTGTCTGTCATCCAAGGACCAGTTTAGCTAATTTAGAAAGCAAAGGCTCATTTTCCTCACTAGGAGGTTGGCTCCTGAATAATGTTTTTTTTTTTTTAAACAATAGTAACTTACAAAGACCATCTTCTTAGACGAGGTTGTCATACTCACAGCCATGGCTGCAATCAGCCTGCAAAACTCCCAAGTGCAGGGACCCATATTAAAATGCAATTGGGAAATGTTTAATGAAAAAAAATAAGTAAAATTACAACAAAACATAGGTAATGCTAATTTGTGGTTTTCTAAGCCAATATGTAGCCTGTAGAGATCCATTTCTGTTTGAGTTTGACGCTGCTGTAATCTTACACACACAGGGTTTGTGATCTTGTGTAGTTGGTACCATGGAAAGATCACTGGCTCTGAGATCAAAAGACATAGATTCAAACTGTATTTCTGATGCTTGCTATGTTTGTGACTCTGGGCAAGTTATTTAACCTCTCAGTGCCCTAGGCAGCTCTCTAAGACCCTAAGTTGCAAAGAAGGTGCTGACTTGCATTTAGAGAGGATGTTTCCTATATCAATGAGATCATAGGTACAGTCTCTATATGACCCACAATCATCAGGGCAAATTACATGGATGGTGGGGAAGTAGAAGAGGGGGGGACCAAGGAGCTTTTGGGGAGCACAAAGTAAGAAAGTAAGGAACTGTTAGGCATAGGCTTGAATAATGGCATTTAACTTTCCTATAACGTCCCTGACAGCTGATGTCCATCAGCCCTCTGTAGCTGAGGTAGCCTTGAAGAAGAGATCCTTCCCAGGGATACATGGGCAAGTAATTATCTTCTAGTTTCCTGCACCTTTGCAGTCTCTGCTCTATCTCTGGGGGTTCTTTGACTCTTGTCTGGCAAATCAGTTCACACTCCTGGTCTAATCTTCTTGGCTTGACACATAAGTATTCCCCAGCTGATGCTATGGACTGAATCCAGCAAAAGCTTCTCACTCAGATTTGGTAATGCTCCACTCTGCTCCCTTCTTGGTACTTATCACTGGCCCATTTCCTTATTAGTGAACTTCCTGGCAAGACCAGGACTTGGAGGAGCCTTTCTCCACACTAACCCTCTAGTCTAGCTTTGTGTGAGTCTCTCTCTGTCTCTCTCTCTCTCTCTCTCTCTGTCTCTCTCTCTCTCTCTCTCTCTCTCTCTCTCTCTCTCTCTCTCTCTCTCTCTCTCTCTCTCTCTCTCTCTCTCCCTCTCTCTCTCTCTCTCTCTCTCTCTCTCTCTCTCTCTCTCTCTCATACACACACACACACACACACACACACACACACAGACAGACACACACAGACACATACACACGCACCCCACTTAGCATACTGCCCGGCATATAGTAAGTGCTTAATAAACACTACTTGATTGATTGCTATCAGCTTTCTTGTCTATAAAAAGAGGCTCCCAATCTACTTTACATGACTGTTATGAAAGGATTCCAAAAATTAATAGTGAAACCCTTTGAAACATAAAATATCATATCAACATAGGGAAAAAGCATGCTAAAACACATTCTTTGCAACCCTTTTTACATAAAGAATAAAAAGAAGCAAGATCATATGAGGAATAGTTGTTAGAATCAAACTGTCTAGAAAAGAAAAAAAACAACAACACTTAACTGGATTTCTATAAACATTTTAAGGAAAGTGATGGGCAACAGGAAGTAGGGCTTGTTTTATGTTGCTGCAGAGAGTAGAAGTAGGACCAATGTAGAAGTGGGTTTTTAGTACTCAAAGTAATAATTAGGAATGATCAGTGATTCTGAGCTAGAAAGGCCTTCAAGTTCATCTGAGCAATACCCTCGTTTTACAGATGACAAAACTGAGGCCCAAAGATGTTGAGTAATTTGCCCAATGTCACAGAGATAGTTAACTGCAATGATTACACTTGGGTCTTTTGACTCCAAATCCAGGATTCCCCCTACTTCCCCAGAACAGAATAAGTAACCTCCTATGGGACTCAGTTCTCTATCATTAAAAATACTACTAAGTTGATGCCTCTGAAGCATAGTTCTGACCATGTTACTCCTTTTCTCAAAAACTTTCAATAGTTTCGTATTAACTATAAGAGAAATTACAGAATTTACAGAATCCTCAGGATGGTATTGAAAACCCTCCACAATCTGATTCCCACCTACTTTTTTAGTCTTAATTTGTATTACTTTCCTACTGGTATTCTCTTTTCTGGTCACAACAAATGAATGTATTTGGACTGAATGGCAACTAAGATACCATGCAATGTTAAGTTTTTAAAAATTTGTTTAATTATTACAAATATCCCAAGAAAGGAGTTCTGTCATATGCTTCTTTTTTGTCCTCTACAGGATATACTACAGAATCAGAGAATACAAAATCAAAGAATCAGTATATAAAAATGTACTCCTCTTACTATAATGAATTCATTTTTCCTAAATGAGTCAATCATATGTGTATATGTATTTCAAGATGCATCTCAGTTGACATTGCTATTACATTAATTTTAGTATATTAAAAATACTAAGGCTATGAGAACTTGGATCCTCTAATACAAAAACTGATGAATGCTGATGAATTCTCACTAAATGATAAAATCAAAATCTAATCTGAACTAGCCCAACAAGCATTTACAGAGCGCTTACTCTGTGTGAGGCACCGTGCTAAGCACTGAGGATATGAAGACAAAATAAAAAACAGGCCCTATCTACAAGCTTATGTTCTACCGAGGGACACATTATCCAGGCCTGTAAAACTATCCATGACTAATTGAGGTAGCAGAAACACTAACAACCTGGAGCACCATGGAAGGCTTCTTACAGGAGGCAGACCATGAGCTGAGCCTTGACAGAAGCTAGAGATTCTAAGGGGCTGAGGTGAGGATGCAGTGCATTCCAGACATGCAGGAAGGCACTGAGGCCAGGGATGAAATGGTATGTTCAATGAACAATAAACTGGCAACTTTGGCTAGGATTTTTGTATGTGAAGAAGAACAGTTTCAATTAAGCCTGGAAATGGAGGCTGGAGCAAATTGAAAAGGGTTTTAAATGTTAAGCTGAGCAGTATATATCATGTCCTAGAGGCAATAAGGAGCAATTAAAAGCTCCTGAGCAAGAGAATCACATGGCCAGACTTGTGCTTTAGGAAGATCATTCTGGTAGTTACGAAAAGACAGATCAGAGGGAGGAAAGAGTGACTGGAAACCAGGAGCCCAATGAGAAGGCTGCTGCAATAGTCCAGGCAAGAGTGAGGAAGTCTTAAACTAGCACAGTAGTCATGTCAGTGGAGAGAAAGGAAAAGTCATATGGTAAGCTATGAGGAAGAATATGTAAGAGTTAGCAACCGACTGAATATGGGAGAAGAAAGTGTCCAGGATGATCAAGAGATTGTGAACCTAAGTGAGTAGAAGGACAGTAGGACCATAAACAGAAATAGGTGACCTAGGAAGAAGAGAGCATTTGCAGGGAAAGAAGAATCCTGCTTTGGCTGTATGGACTGTGAGATGTCTGTGAAGCATCCATTTGAAGATGTCAAATAGGCATCTGATGATATAGAACTGGGGCTCAAGAGAGAGATTTGGAGTGGATACAGAGATCTGGGAGTCATCTACATAAGAGATTTATAATTGAACTCCTGGGAACTTATGAAATCAACAAGAGAAAGGAAATGGAGAAAAAAAATGGAAGAAGGTCCAGGACAGAATCTTGAGAAACATCTGTGGAAAGGGGACAAGGCAAGGATGATTATCCAGCAAAGGACAGACTGGAAGCGAACCAAAAGTATCTTCGTACAGGACTTGATAAGTCTAGAGAATTACAAGCAAAAAGTAAAAGAAAAAAGAATACAGATTACCTTTTGGTTTATAACATGGGACTGGGATGATACATTCCTCTTTGATGTGTAACTTGAGTTGTGGATTGCAGCCCCCAACATGCTGTCCATTATGGTTGATACAAAGGACAACTCGATATCTTAACCCTCGACCACATGTCACTGTGCACTTCAAGAAAGAAAAGTTACACAAAAACATTAATTTGTAACTTACAAAAGAGAACTAATATCCCTTTAGGATATCCCTGGCCAGGGTTAATCTTTGTCTTTTGAAGGAAGATGTGATTTTTTTTTGGGGGGGGAATAACCAAAAGTCAATCAAAGATAACTCTGACAAATAGTTCAATGATCACTGGCTATTATGATTTTGGATTAAAACAAAGTGTGTCTATGACATGATAAGAGTGACTTTCTTGTAAATTGGTTCTGAAGGTAATTCTCAAGAGGAGATTTAAAAATATCAAGAGGAGTAAGAACATCCACCATTAAAACAATTAACTCCAAGCATATTCATACACAGCCTCCAAGGTATCTACTTTGAAGGACAACTGTCACGTGATTATATAGGTCTCATGTTTATTTAAAAATGAGTTTTAGAGTCATACCTTAAATTTAGTAAATCTTATAGAATAATAATAATTAATGTGATTGATCATTTACTAAAAAATAGCAAATCAAGATAGAAGGCAAGCCCTTATATTTTATAAAGAATTATGATGGTCAATACTTTTAGTGGGTAAAAAAAATCTGCCTGCATCAGAGTTAACCACTTTTATATATAATATGTATTATCTCATTCAAGACACTAAGATATTTAGTAAATTAATATAGTAATTCACCATACAAATACTTAATATAACACAATGAGATATAGGACCTACATTCCATTATGTATTATACTATCAAAAATTAGATATAAAATTATTTAAGAATTGTAAGATTAAGACGAAGGCCTATGGGACATTTTAAAAAATAATGTTCTTCAATTTCTGCTAATCCCAGTAGAGCTTCAACTTTCTGTAGACTCTCCAAAGATTCTGCCAGTGGATATATTAAATTCATTTCAAAGAAGGATTTAATTAATTAAGCTATTTTGTCAATTCATAAGGTCATTTAGAGTCCAAACTTCTCATTTAATGCAAAAGGAGAGTGAGGCTGGGCTTAAGACTTGTTCAAAATTACAAAACATAGAAAATGGAAGAACTGGAATTTGAACCCAAATCCCCTGACTCTAAATACAGCATTCTGTGACTGTACCATCTATGTCAGATTCATTCTTTTCTGTTTATTCCCACTTCTTCCTCCATGGCTCAGGTTTTCAAGACCTCACACGTGAAATATTGTAACGACTCGTCTTGTACAGTGGTACTGGACTTATCTTATAGGAATATAACTTTTATATCTTCACTCCAATAATGAAGAACCTGTTATACCTTCCTGCTGAATACTCAAATATCAACAGTCTGGTTTCATCTTACTTGTCCAGTTTTATTTTCTATTATTTTACAATCCATAATTCTCCTCTAACCAATTTATTCTATCCCAAAAATGTCAGGCTTGTTCCCACAGTCACACTTCTGTGTATTCTGTATCTCCTGCCAATGATACCCTCACCTTTTTAAATCCTCTCCTGGTGCCAATGCATAGTCCTTGTTTCTTCATGCTTAAACTCTGGTCATTCCCAAACCCTACACATCACTTACTGTCTGCACCACCCACATTATGGCACTCAATAGTATCTTGGATTTCAGTTGTTTTTTGCCTCTTCAAGTACACTGTAAGTTATGTGGGAGCAGTGGGCCATGGCTTGATGCTACTTTCAAAGTCCCCATATTATGGAGCCAAAAAAACTGGATATAGGGAGGAAAGAGCCACTCAATCTTACCTGTGACCACTCCATGGCAATCCACTTGGGACAATCAAAGAGGTTACAAGTTTGCATCACCTTGGGCTTGGGGGCATACATGCATTTCCATTCTTCTACTTGCAATATTTCTCCATGCATGGACTCCTCTACACAAACAAAGCTCCGCCTCTGGATCCCTCCACCACAGGACACTGAGCATGCTGTCCAAGGATTATGTTCCCAGCTCGGGAGCAAAAACAATTTAAAAAGAAGACGTTACTTTTAAAAAAAAATACCCCAAGAGTGTAGTTTCAAACTTGAGGCCATCAAGATTAATATTAAGGATCAGAGAAACATATTCCAAGTAGGTCCTTCACTTATTCCCAAGCATATGATGAAATGGAAAGATACATAAATCAGCTTGCTAAAGCCTCTTAAGCCAACTTAGAATGACCATGAGACTGATCCAACTTGTTTCAAAACATGTTCTGGTTTTTAAGTAATAGGATATTCTCAAGACTCCAGGTGCATTTCCTGTAAGTGCTGCCTGACACATTCTAATCAACTCCAAGCATGTCCATAGTTAAATTAAAATTCTAGGTACAAGAATCATCTACCCACAAAAAGTACATCTTGTCTTTTTGCAGGCTCTTTGTTCAACATATTGGTAGGAAAAAATAGAAGATTCAATGAATTTTATAGATCAAGGCATAGAAAACTTCAGTGAGTTTGCTAGGACACTAAGAAGTTAAGTGACTTGGCCAGGGTCAAAGAGTCAGTATGACTCAGATGTAGGCATTTTCCTGTCCCTAAGGCTTGCTGTCTATCCACTATAACACACTGCTTTTCTTGAATTCATATGTATGTAATATATACACACAGAAATATAAACACACACACACACATATAGACATATATGTGCATGTGTATGTATGTCTACTTCTTAGACATTTCTTCCTTTCTGCTTTAAACTCTTGCCCAATTACTCCAGAAAAACTATTTCTCCTCCCATTTCCCTTCATTGAATCTAGTCGTTGTCATTATTGTTGTTGTCAAATCATTTCAGTCATGTCCGACTCTTTGTGACCCCATGTAAGGTTTTCTTGGCACAGATAATGGAGTGGTTTACTATTTCCTTCTCCAGCTCATTTTACAGCTGAGGAAACTGAGGCCAATAGAGCTAAGTGACTTGCCCAAGGCCATACAGCTAGTAAGTGTCTGAGGCCAGATTTGAACTCAGGTCCTCCTGACTTCAGGGCCAGCACTCTATCCACTGCACCACCTCGATGTTTAATTGCATCTATAAGCCCCACCCCACCCTCCATCAGTGTTGATAAGTGTAATAGTATTAACGATGCACTAGCACCAATATTCGTGAAAATGGCATCACTTTTAATGAAAATGAAAAAGAATGAAAAGTCTTTATGGAACAGCTACTGTATTTGAAGTAGTGTACTAGTCATCCTCAGTAGACTCAAGTAATTATTCTTTCTCTCATACTTAGTTCTCATTCACTTAATTTATCTATTTAGTTTGCTTTGAAACAGACACTATGTTGCAAGCAGACACCCATTATAGGCTAGTTCTCTAACCCTAAAAGGGACCTTAGCAAGCACTGAGCCTAATCGTTTTATTTTATGGACAAGGAAAGTGAGGCCCAGCAGGCAGTGACTTATCTATGGTTAGTGGCACAGCTGAGATCTGAACCTAAGCCCCCCAATTTCATGAAGTGAAATCTAGCGCTCTAAGGGTAATGCACATGATTCCTCTATCTCAAAGCAATCACCTCGTGGCTTTTAGTTGCATAGTTTCAGTCTCAAAAGGAAATCACAAATTCGATTTCAAAACCATCATTGAGATGTGTTAGGACTTCATCTATGATGGAAATCTGGCTCTGGGAGAGCATACTTTCTTTGGAAAGGTACAAAATGGGTTAAAGGGAAGGGGTAAAGAGGCAGAAAACCATCACATACCAAGATTATAACCAGCCTTTTGGACCCACCCACCCACAAAGCAAGGTGGGGGGGGGCACCAGTGACCTAGCCTACCGAATGGGTGGTTTTATTAAGATTCCTTAAGCTCTGGTGGTTTTGGACTTGGTCTAAGAAAAACTACCCAGAGTGCTCTATCTCTCCTTGCTACTCCAGGTCTTAAGTGGTGTGAAGACACTGTAAACACTGGAGGGAATGGCTAAAGGACAACCAGGAGATGAATGGCATGCTGGTGGAGGTTACCTGACTTGACTATATTGCTTCTCTCTTCTCCTTCAAACTTAAGATCTGGGGTACTCTAGGTATTCTCTCCCAGGCAAAATCCAAGCCTGGATTTCCCCAATAAGAATTTGGGGAAAACTGAGAAATTGCCTAGCCAGAAGAAGGTAGTTTCTTGGCTTCCCTCCCCACTCCATGGCCACGCCTCTGAAGGAGGGCATGAAAGATTAGAAGAAGGTATGCTCATGTGAGGAAATTCAAGAACCAGAGGGATAATTATGATAGACCGAGCTTAGGTGAAAAGATATGCAAAGGAAAATAGTAGCAACATTGTCACAATAGTATTAGCTAGGTAGCACAGTAGATAGTGTGACTCTATCACTGTGCCTCTGGGAAAGTCATTTAGCTTCTCAGTCTCAGGGTCTTCATTTAAAAAGTGGGGCTGATACTAGCACCTACCTCACAGAGTTATTGTGAGGATCCAGTGAAATAACATATGTAAAGCACTTTGCAAACTTAAAACGCTATATAAAGTCTCATCAACTACTCAGGTAAAATGGTGAATAGCTCAGGAAACAGATCACAACCTGGCACAGAGATATAGCATAACAATGACAAGAGAAGGGAATTATCTGGACTTAGCTGGCATACTCTTTCTGCCAAAGCAGAGTGACTTGGCTTACCTAAATGCAAATTTCATCCTTTAAAAGGTGAAGAAGATAGGAGGGAATTATTATTCTCCAACAGATTCTCTCCCTGAAGGAAGAACTGGTTGCTGGGATAAAAATAATGGGAACTTAAGGGAACTGTGACTTTTCTGTCTTAGAATTTATAACTAAGGGGATGGAAAGGGGGAAGAGAATAACCATTTCGTTGTTGTTGTTGTTCAGTCATTTTTCAGTCATGTCAGACTCTTCAAGACCCCATTTGGGCTTCTTGTGGCAAAGACAGTGGAGTGATTCACCATTTCCTTCTCCAGCTCATTTTACAGATGAGGAACCTCAAGAAACAAACAAGTTTAAGTGATGTGCTAGTAAGTATCTAAGGCCAGATTTGAAGTCCGGAAGATAAGTGTTCCTGACTTCGGGCCTGGTACTTTATCCACTGCACCACCTAGCTGCCTAATAAGTAGTTATTATGTGCCAGCCTCTGTGCTAGAGATTTTTACAAATATTACCTCATTTGATCCTCACAATCACCCTAGGAGGTAGGTGCTATTATCATTGCCATTTTATAGTTGAAGAAACTGAGGCAGACAGAAGTTAAGTGGCCTGCCCAGGGTCACAGAGTTAGTAAATATCTGAGGCTGCATTTGAACTCAGATTTTCCTGATTCCACATCTCATGCTCTATCCACTGTGCCACTTAGTGGCCTTAAGAAGGAAAGAAAAGCCAGGTACATTCTGACATGTACTCCAGGTTTTGGGAGAGCAGATTTCCAAGGTTTAGGAGAAAAGATAAATTGGATCCTATGCTCAAAAATTCTGAAGAAGTCAGCGTGTAAAAGATAGGCGCTTTCAAAAGTAAAATTCTGAAGACACAAGAAAGAAACAATTCCAAGAAAAAAAAATGAAAGCAGAAGCTATCAAAAGAGACCAATGTGGATACACGAGGAATTCTTCTACCAACTCAAATTTTAAAAAGAGGGAAGCAGCGCAGGTCACTGCTGAGTCAGGCACGACCGAAAAACGACTGAACAACAGCACCAGCAACAACAAGGGACGAATTCAAAAGTGAAGCATGGACTAGTACAGGCAGTGTCGGGAATGCTAAAACATAAAAGGAGCTGAGGAGATCAGGATTTCGGAATTAATGTCCTGGCTCCCTTTCTTACCAGAACACATATAGACTTCTAGTATTCTCTTTGAAATTAGATTCATATGTGTCATGTCCCCCATTAGTCTGTAAGTTTAACAAGGGCTGAAGTCATGTCTTAATCTTTGTACATCTTCTGACATCTCGCACAGCAATCTGCACAGAGAAAGTGCGTTTTCATACAAGTCCAGTGAACTGAATCAATATCAGTGTTTGATTTATTAGTGAAGATATATTTAAGCTACATGAGAACATTTGAATGAGTGGCAAACCTGACCCCAACAAACCACTTATATTAGGTACTGGCCATGTCTTATTCAGTGCCCAACAAGTTACTCATGTTCAATGAAAACAAACAATAAATAAAATTAATAGTAATCAGAACTCACCGAGGAAGAGGCTGGAAGTGGTCATAGGGCATAATCTCTTTAAATCCATCACTGTGAATAAAATAATTAGCACAATGTTATTTTATCTTTTAGACAACTGATATATTTGACATTGTGACATTTTCAGGTAGCATGAACCTCCCAAGAGAAGCCCCCTTTTTCCAATGACAGCTCAATGTGACATGCTCCTATTTCCCAAGTGTTCTGCCAACTTCATTTCTTTAATCATCTGTGGTTTTCTCTTGCCTTTTCTCCATTTCAGAAACATCCCTGACACAAACCACCATCTAACCTCATTTCTAATATGAGAATGTATTTCACAGAACCCCAGACTAGTTAGATGATGAAAAATACAAATTATCTTCCATGACCAAAAGGTGGTGTGTTTGGCCTCTGGCAAGGGAAATGGGCTCAATTCTAGACAAAATTTTAGTCATGTCACATGCCTGCTACTATAGGCTACTCTGGTAAAATACACATATAACACACTCTCCTATTAATTGGGTCTTTAGTTCAGGTATTTGTGCTCAGTAAAGGTCACGGTTAATGGTGATGTCCAACTGGGATTAAAGGAAATGGACAGTTTAGCTATAGGAAATGAAATCTACCGAGAAGGTTTCCTTTTCCACTTGCCTATAACTCTCCCTCCGCCAGCTGGCATATTTATGTGAGGTTCTGGGACTTGATATTGTGATGTTATTTTAAGATACTGTAATGTTGCCAGGAAACCGCTTCAAGCAGTCCAAAAGTAAGCTGGTTCTAAATTGTGCAACATTATAGTTTCTGCAGGGCTTCTCTACACTCCGGCATTAACACTTGGTAGTTCTTTGCAAAAATTTGCAATTCGTACCACATTTAATATGATTACTTTTCAAGCCACGACATGCTAATAAGTGACCCACTTTCACAGTCTGTGAAGGATAAATTAAGTTGGAAACTTGGGAGGAAGAAATCCTTCATACCATATATGGCACCTCACACAGCAGAGGCATCTGGCCAGGTTTAATGTGTTCGTGAGTTTTAATAGCTACATCAAAAGTAGATTCAGACCATGATTAGGAGATGAGGAGGTTATGCTGACCTGCCATGTGGACAGTTTAAGTTCCCTTACTGAAGGCCAAGGAGATAGACCTAGTTGGCAAATATAACAATGTCAACCATCAGCATTTCTTCCAATGGCAAGAATCAAGAAGGAAGCTGTTTCTAGGGTAAATGAATGATTGGTATCAGCTAACACTGGTTTATTTGTTCCTCAACAAATAGCAATGCAAACGATGCACACAAACCTCGAAGGGCAAGGATCCATGCTACATTCCTTCAGTTTTGGCTTCGGTTTTGTGTTCTCAGGGTAGTAGTGACAATAATGATCAGGAACGACCCGCTTCAGGCGAACATCCACACATTCAGCAGAGTTGAGTTGATATCCTAGTTAGGAGAAAAATAAAAATACAAGAGCAGCATCATTTTTGAAGATATAGAGCTAAAGGGGATCTCAGAAGTCATTTTTAATGGGGATGACTTTAGTTGTCTAAAGAGCTCCTTTAGATTCCCCTTCCTAATGCCATTCTTCTGCCCAGACTCTGTAAATAACAATAATAGTAATAGCTTATATTGCTAAAACAATTTAAAGTTTACAAAGTGCTTTACAAAGATTTTCTCATTTAAGCCCCAAAACAACTCTATAAGGTAGCTACCAGCTGTGTTACTAGACTTTTTGTTTGTTTGTTTTTAAACAGATGGGGAAATGGAGGCTGAGAGGTTAAGTGATTTCTCTACATTTTCAGTCTTTCAGTATTAGAGGTATATCTGAATCCAGTGTCTTCCAAGTAGAATATTCTATCCATTTTGGCCATGCCGCCTTTCACTCTCATCATTTTACCTTGCAAGAATGTAATTGAAAAATTATAACAGAGTGCCCAATCGGGAATGAAAACATATTGGCAGTTAGCTATTAGAGACTCAGCACTCTAAAAAGATGAAACAATTTGCAAAGCAGCTAGTTATACAGTCTTTGAGAAAAGCAAACACCTGGAAGGTATAACCCAAACAGAAGAGGAGAGCAAATAAAGAAAAAGAAGCAAGTTGTACTTTCATTTCTGGGAAAGTTTGGCACACTTCGCCTCCAGCTACACAAGTGCTATGTTGCTAAACATTTTTTCAAAGTAATTTTTTCACGAACATCATCAGTTATTCAGCCCCTTTTCTTCCAAAAAGGCCCCAAACCCAAACATACCTAATTGGTCTAAAATTCTATTTAAAGGATTGATTACTGAGAGTGAATTTGATTTTATAAACCACTGGGCTGCTTTCTTGGCAAAGAGAGGAAAGGCATTCATGAGCGATGGCTTGGATGTAAGCTGAGTAGAGAAGGATGTACTGGTATGCATTATAAAAAACAAGGTAGAAACCACAAGAATGAAAATTCAAATGGAGTCAGTAAAATATGACTGTAGTACTAGTGCCAGTATCTACTGAAAAGACTAAAATATCAGATATCAATGGCAACCTCTGCCCATTTCCTTGGCTCATCATGAGCATCCCCACATTGATTTTTAGATGGCAGGAATAATAAAATTGAGTTAAATGGTTCTGGCACCTCAGAGGCAAATCAGCTAACTTTCTTAATTATCAAGGAACCGTGAAAAATGCCATTTATTCATATCATGTTGACTAGAGAATAAGCACAAATACACTTTTCAAAAACAAAACAAAACAGAATAACAAAACACTAAATGAGTTTATGGTCTTTCAGGACAGAAAGTACCTTTGTTCTAAAGGGATATATAAACAAGAAAATGAGAGAGTAGGTATGTATATGTTTATGATTTGGTATGAAGGTTGGAGGAAAGAAATCATCTTTGCTCTTTTTTTTTAATTGTAAAGAGCTTTAGGAGTTAAAAAACATATATACATATATAAAATCTATTTGTTGGCTCTCCCATTTGTAGATAAATATAGAGTTCAAGCAAGGATTGAAGAACAGTGGAAAGAGCTCTGTATTTGGGAATCAGAAGACCTGGATCTAAGTCCCAGGTCTAGTACCGACTAGCTGCGTGGAGATGGACAACTAATGTAGCCTTCCAAAGCCAGAGCTTCTTCAACTATAAAATGGGGACATTGCTGCTTGAGCTGGATACCTTATTGGATTGTTGAGAAGACAACAGTCAGAGGCAGTGTAACATAGTAGCTTGGGTGTTGGACTTGGGGTCAGGAATATCTAGTTTTGTATTCTATATTATTATTATTATTATTATTATTATTATTATTATTATTATTATTATTATTATTATTAGCTTCTGACACTAGTTGAGTTACTACCTTGCTGAGCCTCAGTTTTCTTATTTGTAAAACAGGGTTAGCAAGAGTATTTATCTGATCAAATGAGACAAGGTCAGTCGATCAATAAGCATTTATTAAGCACATACTCTGTGCTAAGCACTGAGGGTGAAAAAAAGGAAAATAAAAGACAACATCTACTCTTGAGGAGCTCGCAGTCTAATGCAAAGAGAGGTCTTTATAAAGCTTTAAGCACTATATGAACATGAGAAATATTATGATGAGATGCAAAGCAATATATAGATATAAGCTATTACATAATAGTATCAAAATCTTGCTACCATACAAATATGGCAGGGATTAAAGATGACAACCCTTCTACCAAAAAAGGAAAAACAAATGTTCCCTAAGCTGTACAGAGAATAGCCCACAATCCCATTCTATTAACATAGCAATCTCACAAGTTTTAGCAAATCTGACCACTAGCTTCTGCAGCAAGAGCCCCAGGGGATGCTCATGCGCCTTTCTGCAATTTCAGCAATGTTTGCTGACTTTTTATTACAAGTAAATTTAGGAAGCATATCTTTGGAATCAAACTGATCATAATTAGCCAAATCCCAATTCTAAGTGCAACTCTCAGATGGGAAAGTTACTGCTGGTTTACTGTATCTTACCTGGCCTAGGTCCTGCCACATAATAAATAAATGCTGAAAAAACGCTTCTTGATTGACTGATTGACCTAACAGGGTCTTTGGGTATGCATGCAATGAATGGGAAGAAAAGTCTTCCTGCTAAAAAAGAACGATAAATACATACATACATACATATACACACATTCTACACTGAGGCAGTGCAGCATGATACATCTGCACCCAGACAGTTCCTAGGTTCAAATCCTAGCTCTGCCCCTTAGCTATATGACTTTGGGTAAATTATCTCACCTTTCTAGGTCTCAGTTCCCTCACTTATAAAAATAAGGGACTATGTTTGTTGATACCTAAAGTTTCTTCCAGCTCTAGATCCAGTGATTGCTTTGTTTTCAAAAGATGTGATCATCCCCTTTGCTTAACTTCAATCATGGATCATGGTGCATTCAGGTTTATGCTGAGGTTCTGTTATATGCAAAGCTTGAATGTGCAAATCTGCAGGTACGATTAACTTATGCGAACAATTGCTTTATGGAAGGCCAGTGAGTCACACCCAAGTACATCTGGTAACTTGTCCTGGGCGCAGAGGGGAATGCCAGGAGCCCGGACCTGAGGGGATTAGGTCAGTTATGCATCTGCTGACTATGTATCAGCATTTATGAGAAAGCATAAAGTTCTGGGTATTAATTTCAGGGAAGAGATTTGGCCCTACGAATTTGTGAATCACAAGAACTAGCAGGGAACTCGCGGACTCATCTGATCCAGGCTCCAAGCAGCATGCTGTCTAAACCAGTCCAGACAGGGGTCTATATTTTAAGAGCTTTCCCTCACAGCATGCTTGGAATTCTATAGTTAAAAGAAAAAGGTAATTTTTTTTTTTTGCCTCACAAACAAGTATTCATACCCTAGGTCACTGTATTTGTATTGTCAGAACCTAACACAATGCTGGCACACAGTAGGTCCTTAATCAGTGTTTATCAATGGGTTAACCATATATTTATAACTAATTAGAGGTCATCTTATCCAACCTCCTTATTTTAGATATAAGCTAACAGTCCCACAGGTTAAATGTCTTGCCAAGGTTCCCACAGCAGCAGAGATATGGTCCAAACCCAGGTCCTTGGATTCCAAATCCAGTGCTGTGCTGCCATATAAGCAAGTGAATCTCAAACTCAGGGAGAGACAAAAGATGGAGGTTGATATTTCCTACGTAGGCTAGAGTAACAACAACAACAACGTGAACAATGGAACTTATATTGCCTTTATGAGGCACTTTTGGAAGGCACTTCACATGCATGATCTCATTTGATGCTCACAACAACTCTGTGAGCCAGGTACTTTTCTCTCCATTTTACAGATGAGGAAACAGAGACTGATGGGCTAAGTGACTTGCCTAGGGTCACCCAGCTAGTAAGTGCTTGAGGCGAGATTCAAACTTGGATTTTTCTGATTCCAACTGAAGTGTCAAACACCACTAAGCCAGAATTTTAGAAGTTGAAGGTCCTTAGTATCATTTAGCCCAACCCTTTTAACTGAGGGAACTGAAAACCAGAGAGAAAAGTCATTTGCTTAGGATCTCATGCAGTGAGTCCACTGCAGAATCAAGTCCAGAACCCAGGTATCCTGAAGTAGTCCAAAGCTAGCAAGCTGCATTGCAAATAGCCAGTTGACAATAAGGTGTTACTAACTGCAGAAAGGCAGTGTGAAGTAAGGAATGAAGCCTTGGAACAGGCCCTGGACAAGTCTCTTATCCCTCGGTGCCCCCCAGGCTACTTTAAAACTACAGAGCAGGCCTCAATCTGTATTGATCATAAGGGTTTCTTTACTGAAATTTCTCTATAGCAATGAACTCACACTCCCAGTCTGGGGGACTGGAGTGGGGGAGTCCTGGTACAACTCTACTAGTTACCCTTCCCCAGGGAGTCTGAACTTTGAAAGGAGATACTTGACAAGGGAAAGTCTTAACCTAAGATAATTTCATGTGGGAGGGCTGTTTGTGAATAAAATGGCTATAGTAGTCAACTTTCTTTTGGGAATTCAAAGAACACTGTGAGGCCTCTAGGTGGTGGGGTCTGGAATCAGGAAGACCTGAGTTCAAATTCTATCTTATATGCTCACTAGCTGCATGATCTTGGGTGAATTCCTTCAGTCTCAGTTTCCTCATCTGTAAAATGGAGATAATCATAGCATCTACCTCCCAGGGATATTGTGAGTCTCAAATGAGATAATTTATGTACAGCACTTTCCTAACCGCAAAGCTCTATATTAAGTACTAGCTAATACAGTCTCATACTTAAAGTAGTAGTTGAGAATAAAAATAATAATAGCTAAAATTTATATAGCACTTACTATGTGTCAAGCACTATGATAAACACTTCACAAGTATTACCTCATTTGATCCTCACAAGTCTGGGAGGTAGGTGCTGTTATTATCCTCATTTTACAGGTAAGGAAACTGAAGCAAACAGAGGTTAAGTTATTTGCCCAGGGTCACACAGCTGCTCAGTGTCTGAGCCAGATTTGAACTCAGATTTTCCTGAATCCAGGCCCATCTATCCACTGTACCACCTAGCTGCTCCTGGATCTAACTTCAAAGTTTACTGATATCACAAATAAGTTTCGTGGACATAAGTACTCCTATCAGAAAGGTATAAGACAGGTGTTAGCTTTATACCCCACTGCTATCACTAAGTCTCCATTTTGATCTGATTTGAGGAAATAAAGATTCAGCATGCTATGGGTAGATAAATGCTCAGCAACTGGTGTTCCCCAAGTATGGATAAACTACATATGTGGGGGGAATATGAGGGGAGCTAATGGATTTTAAATTAAGGTAGACAAAGTGGGCTGGAATCTTTCACATATATATCCATCTTATGGTAAGCAGAGAAAGCTCAAAACAGAGCCCAGAGGATGGCAGAATTCCTCTGGAGTCAGGGGCTAGACTCAGATATTCCCCATTCACTCTAGCTGTCTATCTGCACAGATTCCTCCTCCCTTTCTTTGACAAAGAGTTGATCTAATAAACCTGCATCAAGGACCTTCTTCACTCCCTCCTCATCATCCCACTCTGGAAAAAACAAACAAACAACAAAAAAACGACTGTCTCCTAAGCCTAACAGTAAGATGGGTCCTACATAGTCTTAGGAAAAGGTAGAGGTAGTCATCTAGACAACTCAAAGAAAAATGTTTCCTAAAGAATTATCCTAAGAATGAAGTCATGGTCCCCATTTTGAAATTATATCCAAGCTATTTCTCTTGCTTTTAAATTGCATTTCAGAATGAATATTCTTTTGCCTGAACTATCGCAGTTATTGACTACTTCACTTTTCTTTTTGGTTCTTTTTGGTTCAAGAGAAATACATTTCACCAAACCTAATGAGTATAAACTCACTAGTTGGTTGAAAAGAACTTACAAAGTATAGCATGGACCATTATACTACAGCACACAAGGTTAACTTAAGAGCCTTGGAAAATTTATTTAAGGCACCTCAGAGTAAAGGGGATGGTGAATATATTCTCCACATGATCTGGGTGGTGACTATTACACCATGGGCAGTTTAAATGGAATAAACTCTAAAAGGAGATCCAAGAGCTTATTAGACAGGCCTCAAAGCAAGAATTTGGAGGGCTTAGCTGGAAATTATACTAATTTAATTTAAAATGCCAGACAGAGAAATATAAAGAGGAGGGTAGACGGAGTGGAAAGTGATGAAATGCTTTAAAGACAAAACTCAAATCTCTTCAAGAGGTAGATAAATGAAAGCTACCTTCTAATAAGTACAAATATGGAGGAAGCATGGTCTAGTAGAAACAGCACCGGTCTTGATAAGACCTGGGTTTGAATCCGACTTCTGACAAGATCCATATGAGCATAGGCAAGTCACTAAAATTCTGTCAGGCTCAGTTTCCTCATGTCTAAAGATGAAGATCATAATACTCATGAAGATTAAATGAGATAAATTATCTAAAGCATTCTGTAACTATGAAGCACTTTATCAATGTTGGCTATTATTTTCTAATCAGAAGGATTTGTCGGAGGAGGCAGCATGGCCTAACTGAGAGAACACTGGGGCAGAGGGTGGGGATAGGGAGAGGACATCAGGACATCTGATGCTTTGCCTAACTCATTCATTATTAACTTGTTAGCCTTGAGAAAGCCACTAACCCTCTCACTTTCTCTGTTTTTCTATGCGGAATGTGGAGATATGAACATGTGCTTTACAGAGATGTTGTAGAGCAAAAAAGTAATCACATGTGTGAAAGGATTCCAAGGTCTCAGTAAGAAATGTTCTTTCTGAATCTAAGCTTTAATTTCATTTTCAAGAGTTAGAAAAAAAGCCATAGCACATTCACAGCCATTTACTTTACTGAGGAAGAAATGATACAATCACAAATTAGGAATTTTGGCATCATGGCCTTAGAGTCAGAAGACCTGAGTGCAAATACCACTGCTAATGACTAGTTCTACGATTATTCATGAGTCACCTAACCTCTGTAAGCCTTCATTTTCTCAAACAGAGGGGTAGCTAGGTGGCACAGCAGAGAGAGAACTGGTCTTGGAGTCAGGAGGACCTGAGTTCAAATCCAGCCTTAGACACTTGACACTTACTAGCTGTGTGACCCTGGGCAAGTCACTTAGCCCTGACCGCCTCAACCCCCCCTCCAAAAAAAAAAGACATTTTCTCAAATAGAGATGAGGATGCTAATATGTATATCACCTACCTCACACAGTTGTTTGAAAGCTCAAATGAATCAATAACCATGAGGCACTTTATGTAAGTTGTATTAATTTCTAATTGTATTAATTTTTATTAAATTTGTGCTTATCAAATTTGTATTAATTCCTTTGAATTAACCATTTTAGACATGCAAACTGGCCATTTCTAATTCACAGGTGAATGTATTCGGGAATAGCCTCTGCTCACCTCCTCCGCATGTTACAGTGCAGGGAAAGAAGTCAGTTTGTCTCCACTGATGACTGATAGGTTGGTAGAAGAAGAACTGGACCACGCTGTCTCTGGAGGTGGTATACCTGGTCTAAAGAAATGTTCATTACAACACATTTGCATGCTTATGTCAATACTCCCCAAATGTTTCAATATATAAGTGAGATGTGTCAACACTATATGGGAACCATGTATTCATAGATATGAAATTATGCTACACATAAACAAACATTGCAATGAGCAATCATTAATCATGAATTTTCATTTTCAAACTATAGCTCAGCAATACTTAAGACAATACGGCTTTCATGTAACATTTACAGAATTTCCAGATCACCAGGAGTAATCGATTGTACTGGGAAAAGAAAATTGCTATAAAAATGTAGACAATTTCTCAACCATATAACTCAAGTACCATCTGGGAGATAATTTTTTACAAACTATAATTTCTGGATAATTCAGTCCCAATCTTCTGCTTTGGATTAAATTACCTGGGTAATTTAGAAGAAACATAAGTTTTGGTGACAAATTATCCAGATTGACCATACACATTTATTGAACAAATTAAGAGGATAACTGCTAACCCTATATTTCAATGTCAAGATAAATAATTTCCATTCTATTACACTGAAAATTATAATTTACTACCTGCTACATTCAAGCACTAAGTGGTTAAGTGCTACAGGGACATAATAAATAATTAAACACTTTAAAATGCCTACTCCGTATGAAATGCTGAGTGCTGGTGAGATGAAACATACCTGGTCCCTGCCCTCAAGGAGTTTCTAATTCAGGAGGGAAGATATGACATGTATATAAATAGTTATACAAATTTGAATGTGGTAGCAAGGTTGGTAAGTATGCACGAGCGGAACAATTGTGAGCATTTGCCAGTCTCTATTCAGTCTCTCTTTTTTAAAATCCCATATCACTCAGTATATGGGGTTGCAACTGAATTATTTATGTATATTCTACCTCTTCTCCCTTAACATCCCAACCCCATGCCCAGAATTCATACTCCCTCCATATTTTAGACAAGAAAACAAAGAAAAAATATTTTCCCTGAAAATTTCCCAAATGTTCTCCCAATCTTACATTTTTAAAATTTGGAAATATTAATAGTTACTGTCAAATATTTCTCTAAGAAATAACTGCTTATATTTATCAGAGTCAGAGTTAAATTTAGGAAGCTGCTATGTTGACTGCTGTGAGGTGGGCAGCACTGCCTCCTCTGCATCTGAACAGATGTCCTACGTCCCTCTCCTCTTTCTTCCACTGGCCTTTGACAGTATGACTATGGCTCCCAAACGTAATCTCAATTTAGAGGAGTTTCCTGAGAAGTGATTGGAGATGGGATCTGAGATTACAAATAAATACCCAGTCCCTTTATTCTTCACTATTTCTGTACTACATTCCCCCAGAGTGGCTGTTCCACACCTTCTTTTCTCTTCTGAAATCACCCTTACCCCCACTTTCAACACGTCCTTCCAGATCACCCCAGAATCATCTCTTTCCCTTGTCCTTTACCATGTTGCTCTATTCTTGAAGGATGAAGTCAAGACCAAACCCTTCACATCTACTTTTGATCCTATGTCCCTTCGTTGCTTCCAAGAAACTTCCTTGTTCAATTATCCCTCTTCTTTCACTAATTTTCCATATCTCTTTATCCACTGGTTCCTTTTGCCTATTTTCAAACAAGCCCAGTACTTCCACATCCATTAAAAACCCTTCAGCTGAATCTACTATTACCTCTACTTATTATCCTATATTTCTTTTTTCTCTGTCTCACTTTTGACCTTGGCACCCCATCATTCTGGACATTCTCTTGTCTCTGAATTTTAATGACACTGTTCTGTTGTACTTCTCTTTCTAGTTACTGAACCAATCTTTAGTTTCCTTTAAAATATAATCATGCATGTCCCATCACCTTTCTACAGATTACTTCTAGTGTTCTGTCCTGGGCCCTCTTTTCTTCTTCTCCTTACATTCTCTCTCAGTGAATTTATAAGCTCTCATGAATTAAATTCTAATCTCTATTCACATGATTCCTCAGTTCTCATCTCTCTGCAGAGTTCCAGTTCCACACTTCTCATCGCCTGATAGACATCTCCATCTAGATGTCCTAAAGACATTTGAAATTCAATATATCCAAGTACATCCTGGGTGTATTCTAATCCCCAATCAATTACCAATTTTTCCTAGTCTACTTCTTTCTGCATCTCCCTCGTCTGCCCCCTTCTCTTTGTTCATACCACAAAGAAACTAGTCCATGCTCTTACTGTTCCCTTCAGTCACCTAACTAGGGTCTTTCTGTCCAGTATTTTCCCTCTCATCCATCCTTCAAACAGCTATCAAATCGATATCCTAAAGCACATCTGACCACTTCTCTCCAACTCAAGAAGCTTCATGGATTCCCTGTTATTTCTGGAATAAAAAATCCTCAGTTTGACATTTAAAACTCTTCATAATTAGGCTACAATCTATCTTTCCAGGATAATTACATGTGTGTGTGTGTGTGTGACGGAACCTTTTGCTTGTCTGATTAAGCCTATCAATCCCTTCAAAGCATAAAATAAAATACCAAGAATTACAAAGGAACTCGAATATTGAACTGCAGTTATCAAATATGTAATTAAGTAAAACCACTCCACAGCTCCCAAGTTAAGAACTCCTGCTCTTAGCCAAACTTGCTGTTTCTCACATGCGAGCTCTCCAGGTCTGTGCCTTTTCACAGACTAACCTCCATGCCTGTCATGCTCTTCCTCCTCACTTACAAACTCCTAGGCTTAGCTGGTGTTTATTAAATGCTTACAGATTTACCAATTGGTTTTCTACCCTCAACAAACATTCTATGTGGTAGTTGAAAAGAGTAATCTTCAAACATGAAATTTAAAAGAAACAAAGTCTAAAGGTACTAACAAATGACTCAATATAGGTTTTCCTATGAAGAAAAAAGCAATTGAGATGGATATGACCAGTAGGAAATTTCCCGAGATATAAATAAAACTGAGTCCTTTATAGCAGTAGTGTCAAACTGATAACAGAGAGAGGGACATTAAACCCTGCATAGGGATCCTTGTAGCCTGCACCTTAGAAAACCACATGTTAACATCATCTATGTTCTACTGTATTTTTATTTATTTTATCAAATGTTTCCCACTTATATTTTAATCTGATTCTACTGCACTAGAGCCCCACAAACTGGTGACTGATGCCTCTGCTTTACAGTATATAAGCCAAATATAAAAAATCCTGGATTTCAGGGAGTCAGAGACAGTGAGGGAACTCACTGACTATGAGTTCAATCACTGTAGGACCTTGAGGGATCTTATTATGATGGCTATTTTCATGTTGAGCTAATATATTCCCTGCCCCTCCTATTCTTATGATTCAGAGTCAACACCAGCTAAGACAAAAATCCTCTCCCTGTCCTATTTCTCCCTAAGCCAGTGAGAGTTAGGGACTCCACCCTAATCACCTGAGCTTCTCCAGTCAATGGTCCATATCCTCCACCTTCCTATTCCATTGCACTTTCTGGACCCACTCCCCCCCTCAACTTTGTTGAATGAAGTCTCCTCTAACTTAGATTTCATCCTTCATTGTTTACACCTTGCATCTCTTTTTGTACCAATGGAAACCTGGCTCTTGCTCTGGACCTTACAATCTGTATCAATAATGTCTGGGTTCTTTCTGACAGGATCACATGCATTAGCAGAAATGGATAGTAGTCATCACATTTGACAAGACACCAGACATTCTTTATCACATTCTGGATATCTGCCACAGGAAGACAGGAGGTGCAGACTAAAAACAGCTTTTCATCAGGTGATCACCAGCCATCATCGCTCCCTTCTCTTTTAGACCGTTACTGAATGATCTCTTTTGTGATACTCCTTATGAATTCATACCATCTCCCTTGGAACATAAGCATTTACCTCCTCCTCACAGGGGCTCGCTCCCTTTCCCTCTATACGACCAGCCTCCTAACCCTTACCAACTTTTACTCCATCGTCCTTCTTTTCATTGTCTTCTTCCATGTCTCGCATTTTTATATCCTACAAGACTAGATTTCTCTTCCACCTCTCCAGACAACTGTTCTTCTTTTTCTTAAGTTGAAACTTTCACTTGCTTTCCATACTCAATTCTCTGCCATGCTCACGACTGCCCTGAGCCTTCTGAGCAAGCAAAACTGCTGTGACCAACTCCTGAGCCAGACTTTGTGAACTGCTCATCAAAAGCAAATGAACATTCTAGCCTTATTTATTTCAGCAGGAAAGCTAACAATAAAGCCCAATGGAAATGGAAACTGGCGACAACAGAAATACACGAGGGGTTACCTAGCCGAGTACAATCACTAGCCCTCTCCTCTAATCTGGTGTCTCTAACAATCTCCCATCTTCCCACTTCTTGGCTGGTGCTTGTTTTGCAGTAGAGTAAAATGAAAATTAGCAGAGGTAGCCATTTATTCTTGTGGAGATAAGAAACTAGGAGCTGAGTGTTCTATTTACTCAAAAGGCAGCCTAGTACAATGGAAAGAACACTAAATGTGAAGTCAAAGGACCTGTGTTTGAATTCTGGCTGTTTGTGACCTTGGACAAAACTTTTAACTTCATTGGGTTTAAATTTCCTCGTCTACAGATGAGAAAGCTGGGCTAAATGATCTCTAAGGGCCCTTTCAGTTTTAAATCTAGGAATCTAAGGCTTGGGGCTGACAGTAATCCAAGTCAAAAGGTTTTGTAGCTGGATAGATATTTGAAAACAGCTCTTCTAGGCCCTGTAACATGATGAAGATGAGGGAAACTGTGCCTTTTAGTTGAAATGTAAGACATTATTTTATTCTAAATTCAGAATATTAAATTTTATTTTGGCTTCTCTAGAGAGTTTTCTTGACTCATGAAGGCACAATTGAATTCCTACTAACTCAGTGCTCCATAGCAAAATTATCTAGCCAACTAGTCAGATAAGGCTTGAGAAAGGAAAGGTAGAGTTAATTTGAGGAGAGGTTTCACATGTTCTAAGTTGGTGTTTCTATGCAAGCTGCTTACTGAAATACATTTCTTTTTTTGATCAGCAATATGTTAAGACCAAATTCTACCCACATGGAAGTAATTTTCCAGTGCAATTGATTCTGAGAGGTTAAAAAAAGATATGTGATTTGCAAATACTGCCTAATGAAATACAAAATTCCAAATGTTATTAGGATGGGTAAACACACTCTTGCAGGTAAGAAGTGTCCTGTTCATGCCTTCTGCATCATTAGCACAAGGGGGTACCCAGCCAACACCCTCCAGTTTCCAGTTATTGCAAGCAATGATGGAGACTTCCGTTTGTCTCAGTTTCTTTATCTGTAAAGTGGAGAAAACAATAGCACCTACCTCCCAGAGTTTTTGCACAGATAAAACAAGCTAATATTTGTAAAACTCTTTTCAAACCTTAAAGCATTATCTAAATGAAAATAAGAACCTCATATCGACTTTCTTTCCAGACAAAATGTCTCCACTGGGTGATACCTGTCAATAACTGAAAATGCATGCTGGCAAAGAGTGGTTAAATTACAAAAAACATCACACTGGTTGGCCAATAGAAAATCTTTGTGCAAGTATTTCTTTCATATTCAAGAATGCAAAGATATAATGAAGTTAAATATTTAAGAATAGAAAGAATCAATGCAGTCATATATTTTGCAAGTACTTTCAGATGCACAAACTTTGTGGTAACAAACAAAAGTCACTTTTTAAAAAACTGAAGTACTATAATAAGGGGAAAGAGACAAATTTTAGAGAGATGAATTCTAAAACTCTAAAACACAGTAAAATAGATAATTTTCAGAGGGACAGAGGATAATTTTCATAAGACACAAGGTCCTACAGGAAAATGGGAGTAGGAAAACATTTGCTCTGTAGACTAACAATTCAAATACCACAATCAACCTGCGGAAAAACTGGGACAGAACGAGTGAAGATCACTGACTGGCAAAATGATGGATAGCCCATGAAAGTAGGACACTCTCCAGAAGATGAAAAGGTTGCGGGACATTTAAAATTAATAAAGAATACCCAGTGTGAAGGAGATGGGGGCAACTAGGTGGCACAGCAGATAGTGCTGGACCTGGAGTCAAGAAGACTAATTTTCCTGAGTTCAAATTTGGCCTCAGACACTTATAAAGGAGAGACCCTGGGCAAATCACTTAACCTGTTTGATTCAGTTTCCTCACCTGTAAAATGAGCTGGTGAAGGAAATGGCAAACCAGGGGTTACGAACAATTGGACATGACTGAAAAATAACTTAACAAGAAGTATGAAGGAGTGGCAGTGAGACAATAATAAAACAGTGTGGGGTAAACTATTGATATTATTTGATATCATTTACCAAAAAACAAAGCTTCTATTTAAAAAGCAGTGTTAGTGGAAGATCCTCAAATACCCAAGAAAAAAACAAAATACTTAATAAGAATGTCTTCTGCAAACCTCAACTCCCCTTTCCTTTGGCATTTTCTCCATGTAAGCCAGACAGCATAGACAGAAATGGAGGTGGTGATAGCACTGCCACTGTGCTGGAATGTATTACAAAATAAATTGCATGTTGAGGACTGGTGTTGGAAAGCACTTTCAAAATGTGGCAGAATGAGAAACTCATTAGCTGCTTGATCCAGGAAAGCAGGCTGGTATTCTACCAATTAAATAGCTCCTGTGACATTGAGGAAGGCTTTTGTACAACACCACTTTGGACTCCTCTTGCCTTTCACCTGCTTTTAGTCTTCCATCTATGTACTGTAGTCTGCAAAATGTGTAAATGGAGAGATTTACCAAATCTGTAAATAAACACACGTGCAGAAGGGTAGAGAAGCTGACCTCAAGTTTTCAGTTTCCATAATCCTCACAGAGATGGCAAAAACAAAGCATCAGAAGAAGCAGAAACTGCTGACAGGAAAACAAAATTTGTCTAATTTGTATGGCAAAAGTTTGGAGATTTATGCATGGGTTTTGTTCTTTCCACATTCCTTTTTTCTCTTTAATTCCTTTTATAAAGTGACTTTTTCTGTATTTGCTTGACACTGTGAAGTGCAGGAAATCTGATGATTTTGTTTTGCTCTTAAGCAGATGGTGTCTCTGTTCTCAAATTTGTGCCTGCTTTTCATTAGTTAGCAAAAACTAAGGAATAATGGATTCCATAAAGTTTAATAGCTTAAAGCTCTATTTGTAACAAAACTTAAAATTCATCTAAAATTAAATCCAATTAGCAATTTAACAATAATCAAGTGAATAATAAATTATAAGAATAGGAGTTGGACCTGTGACTTCAGTGCAAGAGGGTAGTAGTTTCAAACTCAAAAGGAAAGGATTCCTGTGGGCTTCATATTCACTTAGAAAACCACAAATTAACATTATCTAGCTTATATTGTACTTTTATTTATTTTGTTAAACATTTCTCAATTACACTTTAATCTATTTTGAGTTTTGCTTGTCTCAAGGTCAGGCTGCACGTTTGACACTTCTGGGTAGAGTATTCTCAGTGAGGACCTTCTATCAGTGCTGGGGGGGTATCTGCTTTACAACTTGTAGTTTTGTAGAGTTGCCTAGAGTACTTGGGGGTTAAATGAGGGTCATATGATCAATACATGTCAGAAGTAGGACTTGGCCCCAGGCCATCTTGGCTCCTAGGCCAGTCCTCTATTTACCATGCTATGCTGCTTCTCTGAATAAATTATATTTTTAATAAATGTTATTGTGCTACATAAAGTCTCCCTCTATGAGTACAGAGTAGACTACATGTGACCCTGAGTTCTTCAAATCTGTGATAGCAGAATACAAGGAAGAAGGAGGAAGAAGACAAGGAGTAGGAAAAGAAGGAGGAAGAAGAAGAAAAAGAGGAAGAACAGTAAGAGGAGAAAAGAAGGAAAATAGAGAAAAAGAAGAAGGATGAGGAGGGACAAAAGGAGGAGGAAGAAGAAGAGGAGGAGGAGAAGAATAAAGAAGATGATGATGATGACAATGACGATAACAACTCCAACTCTTTTCTCCATCACTATCCACTGCGTTGGAACTCCAACATCATGATCTTCAATGAGGAAGTAGCAAAGCAGTAGAGGAGAAGGTGAGATCTAACTAATGTAAACCATTCCCAAAGTACTTATAAATGGAAGTGGAAGGAGGAGAACAAATATATTTGAAATGAAACTGATCTACCAGGATATATGCAGTGGTCTACCAACATCACTGATGACAGTAAAAGAACCACATTTGGTCTCTGGCACCTAAGTTAGAATTTAATACATTATATGAGACACTAAGGAATCAATTTTAAAAATATCTAAAAGAAGAGATTCCAATATATTTTTTTTTTGGCTAGGCAATGGGATTAAGTGACTTGTCCATGGTCACACAACTAACAAGTGTCAAGTGTCTGCAGGTAGATTTGAACTCAGGCCCTTCTGACTCCAGGGGCAGTGCTCTAACCACTGCGCCACCTAGCTCCCCCAAAATAATTTTAGTGATCATAGTTAACATAGTATCCCCCCAAGAAGACAAAAGAAGATATAAGCAACTAGCAATGACATTTCTCTCAACTTTATAAAATCTTTATGACAATAACCTATATATGACCTATATCAAGTATATCCTTGATGAAAATTTGAGAAGGGAACAGGAAGGTTTTTGCAGATGATTCTCTACATAATTATATATTTTTAGTCACAAAAACATCAAAGAGAAGCAGAATGGCTAAAAAATACAAAAATATCAATGAACTAAAATAAAAACTAAAATTTGGATACATATAAAATAAACCTTAAAAGAAGAAAATCAACTAAAATAACAAGAGTAACAGAAGTAGAAAAAGAACCTACAATATATGCCATGAGACATCAAAAGACAGAAAAACAGCACAAACAAAAACTGGAGATGTTAAAGAAATCATAAGACCAAATAAAAAGCATAAAGAAAGTAGGAAATCAGATGAAGAAATTAATTGAGAATTTTTTAAAAATCCAAGCCGAATTAATGAAAATCATCAACACGGAAAACACAATCAAAAAAAACTTTTTTTAAACCAATAACTCAAGAAACAGCAGATATACAATAGTGGAAGCTGTAATTACGCACAATACAGAAAAGCCAGAAATTCAGACTCAAAAAAAATCACTGTATTGGTCAAAATATTAGAAAACACTCATACCCATGTTAGCGTCCTGGAGGAAAGAATATATTGAATCAATCACAAGATTACTGACATCCCAGGGAAGTTAGCAGATCAAAAAATTTGAATGTACCATTATTCACCTCCCCCCCCAAGGGAAAAAGAAAGAATTTCAGTGAAAACAATGAGCAAGATGTAAACAGAAATAAGTGACAAGACCCTGACAATTAAGAACTCCGGGTTTTTTTGAGTTTAAATACATCAAAGTTAAACTCCAAGGTTACGAAAATGAATACAGGAGATACATTTTTGAAAAACTGAATTTCAAATGTCAGCTTCACATAGTCCCTCTGTGGAAGTCTTCAACAACAAAGACTCCCAAGAGGAAAGTAAGTACTAAAAAACAAAAACAACAACAAAAAAAACAAACTAAGAGAAACAGTTGTTAACATGGTATGAGAACTTCTTACTAAATCACTAAATATTTTATAAAGGAGTTTCAGTAAAAGAGAAGAAGGGAAAACAAGTTGGGGAAGAAAACCAGTAAGCAACGATCCTATCTTGAGTAATGATGAAGCCCAAAATAACTGACAGATTTATTAATGTAAGACAAAGAAACTTTCTTTATAGGATTCAATTGTTTAGATGAATAATGGAAATAAAATTAATAAGAAAGCTAAATTCCTTTCTGAGAGAATGTTTCTAAAACATAAACCTAACAATTATACTATCAAATATAAATGGGACAAACTTCTCAACAAAATTAAAGAGTTATAAAGTAGATTGAAAGAGTTATAAAGTGGATTCAAGAATACTGCTTATGGGAAACACTTTTAATCCAAAAGGATCTAAACTAACACTGACCTAAAATTTACCATGCTACTGAACTTTGCCTAAAACACTTAATGGCTTATGTGACACTAGAAAAACCATTTTGCTTACAACTTTGTTTCCACATCAGTAGTCAGAACGATTGTGCCTGCAACACTTACCTCATAGCGTTATTGTGAAAAGAACATTTTATAAACTTTATGACCCCATATGGATGTAAGCATTTTTTATTACTACTACTATGACTACTTTTGCTGTTGCTCCTACTACTGCTGCCACCAATTCTGTCAAAGCAGAAAGCTGTCTAATGCCATCAGACAGCCAAAGCTGAAGTCAAATCAGAAAATATTAAAAGTGATAAAGGCATAATATTATGCTAATAAGTTTATACACAAAATGAGACTATATCAATCTTAAATATTTGCTCCCAATAATACTACAGTAAAATTAATGAAGGAAAAATTCACAGTCTAACAAGAAATTCTAGCAAGATTTCTAAAAATCAACAATGAATATATAAATGACACACAGTTATGACTAAAAATACACACTCCCTTTTTGAGTCACAGGACATGAATAATTTCCTAAGGAAGAAATAGAAGCTGTTAATAACCACATGAAACAATGCTCAAACTCCTTAAGAATTGCAAATACAAATTAAAACAGGAAAAAAAAGATAAAATCTAATGTTGGCAGGAGTATGGGAACACATCCACTCTAACAGATTGCTGGTCAGACTGCAGACTGGCACAAACATTTGTAGAACAATTCTGAAGAGCAATCTGCAATAAGTCACAAAAAATAATTCCTTGCAGCCCAGAAGCTCCATTTCTAGTATTCCATTCCCAAAACCTTGGTCCATATGTAGAAATTTATTGGTTATAGGTAACTCTCAGTGAGAAAACACTTTCTACCAATGTATGTCAACAACTGTTTTAGAACCTGTGGCCTAAGATAGCTGCCTAAGGGCACGGAGAAGTTAAGTGACTTGTCTAGAGTCACAGTTATTTTCTATCAGTGGCAACACTTGAACTTAGCTCTTCCTGATTCCAAGACCTGTTCTTTAATCACCAAACCATGCTATCACTCATCTGCAAAACATAATAAAAAAGGAAATAAAGGGACCTTTGATTCCACATACAAAAACCTGTGTAAAATATTCATGATAGTCCTGTTTATAATGGCAAACAACTGGGAACAACCAATATGGCCAACAATTGCAGAAGGGTTGAATAAACTATGATGTATTCTTGTAAAAGAACATTGTTATTACTGTTCAGTCATTTCTGACTCTTCATGGCCCCATTTGGGGTTTTCTTGGCAGAGATACTGGAGTGGTTTGCCGTTTCCTTCTCCAGCTCATTTTACAGATGAGGAAACTGAGGCAAAGAGGGTTAGACTTGCTGAGGGTTACATAGTGAATAAGTGGTTGAGGACAGATTTGAACGCATGAAGATAAGTCTTCTTGACTCAGATAGTGACTGGCCAAGTCACTTAACCCCATTTGTCTCAGTTTTCTCACCTATAAAATGAGATGGAGAAGGAAATGGCAGACCACTTCCATATCTCTTCCAAGAAAACCCCAAAGGGAGTTACGGAGAATAGCACGCAACTGAAAAATTACCTAGCAACAAAAAGTCTTATAATTACTTTTAAATTGTTTCAACAGCCATATGCTAAACTACTATTTATCCAGAATCCAAATAACTTGACAACTTAAATAACTGGCATTTTTAGCTTCTCACATTTCTTAATCTCAAACTCCACAAACTACTTTTTACAAGCTAGAACCAAAGAAGGTGATATCAGTAATTTATTGGAAAAAGTGAGAAGAAAAAGTAACTTTTCAGGTCTACCATGGATTTTGTTTAGATATAGTTGAACCTCTTAAAGCTGCTACACCTTTGACAATGGACACTGATCATGGCATTGTGTCATGATACAAGGCTTTGACTAGGACTGAAACCTTGGTTCTAGCCTTTGCTTTGCACCTAACAAACTCATGTGACCTTAGACAAGGACTTTGTCTCCCCCCTAGTTTCTATTCTTTCATTTGTAAAATGAGGTAGTTGAATGACATGATCTGGTCACTTTCAGCTCTAATGTTCTGTGACTCTGTGGCTTTGAGATATCAAAAGGCCCTGAATTCAATTCAACAGACATTCATTATTAAGAAACTTCTGTGGTTATAGTAGTAGGGCAGATAGGTGATATAGCAGATAGAATACCAGGCCTGGAGTCAGGTAGCCTCCTCTTCCTGAGCACAAATACGGCCTCAGACACTTATAGGCTGTGTGACCCTGGGCAAGTCACTTTGCTCTGTTTGCCTCAGTTTCCCCATCTGTAAAATGAGCTGGAGAAGGAATTGACAAAACACTCCAGTGTCTCTGCCAAAAAAAAAAAAACCCAAACAGGGTCACAAAGAGTTAGATACAACTGAAAAGGACTGAACAATGGGCAATTTTTATCTTACTCTTGAGGAACAGAACCAGTGAGGAATTCTAGTCTGGGAGTGACAAAGATGGTTGTTTGGCAGCTGGGTTTACAAATCAAACACAAACTGGGCCAACTCTCCAGAAAAGGGTGTCAAGATATTAATCCAAACTCTTCACATGATTTCTCAATCAAACTCTGGGGAAAGGAAAACTGGAACCAAAGCAACCAACTTTAAACCGTCCCCCTAATGAGAAGCCTCTCAAACAGATTAAATATTTACAGATAACCAGACAGACTAACAAACGGAATAGGAAAAGATGGGAAAGAAGGCATCTCTTATGTATACAGGCAGAAACTTGGACTAGAGAAGGGAGACACTGGAGGCAGTCTACTGAGAAATGATGGTGAGAGCATGAACCAGCACCAGAATGCGAGTGCGGAGAAGGGGACTATGCAAGAGGAGTTACGGAGAGGGAACAGAGAACTGCAACGTTCGGTTGGATATTAGAGAAGAAGGAAGGAGGAGAGTCAAGAATGACTTACAAGTAGCTAACCTGGATGACAAAGTATGGTAGTGCCCCTGATAGAAACAGGGAAATGAGGAAGAATGGTAGGTCAGGAAGAAAGATAATTCCGCTTCAGACGTGTTAAATTTGATATGTCTATAGGACAGTGAGGTAGAGATGTCAACCAGCAGCCAATTGATGATGTAAAATCCAGGAGACAGATTAAAGATGAATATACACATAAAGATGAATGCACACACACACATATGTAATCTATATAATATGTGTACATACCTACATGCATATATAAAATACAAATTATCTAGGCTGCCTAGTTTGTTATTATTGAATCATTTCAGTCATGTCCAACTCTTTGTAACCCCATTTGGGGTTTTATCGGCGAAGACATTGGAGTGGTTTGCCATTTCCTTCTCCAGCTCATTTTATAGATGATAAACTGAGGCAAGGGTTAAGTGAAGTGACTTGCTCTGGGTCACATAGCTAGTAAGCGTCTTGAGGCTTGAATTTGAACTCATGAAGATGAATCTTTCTGATTCCAAGCCCACTGCTCTAGCCACTGTGCCACCTAGCTGAGGTGTTCATGTTGCGCGCTCTCTTTTTCTCTCTCTCTCTCTCTCTCTCTCTCTCTCTCTCTCTCTCTCTCTCTCTCTCTCATCCTCTCTCTCTCTCCCTTTCCCCTGTCTCTCCCTATGTATATATATGTATACACATACATGTATGTTTATATTTACAGACTACAGTCATAAATTACTATCTACATAGAATGATTTGAAAGTTGGTTACATTATTTAATTTAATTAACTATTCTAGTTAGCTGAGAATTATATACAGGGTATCCCAAAAATCTTAGTGCACTTTAAAACTTTATTATATGTTTGCATACATGTGTCTATAATATATTTATATTTCAGCATAATCTGCATAGAGATGACAATTAGAACTCATGAGGTTTCCAAGAGAAAGATAAGATAAAAAGGCCAATGGTAGAAGCACCCTGAAAGACATACAGAGAACAAGGATGGAAAACAGATGATTATATAGTGAATCACATAGATCATCCCCAAGATATTAAAATTTTTACTGATAAGGAGCATTTTATCTAATTATTTTGGGAAAAAAACTAATTCAAGAATGACTTGCATTGGTTATCTCAAAAGTCTTAGTGCAGTCTCAGGATATTAAAGCTTAAAACTGCACTAAGACTTTTGGGACACCCCATATATAGCTAACTAGAATAGTTAAATATTTAAACAGTCTACTCAATTTTCTAGTCATTTTATACATGTAGAAATTTTTTAGATAATAAAAACTTATTTTGTAATTATTTATTTTCAGCCTTTAGTATAAATAGGGTGAGTTTGTTTCTGTGTTCATCATGCTACAGATACTATTTGAATGTACAGTAAGTGAATAGTTTAAGAACAGCTAGTCATATGGAATTGCTTCTCTACAGGGGCTATATAAGGACAGCTAGGTCACCCAGCGAATACAGCACAGGTCTTGGAATCAGGAAGACTTATTTTCCTGAGTTTCTGAGTTCCTGAGTTTCTTGCCTCAGACAACTGCTAGCACTGTCATCCTGGGCAAGTCACTTAACCCTGTTTGCCTCCGTTTCCTCATATGTAAAACTATCTGGAAAAGGAAATGGCAAACCACTCCAGCATCTTTTTCAAGAAAACCCCAAATGGGGTCATGAAAGTCAGACACAATTGAAACAACTGAACGACAAGGGGGATTATTTAAGAAGAGAGGCTAATGAAAAATTGAATGCTTCTATTGAGGTTGATGAGAAAGGTTCAGGGTTATAGCATCTTAAATGAAAGATATTCCAATTTAATGAAGGGGAATAAATTAGAATGTCTTTCACTTAAGATGCTGTATAACCCTGAACCTTTCTCTCAAGATTTTAAAAGCAGTTTCTAGGGGAAACTGGCAAAATAAATGTAAATCGAGATATCAGGTGCTAGGCTCTTTCTCTTTCCTTCTCTTCCAAAATAAACAGTATTGAGCAAAGGCTTATGGACCAAGCTCATGGGATCAAAGAGTCCTAGATTTAGAGCTGGAGGAGATGAGAAGAATAGAACTTCACTTTAGGCAAGGCTAATAACAGACACTTCGAGTATTAACCACCTTGGAGTACAGTATTAAAAATCTCCTTGTCATAGTTCTTAGGGATCCAACCTTCTAATTTCACAGATGAGAATACAGAGGATAATTCCAACAAAACTACCCAGAGGCTTAAAGAGAACATTAGGGAGAAACAAGGGGGTGCTGTCAATCCCTGAACATGTGAGGAATAGAGGCTACTTTTCCAACGTGCCAGGGAAGAAGAGCCTCAAGATTTATAATATACTTGAATTTAGAGTTAGTGATGGGAATTCTCCTGAAGGTTGAAAATGACATGCCTCTAAACCCTAGACAAGGCTTTGTGTAGCTCAAGGATAATTGGGCTGGTAGCAAAGGGAAATAGTCCTAGTGAAAGGGAGATATGTCCCTGTACCTTCCAATAAGGTAAACTGAATGCTTCCTCCTGTGGTAATGAAGACTTTGTCCAATGACAGAGAAAGTTTTTTTAAGGGTTCTTGACCTTTCCTATCCAAGTGATAATCATGTGGTAGAAGAAGAAAGAGCTATTTATGGTACCTCTGCTAAGAACTTAAGAGGAACTAGACAAGAAACCCCGAATAGAAAATGGATGCCTTTTATTTTAACATCATTTCTTTTCCTAATATATTCCTCCTCTCATTAAAGGAAGCAAAGAATAAAAAAGAGGAGGGAGGAAAAAAAAACATTGAACAAAACTAGCCAAGACAACAATTAAGCCTTACATGGTACACAATGTTCCACACTCACAGTCCCATACCTCTGCAAAGAAGGGGGCATTCTCACATTGCTTATAAAGAAATCAGGATTCCAGTGATAACTACCTGCTCAGAATGCCAAGGAGCTGCAGTAGTAACAGAAGGAATTGCATGAGATCAACACAAGGAAACATCTGATGAGAGCACCAGGAAACTATAGTAGTTTTAGCTTTCCTAAATTCATCTGTAAGACACTGGAAATTTATATGGATCTTGGAGATATGGATCTTGCCACCAGCCCAATTATCCTCAGAGATCAGGGGGTTTAGGTTTTCCAAAAGTTCTATTTTGGAATATATTTTGTTTTCCTTGATCCTTCAGAAAGCATATACTTTTTCTCTAATATTGTGAATTATATTCTTTCAAGTCAGTATCAATATGCTAACCTTTAATATGCTTTATTATACCTTGCATACATTTTCCTAGGTTTCATGGGTGGGTATTTAAATCCAAGTGAATGAGAACAGGTTAACTTTGAATCAGAGATCTTTAAAAAGTCAGAACTCTGATGAGAAGGGTTAAGTGGCTTTTCTTTCTTGAAAAACAAAAACAAAAGGAAGGGATAAAGAAATAAAAGCAACATGTGATTAGGGGAAGTTTGACACAATGTTTTAAGTTTCTGAGAAATGATGTAACAGCAAGTATTAGAAAAAATACCTTTGGTTGGAGAAACCTGGAGTTTCTTCTACTAGAACTACAATTACTAAAGACAGGAGAAAGATGAAATCTACTACCTGGAAGGAACCAGGCAATTAGTTAGAGAATTCTCCTGGGTGAGTGAATCAGAAATATGCCTAAGTCAGCAACAAATGATTTCCTAAGGAGAAGGTAAGTGAATATGGGAACAGAAAACAGACCTAAAAGTGAGAAGATGTGACATAATTTAACTTTGATATAAAGTATCACAATATGTGTAAAGGGAAGAGAAAGCTTTCTTTTAAATGGTAGTATAGATATTAGAATTAAAAGAGTCTAAGACTATTGACAATAAAGAATTAGGGAGAACATAGCTGTATAGCTCATTCCGCAGTATCTAGAAACTAAAAGGGGTTGCCATCTATGGGGAATGGCTAAACAAATTATGAATATAGTGAAATGGTACTGCTCCGCATAAAATGATGAAATGGGCAGTTTCAGATGAAACTGGAGACTTCTAGGAACTGATGCAGAGTGAAGCAAGTAAAACCAGAACATGACAACAGTATTATGAAGAAAAATAGCTTTTAAAGACTTCAGAATGCTGATCAATGCATCAGTGCCTCAGAGTTCCAAAGATAAAACCCTCTACACAATTTCTTTTCAGAGAATTGATGGACTTAAAATGACAAATGAGAAATACATTTCTGGACAAGGCAAATGTAGGAATTTGTTTTGTTTGACTATATGTATTTGTTATAAAGGTTTTGTTTTCCTTTTTATTCAATGGGGAGGAAATGGAAGAAAGAGAAAAACAAATGCTTGTTAATTAGAAAAATTAATGTATTAAATTTGGAAAAAATATTGTTATAATTAGCCATTCAAAACTTCCTATTTTATTTTACTACACTTAATTCCACACATTTTTGAGTGCCTGTTGTGTGTAAGACCCTGCTAGGCAAGATAGATACAGGGTTTGTTCTGACACAGGATGAGTCCAAGAAACTTGCAACCTTTTTGGTGTGGGGGGATGACATCTGCAGATAACAATGACACAAAGGAAAGTGGAGAGTGTGAGAAGCATGAAGTGCTGTGAGAAATCTGATAAGAGATGTATTACTTTCAGTTGGACAAAAGAGTGGTTGGTTAGAAAAGGCTGCCGAGAAGAGGTAGCACAATAACTAGCCCTTGAAGAGACTTGTTCCACAGAAGCTCCCCACTGAATAAAAATGAAAAAGAAAACCTCAACTACAAACAGAAACACTGAAAAGAAATAGCAGAAAACAAAACATACACAAAAGAAAGCAAAACTCTTACATTTCTCCCCAAAAGGATCAAAGCAAAGAATGTTGACAAGATTTTTAAAACACAGTACAACAAATAAGTCAACAGAACCCCCCCCAACACACACACACAGAGAATAGGAAAGATGTTCAGGGCTATCAGAAAAATGCCTAAAAGCCAGGGTCAGAGTCATTGGCCAAGCACTGGAAATACTATGAAAATCACAAAGCCAAATAAAAGATCAGCTTAAAGAAATTACAGGGTGTAAATAAAACAATCATAGAAAATAATGAAAATGGCTGATACATAGAAAATTTTTTTTAAAAATCCATTCAAGTGAAAAACAGACTTATTATAGCAGAAAGCAGAATTACACATGACACAGAGAAATTGGTAATAACGTAGCCTCAAAAAAAAAAATCAATGAATTATCCAAACTATTGGAAGACACTGAAACTGTGGCAGGTTTGGAGGACAGACTGCAATGCAGCAACATTAGGATATTCCACAGAACTTAGGAAAACAAAAGTATTTGGACACTAAAATTATCAAAGTAATATCCCCAGAATTTTCAAAAGACAACTGATAAAATACAATGGCAGAACTCTCCATAGCACCCATAAGATAGAACCAAGATTTAACACATCCAGAATTGGGTCTTGAAGAAAGGGAACAACTTCAGTAGATGGAAATGGGAGGTTAGAGGGGACTCCATTCCAGACATAGGGTTAGTTGGAAAGTTAAGGATAAGAGTCAAAAATTAGTCTAGTTTAGCTAGAATGTAAAGAACTTCAAGGGGTATGAGTATGACACAAAACTGAAAAGGTAAGTTGGAGGTAGATGGTGGAGGATCTTGGATACCATGATCAGGAATTTACTCTTTCTTTGGTAAAGGAATCAACAAAGGTTTTAGGGTAAAAGACTGAAGTGACTGAACAATGCTATTTGGGAAAATACTCAGCAGTATAAAGAATGAAGGTCATAGATAATGGACCAGAAGACCAGTCAACAGGCAATTACAGCAGAAGGAAGGGCTTTATTGGGAGACAGGGGAGATAGTAAACTGTGAATGGATATGAGAGACACATTGTGGAGGGGAAAGCAAAGAGACTTGGTATGTATGTAGGTACAATAAAGTTTAATGCTATGTCATTTTGAGTTAGATAGTGTGGATTTCAAAGAAGGAAAAGTTACCAGATTTAGGCTCTAAATTATATCATACTAAAAGTTGATGTTCATACCAACTACTGCAGTGGTAGAAGTAGTTTTAAGATGTTCTTTCCCAATTCTCCTCCTGAGTACTCTTTCTCATTCTTGTTTGCTGGCTCTTCATGCAGGGTATGCCCATTAACCATGGGTATCTCCAAGGCTCTGCCCTGGGTCCTCATCTTTTTTATGTACTATCTGCCCTGGTGATTTCATCCTATTGTATGGGTTCAATTATCTTCTCTATGCATGATTCCCAGATTTACATACCCATACTGTGTCTTAAGCTCTAGCTCCAGGTAGCCAACAGTCTTTTGGATATCTCAAGCTCAACATATTAGAAACAAAATTCATCATCTTTCCCTCCAAATCCTCACTTCTTCAACATCTCTGTTTCTGTCAAGGGTACTTTTTTTTGTTTGTTTTTTTTCGCTAGGCAATGGGGTTAAGTGACTTGCCCATGGGTCACACAGCATCAAGTGTCTAAGGCCAGATTTCAACTCAGGTGTTCCTGACTCCATGGCCGGTACTGTATCCACTGTGCCACCTAGCTGCCCCCCAAGGGCACTTCTATCCCCCTCACTCAGCTAGGTTCAGAACCTTGATGTCTTCCTCAGTTCCTTGTTCACTTACCTCAAATATGCAGTTATTTGCTAAATCTTGTCTTTCCTGCATGTCTTTCATATATATCCCCTTCTCTCCACTGACACAATACCAACCTTAGTCCAGGCTCTCATCACCTCTTTCCTAAGGTACTGCAATAGCCTTCTGGTTGGGCTCCCTGCCTCAAATTTCTTCCAACTCCAATTCATCCTCCACTCGGCTGTCAAAGTGATTTTCCTAAGACGGGTCTAACCACGTCACCTCTGTCTGCTCCCACACACACATTCAATAAACTGCAGTCACTCGCTTTTACCTCCAGGATCAAATATAAAATCATCTCCGTGGCTTTTAACCCCTTCACAATCTGGCCCTTTCTCTTCTTTCTATGTCATACAATTTACTCCCCTGCACGTACTCTTTGATCTGCCTCCAGATTCCACGCATTTGCATTGGCTGTTGCCCGTGCCTGTAATGCTTTCTCCTCACCTACACCTCCTGGCTTGCTTCCCTGGTTTCCTTCAAGACTCAGTTCAAATACTACCTTCTACAGGAGGCCTTTCCTGCTCAACCTTCACCCTGCTACCACTAGTGCCTTCCTTCTGAGATTTTATGCACATATATGTGTGTATAGGTATTCATATGTCATGTCCCCATTAGAATAGAAGCCACTTGAGGACAGGGACTGTGTTTTTGTCTTTCTTTGAATCTCTCTTGCTTAGCCCAGTGCCTGGACATGTTTAAAATACATGTTTAAAACACTAGAAAAATTGAAATTTAGAAATAATTGGAAGGACTAAGCAAATTTTTGCATCAAGACAAACCTGGACCTTCTTTAATCATCTTTGTTGACTGCCTCACTGACATTTTATGGCTCAAGCTGCTAGCCTCTTCCTGGCTACCTGGCAGCAGGGAGTGCGCACTGCTAGAGCAGTGACTACAGAGGTAACTCCTCCCTAAGTCCTGATCTCAGGAGAGATTTGTGAAGTATCATAGGAGAAACAAATGAACCATTCAGGAAAACTAGAGAGCAGACAGCAAGAGAAATGGTAATTTCCACGAATGATCCAATTGAAGAAAGACAGCCCTAATTTCATCTTGGTGTAATTCAGAAAAATTCAAATGAAATATAGCCCATATGCTCAACAGGGAAAAAAAAATCTGCCTAACTTATCTGGCAAACTGATGAGGCAATATCCAAGAGAGCCCAGAAAACTTGTTTTCTAATACCATTTACAAACAAATGCCCCCACATACACATAACACATCTTTAACTCAAGTATTTGCATAGTTATTGTTTCTTGTAAAAGGAGGTTACTTATACTAAGAACATACTTGAGCATTGACTCTATAGTAACAAGCTGATCTGAGGCTCCACTGACCCCTTCATGTTCATCTCTATTCTACTGCTAAGTAGAGTATTCTGAAGAAGATAAATTCTCTATTCTCAGGATGTCTAATTTAAGTATCTACAGTGCTCTGGTAAGGTCCCTCAGTCCCTCAACAAGTGAGACATAGTTCACAACAGTTCATTTGTCAAGCTCCCCGGATGAAAGGAAGAAATATCTGCTAGGAATTGTGCCTGCGTCCTTTCTGGCATTCCCTAACACAAATGAATACAACAAGGACAAGGCTGGTCTCCCTTCCCACTTACTCTGTATAGACTCTGTGTTAGTACTTCATCTTTGGACCACTTCTGCTGGTGAATGAATAAGGAAAAGGGATGATGAATAAGAAGTGAGGCTGAACAGTCTGCAAGATGATAAATGTGTTTTTCATTTGGATTTGTCTGTGCAATATAGCAAACTAATAAGAAATGATGAATGGAGGCAAAGAGCGCCTAAACTTTAGCCACAGATGAACACAGGCAAGCACATGAATTCCATTTCTCAAGAATCAGAAAGAGTTCATCAATTCATCCAGAAATCTAAAGGCAGCATTGTGTCACAGATAGATCTTGGTTTGAATCTCACTTTAGATATTTAACAGTTAGATGATCAGGAGTCATTTAACCTTGCAGAGGCTCAGTTTGCTCATTTTTTAAAAGGGGATAATTATATTTCTATTATCTACCTCAAAGGGTTGTAGAGAAGAAAACACTTTGCAAACCTTAGACACCTTATAAATACGCATTATTTTATTATCCTACAACCTCAGTTTATTTAGGTCAGTAATGTCAAACTCAAGGATTCCTGCAGGCCACACAGTGACTTGGAAAACCACAAATTGACATTATCTATATTGTATTGTGTTTTTATTTCTTTTGTTAAATATTTCCCAATTATATTTTAATCCAGTGTAGCAGGCCACATGTTTGACATCTCCGGTTTAGATAGACTGGCAAGCTAGGAAAACCCTACCTCCCAGGAACTTAATCATACACTTATCTAAAATAGGCAAGTTTCTTCCAATTAGGTATATGGCTGTAATAAGAGTCACTGGTCTAGGAGGAAGGAAGTAAATAGTGTTGCACTCATAGCCAAGAAGATATGAGCTCAAATCCTGCCTGAGAAATTTACTAGTTGCATAATCCTTATGAAATCATTCCACCTCTTTGAGTTTCAGTTTTCTAATCTGTGAAATGGGTAGGGCTTGATGACCTTTAAAGTCCTCTCCAGCTTCAAATCCAAGATCCAGTCAATCTATGCATTGCATATGAATCTTAGGATACTATACATCTTCTGGATATAAATATTTCTATAAATATTCTTTAAAAAATTCTATATTACTATGGAAATATGAAGATTGAAGGGAGATGAAAGGTGAATATAAACACTTGTTCAACAAATCTTGGTTCTACTTTAGGTAACAAATAATAAATTTATGCAACTTGGCATACCAGTAACACAAAAACAGATTAAAGCTTGACCTACCTGAAAGATCATCATAGCATTCTAAATAGAAAGGGCACCATAACACTCCAACATCAATAATAATAATAATAATAATAATAATAATAATAATAATAATAATAATAATAATAATAATGATAATGATGAGCTAAAATTTATACAGTATCTATTGTGTGCCAGGCACTTTGCTAAGCACTTCACAATTATTATCTCATTTGATCCTTACAGCAACCTTGCAAGGTAGGTACTATTATTATCCTCATTTTACAGATGAGGAAACTGAGACAGACAGAAGTTAAGTGACTTGATCAGGATCACACAGAGATCATGTCTGAAGCTGGATCTGAACTCAGGTCTTTCTGGATCCAAGCCCAGCACTCTATCCACTGTGCCACGCAGGTACTTGAACAGTACCCTCTTGAACCAGTGGCTGAAGGTGAGAAAAGATTTCAGCTGCCCATCAAAAAATGAGTCCAGGGAATCTCTCTGATCATGCGTGAGCACCACACTCAGAAGCTGAACTATTTGCACCTCCAAACCCAGCAGCATCCCAGTGGTAAAATGACCTGCACATCCCAGTCCAACTACAGCAGCATTCAGTAGCTAACCCACCTGGTCCAGCCAGCAGCAACTGAGCTTGGTGAGAAGCTAGGGGGACAGCTAAACAATGTGCCCGACCCAGCCAAGCAGAAAATGGACACATCCAACTGAAACACCATGCCCTGTGAGGAGCAACGGTAAGCGAACCACTCACATAGTGGAGGCACCATGCCCTGCGGGAAGGGGCCAGGCCAGCTGAGCAGCAGAATGGCTTGTCGACCCCCGAGGCTACACCCTGCAGTGCACTCCATGAGAAATTGCTAGAGAAAGACTGGGCATTGAGGTCCTTCGGCTCTGGAGCTGGAAACTGCAGTAGCCACGCGTTTCCTATACACGTGGCTCACTGCTACTTTACCTTAAGAACATATCTATTTTTCCTCTCACAGACTGTTTATTTGGGGACAGAATGCCTCAGATTTAAGGGCTGAGGACAGGGAACACTTTATAATTATTGCTGTTTCTATGCAGTTTGAGTGTCATTACTAATGAAATAAGTGAATCTGCGAGCTAACTATTAACCTGCTCTGGTTTCCTCAGCTGTAAAAGCCCCTCCCCTTTCCATTCTAGCCCATCAGGCTAGTACCCCATCTCTTCTTCTTTGCTACTGAGCTTCTTAAAACAGTCTTCTCCACTCAGTACCTGCACTTCATCAATACTCCCTCCCTCCTCAATCCCTTGCAATCAGGCTCTCACCCCCATCACTCGACTGACACTATTCTTTCAAAAGTAAGTAATTCCTAATTACAAAATCCCAAAACCTACCTTTTCAGTCCTTGTCCTACTCAATTTCTCTTCCTCTAATGATGTTGTTGACCATCTGTCCTACAGGACAGTATCTCCTCTCTTGGCCTTGGAGGTACTATATACTTGGTTCTAACTATCTCTCTCTTGCTGTTTCATATCTGCCTCCTATAGTGGCTCATAATCTTTTATTCAACTTCTCACTTTCAGTATTTCCCGAAGTTTTAGCTTTGGTAATCTTTCTTTTTTATAATTAATTAGTTTTTTTTGATGTCTTTTGTTTTTTCCATCACTATAATTTTTTTCAGTATCTTTGCTTCCCAACTATCAGAGAGTCATTCTATATAAAAAAGTATTGTTAAAGACAAAAAAAGGAAAGAAGGGAAAACTGCATAATTAATCAATATCTCAAAAGAGTCTGAAAGTATATGTGATGCACAACGCTTGTTGACCTCCTGCCTTTGCAAACAGGTGGGGTAGGAATGCCTTCTCGTGTCTCTTCTTGTGAACTAGGCTTATTTGTTAAATTTCTGCATTATTCACTTTTCTGTGGTTGTTCTTTCCATTTACATTGTTATAATCATTGTGTGCACTGTTTTCTTGGCTCTGCTTACTTCACTCTGCATCACTTCATGTAGATCTTTTGATGTTTATCTATATTTGTTACATCTCTCCTTTCTTACAGTATAGTAATATTCTATTATATTCACTTACAACAATTTGTTTATCCATTTCCCAGTTGATGGGTATATACTTTATATCCAATTCTTTGCTATTAAAAAAGTGCTGCCTTCTCTACCCCTATTTCACTCTCTTTCTAACCTTATCTTATACTAATCCCTTCCATATATTTTACATGCCAGCTAACCTATATTACTAAACCTTTTCTATCCCATAAACCCCACCCCCTTTCAACATTTCTTACAATCTTGTGCCTCCGTGTTTTTATTATTGCTCTTCCCTATGTTGTGCATTATCTTCAAAAAAAAACCACAGAATTCCAGAATTTTAAAGTTGGAAGAGACCTCTGTCACCATCTAGCCTAACCCACACCTGAAACATACCTCCATCATAAGATGAAGAAGTAGCCATCTGGACTGTCTGAATACCTCCAATGAAGAGAAATTCACTAACTTTGATAATACATTGCATTTATGTAAAGCACTAATTGTAAAGACATTTTATTCTTACATCAAGCCTAAATTTGCCTCTTGCAACTTTAACCCACTATCCCTAGTTCTAACCTCTGAGGCCAAAGTGAAAAAAGAGTGTAGTCCTTCTTCCCTAGTAGAACCCTTCAAATGGTTGAGCATAGCTATCATGTCCTCCTAGACTCTTCCCTTCTGAAGGTTAAACACACTCAGCTCCTTCAACCAACCTTTATATGACATGGACTCAAGGCCCTTCACTATCCTGATCTCCCTTCTCTGGGCATGCTCTAGCTTACAAATGTCCTTCTTAAACAGTGATACCAGAAAGTGAACACAATGCTCTAGATATAGTCAGGGTACAACAGGATTATCATAACTTATTCCTGGAATCTATATCGCCTTTAACGCAGCCCAAGATTGAATTAATTTTCTTGGCTGTCATGTTATATTCAGGCTGAAAATCCCCTATACCTTTTTTTTAGGCAAACTGCTATTTAAACATGCCTCCCATTATCATGTACTTGCAAAGTTGTTGTTGTTGTTTTTCTTTCTTAAGCCTAAGACTTTGCATACATTCCTTCCGAAATTTATTTTATTAGATTAGATGATACATTAGATTCGATGTTTTAATGTGTCAAGACCAAATGATCTTGACTCTCCTACTGAGTGTGTTACTTAAGTCTACCATCTTTGCATCATCAACAAATCTGATAACCATGTCATCACATGTACATAGCATTGATGGAAATGTTAAATAGCACAGGACCAAGGACACATTTCTAGGACATTCCACTGAAGACTTCTTTTCAAGTTGAAACTAGCCACTTAATCAGTCTGGATTCTGATTAATAACACTATTACCTAATACACCTCTTACTATCTTTTCCACAATATAAGACACTTTATAGAATGGTTTGATAAAATCTATATAAATTATATTTATGTCATTACAGAGATATCTATATTTCATATATATTAAATATTAATATATTATACATAATATACATATTTTACATATGTATATGTGTATATCTATATCTATATCTATCTATCTATCTATCTATCTATCTATCTATCTATCTATCTATCTATCTATCTATCTATCTATCTATCTATATTAACATATATACAGTTGTCCCTTCCACATCATGGGGATTAGGGGGGCAGTGCTCCCATGATCTGGAAAACCTGTGTTAAATTTTTTGGCCCTCCCTTCATACCAGAGAAGAAGTCTGGATTTTTTTTCTTTTTCTTTTATGGGGTGTTTACAGTGCATTATTGTACAATTTGTGCTGATATCATACAATACTATACATGTATACATGTATTTTATTTTTCTGCATCATCTGCTGGCATTTGCGTGTTGTCTGTGGCTTCCACAAAAATTCTCATTTAATTTCTCATGCTGACCCATGATATATCAAAACCGCAAGAGGGAAAGTCATGATGTGGAAGGGATAACTGTATTTTAAAAAGTCTTCCACTCTTTGCCCATTGACTTTCTACCCATTCTTTAAAGTCTAATTCAGATAGCACTTCATCCTTAAAGCCTTTCCTGATCCCTCTTTTTCACACTGACCACCTTTTGTTGTTTATCTCTCTAATTCATTTGTTAATTAACATTATATCTTGGAATTCCCTATGTTTGTGTCTCATCTCCCTACTGAAAGATAAACTCCAGGAGATCAGACTGCGGGTCTCATCTAAACTTTGTACCTCCTCTAGCAGCCTGGCTATCACATTAGATACTTACTAAAGGTTTGTTAAGTGAATGAGTCAATGATAAACTATTTTCACTACAATAAGAAGAGTGATTCAATTGAATATGAAATTAAAAGGCAGTGTTTGATAAAAATCATTCCCTATAACTGAAAACTGCCCATAGTCCACAAGGGCTTTAGGACTAAACAAATAAATATGGTTCACTGTATTTCAATAGGAATAGGCTGACAAGTAACAAAAGCAGATTGATCATACACATAGACATGTCATATCAACTTGAATAGATTTATTTGTTGCTTGATATTCCAAGATACATAATACTGTGCTTTAATTATGTTGAGACATTCATAAATAGGCTCATCCTACCTTGAAGATGAAATCTGCTCCCAGAGGTCCTGGAATCTTAAAAGTTTCCCTATCAGACCCCCTCAGAAATTCAACTGTAGTGTTTTCTATAACAAAAATTCCAGGGGCAGCAAAACTGTGCTCTCCTTTGCTTCCTTGAAGGGTTTTTGATTCAATAACTAAAAAGAAAACATTGAAACAAGTTAAATGATTTTTGAAAGTGTTTAAAAATGGCTTCTTATGCATAGTGACAGCAATTAACAATAGTCTGTGCACAATTATTTTATTATCCAGAAAAACAGTTACACATTCATAAACCCTAAGCTATGCCATGCACATAAATATGCAAATTCTGCTCTTTGGGGGGTTATTGTTCCCATCATCATACGTGAACAATTTCCTCTTTGAAGTCTACTTGCTGGTTTATTGTTTTAGAGATATCTGTCACCTAATTTGTGAATAAACACTAGAAGAAGAGGTCAGTATAATATGTTACTCAGTGTAATGTGTTGATAGTGTATGTATGTGTATGTACGTGTGTACATATGCATTATATATCTATGTATGTATATATATATATATATATATATATGATTAACATGGTCATAAATAACGTAACAATTATAATTCAATATCATGCAGATTGACTAAGAAAATGCTCTAGATGACCCATCTAGAACTTGCTTTTAAATCAGGGATTCTTATCCTGTGGTGCACTGAATGACAGATTTCAGAGAGACTATGAACTTGGTTGGGAAGTGGAAATACTGCCAGGTGGTGGAGCACTGACACTGGAATCAGGAAATCATGAGTTCAAATCAGCCTAAGACACTTAGTAATTATGTAAAATTATGTTTGTCTGAGTTTCCTTATCTGTAAAATGGGGACAATAATAACACTTTCCTCCCAGGGTTGATATGAGGATAAAATGAGATAATATTTATAAAGCACTTTGAAAACCTGAAAGCGCTTTATAAATGCTAGTTGTTGTTGTTGTTGTTATTTTCACTAATTCCTAACTGAAATTTAGCATTTCATTTAATTATAATGCAGGCAACCAACATTTTTCTGAGAAAGGATCCATAGGCTTCATCAGACTGCCAAAGGGGTCTAATAACATGAAAAAGGTGAAGAAGCCCTGGTCTAGATAAATGCAGGTAGATCTACTATAGAAAAAAGCAAAGTATGGAGATCCGTCTCAAGAGACTAAATACTTGTCAGCTTCCTCTAGCACAATCTATTGTCCATGACATTTAAGAGATAAGTGAATGAACCAACTTCTTTCCTTCAACAATACTTGTGCAGAGAGCACAAATGCAGAAGATTTTCAGCAGCTCCTTTAGGGATAATTTAGTGGAAGAAGACGAGACAAAAAAGGCAGAGCATTATAAATGGGGCATCCTTTCAGTTATGGACCCTTGTCTTTTACCTGGTCAAATCTGGGGCATGAATGCCATTGACTGACTCAAGGACATGCCAGAGTCAGCTCAAACTGGCTCAAAAAACTGTTAAAACTTTCAGTGTGAGCATTTGCACCTTAGAAATCAGCAAGCTCTATAAATCAGGGCTTGATTTTTTGTTTTTGATGATTGTCTAAACTTAAGAAAGTGTTGGAGAAACTGTTAATAAAGCAGATTAAATCTAAAAGGGGGTCCTGCTACATTTCCCCCCTATAGATCTGATTATTAAACTTTTGGTCATCTAGGTAGTACAGTGGATAGAGAACTGGGCCTAGAGTCAGGAAGACTTGAGTTCAAATTTGGCCCACGACAAGCTGTGTTAGCCTGGGCAAGTCACTTAACTCTGTTTGCCTTAATCTGCTGGAGAAGGAAATGGCAAACCATTCTACTATCTTTACCAATAAAACCCCAGATGGGATCACAAAGTGTCGGGCACAAATGAACAACAATTTATTTATTCAACACACCACTGACTCTGAGATAAATAGGGTTAATTGCTTGGGTGGATCAGCCCAAAAGAAGCTGTTTGTCTAAAATAGCCTGAAATTGTAGAAAGAGAGGACTTTAGCTTTTTCTCATTCAGATGATTGCCATTATTCTCAATTTCACTTCACTTCATAGACATGGACTAAGGTTAAGAGAGGTAGTATGGGGTAGGGAAAAGAACACTGGAATGGGAACCAAGAGATCTAAGTTCCAGTTCTAACTCCTGCCACTAACCTGCTGCATGACCTTAGACAAGTCACATGACCTCTCAAGGTTTCCATTTCATCATCTGTAAAATGAACAGATTGGAATAAATGAACTCCCTTCTAAATCAGACTTTATATGACTGATTGAATGTAATTCTGCTATTCCTTAGAGATCCTGAGAAAAAATAACAAGTCTGACATCTGTAACTAAGTTGCTAGGATACAGAAATATGAAAAGCTAGGAATACAGTCTTAAAGGTTTTGCATTTATATACAGCTTTCTTTTGTTGGATTTTCTCTCTGCTACTGTGGCTGCTACAGGAATTCCAGAGAGCTTGGTGCTAAATCCACAAAAGACTGTAAACTTTTGCAGGGATTGCTGGTTATCACTGACAGAAAGGCAGAGAATGTTTCTGGGAAAAGTCAAGGATAGAAGTGAGCTACTGATTTGGAGAATTTATTAGAGGGGTATGAAGTATGCTGGCTACTTTCAAGTACACAAAAACCAGTTGCTTTGAGGCAATGACCTTGAAATCAAAGTCTGGAATAAAGTCCTGCCCATATTAGATTTTTGGAAAGTATAAGACAAAGTACTTTTTTTCTACTTCCCATGAGGTTCTTTGAAAAGCAATGGTGATATAGTGGAAAGTGTTCTAAATTTAGTGATAGAAGACATGGGTTCAAGACTTGGCTCTAAATCTCAGTTTCCTTATCTCTAAAATGGGAACCATCATGCTTGTACTACCTGCTTCACAGGGATATTGTGAGGATCAAATGAGATCTGGGGGGAAAAGGCAATTAATAACTACAAAATGCTAAAATTAGCATTACAATGTTTTGTTTTGTTTTGTTTTTCCCTAGACCTGTGATTTCAGAGATGTGGGGAAGTCTGGGTACAGAAACTATCTGCATGGAGTACTTTGTATCTTACCGTCTCACTGAGTTACCTAGAGTGCGTTAGAGGTTAAATAATTTGCCAAGAGTGCCAGGGCTATCAGCGTCCGAGGAATGACTTGAATATGAAGACTGCCTATTTTCTATACCAACCTACTAGTTGAAAATGTAACAAAAGAAAAGTTAATACAGAGACTAGGTTCCAGGGGAAAGAAAACAGGAAAAGGCTAATAAAGAAGGAGAATGTCCATAAAAGGAAAAAAGGTTATAGAGGAAAACAGCCTTCAGATAAAATGAAGTATCTATCTGACTATAATCACACAATGTCCAAATACTCAGTTGTTGATGCAGCCAAAATCTACTCAAATAGGTGACTGACAACACTCAGACTGCATACTTTGCTGAGTTCACTAAATGTTTTTATATCACACACACACTCATACACATGCATATACACACACACACACACACACACACACATACACACACATACACCCCCTACCTTAAGTCATTGCTCCCCCAGTGACTCTATCAATGAGGTCTGCAAGGTGAGGGTATTTGAAGGGAGGCTTTAAAGAGTAGGGAGAAAAGCATGGTGAAATTTGTTACATAAGTCCAGTTTTTGTTGTGCCTCCATTGTTTGGCTTCATTAATTCCTCCAGGGCAAAGACTATTTCTTTTTGTTCTTTGGATCCCCATTGCCAATCATAGTTCCTGGTAGGCATATAACAGGCATTTAATAAATGCATACTGATAGAATTAATTGAAATTATGCAAGGATCTAAGATAACTCCAAAAGACTCATGATGGAAAATGCTGTCCACATCTAGAAAAAGAACTATGGAGTCTGAATGCAGATCAAAGCTCTCCCTCTTTTTTCTTTTTTGTTTGTTTCTTCTTTCTTGTGGTTTCTCCCATTGGTTTTAATTCTTCTTTACAACATGACTAATGTGAAAATAGGTTTAATATGAATGTATATGTAAAGCCTATATCAAATTGCATACCATCTTGAGATGAGGGGAGGGGAACATGGGGAGAAAATTTGGAACTCAAAATCTTACGGAAGTGAATATTGAAAACTAAAAATAAATAAATAAAATTTGAAAAATAAAATAAAATAATAAAAAAAAGAACTAATTGAAATCATAAACACGAAAGCACATTCCCAATTTAGATAAGCAGAGAGAGACAGATGGGCACACTGCTATTCATCACTGGCATTGACCACTGACTGCTTTATGCTCATTGGGTTGGGGGGTAGAAGGGAAGTATCTCTGTGCCAACGAACCTCAAAGTTTTCCATCAGTGAAATCACAAACTCTCCTGCTGTCTACATGTGATAGAGGGCAGCAGAATTTTTATTTCCAATTGTTTTCATGAACAAGCTGAGTCAAAGTGTGAAATTATTCGTTCAGATTCTCCTAGACTGAGGTCACAAATGCAAATTACTCAGTCAATTCAGCTCAATAAAACCATTTCACTTGAAATTAAAGCAATTCAGATGCTGATATGAGATTTCCTATGACTATATGTTTTAATGGTGGCAATTTTGCAGGGCCCTAGCCCCTTGTAATTAATAATGAGATTGCTTTTTATAATAAATCTGAATTGAAGACCTAGAGATTACCATTATACTCAAGAGGCTCTACTTTACTAGATCCAGGCACACCCAAATTCCCCAGGCTTTGTATTTCAATTAATGTCTCTGTTTCCAATCTCACCCCCATGTTCACTTTTTAGCTAGTTTCTAGAGTTAAGGACCTAGCTTACTGGGGCCAGGTAGTTATTTAGGAAGATGACAAGAGGAGTAAACTGAAGACAGTCTCTCCAGCTGGTATCAAGAAGTAAAGATTCACATAAAATCAGTCCATAAATTCCCCTACCATCGAGTAAGCAAATGAGTGATCACTCCTCCCTTTACCCTATACTCACACTTCTCAGGTTTCCCTTTCATGATGTCTTTTCACCCTTGCTACCTTTGGTGTTGTTGAAAAAGGGATCTGGGGACTAGCAGGTGAGAAGAACAGAGAGAGAGAAAAAAAATACAAGAGAAACTAGAAGATTAAATTCAAGGAAGTCTCTACTTTGACTTCCAAATATTTACCTGCTGAAATAGCTGCACTTTAAAAAATTATTACTGGGATAATTTAAATTGATCTTTCCTTGCTGTAGAGATATTTCTTTATAAAGAGACAAAGTATCACTTCAAATTTTCCTATGCGCAGTACTTTGCTAAGAGAAATAGGTTAGTCAAATCCTTCCCAAAAGGCCCTTTTGTATTCTATGATTACAGTAAAATTGTTTCTAATTAAATAATTTTATTAGTTTTCTAATGAATAATTATAGAATTTGTATACATTTATCACGTAGCTATTGTGATTTTTCACGTGATTTATATATATTTTACAGTCTTTTGGAGGTCTCTTTCAGAGTCAATGCATATAACACATTGATGCCCACTTTATAGGACCTAAATTGTCACTTTACTATTTTAAATAAGCCATAGTCATAGATCCAGAGTTCAAAAGGATCTTAGAGATTATCTACTCCAACTCCTCATTATATAGTTGAAGGAGAGGAGGCCCAGGGAAATTAAGTGACTTGTCTAAGGCTACCTAACTAATAGCAGAATTTGAAACCAGGTCCTCTGAAATATAAACCAGTAGTGCTCTTTCTATGTACTACACTGCCTCCGAAATCATACTTAAATCCATCAAGGATGGACTTACTGGTGTGCGCAAATCTGTAAAATGAGGTGATTATTTTAAATGATCTCTAAATTCTTTACTGGCTGTGACATTTTAGGACTGGTAGATGTAATTTGTTTTCTCCTTTAGAGATTTTGTGAAGAAAGAAAGAGGAGAGAAAGAAGGAAAGAAATGGAAAGAAAGAAGGATAGGAGAGAGAGAGAGAGAGAGAGAGAGAGAGGAGAGAGAAGAGAGAGAGAGAGAGAGAGAGAGAGAGAGAGGGAGGGAGGGAGAGAGACAGAGACAGAGAAAGACAGAGAGAACCAAAAGGATATCCTGGCACTGAGTTGCTCAGATACAGAAAAATGAAAAGCTAGGAAAACAAACTTAGAAGTTTTCTTTTGGGGACCTTAGTAGATCTGCGAGTACTTGATATAGCCAAGAAAACTTATCACTGAGTAGCCTTTTGTTCATAAGACTCTCTGGACTTATCTGGGCTGGTCCTCAGACATTATGGCTGTACCTCTACTCAAATCCTTTCAGGCTCTGTAGAATCAGTCAGTTTGTGCTTCATTGATTTGGTCTTTGCAAACCCAAGATCTACTGCCTGCCACAACAAGGAATAGAATAGAAGTAGGACTTCAGTGAAAGTACAGATGATTGCACAGGCACATCATTATTACCTCTTTGTTTTTATGATTCATTATCCATAATACCTACTGTATGACTTATTTAGTGTTGGAGTAGTTAGGTGATACAATGGATAGAGTACTGGATTTAGACTTAGGAGGACTTGAGTTCAAATCCTGTCCCAGACATTTATTAGCCGTGCAATCCTGGGCATATGTATCCCTTAACTTCTTTCCTCATCTGTAAAATGAGGATAGTAACAGAATTGTTGGGGGAATCAAATAAAATATGTGAGAGGACAAGTTTCCCAGTGAGAAATGTCCCTCTACCAATGTAGTTCATGACTGCTCCTCAACGGAGTCTTGGAGAGCTTCCTGGGACACTGAGAAATTAAGGTGACTTACCCAGGCAACACAGCCACTGTTTGTCAGCAGAAAGGCTTGAACACAGGGTTTCTTGACAATAAGACAGGTCTCTATCCACCACGATATGTGGCCTCTCTTAATATTATTCCTATGGAAAAGATTATGTTTTGTAACCATCTTTAAGCAATGTGCTTGGGAGGATGGTGGAGAACTGTCTATATACTGGTGAGTAGCTATAGTGGCTTAAGTGCCTTAAAATAAAGCCTTCCAGTAACTATGCCCCAATACTTATTTTGATAGATCTGTGATTTCATCAATAAAATTCATCAGATCCCTCTTCTCCTACCTCTTATACATGTCCTTCCATAAATTCTTCATAGGAGCTCTACTCAATGTGCTTAGGTGCCTTTTTTGAGTTCTTGTGAGATTATATAAATGTCATTAGGAGTAATCAACACTCTTTGCTGGTACTCAAAATGTCCTGCCTGGTATTTAAACCCATTCTATGATCAATGGTGTTACAGCAATGTTATTGCTATTATAATTATAATATTATAATTTACAACATTATAATATTATTACTATTATTGCTGATATGAGAAATCATTGTAAGATTATAGATCTAGTTCTGGGAGGGACTTAAGAGGCCATCTAGTCCAATCCTTTCATTAAACAGGAAAACTAAGGCACAGGGAAGTAGTGACTTACCTAAGATTATATAAGGAGCATGTGCCAGTGATAACAATTTGATCCCCAATTCTCAGATTTCAAAGCCATTGTTTATTCTATCGGTCCATGCTGACCCATGTGCAAAAATCAAGTATTTTCCCCTATGAGAAGCACTGCTCTTAATTAAAAGGGCAGCAGTCAAGTCACATAGAAGCAAACCTCTCAGTTGCTAACTTCACAAAAAACTACATCTATAAATTAAGAAGAAATTAAGAAATGGAGATGAAGAATGCTAAAAAAAAGGCAAATAAGTAAAACCTACATCTTTATTTTTGTAGCTAGGTGGCATTGTGGATAGAGTTCTAGCCCAGTTCAAATCTGGCCTCAGAAACTTACTGGAAGTGTGACCCTAGGCAAGTCACTTAAACCTTTGCCTGCCTCAGGTTGCTCATCTGTAAAATGAGCTGGAAAAGGAAATGGCAAATCACTCCAGTATCTTTGCCAAGAAATCCCCAAATGGGGTCACAAAGAGTTGGGCATGACTAAAACAACTCAACGACAACAACAAAATTCCTTTACTTAGAAGTTTAGACATTTTTCTAAACCATTTTATATGGCAGATTATTTGCATTCCCCAGGAAAGAAGCATAATATCTATGAACATTTCCAGGGGAAATGCAAGAGGAGCCACAACAAAGTTCTTTCTAAGCAAAGGGATCTTGTCCGGTTTTTGAGCTCTTATGAAATAGGAACATTTTGGAGCCTTGTGCGCAGGGCAGCTGACCATAAGGTAACAAGATGACAAACAACACACGAGGTTATAAATATCCAAATGAGTTTTATCCTTCAAAATAATCACCTTAAGGGACTATATGCTTATTTCAACGTTGGGGGTATCAATCGGTCCTCTTCAGGAACTGCTGACTTCAGAGACAGTTTACAAGCCCCAAGAAAATCTCTCATTACTTTACAGGCACACTTCGCATTTTAACCCCTAAACACATTATGTCTGCATTATTCTGTGCATTTCCTAATAACTTCAGCTGACGTTTATAGAACCCTTTAAAATTTTCAAATCACTTTACATACATTATCTTCTCTTCGTCTCTGAACAACTCAGGGTAGGTATCACTATCTCTAATTTAGAGATGAGGTTACCTGCTATGGTTGAAGTAAATGTCAGAGGTGAATCTTGGACCCAGGTCCAGCACTCTACCCACAATACCCTATTGTCTTCCAAGTAATTAGGACCCTTGAAATAATCAATGCATATGGGGCATTTATATTACTTTTCTAGGATTTGGAGCATCACTTTACTGTTTTAAATGAATGTAGATGATTACAGTTAATTGTTATTGCCTCACCTCATTGAACAGATTTGTCTCTAAATGACTTTTGGCTTTTTCCAAAGGCAGTGAGGATACTGACCTGCTCTAGCCTCTAAAAGCAATTCTCAAAAGGGAGTTCCAGAAATTCTTTGACCAATTACAAGTTAGAATCAACAGAATAAGAAGGTATAGCCTCTGAAGATAACTGCCTGGAAGAGGAAAAATATTTATTTGGATATAAGTTTGAATTTCATTTGTTTAACAAAAGCATCTGCATGACTTTATAGTTAACAGTGTATCTAATGAAACTAAAGGTGTGAAAGGCATTTCTGGTCCATTCATTGCTCATGCCACCAGCATCATTAAATTTCTTTTGCTTTCCAAATTTAAATTCTACCACATACAGGATTTCCTTAAGTTCTCTCCCAGTTCATTAACTACCTCATTATTGCCTTCAAATGTCTTCTAACAATTCCCTACTGTTTTAATAAAGGACGGGCTCACAGCTGGGAGAACTTTAAGTGAAATGCTTTAAATAGAAACCTTTGACAAAGGGCAATTCTATTTCAGAAGCTAAGCTCAGTTTCTAAAAATCTCATTTAATTTAGAAGCCACTAAGAAGACAGCAACCAAGGATTTTCCTCCTTATAAGAAATAACTTAGAAAAATAAAACCAAATAAAAGATGATCCAGGGAAAAATGCCTTAAATATAGGACTCCTTACTTAAAAATGAATCTGATTCCTCACCCCTTAGGATTGGTAATAGGGTTAGTGAAACTCTGAGGATGGTTGTTTGGACTGAAATTTCATAGCTGCCCAAGCTCCTTTGAGAGTCTACGAGGCTGTGCTTTCCAGAAAGAGAAAGTGAAGGAGACTAGATAGCTATGATGTTTATACCACAACATTCTCTGGAGTCTCTGACAGGTCCTGAGATATTTTTGGAGGTGTTCATTTTGAGAGTAGCTGAAGAAAAGCCTCTTTTCCGGAAGAAGGGCTATACAACAGTATATGTTACATAATAATTATATGTGATACAACAGTAAGAGCTGTCTAGCAGACATCAGATATTGAATCTCACATCTTTGTTTTACATATGAGGAAATTGAGGACTAAGGAGGCGTCCAGGTAGCACAGTGCCTGCCACAGAGTAGGTGTTTAATAAACGATCACTGAATTTGGATTAAGCGACTTAACCAAAATCGGGGGACTGAGGAAGAATTTGAACTTAGGCCTTTTGATCCCATACCCAGTGTTCTTTCCAATGCACCATTCTGCCTCTCAGTCAACCAGGATCACTTTTACCATACACTCTCAAAGCTAGGTACAAATTTAGAAATTGCTACCAAACCAAAAAGACTTCAAGTAAGTACCTAGCAATGGCCTTTATATGTTTTTCCTTTCTCAGGACCAGTCTAAATTACCAGTGGCTTCTAGCTAGAAGGGTTGGTCACCAGTGATGACATTTTTTTGGGTATTAAATCTGAGGATTATCGTTGTCATCATCTTCCTCCTGGCCTCACTTCTTCACCATTTTCTACCACCATCACTGCTGCTAACTTGTTGACATTAATATGGGGATTTAAAGGTTTGAAAATCACTCCATATACATTCACTCATTTGAGGCTCTCAACAACCCTGAAGTGGGTACTATTATTCCCATTTTACAGATGAGGAAGCCAAAGCTCAGAGAAACAAAGTGACTTGCCTAGGATTCCACAGCTACTCGTGTAGTAGACAGGCTGTGGTCCAAGAACAGTTCATCAACACTTACCAAAATGAACAGATCCCATGATGGAAAGAAGCTGATAATTTGCTAGTGAGGTTTCCTCCATTGAAGCCAGACTAGCAAACTTAATATATAGCCCCATATTTTTCATTGTGTTTTTTAAAGTACATGCTTTAAACTTCTGTGATTAATGAAGCAACATAGAAAAGTTGCTTTTCACCTCAAAACAAAGAGAGCCCTGTGCTCCATCAAGGGTTTAGGCTCACAGTGTGGCAGCCAGAGATACTTTAAGGATCTGATTCCAATTCCAACACAACAAATCTGGATGGAAAATTCTTAGAATGGTTCCAAGGACTTTGTTTACTTTCTACATCCCCCACTGGTTAGTATCACATCTACAAAAAGCATTCTTTATATTCCACAGATGTAAATAATACAAGGGTGTGGGTTTTTTCCAAGAGGGATTTCATTCTCTTCTGGATGGGAAATAAACACAAGGTGCACATCTTATAAACGAGATATTTACAGAGGTGTGCTGGTCCTTTCACAGTAATCCTCACACTTCGACTGCCTAGTGGAACAGCAATCACATTTTCTTCCCCTAGGAGGAAACAAGAGAGCTGTAGTTAGAACAGAGCGTGACAGGAATGTTAAAACACAAAACTCAATTAAGAAATTTTGTTTCACATTTTAACTTCAAATGAGTTTTTGTCATATTACATTTCATCACATTTCATTTCAAAATAATCAAGTAAGTAGTTTTTCACTGCCTACTATGTGCCCGGCCCTGATTGGGACAATACAAAGACAAAAATGAAAGACTTCCTGCCTTCTAAGAACTTACAATCTATTGCAGGGGTAAAAGGCTGTACTTAAGGATCTAGAAGACCACATGTGGCCTCAAGGCAGCAGTTCCCCACCCCTGTTCTATTGGGAGAGATAACATACACACATATTTTGCAGTGTCCCCTTGTTAGACTTCAGTGAGTTGAAGGTCATAAGGGTAAAACACAGATACAAAGAGGTGAGAAGTAAAACAAAGTGGTCACATGACTAGTAAGAAGCAAAACCATATCTTTTGGCTCTAAGGTCATCATTCTATACAACTAGTCCCACTTTAAAATCAAAACAATGAGGCTGCTTTGAACACACACACACACACACACACACACACACACACACGCAACAACAACCTTGAAAGTCATTTTGAGTAGTGGGAAATTACATTTTATAATCCCAAACAACTCAAATATCAAAAACAAATTAGTTACATATTTATATTCTATGGATTCCATCTGAATTTATTTCGCAATCTTTGGCCTGATTCACGGATCTGCTTAGTCTGTTTCACTCCATTCCCTCCCACACATAAATGCAACCAGTCCAGCTGTTCCATCATATTTTGCCCAATACCTCATTTCCCGTCACAGATCACAGCGTAAGTAGCAAGATGTATAGGAAATCAATCACCCACACAACACTAACTAATTATTATGCTTCGGTTTAGATCTAGAAATTTATGTCAGGCCATTTCTCCTAGCAATAAACTCTGCCTTGCATGCACCCTGAAAACTACCTCCACCTGTGTAAAGTTAACCCAAACAAGGAAACATTTCTGAATTTTTCTCACTCTGATCTAATACAGACCTAGCCCCATTTTTCTATTCTGGCTTTCTCTCAGCTGATTTTCATGCTCTTTTTTCTTATTCCTCCTACTCCTTTTTTTCACCCACTGTTTTCTAGTTCTTGGGACTATAGGTATGGCTAAAAAAAGCGAGGAAAAAAGAATGAACTATACCCACCCCCCAACAACAGTAACATTTTGAAAGAAATAGCATTTGATTTTGTTTGTCTGTTTAGGAAAGAATTTCATGAATGCATAATATAGGGATTGTAACCTTTCTAAATGGGTGATCATAATTTTGACCTTTGTTTTGTAAGGTTTTGGAGAGGTGCTGTGACTGTGGCAATAACTGAAAGTTAGTCTGGGGATGAATGTGCCCCCTTAGAAAAGGAAGTCAGTGGAAAGCAGTGGCTCTAGTCAAAGAACCTGAGTTCAAATCTCACCTCACCTGCTTGACCTCTAGAAAGTCACTCAACCTCTGTGGGCCTCAGTTTCCTTATCTGTAAAATGAGGAAGTTGAAGTAGATTGACTCTTGAAGTCTCTCCCAAATTTAGATCTATGTTCCTATGACATGCAACATTCCTGCTACTGAAAACTAGCCCTTAGGCATAAGTTGCTATAGATTGTTGTTGAAGATATTTGCACAGTTGAAGTTCAGGACTAATTAACTGTCAAGAGTGATTAGCAGATTATGGCAGTGCTGACAAGACTTTTAAATATGAGAATTTGTTTAATAACAAAGGTCTAAATTGAAGGCAGTCAATTCTTCAAAACAGAGTTGGCACTAGTAAAATGACAAAAGGCTTGATTTTACTTTTTTGTTTCTATTTTTTTTAACCTGTATCAAAAAGGTATTGCCTTCCATGTGACACACAGTATCGCATAATGCTGCATTGTGTAGCACCACAGCTGCAAAATTTCACACCGAGTAAAAGCTTCATCCCTCACTCCTTGAATCTCTCAGGACACTTGGTCTGATCTCATCTATGGATTTATTAACTTTCTATTATATTACCAAAGTTATTTTCATATGTGTTTTTTTCTACTATTAGACTATAAGCTTCTTGAAGACAGGGGTGGTGCCATTTTTCACTTCAAGACAATTCAACAAGGCACCTTCTACCTCCAAGGCACTATGGAGGAAAGGCAAATGGCCAGGATACAAGGAAAAGTGCAAAAAATGTGGGACAGAGGTCCAGGGAACACAACGAAAAATTCGAGGACCAAAAGATTGTTCATTTGTACTTTACTCGTCCTTTCCTGAAATCTACAATCCCACCAAAATGGCCATCTTCCTAATCCATCCCCACCTCCTCTCTGCACACTCTTGCCTTGCTACTGGCTGTTCCCCATGTCTGAAATGCATTCTCTTCTTACCTCTACTTTTGAGAAGCCTTCAGGTCAAGTACGACCTTCTACATACGATTCCTTCCAACTAGTGTCCTTCCCTCAACTACCACATGTTTATTTTGTGTTTATCCTAAATATACTTATATTTATATAGTATTTTCCCTGAAAAAAAAAAGCCAAACTTTTTAGATCAAGGATTTTCTCATTTTTATTCTTATAATCTCAGTGCTTAGCACAATGGCTGGCACATAGTAGGCACTTAATAAATGCTTGTTCGTTTATTCATCTAGGGAGAGGGGGGTGGAAAGAACTGGAGAAGGCTCTTGGGATGGGAAACATCTGATTTGCTACCTGAAGGAAGGGATGGTCTTTATCTCTGTATCTTCTTTGTATCCTTAAGTCCCTAGCATTGTACCTCATTTTCAGTAGGTGCCTCAGTCATTCAATAGACATATATTGAGTGACTATTACTTGTGAAGCACATGCTTTATATTATATTTCCAACACATAGGGTTTGCATGCTTTATAGCCCAAACTTAGATTACTTTATTTAAGCTCCCTTCAAGGCTATAGCCACAGTGGTATTTCCAATAATTCCCCGGGTACAGTATGACTAAAGCTGCTACTATATTAAAGAGCCATATGAAAGGGAAATCCTTCAAGAGTGAAGTTAACGCTTGCCTTTATTTACTGTCATTCTGTGGTTCTGGAGCACTAGAACACAAGGGTTCTGGTTACATCAGAAAACACAGAAGTCCTTTTCCATAAATATACACATTTTTTCCCTGTCAGTTTGGAAAAAGCAAAACCAAAACAACAACAAGCAAAACCTAAGATGATTTTCCATTTTTCTGAGGGAACATGAAAATAACTGTCACTGTGGGTAGAGGGCTGAAATGAACAGACTTCTTGAAATCTTTTCTATAGTATCTGAGCAACAAAAAATAGCTTTGCAAGGTTAGTAACTGTATTTTAGATATGTTTTTCTTAGAGCATTAATTTGTCTTGGTCACAATTTACTATGATGTAATTAATCATTTTTCAGTTGTTAGTTTGGTGGGGGATGCCATCACAGATCCTTCTCATATCTGAATGAAAACTGCTATAGATTTCATGAATGGCTGATTCCTGGAACATTTTCTAGTTGGCACTATGGAAAGATGATTACTGTATGATTTACTATTCAACTCTTCTTTAGAAATCAAGGATTATCCTTATATTTAGAATATCAGCAAGGATATAAACTAGAAGATAGCATGCAACCTGTGGAGACATTTATATATTATTTAAAAGGATGCATGAATATATCATATCCTATAACTAGATGTACTCTCTGTCTTATGAAATATTATTTAACTCATGCAGTTCTCTAGTTGTTATATTTAATTTGTGTAATTTATTCATTCAACAAACACATAGACTCTGACCCTCCAATGGATCTTAGCAATGGAGGATATTCCCTCTGCTAGTCCAGTCTATGATGAACACATATTTCCTCATCCTATGTGTTCCTTGTTCAGGTCTTTTCTTTGTAAAATTCTTTCATGGAGAATCTACCCAATACACAGGAAGCCTTTCTCTAGTTCTAGTTTAGTTTTTAAAATGGATTTTAGATCAAGAACTAAAAACAGGCCAACTAGTTCAACCCCTTCATTTTACAGATGAGGAAAATGAGGTCCAAGGATTTCCAATGATTTATCCGAAAATCACATAGGTAGTGCTACAGGTAGAATTCAAACCCAGGTCCTCCAATTTCAGAGCCAGGACTTGGCCACTGCCACACTAATTGGATGACCACCTTGTCTAGTAGAAAGACTACCCACATTAGTCAACCACTGAAGTAGCTAAGTACTACCCCTTAGGTATGATACTTTGGTGGCTTCAACTCCCACCCCCTAAGCTTCCCAGGAGTACTTTCATGTTAACTCAAATGAATAACTCCTTGGTAGAATTTCAGGAGTGTCTGTGGTCCCTAAACTCTTCTCTCTAGTTATTTTTGTGGGTCATAGGATCATAGATTAAGAACTGGAAGGGATCTTAAAAGCCATCAGCTCCAACCCTTCCCCATTTTACAGATTTGAAACCTAAGGTACAAAAAGTCAATGACTTGCCCAGGGTAGAACATTTAGTAAATGTATGAGGCAAGGTTCAAAACTAGGTTTTCCTGACTGTAAATCCAGTGCACTAAACCACACTGGAAAACTGCTCCTAAATGGTGTCTTTTGGATCCTTGAGAAACCCAGGGATCCACAATCTGGAATGAGAGTCATGACCATACCAGTCTCACTAAAATCAAAACTCTGATACTTAAAACTTTTTTGATAGACATAACAGGACAGTATCTATCCCTGGCTAGTTGAGGATTTTTCAATGATCCAGGAGACCCCCAGCAACCTTGTCTGCTTTTCATTTATTTATCTGAAAATTATTTATAAGTGGCTACCATATTTAATGTACAGTGCTAGGCAGTAGTAAGGGAGATAGAAAGCTACCCTACTAACTCAAATATAGACTACACTTTCTTCCCAATCTAGTTTATATAAAACCTGATTGTGGCCCTTAATAGTGTCCTTTTTCAATAATGCCTATATACAGTTTTTTTCTCTCTCTTGAGGTAGCTTCTTGTTCGGCAGAGTGCTTTCTTCTTCTCTCCACCCTTCACCTCCTACAATGATTACAAAAATACTCAATTTGCCTACAGAAATACAGTAGTAATTACAGTTACAGGAACTGTTTATCATATCTGTCCAATAATAACAATAATTAGTACTACTCATTTACATAGTACTTGAAGATTATGCCCAATAACAGTAATGTTAACTCTTTTATAGAACCCTTTAAGGTTAACAAAGAATTTTCTTCACAACAACTCTGTGAGCTAGGTAGTACAAGTGGGTAGTATTCTCATTTTACAGATGAGGAAACTGAGGCTTTAAAAAGTAATGTTATTTTTTAACATGTCCAATGTAGAAATGTGTTTTGCTTAACTATACACATTTGGAACAGGTTTTGTTTTTCTTGCTTTCTCAATGGGAAAGAGGGGAGGGAGAAAAGTTGAGAGATAAAGAACATAGACCTGAAAATAGAGTGTAACTGAATATACACACACATATATTTTAAAAGAATGATAATGTTACTTATTCAATACTACAAGTATAATGAGAGGCAGAGTCTGGATTTAAACCCAGGTATTCAGCCTCGGTACCCTTCCAGGGCCATTTCTACTGACCATGTAATTTATGTGGCATGTTTCCTATACTGTTACATCCTTGTCAAATTAACTTTGTTTTAAGTTCTGTTTGATCTCAACATTAAATTCTGTACAGGTAAATTCAGTCTTCATATTATGTCAGTCAGGTACCACAGTCATCTAATTACAACTTAATAAACAACAGGATGGAACACATTTCAGGGATCCAGCTAGAAATCCAGCCAGTCCTCACAATAAAGGTGAATGGTAAAGTAAGGATGCCTAGAGATCATGAGTGTGGCCTTGTGACTATCAGAAGAATCACTCAGCCAGAAAATAAGAGTCCAAGGTCACTCACCCCAGAGACAGTAGTGTAATGGAAAGAGCTTGTGGTTTGGGACCCACGTTTGAATGCTTACTCTGCTACTGTATGCGTGTGCTTGGGCAAATCAATTCCCCTCTCTGAATTTCAGTTTCCTCATCTGAGGTTGGACTAAATGATCTTTAGCTTTCTTTTCCCTTATAAATCCTATGAATCCAAACAAGAGATGTACATTTTCAGGACCTATAATTTAAAACTTATTTCCTGCCCCAATCCATAAGCAGGATCTTGGCAGCAATATTTCATTTTCCTGTACCACCTTGCCCCAGATATTGAGGAGATAATCTCTCCTGACAGTACAGCATCTTCACTTGCCAATCTTTGGTACACTCAGGCCAGGAAATTCCCCTAACCTTTTTTTCAGGCATAGGAAGTGGAGAAAATACAAAATAGCCAGTTGTGGCCAGAAAAACCACTACTGTACCTAATTAGAACACTAAAAACACACCAACTGCCAATATTTGATAAGAGACAGCTTTTCTACTATAATCCTTCAATTTGTGTGTTTAGAAGTTTTTGTTTTTTTCTGTGACCCAAATTAACCTTGGCATTACAATGTTATACCTTCCATTTAAGAAAGTTTTTGACTGATTTTATTAAAATGGAAATAAATAATATCACCTCCATCACACCAAGAAATAAATGATCTATGACATATACCATACAGCGAGCTGTGAGTGAAGCAGCTGCTTTTCTCTCCAGGAGTCTGTTTCGTTTTCTGGGGTGTTGTAAAAGATACTGACACTTTAAACTTATTTTTGAAGCAGTTTCTAAAGGAACCTCCAGGCAGGACTGTTAATTTAGTAAACCAGCACTGTATGTTTTAAAAAGAAAAAAGTAGCCAGTCAGCTTTAGAATAACATAAGCAGATGGGAGGGATCTGGAACACTTCTTTTCTTTTTTAGAGAAAAGAAGCAAAAAAGCAAAAAGGTAGAAAAACCTCCTGTGTTTGGCAAAAGTTAGACAAGGGGTTTGACATTCCCAGAAAGGATAGGATACTCCATCTGGCTGGGTCCTCTTTTTTCCTTTTTTCCCCCCTTCCCTTAGTGACTGAGAAAGCTGGAGAGGGAAAGCAGAGGAGATGAGTCCCTCCTGTTGATCATAGTCTGGCTGAGAGCCCAGAGGGTGAGGCCCAGACCTTTTTAACCGAGAAAGAGGCTCTCAAACTCCCCTTGAAACATTTACTGCCCAAAACACTCATCTGACACTTTGCTGTGGTTACTAATCTCTGTGTAAGTTGTCCCTTCCCTAAGAAGTCCCTCCCCTAAGGGAAGGGAGCCTTTCTTACCCTTCTTTGATGAACAATGCTTAGCTGAAAGCAGGTGTACAATAGACTGAAGAAGAAAATTCCCATAGGAATGTTATCAGTGCTGTTATCAAGAAGGAATAAGCAAAAGTGTGACCTTAATGAGCCAAACAGAAAGCAAACAAACCCTTTAAGTCACAAACATTCAAGTTTTGTTGATTTCTCTTTCCAGATGCCTAATGAGATATGCTGCCATCAAACATGGTTCTGGGCATCGTGACCCCACAATCTGCCCAATCAAAGTTTCTTTGACATCAAAGAGGATGTCGTGAATATCTTATAACAAACGCTTGTCTTAAGTTGCCTGAATCTCTTCTAAGACCAATTTCAAGATGGTTGCGAGCTCCTATTTGTGAAAAGGCTCTTGGAATTTCTCTACAATACCTGAGAAACCTCTTGACCCTGGAAGCTCACCCCACCCTTGGACTTCACACAATGAAATACTCTCTGCCCCTGCAGCCTTTGCCTCTGGTCAGCTGTTTTCTCCCTGAATCTCCATTTTAAAGAAGATGCCCAGGGCAGCCATTCGTTAATTCCTCTACAGGCTGCAATTCTGACCATCCTGGGCTTTCTCTTCAATGCCCCTGTTCCTGGAGCCTTCTACTTTACCACCCATTTCCCTTTCCAGTACCATTTTGTGGGTTGCCTTATCCAATTAGAATGTAAAAATCTTGACGGCAGAGATTTTCTGTTTGTGTTTTCATCCTCGGTGCTTAGCGCATATGCTGGCTGACTTGGCTTGACGTGACTTGACTCGATTTGACTCTAGGAGCATAGCCCAGGACTGTCCAGAGCTGCTGAGCTTGCAAAATGCTAACAGGAAATGTGGGGAGTCGAAAAAATGTGATGAGGTTTTGAGAACCCAATGCAACATGTTCTGCGACACTCCTCCAAAAGCCACTCCTCTTAGCCCCACCCATCAGGTAAGAAACCTCTAGATGTATAGGGATGAAGGAAGCAGCAAGCTGTGCAGTGCCAACATTACCATTAAAATTACAGCCTTTCAACTCTACACCTCAGCTTTTACAGTTTAAATTTTGGCTAGCCAGGAAGGCATTTCCCATTTATGACATTGTTGATAATTGTAACTAGCCCCCTTCAATGCTGTTTCATTTAAAGTTGTGTTTGGGAAGGAAATAAAGCTGTTAGATGGATTCCACCTTTACTTAGTACAGAACAACCCAGGAAGAAAAGGGGCACTCCAAGAGAAAACTCTACTCAACAATATGGAATTGCTGGAATGAGAATGAATCCATCAACACAGATCGGAAAAGGCGACCTCTAAATTGGGTAGAATTCAATGGCATAGTAGATGGAATGCTGGACCTGGAGTTGAGAGATGTAGGTTCAAAATCCTGTCTCAGACTTTACTTGTATGACCATGAGTTAGTCACTTAACTTTTCTTAGCCTCAGTTTCTTTGTCCGTAAGGCAGGGATAATAATGCTTGCACTCATTTTCTGACAGGGTTGTTATGAGGGAAGCCTTTCGCAACCCTTAAAACACTAAACAAATGTGAGTTGTTATTATGACTCCAAGAGTTAAGAATGCGTTTCACTGGGCATGAGAGCATCATGTCAGGGCTTTTGACTATCCTTTCTAATAAATAACAGAAGACCCTATACTTGTCCCAAAATGAACCTCTTTTTCTGGCAATTGGCCTGGGCTGAACAGCCTCTTTGGATGTTCTGAGAGCCCTAGCACATACAAAAGAAAGTATCAATATTTAACTGTCTGATTGCTCTATTAAGAGCACAAGGTCTTCTTTCTTTGGCCTTAGCTCAATCCTACACCAATTTTTAAAAGAAAGAGAAAAGGAAAAGCCGAAGAATTCACTAAGAATGTATTTATACAATGTTAGAGCTAGAATGGACACTGGACAACACAAAAATCAAGGTGCCGAGAAAATATCATGACTTGCCTGAGGTCACCTAGGTAGTTAACAGTATCAGAGCTAGAACTAGGGCTCAACTCTCTGGTCTCCTGACTCCCTGTCTTTACACCACGCTGCCCTCCTTATTGAGTTCAATAATAAGTACAACAAATAAGATAATAAATAAATAACTAATAGTGCTCAATTATTAAATGTTGAGATACCTTAAAAAATGGACCAGATAGCTGGTCTGGATATACTTTGACATACCACACTCCTGGTGGGGGCACTCTTTTTCATTCAATATGGAAATACAAAAGGAGATGTATATAGGGTCATTCATGTTAGAAAGACAATTTCAGCAACATCACTGTGTCTGACTGGATAATGTTTTTATATAGTTATCAGTTCTTTTTTATTGATTTCTTCTGACTTACTATTAAAAAAGAGAAACCAGTTGTATTTATCTATAGGAGGGAGGTAACAAACATTTATTAAATGCCTATGATGGACCAGGCACTGTGTCAAGTACTTTAGGAACATTACTTCATTTAATCCCCACAAGAAATCTGTATAGTAGGTGCTACTATTATTTTCATTTTACAGATGAGGAAACTGAGGAAGACAGCAGTTAAGAGACTTGTGCAGAGTCACACAGCTAATAAGTGTTTGATGCTGGATTTGAACTTGAGTATTCCTGACTCTAGTCCCAGCACTCTAAACACTGAGGCACTCAGGAGATAAGAAACTCTATTCTGAGGCAGACTGATGGCCTGCCCATCCCAGTATAGTGTTTCTGACAGTGATATCAACATAGTTTTCTAGGAAGAAACCATAATAGTAGGGGCATAGTTTTCTGGATTAAGGAAGCCACCCATGGTTCCAATATACCCCAACATCATTTTCTCCAGGTGAATATAATCATAAGTGCAAGAGCAGCAATTAAATTAAGTCTATGTGCCCCACTCTTCAATTAGCTGTTTTGTCTATGTCTCAAGAGTATGCACAATTTTTTAGTCTCAGAAGTACATTAAGCCTTTTGAATCTTTTGCTTTTGCTCCAAATCACCCATGGAAATTCTTATTAATTCTGCCTCTCTCTTCCTCCTTCTTTGAGTAGAACACTTGCATATTATAGCTGAATGACTGTCTCATTTTTCTCATAGTGGAGATTCTGGATCTATACTCTTGCACCTTGAATCTGCTTCAGCATATGATGGAAATGATATCCTGTTCACAACCTTGTGTACTTTCTCCTGAGCAGGGATGTGCCGATATTGTCTCATTTCAACACTGACTCAGTATGAATCCAAGCTAAGATATGAACAATCACTTGGCAACCTTTACCAAAAAACTATACTTATTCTGCAGGCACTACTGATACACAATCAAAAAAAGGAGACATGGCTTCATTTCCACATTTCATTCACACAGAGCATGATTACATAGAAGTGCTTCCATATGGTATGTAGAAAATCTTAGCCAAAAATAGGTTTTGTCTTGCCAGATTCAGAGCAAGAAAAACAAGAGACGGGAACAAACCATACTAAAAATTAAGGAATGGGAACACTCTATATTCGTGGAAGTAGGAGATTCATGTTATTTTTAGCCTTAACTCAGGTACAGGCATATAAGATCTAATGAAATGCCAGAAGCACCCAAAACAGGACAATCTCTCCTCTTGCCAAAAGTTTCTTCTGCAGACATTACTCAAAGCCATGGGCATTCCTTCCTGAAGAAGTTCTAGATATTGGAACAAGGAGTATGCTAGTAAATGCTTAACAACCGGCTTTCCCCCACCCCAAAATGTCCACATGGCAAACTTTTAAATGTAATATGCATTATTAACATTTTGTCCATCATTTTCTTAAGTCTAGAAAATCAACAAAATAATAAACCAATCCCTCATTTATAGCATTTGCAGATTTCTGAGTTGTAAATGCTCATGTGGAAAAGTTAACAGTAGGCTTTAGTTAAAGCTGACCCCAGCAATCCCCTGCTTAAAACCTTTATTTTCTTCTGTTTCCATCCTTCAGAAGTAAGTCAAACATCCCATCACACTCAGCTGGCTATTTGGGATCTACAACCAGGTATGCAACTCACAGGCACACAGTATAGCAATACGGTACAGCCCCTTCTTTACCCTACTTCTCTCTCCAAGAAATCTCTCTTCTCTTCCCAATTCCTCCTTCCTTCTACCTCAGGTCCAACTAGAGTTCTTTCTTGGCCCTTGATGAAATGAGGTTCCTTCTGGCATATTCTCTAAGCACAAGCTTTAGGGTTCAGGAATAAATGTAATTCCATGTAATTCCCCAATAGCCCCATGAAAACTTTAAAGCACTATATAAACGTCAGCTATTATGATGATGATGATTGTTATTTGACCTCCCCTCCACTCTTTCTACCAAAAAGTCTTCCCAAACTAGCCCTTTGCACTGTACGCTGTCTTCTTCCTACTCCTAGCCTAAACTTTCTTAAGTGTTGGTTTCTCCTTGTTCCTCACATTTCTCTGACTCGTTCCCAGATTCTGGGTCCAAGTTTTCATCCCTTGTGGAACTTCCTCCAAAATAAACTCTGAGGGGATGGCTTACCCATTAAGAATGCTTTAATCACAGATCAACTCATGTCCTTTACAAATCAAAAATCTTATACTGACTACTTCCTGCCTACCAATTAAAGTGCTAATTCCTTCGTCTGCCATTCAAGGACTTTCATAATTAAGCAACGTTCTATAATGCCAGACTTAACATAATGTTCCTTATCACAACTCTACACTATTAAGTACTCTCTCTGCCCTCTGAAATAACCCTGCACTCTCAGGCCTTCCAGCCTTCATTCATGTTGTTCTAAATATGCCTATACTCTCCTCACTCTCCCTCTTCAACTACTGGCCTATCCTTTAAAGCCTGAGGGAAAGGCTTCTTCCATGAAGCCTCCCTGGATCCCAATCCCCATGAAGTCATCCTGAATTCCCATCAGCAAAGATCTCCTTCAGACTTCAAAAGGACCTTGGCTTGGTTTTGTAACTCCCTAGTGTATTTGGAGTTAAGTTTATCTCTTATGCCTCAACTAGTCTGTAAGCTCAGTGAAGGAGAGGGTTATGCTCTTAGCTAAGATTTGCTAAATCTCCCCCAGTGCCTAGCACAATTCTACACACATCCTTGCAAAACGTTTACTGAATATCAGGAACACCTAATGAATGTGCTGTACATATGTACTGTCTCTCCACTCCCTCTTTGGCATGTACAGTATCTTCTTAAAGAACAAAGGACAAACAACAATGACAAGTTCCTTGTGGAACTGTACTTCCAGTGCTTGTCACATACAAAGCCCTTGATAAATACTTGTTCATTCATTTAATTATGCATTTAATGAATGAACTCGTGTGTATTTACAAACATCTTCATTTATATGGCCCGATCATAAGATGTCTCACCCACTAGAATAAAAAGATGCCCTTATATACACGTAGCAACAGACCTATGCACATGGGTGGGGAGGGGGACTGAGATGTCTTTCTTTCACTAAGGGGCCCCATTTCTGGGGTTTGGTCCTAGATGTGCCTGGCCTCTAAAAAGATGGATCAGGCTCTTTTTCCCCTTTCCCAGTTCCCGTACTTTCTTGTACTTTACTCTCTAATGACTTGAAAAAATTCACTTAAAGAAAGCTTTGGTTTGGCTCATGACTAGGGTTTCCCCAGAAGGGAATAGGAAGATACTCAATGTACAATGTAAACCCCATATCGGATCAAATTCATCCACACAAAAGAAATGCCTAATACTCAAAAGGCTCATAAATTAACATTGTCAAAGACTAAAAATATGAAAGAGTAACCATAATTCCTATTATACTGTCCTGGGAGGTTGATACTTAAAATATCAAAACATGAAAGATTTTGTGGGACTGAGAAACAGCTGTTTCACCTTTGACCTCAGCTCCACACTAGTAGTATTTTGGAAAGTCTCAACATGGCTGGGCTCATCCTCCTGGCAGTGGTCATCATCTCCTTGAGAAGAACTGACGTAACAGAATGGTACTTCAGAACCTCCCTCTTTCCGACCTTTCCAATCTTGTAATATCTTACTCCCTTCCACATACTCTGTGATCTGGTGACACAGGCCTCCTGGCGGTTCCCAGAACACCCCGCTCCACCTCCTGACACCAAGTGTTTCAGATGGCTGCCCTTCATGCCTGGAATACTCTGCCTCCTCATCTCTATCTCCTGGCTTCCTCCAGATCTCAGCTAAAATGCCACCTTCTGCAAGAAGCCTTTTCCAATCCTCCTTAATCTTAGTGTCTCTCTCTGAGATTACTACCAATTTACTTTGTATATAGTTGTTGGAATGGTGTTTCCTCCATTAGACTATTAACTCCCTGAGAGCAGGGATTTGTGTGTGTGTGTGTGTGTGTGTGTGTGTGTGTGTGTGTGTGTCTTTGTATCCTTAGCACTTGGCACAGGGGCTGGAACACAGTAGGCTCTTAAAAATGAGATCTAACTAACCGCTCAGAGCACCTTCTACACTGCAGCTGGCACTGATCGAAGGAGCCAGGAGATTCAAACTTCTAAAACTCACAAGGTTGCCTCTAAGGCCAGAAAGTTCCAATTCTGGATTATTATTTGGTCTCTTATGCTGAGGGAAAGAAACATAACCAGAAGAGGCAGCATAAGGTCCATTCTCAGGCTCACTTTGTCAGCACACAGGCTAGCTTCTGTGAGTTAGCAGCCATCATAGCTGCTAATGAGAGGAATCCCTTCCCATCCTCGTGGGAAGTCTTGGAGGGAGAGAGGGAGAAAGAGGAAGACAGAGGAAGAGAGAGGAAAAGAGAGAGAGAGAGAGAGAGAGAGAGAGAGAGAGAGAGAGAGAGAGACAGACAGACAGAGACAGAGAGACAGACAGAGGGAGACAGAGAGACAGAGACAGAGACACAGAGAGTTGGAGAAAAAAACCGAGATACAGAGACAGTAACAGTAACAGAAACTAACAGAAAAACAAAGAGACAGAAGAAACAAAGACAGAAAGACAGAGACACAGAGAGAAAAGGAGAGTGCCACAGATGCACACAGAGAGACAGAGGGCGAGTGAGACAGAGACAAAGACACAGAGATGTGGAATGAAAAAGGAAGGAGTCATAGAATATGTTCAGGCAAAAAGACGCTAGAGTTACTCATGGTAAGTGTGCTGCTCTTCTTCTCTCACTAGCTAATCCTGGGGTAGGAGAGGCATACAGAACTGTGTATTTCTTTTTAGCAAGTGGCTCAAACAAATCCTTTTCCTCTCTCACATGGGTCTAAAGCCATATTCCACTGGGATTGCTTCTATTACACACACACACACACACACACACACACACACACACACACACACTTAAGGGAGGAGGATTAAGGATTATTCTGTGTGCTATTACAGTTTAGACTAGCCAAAGAAAAATGGCACCTTCTTCTTTCCTGAAAGTAGTACCATTTTACAGCAGGAAGATCATACCCTCATTTATCTTACAGGGAAACTGAGACAAGGACAAGGGACTTGTTTAAGATGTGGTTTATGGTATACCCAAGACTAGAATCCCGCTAGTCTTCAAGAAGCAAAAAAACAAACAAAAAAACTCCAACCCCCCCTCCCCAAACCAAATAAACAGAAACAAAAACACCTGCTTTATGCAAGGTACCAGGCTAGGTGTTTGGAATACAAACAGAAAAAAAATAGTCCATGTTCCACAGAAGCTTATATCCTACCTGGGGGAAATGTAATTTCTCTCATCCTGTAACTGTGTACATGTGTGGATAGGAGGAGATCTTGTGATTTCATCATCACAGGAAACTCCTTGTGGGAGTCTCCATCAGTGTGGGAACTTCCTCCACTATAACGGTTTATCTATTAAATCCTAAGGAGTAGCCTGAGACACACAGGGGTTAAGTGACTTGCCAAAGCTGGAAAGTAGTAGGATTTGAACCCAGATCTCCTTGATTCCAACCTCCACATTTAATTGGCCACACCACACTACCTTTACAATATACCCATGTGAAAAGCTAAATCACATGCCTTGTCTATACAACTAAATATATGCTGTCACATAAAAGAGTGCCATGAATTTCTGAGAATGTAGACCTACAATGAAATATGAGTCCATACTAGGGACTATACTAGATGCATTTCTATTAGATTTTCAATAGAACAATGAAGCAAGTAAACAGATAAACAGATTGTCTCTCTTGAAGCATGGATCTATATTTGCCTCTTCTTTTTTTTTAAAGGATATATCTACCAAGCAAAGTGGCAACAGTGGATGGGGCTAGGTATATGCTAGCTTATGGCCCCAGCTTGAGAAGCTGCATGGTACAGTGGAAGGTAGCCAGGCTTTAGGGTTGAGAAATTTGATATGCAAGTTTCATCTTTAACACAAAGATGTTGTTGTGACCATAGACCAGTCATTTAACTGCTGAGAGCCCCAAACAACTCTCTAAGATTGCAAGTGACAGAGCAGTCATCAGAACTGCACTGGAAGAAGTTTCCAGTCCTCACACTGAGAAAATCACAGGTCTAGACAAAGCAAAAAACTCCATCTAAGGCATTTCACATTAAGCCCCATAGACCCTACTAAAGGAAAATTAACTTTATGGACCTTACCAAGTCTTTGGAGGTTAGCCTGCTACTGTGAAAAATGCAGAGAGCTCAGATGACTGAAACCCTCACCTTTTCCTTTAGATTGGAAATCTCATGAGACTACGGGCCAAGCCTAACACAGTCAACGTCTCCAAGCGGATCGATGCTGTAGGCATGAACTTCAGCGCTAATGAAGACGGCAGAATCATTAGGGTTTCCACACAGAGCCCCTTTATTCGCTAGCCAAAAGGGACAGCTGCCGATGGCCCGCCACAGCGAGGGGTTCGCGCGGTCTTAATTCAACTTAACAAACATTTACTGAGCTCCTAACATGCAGAAAGCTGCTGTTTGAGGTGTTGATGGATACACAAAGTGGCATGTCCCCTGCCATTAAGCAGATGATAGTCTAGTAGAAAGCATAAAAATATTTACACAACGATATAATACAACACAGGGGTCAAGGCATATGAGAGAGGTTACAAAAAGGAGAGACAGGGATTTGTCAGGGAGAGCTATCTCTTCTGGCTAGGTATAGAGCGATCAAGAACGGTTTATGGAGAGGTGCTTGAGGTGAGCCTTGAGGAATGTGCAGGATTTCTACCAGTAAAATGTATGGGATAGGCCCATTCCCAAGTTAATTAAAAACAATGAAACTGAGTGATGGCAGGGCTGTGGGGCAACAAGTAAGTACTATTGCATTGCTGGAACTGTGACCTGTTACAATCTTTTGGGGGAATAGCTGTGTAATAGCCAATAAGAATTACAAAACTGCTCATGTTTATTGACCCGGTTATCCTACTACCAGAACTGCATCTAAAGAATGTATTCGAAGGAGGGAAATAAACATTAATAGGTGTTTTATTTATGAAAGCAAAAAACTGGAAAAGCTTTTATGTCAAATGACATGGGAATGGCTGAGTAAATTTTATTTAGCAATATAAAGAGGCACCATGGTGTACTGGATAGTGTTTGTAGCTTAAGGTCAGAAAGATTTGGGTTCAAATGCTGCCCTTACCTAGATGTATGACCCTAAAAAGTCACTTGGTCTCTATATGACTCAGGGAACTCCCTAGGATGTATCTATTATGTCACAGAAAAGCTGTGATCTGTGTTGGTGGAGAAAGTTCCTATGTTAGGAGCTCTTCATGCTGATGAAATTGTAAATATTTTGTACATTTGAATACTTAATTATATCAATGGATCCATGATCTCTTTGGTGTGGGTTCTCCCTCTAACGGTTCAAAGTCATTTTCCTACCCTATGCAACTCCTATCCATGTCTACCCAACATGTTAGAGGCCTTCACCAAGTCTTTTAAAATCACACGAGGACAAATGCAACGCTTGGGCTATCCTTTTTATCCCTCATGCTTTCTATGTGACTAGCATACCTCTTTTTCCAATCACATCTCCTGGGTTCCTTTTATATAATTTCTTTGTGTACAAGTCATCATTGGCAATATGCATCAGTTGATTTACATGTTCTCTCCCTTGCCTCTGAAGATACCTGTAATTATAGTGATTGAGAGACTGTCTCATTGTATCATAAAAAGATGGATTTTTGTTTTAAGGAATGGCTTTGGGATAGCTGAAAGTTCCACTGTCCAAGTAAAATCCGGCCTGCTCTCTTCCCCTACTAGATTACAGGCCTAATTCATTGTTCATCAGCACTGTCTTTCCAAGAAAGACAATTTCCAAGAAATTGTGGACTAGCCTAATGAGTTAATGAGCCTAATGAGTTAACCATCAACTGGATGTTATAGTCTGTAAAATAGATTCTTTATATATGTGTTTTTACCTGTGTGGACAATTAGGCCAAATAATTCAGAGAGATTACAGGGTTTGATACATACAGCACATTAACCAAGAAAATAGGCGTCTGGAGGACAGGATCCAAGAATAAAGAGTTCCTTGTCCACTTGGATCCTGGCAGAGACGTTTTTCATGATCATGGAATGTTGATAAGCATTCTTTGATAGACATAAATTTCCCTGTGTTATGAATTGCTTGATATTAATAACCAGATAACTGTTGAACAAAGTAATATTTAAGCTATCATTCAAAGAATCCTGCACAGTATTCTTGGGAGATACCTTGTTGGAGGAGGTCTTCTATGGTTGCATTTTGCTACAAGTCACATTATTTTCTTATAATCAACAAACAGGAAAATATGGTAGGAAACTATTCTCTGCTCCTATCAGTCAGTCAATAAGCATTTATTAAGCACTTATTGTGTGCCAAGAACCGTTTTAAGCACTGGACTTTATGAAGAGGTAGTTTGTAGTAAAATATCGTTTCTGCAGACTCTGTTTTCCTTTCTTATATTTTCAAAGATATTCTCATATTTGTGTAGATCACTTCCCATATACTGTAGAGATGAAAAGGTAGTCAGTGGTTATAGATACCTTCTTAATAAATCAATCAATAAACACTAATTATGTGCATGCTACATGCCAGGTACCATGCTAAATGCTGGGAGAACAAAAAATGGCAAAAGATAGTCCCTGCCCTCAAGTAGCTACAATCTAAAGGGACAGAAAATATGCAAACAAATATATATAAAGAAAACTTTATATAGAATAAATGTTGTTGTTGTTGTTTGTCCTTCATTCTCCAAGAGAACCAAAGCATCAGGAAGGTGATGCCATGACTTGTGAGTGAATTGGACTTAAGTGAGGGAGGGCTGTGCAGAATAAACAGGAAATAATTAAAAGAAGAAAGGCATTAGAATTAATGGGAGTTAAGGAAGGATTCTTATAGAAGGTGAGATTTTAGTCGGGACTTAAAGGAAGCCAGAAAAGTCAGTAGTCAAAGCCGGGGGGAAGGGAGCATTCCAGTAATCCTGGGTTAAAATTTTGACTCTTACTTAATACTTGCTTGTCTTTTAGTTCCCTTCTCTGTAAAATGCTGGGGTTGGTCTACATGGCCTCTGAGGTCCTTGCTAACGCAATGATCCCACCTGGAACCTACCTGCCTAATTACCTCCAAAAGAAAAATATTCTCTCCTCTGAACACAGACACATGCCCTTACTGTGTCACTCTGGCAAATCTCTTCATCTCTATAGCACTCAGTTTCTTCTATCAAATGAGAAGATTGGACATGATGATTCCTAAGGTCTGGACCAGCTCTTCCTAGCATGGAAAACCGTATTCAAATTAATCTCCCAAATGTGTTGTGAGGAAGGCACCAAGTAGTCTGTATAACTATAGAAACAACCAATCAATACTCACGTATTAAACATCTACTATGTAGTCAGATGCTGTGCTAGACTCTGGCAGTAAAAAGACAAAGATGAAACCTTATCCTGGAGAGGATCTTACAAGCTACTGGGGAAGACACCATATACATAAGTATATTCAAAATAGAGGAGTAGGGACTGTACCTGGGATTTCCTTAGTACAGAGAACTTTGAGATGAACAAACTCCTTCCAGTGTTAAGTTGGCACCTTCTCTGAAACTTGAAGTCTTAGAGAGTTGCCCAAAACACTTTTGTTAAGCTCACAAAGAGATCAAGTAAATCCACATCCCTGGTGGCCATATAATGACTTAAAAAAACCACATGCTAACATTATTTATCCTCTATTGTATTTTTATTTATTTTCTTAAATATTTTCCAATAACATTTAAATCTGATTTGGGCCACATCAAGCAATGCTGTGGGCTGCATGTAGACATGTTTGATACCTCTAGCCTAGAGCACTGAGAAGTTAAATGATTTATGCAGGGTCACTTAGGCAGTATATGTCAGAAGTAAGACCTAAGCGCAGGTCTTCATGGCTCTAAGGCTGCCTCCTGGTCCACAAGACCCCACTGCTTTACATCAGAGTTACGACTTCAAAGCAGGCTTTCACTACGCCTTGCTGTTTCTCATTTGAAATATGTACAAAACAAACATAAGGGGTTGTTTTTTTTCTTGAGGAGTAGTGGAGGGGACACTAGCAGCTAGAGGGATGGGGAAAGGTTACTTTTAAGGTAGCACCTGAACTGAATTTTAAAAGAAACAAATACATTGTTTCTGTGTATGTGTACTGGCATGTACAAAACAATACCCTTCTAGTACCAGACCATATCTGAAACAATTATTCAATTCCATGAAACTATGCCTTAAAGCTCAATTAAATATGACTACTATATATCTTGGGTACATAGAAAATGACAACATACAAAGAAAATCACTAGGACTTTTTTTGGCCCACAGTTCTCAAAGTTAATTTACGTTATCACATACTGAAGGGGGTTTTTTTAACCCTAAAGTTAAAAAAAATGTTAAGAAATGTGCCTGAAATCCACGAGGGAAGACATACTTTGTGCACTCCATGTTCACATTCAAATCATGCATGTAACAGAACCTATGGTATGAGCTCAGTACAAAATACTCTGGCTACCAGATTAGACCTAACACATGTCTTTGGGGAGTCTTTTTCAAAATGTGTTGCCTGTTAGGCTAAGCAGGCAGTAGGAATGACCCAGACTGGAACCCACATGTTTTACCTCTGCTGTCATCTCCTACTGCCCAGGGCATTATAAGCACTGCTAAACCACAGAGATCCTTTTTCTATTCATCCCAAATCCAGCAGAACCTGAATGATTCCGTGAGGCAGTCTCTGCCTCTCTCCCAGATGTCAGACAGAGGCAGCTCAGCAGATGCCACGGCTGGACATGGGATAAACCCCAAACACTTACTAGCTTGCTCTTTCTAGGGAAGTTTGCTGTTTTGAGAGCTATGAGAGCAAGGCATAGTAATTTCAAATAAAACAAATCAGTTGCCAAATTATCCATATAGTTTAAAAGGCGTTTGACTGATTGGTGCAAGCCAGTTTCTAAAAGATGTGGCTATAAAACTATGCAACAAAATTAGAGCACAAAGAAGGATTTCCCTTCAAATAAGATGCAGATCCCTAAGTTTAGAGAAGCAAAACAAGCTTATTACCAACAATAGGATGCATAGTTTTAACTCTTTCCTCTTTATGTTCCAGAATGAGTTAGCTTTCTTGAAATTCAAGTAGTTCCATCTAGTCTAAATATTTTATAAAGTATCTTAATAAGAACTGAACAGAGTAGTGTTTTCTGAGCATGCTAAACAAAAAAAGCTAAGAACTCACTGGTGATACATTAACAACATTGCAAAGAACACACTGTTACAATGGAACATCAGATTAATTTTGAAACATACTTTTTTCAGGAGAAACATGTGACTTAGACTGTCCCCTCACAAGTCTGCATGTTGATCCATCTCCCGCACAGACGCCACAGTTGTCTTCCTTGGCGTTGCTCCCAAGCTGTCGATCACATCCTATTGCCTGCCAACAGCAACATCACAGTCAGAGGGAAAACAAAGCTGTAGTAGACATGGTCAGGTTTCTGAAATATTTTGTTTATGATGTTATCCTTTTCTCTTTTATTAGTTGGCTTCTTTTGGTAAGAACACATCTTTATAACTCTGAACTATGAAAAATGTTACAGTATAATGCCATTTTCATGAAAAAGTCATAATGATTAAATATATCATAGTAAAGTGTTTTTGCACCAATATTCAAGAATTGCTTTCCTTATTCTTCTCAATGCTTAAATGGCCAAATCCAAATACTAAATTATCCATTAGGAATAGAAGCAGGATAAATTTTCTCTTGAATTTTTTGTTCTTAAAAGGTTAATTTGTAAGAAAACTTATTACAAACCACAATCATGGGAATAAATGAAAATTACTTGTTTCAATGACACAGTCTATGGTTGGAAACTTTGTCAAGGAGCTTTGTATCAAAAGAATTTGGTAATCAGAATATTACTGTACAATAAATGTTTATTTTGAACATTACCTAATGTATATCAGTTATTCTGTGGTCTGCTTTAGTAAAATAATACAGCAACATCTTCCAGAACTGAGCCATCAAAATCTATGAAAAGTATATAAAACCTTCAAATCTAAGTTTTGGAGCTTTAAAAACAGAAATTAATTTCCATAAGCCATCTGGGGTGGTATACATGGAATCAACTGAAAACATTTCATTACAATATTATAATATCCAAAATAAGTAGTTGCTGTTTAAAAGATTTCTACTTTCTTAAATCAATTGGATCAAGAATATGGAAAATCAAAGTTAAATAACAATTAAGGAAGGTATGAGGAATGATTATGCCATATATGGAAATTGGGGTAACAGAAGAACACATTTCTGAAAGCATCTGTCTAAGGTGCTGAACATAATGTTACTACTTCAGGGTATCTGGAACCCCATTCTTTAAGCTGATAATACCATATTGCTTAATGAATACTAATAAAGACAGAGTAATTACGACATTTAGTCCTTGATAAATAAACAACGGTCACATCTCTCATCTTGGTGACTTCCCTAGTATGTGGTCTGGTGCTCTGCATACTGAGTACTTCAAACATTTATAATTGAATTTGAAGATGCAATTGATACATGTATGTGATATACTATTCAAATTCCTGAAATCTCAATACTAGATACGTTGCAACAGATGAAGTGTCACAGATTATTTTTTCTAGGCATCTCAGATTCTTCTACCTATGTCCAGACTAACTCATGTATAGATTTCTACTGGGGGCAAGCAGTGTGACACAGTGGAAAGAATGTTGAAATTTGGAGCCAGAGGAATGAGGCTTGAATATTGGCTTTTCCGCTATCTGTATGACCCTGTACAACTCACTTAACCTTTATGAATCTCAATGTGTTCACAGGTAAATGAGAGTGTTAAATGGTACAACTTGAATGGCCCTACTCAACTCTAAATCTATGGTCCTATGGTCTTACTTTTTATTTTATGCTTTTAGCTGGAACCCTAGATCCACAGTTCTTTTGTTTCTATATTTTCTTTTAATGATTTTATCATTTTCCTTGAGTTCATTTGTTACCTGTATGCAGGTAACGCCCAAATCTCCATAGCCTGTCCTAACCTTTCTCCTGAGTTCTGGTCCCATATTGCCAACTGTCTGCTAGGTTATCTTCACCTAGATATCCAACAGATATTTCAAATTCAATTCAATGTCAAAAAGAAAATTCACTATTTTATCCCCTCAACTAATCTCTATTCCTAACTTTTCAATTTCTATAGAAGGTATCACCATCTTCTAAATACCCTGTTTCTCTATCTTGGAGTTATCCTCAATTACTGGCATTCTTTCATTCTCTAACTCCCTCATATTCAGTCAATCCCACAACAACAAAATACACAAGTAAAACCCATGCAGCTAAAATTAGAAGAAAAGAAAAGGAAAGATTTTATAGCAAGTGTCTCTGATAAAGGTCTAATTTCTAAGATATATAGGGAACTGAGTCAAATTTACAAGAATAAGAGCCATTCTTCAACTGATAAATAGTCAAAAGATATGAACAGGCACTTTTCAATGGAAGAAATTAAATGTGTCAATAGCCAAATGAAAAAATGTTCCAAAATCACTAATAAATAAAGAAATGCGAATTAAAACTACTCGGAAGTACCACCTCACACCCATCAGATTGGCTAAAATGACAGAAAAGGAAAATGACAAATGCTGAAGGGATGTAAGAAAATAGGTAATAGCAATATTGTAAAGATAATCAACTCTGAAAGACTTAGTAACTGATCAACACAATAACCCATCACAATTCCAAAGGACTCATGATGAAACACACTATCTACCTACAGATAGAGAGTAGAGAGCCTACAGACTCAAGAGTACTAATGAAAATGGATTTTCTTCTCTCTCTATCTCTCTGATAATATAGAAATTTGTTTTTCATGACTATAAATATGTGTAATTAGTTTTGTTTTTTCTTGCTTGCTCAATGGGTGGGAGATGGGAAGGGAGAACAGTTGGAACTAAAAACAGAATAAAACTGAATTTTAAAATATTTTAAAATGATTAACATGCCATCAATGACTTCATCTAAATCAATGACAACATGCTAGATAATAACTAACATTCATATAGGACTTTAAAGCTTGAAAAGTACTTAACACAAATCATTTTTTCATTTTAGACACACAATAACCCAGTGAGGTAGACACTCTAAACGTTGTTATAATTTTACTGAGGAGGAAACTGAGGCTTAGAGATATTAAGTGAATTCCCTATCATCAGACAGTAAGATAGGGTCAAGAGTGAGATTTGAACACATATTTTCCTGATTCTTTCACTGAGCACTGTCTATTATACCAAATTACCCCTATTGGTTAAGGAGAGATCCCTGGGATATTCTCTCCAAGTCAAGATGTCCCTCTAATTTAACACTTTACTCACACATTATTCACACATTACTCAAAAGTTCTGGTTATTCAAAAGTTCCCCAAACAGCTAACTATAGTCTAATAAAATGAACATCTGACTTGTTCACAAGGACATCATAAGTCATTTTTCAAATGACTTGCTATACGCTAGGCACAACATGTCTATATCCCCAATAGCATCCCCAATATCCCAGAGCAGTGACCTTATAAGAAAAGAAAAGGAAAGAAAGAAAAGAAAAAAAAGGAAAAGAAAGGAAGAAAAAATGAAAATAATTCAGCTTACTCTGTCTTTAACGACCTCATTCTGACTTGCAGTGGTCAACATTTTTCTTTCCAAAAGACCATCATTCATTCCTTTAAAAACATACTGGAAATTTCCTAGGATTTGAGGTCAAGTTCCCCAGCCTATAGTTTAAAGAATCCATTTTCTTCCTACTTTTTAAAAGTCAGATAAAATGTGCCCATCTCCAATAACATCTCTCTAATTCTTCTCAATTTTTCAGAGATCACTGATAGTATACCATTCAATAATCATACTCACTAGTTGAATCAGTACTTTGGGATGTAGTTTGTTTGGGTCTGGTGAATGAATTAATGAATGAATGCAAAGCATTTTAAAGTGTTAACTATGTGATAATAATCGATATCTAACTACAATATCTATACAGTTTCTACCTTCAAGAAGCATACATTCTAATAAGAGATATCACATACAGGGGAATGGTGGCCTGGAATAGGGTATTTTGGCTTGGCAAGTTACAGGGATGGTGGCTTAAGCCATAGGGGATATTCTATTTCCAATAGCAATGGCATAGTTCCTGAGTTGGAAAGTAGGCATGGGAGGTGGGGCAGGCATACTGAGCATGTAGGCAAGACAATGGTGAAGGTATTAAATTAAGAGTAATTTTAAGGGACTAAAGAGACGCAGTGGGCCATGTAAAGCACTCAACAATCAGGATAATTAGGGGGTGGGATGCAGGGATGGAAGAGGTAAGGGCTGAAAGAGGTAAGCGTTCCAGGACATGATGTTTGGTCGAGAGGGCCAGCACTGTCAAGAAAATAGCTGGGTGTTCTCCTCTTACCTCTTCATTTATCTTGGCTTTAAATTCTCTGTTAATCTTTTCCCTACCATCATTCCTTATGTGAATAGTATATACATAAACTTCAGTAAGATCTCAGAGAGGGAAACAAAATTGCAGGAGTACAAGATTGATTCAAGACTGTCAGAAAACACAATTGAGATACATTGTGAAATACAAACTAAATGAGTGAAAGGTCAAGGGCAGTCAAATAAGGATACCGAAAAATATCAATGGGACTACTGTAACATTAAAATGTATTACTGAAAATTTAGCCCATGAAAATTAAAAGACAAGCTTCTATGCTCATAAATGGTGAAACTTGTCCTCATGTCAATACTTGTCTGCCCAATCTAGATTTATGTAATTTTTCACTTTCCTGATCAGTCTTAAAGATAGCATTCCCAAAATAGCCAGGTGGTACAGTGAACACAGCACTGGGCATGGAGTCAGAAGACCTGAATTCATATCTGCCCACAGATACTAACTAGACATGTGATCCTGGGGCAAGTCACTTAACCTGTCTGCCTCAGTTTCCTCAACTGTAAAAATGGAAATGATAATAGCATCTACCTCCCAGAGACTTTCTTTCACCTTTCTGTACCTCTAGAGCTTAGCACAGTTTCTGGTACATAGTAGGCACTTAGGAAATGCTTGTTTCCTTCTTTCCTCTTCTCTGACGATCCATCTCTATCATGGTGTAATGAAAAAAGTGGATTTGGGGTCAAAAAGCTTTGGTTTGAATTCTAGTTCTGTTATTTACTACCTTAACTTTTAGGGCTCCAGGTTTCTTCATCTCTACAATGAACTGATGATGATTAAGGCCCCTTCTAGCTCTAAACCCTATGTATGTATGACCTGCATCTTATCCCTTCTTACATCTTTTCAGAAACTGTACTTCATATTCATTCCTTATTTCTCTACAGAATTTTCCTTTCTAAAAATGCATACCTCCCCCTATCTTGAAAAATCATTTGGTTTTATTCCTCACTTTTTCTTCTCTAAACACCACATGCTATGACTTTTCTGATCTGTAAATTGGCTTTCTAAGTGGGCCTATCAACCAGAAAGGGAGTGCCCTGGGCAAACAATTGAACCCAGTCTTTGGACCTGGCAGATATTCCACTGAGTTTTAATAAAATGGAATTCTGATCTATAAGTCAGCATCACATCTCTCTCTCTCTCTCTCTCTCTCTCTCTCTCTCTCTCTCTCTCTCTCTCTCTGTCTGTCTCTCTCCCTCGTTCTGTGTGTGTGTGTGTATGTGTGTGCGTGCGCACACAAGTGTGGTTTGAGTGAAACAGAATCTAATTAGTCCTGAACAAACTGATAAAAAAAAGTAATTTTTGACCTTATTCTTCTTCATACCAGACCCTGGGCTCGTGCAGGAGCCAAAAGTGTAGCAACATGTGAGGCCTCAACTGAAAACAGTCTGCCAGTTTCATCTACCATATTATGACAGTGTAGACCAGACTAATTAAAAAAAAATCAAAGTAGAAGGAAATCAAGAGCACTTTGGAGTCTACTACTCATGTACAGGAACAAAGGAAAACATGTTTTCATTTTCAGATTGTTTTCCTTGGACTGCTTCGCTACAGTTCTAAACAGTACAATCTGTGTATCTGTGTTTGGGGATTGGGAACTGGGCACATGATGCAGAAGTGATTTGAATTTGAACATTGTTCATTTAAAGCAAAATGTAAAGAAAATAGATTATATAAGACATATTCAGGTAATTTAACTAGCTATCAAGTTTGCTTCCTATTAGAAGACACAAACTTTTCTTCTAAATTCACAAAATAATTAAAAACATAGTCAACTCTTGAATATTTGCATAAATGGAAACTGACATGACTACAGATAATTTTAAAATGCCTAAAAATATACAAAGTTGGCTTGGGGATACAGCAGGCCTACCGCCTACAGCTGGGAATCCTGCCATGGGAAATAAGTCATGGCCCTGAACCAGTTGGGATTCAGGGAAAAGGAACTGTGAGGCATGTCAAAAGGTGGTATGCTATGGTGGAAATAGTGATGGACTAGGTGTCACAATGCTTGGTTTCTAATCCAGGTACTCTAGGGAGTATTTCCAATCTTGCTAGACATTTCTAACCCAGTTATCTCATCAGTATCTCAAATTCAACATATAAAAATTGTTCATTGTATTTTCCCTCTAAGCCTGACCCTTCCCTAAACTTATTTAGTTTGATATAACCATCATTCTCCCAATCATCCAGCCTAAAAATTCCTGAGTACTCCCTGATTCTTCCAAATCCTCATCTCTCTTCTGCTCCTTCTCTAACTAGATGCTAAATACTGTACATTATTCTTCTTCCCCAACAGCTCCTGAATTTATCCATTCTTTTATTGCTAAGCCCATTACAACTACACTATCATATTTTAGGCTCTTACGTCTCATGCCTATACTACTGTTACAGCTTCTCACCTGGACTTTGTGACTTATGTCTGTTACTTCTCTAGTTCACCCAACTGCCTAATCATCATTTGGTACCACCTTGAATGCTACTGCAACCTAAAACAGAAATATATTTAATATTGAATTAATATTTCCTTAAAACTTGTTCCTCCTTCTAACTCTCCCATTTCTATGAATGGTATAAGATTTCCACTCTTGAAATCTGAGGCATCTAATCAATTTATCTTCCTTGTGTATGGATCACGTCAATTCATTGTTCAAAAACACTCACATGTTCCTCATCGCCTACTGAATAAAGTCTAAACTCTTTAACTTGGAATTCAAGATTCTTTACAATATGACTCCAAAATAACTACCTGTGAAACAACATCACATATGACACCTCTTCACATCCTCTAAGTACCACTGGAATTGGGCTGCTTGCTTTTCCCCGAACATGACCCATTATTCATCACTTCTATGACTTCCCTTGTACAAAACCTTTTAGACAACCTATAAGTATTTCACATTCAATATGTCTCATATTCAACAGTGACTAGAACACAGTAAGTGCCTAATAACTGTTTCCTGATGGACTGAATGGTCCAAAATAGCACTCACAATCTTTCCTGTTAAACTCAGATCTCCTCTAAATTTCCCTTTGTCATGGTACAGTGGAAAACATGTTCACTTTGCAGTTAGATGACCTGGATTTGAATTCTAGCTCTGCTACTTGCTAGTTGTGTGACCATAGACAAATAACTTCTCTGGGTCTCTATTTCCTTATCTGTGAAATGAAACCATCAGCCTAGAAAACTTTTAACGTCCTTTCCAGCTTTAAATCCACGATCCTCTTGGCAACCTTGCAGTCTTCCTTTACCATACACACTACCTTTATTCAATCAGTTGCTAGATCTTACTAATTCTAACTCTATCTTCACATCATGAACCCATATAATTTTCTTCATTCACAAGACTACAACCTCAGTCCATCACCTTTTGCCCCCATACCTTTCTCTTCACTCATACAACCACCACCCTCCTTTGTCACCTTTTGCCTAGACTAGGACTTCTTAAACTTTTTCCACTTGCAAGCCTTCATTGGTGCTGTGTAGCCTGAGGGAATGTGCAGTGCTAAATGTGCATGCTTTGTGTTCAGAACCAAGGCTACAGTGAAGTGGCTCCATGCAACATGGGCAAGTGCTGCCAGAAACACCTTGGATTCATTATGTATTTGAATTTTTTATTAATTTTTGGTCATTGCATGTTCAGAAACCTTCTATTGTTGCCAAATTTTTTGCAACTTGTGGCCCACACTTTAAAAATCACTGGCCTAGACTATTATAATAGCCTCCTAATTGTAGTTGAGCCATTTCAGCTTTCTGTGACCCCATTTGGGGTTTTCTTGGCAAAGATACTGGAGTGGTTTGCCATTTCCTTCTGAAGCTCATTTTACAGATGAGGAACTGAGGCAAACTGGGTTAAGTGACTTGCCCAGGTTCACACAGCTACTAAGTGTGTGAGGCAAGATTTGAACTCAGGTCCTCCTGATTTCAGCACTCAGGCTGGTGCTCTATCCACTGTGTCACCTAGCCATTTACCTAGCCTCCTGATATGTCTTCCTAATTCCATTCTCTTTCTTTTCCAATCTATGCTTCCCCAAAGTACCAAAAAATTCTTCCAAAAGCAAACACCTAACCATGTAAATTCTCTGTTCAAAATCTTCACTGCTTTCCTGTTATAAAGAAAAATACAAACGGCTTTGGTATTTAAAGCCTTCCATATTGGCTCCAACCTTAACTTCTCAGCCACATTTCATACTTAACAAATTTTCATAAACTCTACATTCCCAACAAACTGGACTGCCACATAAGCTACTCTCCATGCCAGAAATGTACTCCTTAACATCACCTTCCAGGACCTATGATTTCTTCAAAGATCAACTATGGCAGTACATTGTCCACGAAGTCTTCCTTGGTTAGTATTAGTTCTTGTTCTCTCTCTCTCTCTCTCTCTGTCTTCCCCATCACCTCTTAATTTTCCTTGTATTATACTTATCTGAGCACATGTTTTCTTCCTCCAACAAAATGCAAACTACCTGAAGGCAGGGACCATTGCTTTTCTGTCTAAGTATCATTAGCACCTAGCATAGTACACTTAATAAGTGTCAGTTGAATATAATTCTGTTGAACAATTTATCTCTTCTTCCCCACCTTTTAAAATCCTACCTTTCCTTCAGGATTCAGCTTATATGCCACTTCTTCCATGGAACCTTCTCTTAGCACTTTGTTTATACAGGCATATCCTGAATAACACTGCCCTAACCAACACTGCTTTGCAATAACATCATTAACACCTTGTAACTATATGCCACCATCATGTCCTGAATCCCAATATAATGTCTTTTGGTTCACCTTCCCAGGTAGTGCTGGCTCCTGTTCCCTACACCACTGGCTAAATACTCCCCACTCTGACACCTCTGGCTCCATTCCTATGAAACAAACTATTCCTTGTAATGATGTTTTTCTTAATAACATGCGTTTGGGGATTCAATTAATGACACAAGGTGGGGCTATTTCTCTAAGTCTCTTATAAAAATAATCATTTTCTAATTCATTAGGATCACAGATTTAGAGTTGGAAAGGTCTTCAGATACCACTTGATTGAAACTCATTTTACAAATGAGGAAAGAGGCTGATGGAGGTTGCCACTTATTTAAGGTTGCAAAGGTAGTGGAAGAGGAGGATTTGAATCTAAGTGCTCTGATCTTAGAATTCATGCTCCTTCTATTGTGCCATGAATGTTTTATAGGAATCTGTATACATATATTCTTCAACTCAAAGTCCTACTCTGATCTCTCATCTTGGCAAAGTAATTACCACAGGTCACTCTGGATTCTAAGGGACTATATGATGGCAAAGCAAAAACTCTGTCGTATCTTAATGAGATGGTGATACTTCAAATTAAGGCCTGGTAATGGATTGCATGTCTTTGAACAATAGGCTAGTTAAGTTTGAAGAAGATAATAGATGGTTGGCTACCAGGTGATTTTTTTTAAACCAAAGCAATTCATGGAACTAACTATGAAGACATGGAGGATTACAATTTGCATGAATCTACGTGGAAAGAGTAACCACACTGATGAGTTATCTTGAAGCACTGAAAAAATGTTCAAAAATTTAATCTACTTTATTAATATAAGAACAGGCATAGGGATTTCTTAAACCTTGTTATCACCTCTGCATCTGGCACAATTCAATTCAATTTAATAAACATTTACTAAGCACCTAAAATGTGCAAAGCATTATTAGGTGCTGAGGATACAAACATAAAAATGTTATACAGCCCTTGAAATGAACAAGTTTATATTTTACTGGGGGAGGGGTATATGTGTGTGTGTGTGTGTGTGTGTGTGTGTGTATGTGTATGTGTATGTGTGCGTGCAGTTAGGTCTGGAAAGGTAGGCAGGAGCAAAATTGTATACTGCTTCAAAAGATAAGATGAAGAATTTGCATTTTATCCTAGAGACAATGAAGATTTTGGAAGAGGGGAGTCAAATTATCAGAACCACATCTCTATAAAAGGAGTTCTTAACTTGGAATCCATAAACACAGTTAAAAATTTGGAGGGGTGTGGATAACTTTGTCTAGATAATTGATTTCCTTTGTAATTCTTTGTATTTTATTTTATTCATTTAAAAACATTCTGAGAAAGGGTCCATAGGCTTCACTTGGACTGCAGAAGGAATACAAAAAAGGTTAAGAACCTCTAGGCCTAGGATATTAATTTGCTAGGTATTTGAGGGATGGATTGGGAAAGAAAGAAAAGACTGAAGGCAAAGTTGTCATTGTTGCTCAACTCTTTGTGACCTCCATTTTTGGTTTTCCTGGCAAAGATAGTGGAGTGGTTTGCCATTTCTTTCCTCAGCTCATTTTACATATGGGTAACTAGCAGAGTTAAGTGACTTGCCCAGGTTCATAAAGCTGATAAGCGTCTAAGGCCAGATTTGAACTCATGAAGATGAGTCTTTCTGTGCTTTCTGTGAAAGCAACAAGGCTACTGCAAAAGTCTATTTCATAAAAGAAATTATGATGTGCACTCCTTGAGGGGCAGGGACTGCTTCATTTTTGTGTTTGAAGCCTCAGCAACTAGCATGTGGTACATCATAGGTACCTGATTAATAAATTTCTGTTGATTAATTTGATAGAGTAGGATAGTGGCTATGAGAGGAGGGAAGAGGATGTATGCCAACAATCAAACAATCAACAAGAATTTTTTTCAGTGCCTATTATGTGCCAGGCAATATGTTAGTCTACAAAGATAAAAGGAAAACAGTACTTACTATCAAGGAGGCTGCATTCAAGCAGCAGAAACAGCAACTGCATCTATAGATATATTCAAAAAGTATACAATATAAATACAAGGTTATTTAGGTGAGGGGGGAGCCCTGGCAGTTGTAGAGATCAAGAAAGACTTCATGTACAAGGTGGTGCTTGAGTGGAGTCTTAGAAGCAACTAGACTAGGTAAGAAATAATATGGAGATGAGACTTGGCAAGTAATGAGACGTGAGATGGAAAAGAGAGGAAAGGGTCAAGGTCAACTCCAAGGTCAGTAAATCTCAGTAAAAGAAAGGATCCAGTAGTTAGAGCTGGCACTCTCTGTAAACAAAAATCCCCTACTTCATCTAAGGGGAGAAGAGAAATGATCCTATTGCCACAAATCTTTGGATTTCAATAACTCAATAAGCATTTATTAAAGAACTAATCTAAGCAGTGGGGAAGATTTGAAGATGAGTAAGACATGCATCCTGAATTCTAAGAGATCATAATTTTTGGTCGGAATAAGATAGACAAAAATAACTATATCATAGGATAGAATGTCCCATTTGTTATAAAAGAGATACAAAGTACTCTGAGGGTGCAGAGGAAAGAGAAATTATTTCTGGTTGGGAAAATCTGGGAAGTCTTCTTAGAGGAAGGTTCATTTGATTCGGATCTTTGATGGCAGGTAGGATTAGGGGAGACTAAAGGGAAGGTTAGGAAGTTAGAAAATGGGAAAGTATTTCAAGTAAAACAAACAATAAAGGTGAAGTTTTTTTTTCCTCCATAGATTTATGACAGCCTGACCTCTGAACACTTGGGAGGGTTTTAAAGACTAAACTAATGTAGGTGGAGTGGATCTCTCTTGAAGGTTTTAAAAAAAAAGGCTAAATAGAAATTCCACTCTGCCCTACCCTACTCCTTGGAACCTCTGCATCTAAGTCGACATATAGGAGGCCCAATCTATAGTCACAACCATGGCAAAGGTGAGATTAATAACTACATGCCCTGGCATTTTCCTGGGTGGACCACTGAAGCTGATTAACATCCTCTTCTGTCATTTCTAAAGTATAACTTAAAATTCCACATGAAGACTTAGTGTAGATACATTAGCCTTTAATTTAAGAAAAATTCTCTGCATATTCCTTGTTCAAATAGAGAACTGGGATGGGGGAATCTCTCCCTACTCCATATGCTTGTTGGGGAGGCTGATGTGAGGACAAGGCTGAGCTGTCGTATTCTCCCGGAATGGAAGCAAAGAATCAAGCAAAGGTCTTTGGCTACATGTTATGAAACACTATCCCTTACAAACCCCATAGAAAATTACTTATCTTCTCATTACAAAACTACAAACTCTAAATCCGATACAGAGTGCTCTAAATGTACCATTGAACAGCTAAGCTATTGAATGTGGACCTTGAGACCAATTCTTAAAGATATATAATCTGAGGGACATTCCATTAACATAGTAGGGACAAAATAATCACAAATACCTTTGGGCACTGAGGATACTCAACCAATCAACAAGTATTTAAGCACCTACTATGTGCCAGGAGCTGGGCAAAAAGAGAAATAATCCTTGCCCTCTGGGAGCTGGCATTCTATGGGAGAGACAACATGTATTTTTATAAGCATAACACAAAAGCTATATGACATAAATACATAAATTCAGCATAGTTTTTATTTTTGGAAGGAATGTGCTGGCAGCTTGGGCGGGGGGGCTACAGATTAGGAAACATCTTATGGAGAAGATGAGGCTTAAGTTGAGCTTTAACTAATAATAAGGCAAACAGTCAACTGACAGTCTTCTTTAACATTCCTTTGGATATATTTCACCATTAGGTTCCAGGCAAATGCTGGCATCAGTCTTCCATACTGGATATACAGACTCTAGGCTAAAGATAGGGTGATCACAGTTTCTTGCAATGGAGCACCCTCTGCTGACTGATTCATGAGGTGGCATTTATCTCAGACCCAAAGACCACAAGTCTTAATTTACTATGGAAACATTTTATGTGAACAAGCTCCAGGTTGAAAAATGGTATAAGAAATGATCAAAGCCGACTATATGACAGGGCTCAGGACCGTATAAAGAGACAGCCATTACTTCTGGCCACTAGCTTTCCTTTGCTCTGGTTTCTGCTCTCTGCTGCAGCTACCCAGGTGATTTTCAATGGAAGCCATGAGGGTTAGCCTTCCCATTGCTGGCTCTTTTCAGAGTAAAAAGGAACCAAATGCAACCATTATACGTAGACTAGGAAAATAGCCAAAGGAATACATAGCATTCAAAATAAACTAATTACACTGAAATACTAGATTGCCAGAAATAAAAAGAACTTTAAGGAAGGACCGCTCCAAAACCACTATCTTAAAAATGAGGAAACAGCAAGGAAGTCACTTGTCCAAGGTCACATAGATAGCAGCACAGTGAAAACTGGAATCCAGGGACACCTAGGTAGAGTGCCAGGATAGAGTGCCAGGCTTGGGGTTAGGAAAATCTGAGTTCAAATCCAGTCTCAGACACTTACAAAATGTGTGACCCTGAGCAAGTCACTTAACCTCAGTTTACTTATCTATAAAATGGGGATAATAATAGCACCTATTTCCCAGAGTCATTGAGAGGCTCAAATGAGATAATATTTTAAAGTGCTTTGCACAGCACCTGACACATAGTAGATACTACATAAATGTTAGCTATTGTTATTATCATCTCTTGGCTTCCAGTCCGGTGATCTTTCCCTTACATCTTACTTTAGATATTAACGAATATTGTGGAAGCCAGCCTCAGAGGCTGGAAGACATGGATTCAAGTCCTAACTCTGACATACACTAGTTATGTGACCCCGAGCAAGTCCCCTCCTCTCTTTTAGGGCTCCCAGCAATTCTCTAAATTGAAAAAGGGGCTGCCTTGCCTTGGTGGAAAGAGTTTTCACCTGTAACAATAAAATCCTAGGTCTGGTCTTGTTTCCACTCCCCCTTCTCTGTCTCCTGTCACTTCATCTCCCCAAACACATAGAGGATTTAATTAAGGGAGGAGGAGATGATAACCACAAGATTGATTGAGAAATTTAGAATTTGTTATTTTTCTTTCTTTTTTTAACAAAACTTCTACCAAAACAGATTAGCAACTTTTCTATAATTTATAGTGTTAGAGAGTCACTGAGTATTTAAGTAACTTGCCCAGGGTCACAGAATTAGATCTAGGCATACTCAGGTCCTCAAATGGAGCTATGATCTCACATCTGCCCACACATGCCACTATAATCCATGCATCCTTTTGGGAGGAGGAGAGGAGGTGTTTTTTTATAATTAGATTCAGAGACAGAGAGAGAAAATAGAAAAAAAATTAGAAAGAAGAGAGTGTAAGAGAGAGAGAGAGACAGAGAGAGGCAGAGACAGAGAGACAGAGAAAGAAAAAAAGGAGGCAGTGACGGGGAGAGACAGAAACAGAAGTTTGCCTCTAACATTAAATTCTGATTATAAAGGAAAAATAACAACAGGAAAAAAGGTGCAATTTAGAACTGAACCTGAACCTGAAATGTCCTGAGTTAGTTTGAGAAAAACCCCATAAGACAAATTTCAGTAGTAACTTTAAATGAATAGCCAGCAAACTTTATAGTGCGTGATTTCCCTAAACAGAAAACTAAAATAGTAAATTTGAGAGAAGAAGGTTGGGGAATAAGTAGATCATACAAGAAGCTTGACTTCCTAAACAACAACATCTGAGATGGCATGACTCATTTTTCCCCTTTCAGAAAATGTTTACACTAGAATATACAGGATATGGAAATTTTTAATTAAAATATTTGGGGAAAATTTGACAACAGGCTATGAACCTGCCTTCCCAAAGTATCATATCATACTCAATTCCTATTTCATTCCCACAAATTAGAAATTGAATACATGATATATGAAATCTAAAATCCTACAGTTAGAAAGGACCATAGAGACTATTTGGTCTAATCTCTACATTTTACAGACGGGGAAACTGAGGCCCAAAGAGTTACTGTGATTTGCCCAAAATTGCACAGCTAGTCTTAAAGCCAGAACTAGAACCCAGAGTGGTGTAAAAAAGAGAGTCTGAAGACTTAGGTTAAATCCTAGCTCTGACATGCACTAACTTGATGACACATAGCAATTCACTTTAACTTTCTCAGCCTCAGTTTCTCTATTCGTAAAATGTAGATAACTTGGGATTGTTATAACAAAAGCAAAGCGCAAAAAAGCGTTTGTTTAGGTTTCTTTTTGACTCCTTCAATAAAGACTAAGAATGAACCGTCAGAAAAATACCCAGAGTAATTTATCTTTGACAGACTCCAAGAAAATGGATCTTTCATCCAAATGAATACACTTTAGCCCTAGTGCAGTTGAAAATCCAGCACAAACATGTTTGTGTGTTGGTGCCTGCCAAAGAGGTAACTCCTTTCCCAAATAAGGATGGGATGAGAGTGACTGTGCCTACCCCTATTATAAAAATAATTAATCTCCCAGCCTCTCCTGGAGACACATTTTCTTCTTCCATTTTGTAGTAATTTCCCACTTTCCATGTTTCAACCTAATTTCAAGTATGGTATAATATACTGATAGGGTATAATGTCAATAATTGCACTGATGTCTGCATCATGTCCTCTCCCTGACTCTACCACTAAGTAGTTATGCCACCATGCTCTTTAGTTTCCTCTTTAACAAAAGGAAGCAGTTAAGCTATATCACAGAGCTGAGTAGAACACACAAGTAAGAGGTCAAAGAGAATTCTGGGAGGCTTATACAACTTTTGTGTCGCTCTATTAATCTATATTGCCACTGCCATTTTATCACTACTCTATTCCCTCATTAGTAGCAGTAAAAATCCTTAAGATAGTTTCAAAAGATTGTCCACCTACTTGGTTGCTGTTCTGCTGTTTCAGTTGTGTCTGACACTTTGTGACCCCATTTGGGGTTTTCTTGGCAGAGATGCTGGTGCAGTTCGCCATTTCCTTCTCTAGCTCTTTTTACAGATGAGAAAACTGAGGCAAACAGGTTGACATGACTTGCCCAGGGTCACACAGCTAGCATGTGTCTGAGGCCACTTGGACACAGGAAATGAGTCTTCCTAACTTCAGGCCCAGCTCTCTGTGCACTATGGCGCCACTTAGCAGCCCCTACTTACTTTAGTGACAAAAAAGGTTGGTATCAGCTGGCTACGAGAAAGCATTCTTATCTGGGGTGCAGCCAGGGAGAATACTCTGTGGTTTAGTGAAAAGATCACCGTCAGGAGACCTGGGTTTGAACCCTAGATCTACTACTCACTACCTGTGTGACATGACCTCTCTGTGTACCTCAGTGTCCTCAACTGTAAAATGAATGAGTTGGCTTAGACAGCCTCATTGAGCTATGTAAACTCAATGAGAGCCATGCCAAACTCTTATCTATACTTTGCTCCTTCCCTGGGCTCTGTACTTACTATTTTTTATGATTCTTGAATGAATCAATGAACAAATGAATGGGTTGCAAAAAGTGAAGCTGCCTAGGGTCTTGGGCTACCTCACAACTCACCCTTATTTTTTAATTGTTTAATGAATAATAATAAATGAATATTATGATGACGAATGAATAATATAATGAATAATAAAAGAAAAGTAACTATGTGGAATGTGATAGGATTTTACTTCCAAAGGCTATTCACTTAATCTCTCTGGGTCTCCACTTCCTCATATGTAGAATAAGAAAGTTGGTCTAGATGCTAGATGCTCCAGACCTATATGAGCCTCCCGTGCTTCAAGAAAGCACATAGTACAGTGTGCAGTCACAGGACCAGGATGTCAATCTTAGCTCTGCCTTTTACTGACTGGGTGACTTCTAGCATGCTCCTGCTCTGACTTGGAGCTTCCGCATCCATAAAATGTAATTTCTATGAATCAAAGCGCAAGAAACTGCACATCTCCAGACAAACTGTCATAGTCCAGGTTCTAAATGATGAACCCCTGAAATAGAGGGGAGCATGCAGCAACACTTCTCCAGGAAGACACAGGCCCATCAAAACAGGGGAAAGGTAACACTGCCGCTGGACTCCAAGAGAAGCTGATGGAGGTCCATAAACATCTCACAGACATTCATCTCGCACTCTGGACATTTCTACAGATACTTCCATCACTCCTGCTCTCTGTGCTTTGTATTTGGCCAAGGAGCAAGATTTAAATGAAAAACAGGAATACAGAAAGTCTAATTTCATTTTGACATGGTCAATTTAAAATCTGTTAGATTCAAAAACCTTCCGTTCTTAAGCACATATGTCCATTTAAATGTTATTAGGGAATGGGCAGCAGCCGAAAAACATACTCCCACCCATACAATTATAAGACAACAGCTGCAGAGCCCTGGACTGCTTCATGTTATTTTTTCTCATTCCAGAAGGGCCTATATTACTCTCAAGAGAGTATGAATGGTTGGGATAACCATACTTCTCGGGCGCTGGAGGTCTCTCTCTGGCTTTCATCCAAGAGTTGACATCCAAATGAAACCCTGTGGTCAAGCACAATTCCTTCCACAGGTATAAAACAACAGATGAAATGGTATGAAATCTGTAGATAAAATGATGGTCTAACCTATGAGTCTATGGTCTAACCTTGGAGTAAAATGTTAATTTCTCTTTGAAGAGTCAGACAGTGACTCTTCCCAGGTACAATAAACTTCAATCACAGATAACCTGAGTACAAATCTTAGATTTCCATTGACTATCTGTGTATTTCTGGACAATTCACTCAATCTTGCTGGGCCTCAGTTCCCTCATCTATAAAATGGTCATGTGGAATTAGATGTCTGTAAAGTTCCTTCCAGCTCTACATCTACAATCCTACAATCCTTACACATGGATTTTTATAATTACATTTTGTATGTTATACACACCAAATACATGTGTACTATATTTGGAAGAGCATTGGATTTGAAGTCAGATATTTGAGTTCAAGTGTTAGGTCTGCTATTTACTATTCACGTGATCTTGGGCAAGTCATTTGGGCTTGAATTATCCTGATGAGTAAGTGAGTGTCAATTCACCTAATTTCTGAGCTAGTAATCCCCAGACCATGCTTTGTATCCCATTCAGCCAAGTGCCAGGAAACCTGAGTCTACCAGACATCTTGCCACTGACTCAAGCATACACCTATTATCCCTCTACCCCTGTCTTGCTTCTTTTGGAAACAGTAAGCAAGCCAATACTATCATTGCTATTATAAAAGTTGTGACAACAGACACTGTCCTATAGCTATAATAACAATCCTAGCACCTCCCCAGACCAAACCTCCCTTTGTCAGTCAGTGTTCTCTAATATAGGTTGTCTCTCCCTATTAAGCTTTTGGAGGGAAGGGACTGTCTCACTTTTATGTTTGCAATTCCAGCATCTTGTACAGTGGCTGGCACATTATAGCTCTTAATAAATGCTAAATTCATTCAATCTCTGTATTCCTTCATCTATAAAGGGAGAAAGGTGGCCTAAGTGATTTTTAAAGTGTTTTCTGGCTCTAAAGCCCATGATTCTCTGAAAATAAAAGCTATCAAACACAAGCTACAGCAATTATACATGCTACATGTCTAGAAGAGATGGTGTGATATAGTAGAAAGATTACTGGACTTGGACAATCAGGAAGCATCTGGGTATGTCTTGGCTTTGTTAATTAATTTACTTTATTATTTACTAGCTGTGTAACCAAGGGTAAGTCACTATATTTCTGTGATCATCAGCTTACTCACCTTTAAAATGAAGGGTGTGGGATATGTGCCCTCCCTATGCCCTCTAAAACTGGATTCCATACATAAGTCACTTCCAAGCTTTGTGTCTAGGTTTCCTCATTTGTAAAGTGGAGGTAATAATTTCAGACCTTGCCAGGATGTTTTGATCAAAATACTTTATAATTATAAAGTATTATATGTTATTCTTATTATCATTCTTGCAAAAGCCAACCCATCATTTATACCATAATTAATGATGTTTCCAGTGCACATTACATTCAAACTATAGGAATATCTTGACTTCCATTTTAACAAATTCAGTGGTTATACCTCTTCTTTGAATTATAGGACTCAAATTTTATCTCTTCTAGGAAACCTTCCCTGTTTAATCCCCTTTCACTCAGATTTATCTTTAAATCTCTGATCTCTTCAATTTGTTTGTCCTGCACTGAAATCTTGATAATACCAGTTAAAGGTATGGTTAATTTCTAAATGACTTGCATTAGATTTTGGAACTGTTTTATAGTTCTATTTAAATATTAATGTCTCTGATGTTATAAGATTCACAACACGCTAAATAAGATATTAAAATCGTTCTGTTGAAGTCTGACTCACCGACTTTCCCATCTTAACTATATTATTCTCTTCTACTCGCAATAGATTGTGGATGAATTCAAAGTACTAGTCTGAGCCAGAGCTGGGTTTTGTACAAACCTGTTCCTGGTTCAAGCTTTCCCTAACTTAAGGAGTTTGGCTTTGAATTGTAGCTCTCATTAGATTAGAGTGAGCTAAAATCTTTCCTTTTTAATGTCAATAAGATAGGATTATAGGATTTAGAGCTAGAAGGTACCTTGGGAATCTGGTAAAATGTCCTGATTTTACATATGACAGAACAGTCCCTGAAAGAAGAAATGACTTGCCCGAAGTCACCAATAGCAATTTGAAACCAGGCTCTCTAAACTTGCAAGTCACTTCACCTCTCAGTTGCCCCAAGAAACCTCAGCGACCGAAAGTTACAGAATAGTTTCAAGTCTTCATGGGTACACAGAACTCTTCACTGAGAATTACTGGTACCAAAGAAACCACTGGTCTGGACTCCCTTCTAGTCAGTCAACAAGCATTCATTAAGCCCTTACTATCTGCTTACATATCAAAGAAAGGCAAAAACAGGATCCCTGGCTTCAAGGAACTCCTATTCTAATAGAGGCATGTGATTTATCACTAAAGATTTGTACTTAAATAACTATGTAGATATAAGATATATGTAGTATAAGTGTAAAGTACTCTCAGAAGGAAGATATTAGTAATGGAGGGTGGTGAGGGAAAGGAGGGAAAAAGCATCCTACAGAAGGTTGGATTTGAGCTGAATCTTGAAGGCAGCCAAAAAGTAGGGAGGACATTCCAGGCATGAAGGAAAACCAGTGAAAAGAGGAGTCAGGAGATGGAGTAGTATCATGCCTGAAGAACAGCAAGGCCAGGGTTACTAGAGATGGAAGGGAGTATACCATAAGAAGGAGGGGTAGCTACGTGGTACAGTGGAGAGAGAGCACTGGCCTTAGAATCAAGAAGACTCACCTTTGTGAGTTCAAATCTGGCCTCAGACACTAACTAGTTGTGTGATCCTAGGCAACTCACTTCACCCTGTTTGCTTCAGTTTCCTCATCTGTCAAATGGGCTGGAGAAGGAAATGGCAAACCACTTCAAAATCTTTGCCAAGAAAATGACCCCAATTTTTTTTTGCCAAAAGTGACCCCAATTGGGGTCGTAAAGAGTCGGGCACAACTGAACAATAACATAGTATAAGAAGACTAGGAGATAGGAAGGGCCAGGATGTAAAAGGATTTTAAAACCAAACAGAGGATTTTATCTTTGATCCTAGAAGTAACAAGGAACCAATGGAGTTTACAGAGTAGGGAGAGGGGGCAACATGAATTGGAATGGGGGAAGATTTGAGGTAGACAGGCCAATCTTAAGGTTATTGCAGTAATTCAGGAAGGGGGATGAAGGCCTGAAGCAGGGTGGCAGCTTTGTGGGTGAAGAGAATGGCATCTATATGAAAGATGTTGTGAAGATACAAATAACAAGAGTTGAGAATATATTGGCCACGGAGTAAGTATGAGAGAAGAATGAAGAATGACACCTAAACCGTGAACCTGGAGGACCAGTAAGACAATGGCACGTCTCAGTTCACTGGTCCTGTTTCCAGCCCAGCCCTCACAATTATCATCTGGAGAGGCAAATCCTGTGGAGAGACCAGCCATTCTCACCAACTGCTAGTCAGCCACCACACACAGATCGGGCAAACCAGCCTGGCAGAAAGCAGCAGTGCGTCTTAAGGGAGGTACAGGAGAAAGCATGTGCCAGTCAAGTCATATCCCACCCCCAACATTCCCTAGACCCTAATAGAACCAGCCTATGATTCTGAGTTCAAGAGCTTTCGAAATAGCAATGCCCCATAAACTACTTCCAGCTCAATGCTCTCAGCCATCATTTGAGAAGCAATTCCTATGGAGATGCAATGTGGTAACTGCTCCTGCAGGTGATACAACCACAGCTACTAAAGACCCAGAAAAAAAGTTCTTCCCACCAAGTCCTTAGCAATGTCAAATAGTTTATCATCAGAAAATGGTATCATTTGGGGCAGCTAGGTGGCGCAGTGGATAGAACTCTGGCCTTGAAGTGAGGAGGACCTGAGTTCAAATCCAGTCTCAGACACACAACATACAACACATACTAGCTGTGTGGCCCTGGGCAAGTCATTTAACCCCAATTGCCTAGCAAAAAAAAAAGGCATTTTATTAGTGGAAATGACATTTAAATAGGCATTAACATCTGCTTTGCCAGTTCACCCTAAGGACCATGGAACTTTTCCATCTGACTTGTAGCTGTGGTATATTATACACCACAGACAGCTAGGTGGTGCAGTGAATAGAGCACAGGGCTGGGAATCAAGAAGATTCATCTTCATGAGTTCAAATGTAGTCTCAGACACTTATTAGCTGTGTGACCTTGGGAAAGTCACTTAACTGTTTTCTCATCTGTAAAACATTCATCTGTTCCTCATATGCAAAATGAGCTGGAGAAAGAAATGGCAAACCACTCCCATATCTTTACCAAGAAAATCCCAAATAGGATGACAAGGAGTCAGAAAAGACTGAACAACAAAATTATACACAATGTATATTCCATTAGAATATGAGTTCCTTAAGAGCAGATACTGTCTTGCTTTTCTCTTTGCATCATCAACATTTAATACAGTGCTTTCCATATAGTAAGCACTTAATAAATGCTTCATTAATATGTCTGTACACACACACACACACACACACAAAACCTCTGTGAAAGTGGATAAAATCAATACAGATTTGAAAGCAAAATTTATTACAGAGAATTCTGACCTAGCCAATCTAATTACTATGTGCCCAATAATGACATCTAAGAATTTTTTTTGGTAGGAGATATAAGTAAATACTTTCTAAAATGTTAAATCCAAAAGATTAGGGATGTTGCTTATCATAAATGTTCCCTTAATGACCCATCATGGTGCCACCATTTATCATTTTCAAATTTACCTAAACTCTTCTTGAAAACATCTATGTTTTTGGCTTATATATACATACTCCTAACACATGAGATAGTTATAGATTTAGAGGTGGAAGGGACCTCAGAGGTCACCCCCATATGGGGTCACGACCCAGCGTTTAAGAAGTACTGAAGGGGTCATGTGTTGAAAATTTTTAAGAAGCCCTGAATCTAGTTTAACCCCCTCTTTAGCCATATGTGGAATCCAAGACCAGTTATTTGCCCATTGTGACACAGAGAGTAAATAGTATAGTCATCCTTTGAACTCAAGTCTCCTGACTCCAAATCTAGTTCTCTTTCTATTGTACTACATAAGCTGAATTTAAAATGTCACTGGTGTCTTTAATTGGTCTCCATGATACTTTGCTACATATAACCTGTCGGCTTTCCTCTTGCTTTGTGTGTGTATGTCTTCTATTCCCAATCACATTGCAAAGGATTATCTTTCCTTTCTTCCATATCATCCCAAGAACTGATATCTGAGCTTTCTAGGTTCCCCTACTATGTCTGTTAACTAATTTCCTTAACTAATATTGAGGCAAATCCAGAGGATATAGTCAGGAAAGATGATAATGAGTCTGAATTTTATAACTGTGGGCTCAGAGAAACCTAATTGGGAAAGAACCTTCCAAAGTCATCTGGTCTACTCTCCCACCCATCCCAGGACTCCCCTCAGTAGCATCTCTGACAGGCAATCATTCAATCTCTGCCTGAACACTTCCAGTGACAGTTGGTTCATGATTTCTTGAGGCAGCTCATTCCATTTATGGATAAGTATAATTGTTAGAAAGTTCTTTTTCGTTGGCAGTATAACAACTCTTGCTATTCAGAAGCTGATGTTGGCTTTTGGTGACCATAACTTTCTGTAAGTGTTGGACACTACAGCTGGGTTCTTTACTACACTACAGGCATTCCAAATCCATTTGGAAGCCTGTGTTTCCTTCCAGAACTACTTATGAGTAACTGTTACTGCACTTCCTTGATGAACCTCAGAACTCTATCACATCCTCTGAGTGAATGATTCCCTAGATTGGTGTTTCCCAGGCTTTTAGAATATTTGAAACATCTGTGAACTTAGAACACCTGGTATATACTAAGGGGTGAAGGGGGAAAGTTTTAACAAAGGAAAAAAAATCCCGTATGGTATAGCAGAAATAGTGCTAGATTTGAAATCAAGAGATTGAGCTTACCACTCCACTAGCTGTGCGACCATGGACAAATCATTTGGTTTCTCTGAACTTGTTTCTTCATTTGTTAAATGAACACAATAATACCAATCCTACAAAGCCTTAGGATTATCATTAGAAAAGTATTTCAAAACTATTAAGGACTACAGAAACTGGATTATTATTGTGAGGAGGGATGCATTCAAAGCATCTCTGATAAACTGAGTTCCTCCAACCATCCTGGTGAAATTATAGGATATAAAGGGAATGTATAGGATATAAGGAATGAAGGGAAAACATAGGATATCAGGGAGTGGTAGGTATTAAAGTTTTGTCTTTGAGTAGCTTCATTTACAGAGTATATTAAGCATGAAACCTTCAGTAGCTCACACCCTGAGTGAAATACTGGAAGAATGTAAAAGATTCAGAATTGTGTCCTATTTGGAACTTGTAAAGGTTCACCCCTTTCAGATTCTGATGGGCCTATGTAGAGAAGGTGTGAACAAGTTCCTTAATCAACCCTAAGAACCTGATGCTATTCTAGGGTGGCTTTTGGCTGGCTGAATAAAGGGTCAGCCATGCCCCTGAGCCACCTTAAAAATAAGAAAATTCAATAAGAAAAGCATGGTGTTATAGGGAGAGGAGCTATCTTGGGGAGTTCATAAGATGTAATTTGGAACTGTTCCTAAACTAAGCTACATATAATTATTAGCTATAAATAAATCCAGGGGTGTAATAGGGTCCAAAATCTAAACATAAATCATACAAAACTCATACAAAACATCTTCCAAATGTAGAGAGAAGGACCAAGGGCACACTTAGATAATTCCTTTGGGCAATGGCTATGATAAGGAGTATTCCTTTATTTCTGAGCCCAAACTCACTGTTTGGTTAAACCTATGTAGACAGAGAGGTAGTGCAAACTTGAGCTCAACTTCTATGGTTCATTTAAAACCACAGAATCCTAAACTATTATTGGGAATTAAACTATTAAGTAGAGATCACCTTATTTACTCTCTATTTCACAGCCAAGGAAACAAAGAGCCAGAGACAGGAAGTGACTTGTCCAAGGTTAGGTCACATTGGTAAAAAGTCTCAGAGCTATAACTAGAACTCTGGAGACAGCATTATTTTTTTTTAACCACAAATCCTTTGGGATTGTCTTGGATCATTATATTGCTGAGAATAGCTATCATTCACAGTTCTTCATTGTACAATATTGCTGTTACTGAGTACAATATTCTCCTGGCTCTGCTCATCTCACTTTGTATCAATTCATGTGAGTCTTTCAAGGTTTTTTGGAAATCATCCCGTTTGTCATTTCTTATAGCACAACAATATTCCATTATAATCACATATTACAACTTTTTCAGCCATTCCTCAATCAATAGGCATCCCCTCAATTTCCAACTTTCAGCTACCACAAAAAGAGCTGCTATAAACATTTTTGTACAAATAGATTCTCTCCCCCTTTTAAAAATCTCTTTGGGATAAAGTCCTAGCAGTGTTACTGCTGGATCAAAGAGTATGCAGTTTTTATAGCCCTTTGGGTTATTGTTCTCCACAATGGTTGGATCAGTTCAAAACTCCAACAAAAAGTGCAGTAGTGTCCCAGTTTTCCCACATCCTTTCCAATATTCATAATTTTCCTTTTTTATCACATTAGCCAACTTGACGGGTATGAAGTGGTACCTAAGAGTTGTTTTAATTTGCATTTCTCTAATCAATAGTGATTTAGAGCATTTTTCATATGACTTTGGATAGCTTTGATTTCTTTGTCTGAAAACTGCCTGTTCATAGCCTTTGATCATTTATAAATTTGAGAATGCCTTAAATTCTTATAAATTTATTCAGTTTTCTATATATTTGAGAAATGAGGCCTTTATCAGAGGTATATGCTGTAAAATTTCCCCCCACTTTTCTTCTTTCCTTTTAATTTTGGATGCATTTTTTTTTTGTATAAAGACTTCTTAGTTTTTCATATAATCAAAATGATCATTTTATATTTCATTATGCTCTCTATATCTTGTTTGGTCCTAAATTCTTCCCTTACCCATAGATCTGACAGGCAAACTATTTATCATTCTCCTAATTTGCTTATGGTATCACCCATATTCATGTACCCATTTCAACCTTATCATGGTATAGGGTATGAGATGTTGGCCTATATCTATTTTCTGCCAAATTGTTTTCCAGTTTTCCCATAAATGTTTCTCAAAAAATGAGTTTTTGTCCCCCAAATTTGGATTTTATCAAACACGAAATTACTATGGTCATTTACTATAATATATTGTGTACCTAATTTATTCCACTGATTGACCACTCAATTTCTTAGCCAGCAGCAGATTATTTTGATAATTACCACTTTATAATATAGTTTGAGATCTGGTACAGCTAAGCCACAATCCTTCACATTTATTCCATCAATTCCCTTAATATTCTTGACCCTTTATTCTTTCAGATTAATTTTGTTATTTTTTTCTAGCTCTACAAGATAATTTTTTGGTAGTTTGATTGGTATAGCACTGACTAAAAAGACTAATTTAGGTAGAATTGTCATTTTTATTATACTGGCTCAATCTACCCATGAGCAATTAATATTTTTCCAATTGTAGCTCTAGTTATTTAAAAACAAAGAAAACTATGCCTGTGCTATTTCTAGAATCCGTTTGGAAAATACCATTTGGTAGAAGCAAAAAATACACAACTTTAGTAAAATGTTTAATATCATTTATAAGTCTGGGGTACTACTGTAGTTTGTAATACATTCAATTCAATTTGATTGGAAATTTCATCAAAAATATCTTCCATATGCTGCCAAATGATTTTCTGCATTTGTGCTCCTGATTCATAATGTTACCAAAAATGCATATATATTATTCATTTGTACTTTCAAAACACTTTTTATCAGGTAGGCAATTAGGTGCCTACTATGTGCTTCAAGATACTTTTCAAAGGCTGGGGATACAAAGACAAGAAAGAAAAATATTCCCTGCCCTCAAGTACTTTACACGGTAGGAGGAAAATGTCAACACACAATAAGAATAAACAAGGTAATTTCAGGAGGAAGAAGGCATTGAAAATAGTGGTGACCAAGACTGGATTCACAGAGAACTGGGAACCTGAGCTGAGTCTTAAAGGAAGCTAGGGATTGGAAGAAATAGAGGTAAGGAATGAATTCCAGCAATATAGACTGAACAGGAGACAGGAAATGGAATGCTGAATTTGGGGAGCACCTAGTAAGCTAAATGTATGAAGAGGAACAATGTGAAATGAACTCTCTTTTCTCTCCAAGTTCATTTTGTTGTCGTTGTTGAGTCGTTTTTCAGTCACGTCGGACTCTTTGTCATCCCATTTGGGGTTTTCCTGGATAATGGAATGGTTTGCCATTTCCTTTTTCATACCATTTTACATATGTGGAAACTGGAGCAAACAGGGTTATATGACTTGCCCAGGGTCACACAGCTACTAAGTGTTTAAGGCCAGATTTGAACTCAGGAAGATGAGTCTTCCTGACTCCAGGCTTAGTGCTCTATCCACTGCACCACTTACCTGCCCAAGTTCACTTTGCATCTCACTAATTCTATGCACTGCTTTTGAAAATACCTACTGTGTGCTAGGCAATGTGCTAAGCCAACGATGTCTGATAAATTAAGTTTGTCTTGAATAGTCTAGTATTCTGGGACTTTTGTAACTGGAAGGAACCTTAGAGGGCATCTAACTTGATCTCTTCCTTCTGCACATGAGGGATATGAGCCCCAAAGAGGTAAATCCCCTCAAGTCTTAAATTTATGATCCTCAGGGACAGCTAGGTGGCACAGTGGATAGAGCACCGGCCCTGGATTCAGGAGGACCTGAGTTCAAATCCGGCCTCAGACACATAACACTTACTAGCTATGTGACCCTGGGCAAGTCACTTAACCCCCCTGCCTAGCCAAAAAAAAAATCTATGATTCTGATCCTCAGTAGGATATAAACTCCTTTAGGTAAGAACAGTTTCATTTGTTGTCTTTGTATCCCCCATACTTCAGGGTGCAAGGCATACAATAAGTAGCTCAATAAATGTGTCTTAAATTGGAATCTAAAATGATTGGTCCAAGGTCATAAAGGTAACAAATGGTACAAACAGCTTTGAAATCAGGTTTTCTAACCCCAACGCCAGTGTTCTTTTCACTATACCATGCAACCGATATTAATTCACAGTCTAAAATCAAAGCGAAAGTGTCAATTATACATATTGAAAGTAAACACAGTAGCTATTAAGTGATGCACTTAAAGGGAATTAATTATGTGTTGTACCACAAGACAACATAATAACAAAGATTCCTCCTTCCTCTGAATAGAGACTTGAAAGCAAGAGGAGATGATACAAGTTAAATAAAGTGAAACCATTTATAGCTATTTACCATGAATAAGAGCCCTGCTAAAAGTTGTTAAACCATAAAATCTTCTAGCCATTTTTTTTAGTATTGTGCTTCTGAGAGGTATCAAAAATGCTCAAATTATCATTAACTTTGATATTGTTGCCTTAAATCAACTCTCCTAGGGTAACCTAATCTTGAACATTCTATTCAATATGAAAGTAATGGTTAGTATGGAAGTAAAAAGCTTTCAATGTCAGTTTTGCTATTGATAACTGGAAGAAAATAAGGCTTAATTTTTTAGACCATATTTTAAATTCTTCTCATGATTTGACTGCTGCTGCTAATCATTGGCTATTTGGAAGAGCCAGTGTAAAATTCCAAGGTTATCTTTTTTGTTTCATACTTCAATATGAAATTTAAAAAAAAACTTTTAATATGGCTAGCCATGGCAGAAACAATAAGTCAGGTGAGAAAAAGAACTAGGATTTTAATACTGCCAATCAAAGCAGAATATGACAAATGTATTTCCTTAGTACAGGTTATCTCAAACATCTAAAAAAATGGCAAAACGGGTAAAGAAACTGAATTAAATTTTATTTACTATCCATTCATGTTCCTGTCATCTGGATCTTGTTTTGCATCTGAGAATTGGATCTATCCTCTCTCATATTGTACCCTACATGAACTCAAAATTCACAACTGAATGTATGCATGCACGTAGAATGGATCTTGGCAACTGCACATGAGGTCCTCATTTGAAAATACAGCCTTGGGAGTCCCTTTTTTAAAAAAATAAAGACTACATAAACCATAAATGTATATTTAATCACACGCAATTGGTGCAACCTCACACAGTCTGTGTTCCCCACCCCAAATTTGCCCAGCTGCAAAATGGATGGTTGAGCAATTTCAATGTATGTCATCCTTTCATTTACAAATTCAACTGACATCCATTTGTTATAGAATTGCACCAGGTCCAATTGGGGCACAGCCTGACTCCACAGCAGGTCTCATTTATACTGCATTGTATGGTTTATTAAGTATTTTCCTTACAAGGCCTTGGGAAGTAAATAGTTGAAGCCATATTGCATTTTTACATATGAGAAAATAATCTTTAAGAAGCTAAGTTACCTACCCTCAATCACATAGAAAACAAGTGCTCAAATGAAAACTCAAAAACCAATTCTTCAGACACTGAGTACTAAAAAAATTATTTTCTAAAACTGCAATTAAAAAGTATTAATTAAATGCTTCCTATGTGCCAGGCACTTTGCTAGGCACTAGGTACAAAGTACAAAAATTGAAAAAATCCCCATTTTCAAGGAGCTAATGGAGGAGACAACAAGGGTGTAAATATGTGTGTGTGTGTGTGTGTGTGTGTGTGTGTGTATATATATATATATATGTATACACAACTGTATATATGTGTGTGTGTGTATATATATATATACATACTGTATATGTGTATCTATATATACATACTGTATATATGTATGCATATATGAACTTAACAAATATGATAAATTTTAATACTTCATCATACAAATGGCAGAAAATAGTACTGTATATTACTCTACAAAACTTCTATTAAGTAAAGGTTGTTTTTTAAAATATATGTTAAATTTTAAAAAATAATAACAAAACAGCTCTGCGTATCTGTGCCCCCTTCTAAGCCTCCTACTACTCTCTTTGTGAATTTTAAAATGTTTCATTAACTCTTTTCTTTTTTTTCCATCACTACCCTAACCACCAACTCCTGGCACATATACTCCCCACACCCTAAATAGAAAGTGTCCCTTGTAACAAATAAGTATAGTCAGACAAAACAAATGAACACATTAGCTGTGTCTCAAAATGTCTCATTATGTACCTGTAGACTACCACTTTTTTATTCTCTTTTGGGGTGGGGTGGGGATCATGCTTCATCATTAATATTTAGAAGTTATATAGTATTGATCAGTCATTATTATTAATTTGAAATATTTTTTATATTTTGATAGCTAAGATTTCTTCATTTAGAAATGCCTATTCACATTCTATGCCCACTTATCTACTGGGGAATCACTCTTATTTTTATATGTTTGTATTGATTCTCTACATAATTTGAATATTACACCTTAGTCAGAGGAATTTGCTATGAAGATTTCCCCCTCCACCTCTTTTTTGTTCCCTCCTGATTCTAACTATATTTTGCTTGTGTGGAAGCTTTTCAAAATTTTATGCAATCAAAATTCTCCATTTTATTTTTTTGTGATTATTGCTTTTGCTTATTTAAATAAGAATTCACCTCCATTCTCACCCCAACACAGAGCTGTAAAAGGTAGCTCCTTCTTTTGTCCTCCAATTTTTTAATTATGTGATGTGGTAGGATATTTGATGTCATTTATCCATTTGATATTTATTAAGGTGTGTGGCATAAAATGTCTGCCTAGCCCTAAGTTCTAATTCCTGCCAGACTGCTTTCCAGTTTTCCAGGCAATTTTTATGAAATGACAATGGATGAGGTCACCAAGGGCCCAGGACAAAGCACTGGAAAACACTCACAGCTTGGGAGTGTGATATGGATGATAAACCAGAAAAAGAAATAAGGAGTAGTTAAGACTGGATGAGAAGCAAGAGAGAGTAGTGTAACAAAAACCCAGAGAAGAGAGAACATCCAAGAAGAGAGGAGAACAGTGCAAAGTGCAGACGTTGATCAGGGGACAAATTTAGTACTCAAAACCCAGAAGCAACTGAACGTAGCAGTGCAGAGTTTGAGAAACCCAAACATACCAATTGTTGGAGTAAGGACTTCGTAAATAACTCACAGATCTATACAGCAAGCCCCATATGTTTGTGAACGTCAGTCCTACAACTCCAATTGCCTATTGGGCATTTCAAATGACATCCCAGAGATGTTTCAAACTCATTGTGCCCAAAGCAGAACTCTTTCGCCTCAAACCCACACTTCTTCCAAATCTCCTGATTTCTGTGACGGTGAAAAATACTACCATACTTCCTGTCTCTCAGATTCAGCAACTCAGTCTTTTCCTCAACTCTTTTTATTCCCCTTCACTCTTCAAATCCAAACAGTTACAAATATTGCCGTTTCCACCTCCATAACATCCACGGTGTCTGAGCCCTTCCTTTTATTCATACAGCTACCACCCTAATTGATGCTGTCATCATCTCTAATGTAGATTATTGAAACAGTCTCTTTCCAATTGGACTCCCTGCCTCAAGTATCTCCCCACTCCATCTTCTAGACTGCTGACAAAATTTTTTTAAGTGCAAGTCTGATCATATCATCACTCCTAGTGAGATGGCATCAGTAAACTCCAGTGGCTTTCTTTTGCCTAAGATCAAATAAAAACTCTTCTGTTTACCTTTTAAAACCCTTCATATTCTGGTTTCAACATATCTTTCTCACCTCAGTGTACATTATCCTCCTTCTTGCATACTATGATATTACCAAATCAGCACACCATCTTCCATCTTAGTGACTTTGTTTTGGCTTGGCTGTTACACACGGCAGGCCCCTAATAAATGCTTGATTATTTCAACTTTCCTATTTTTAACCAGTATCAAATTATTTTTAGGATTATTGTTTTATATTTTTAAATCTATAACTATTAGGTCCACTTATTCCTATTTTTCTTTATTATTTCTCTTGACATTCTGGTCCTTTTGTTCCTCTAGATGTATTTTGTTGTTATTATTTTGTCTATGTCTATTGATCCCTTAGTAAGTTAATCAATATGGCATTAAATCTACAAAATTAAATTGGGTAGTATTTGTATTGTTATTATGTTGCTACTGCCTAACCATGAGCAATTAATACCTCTCCAATTATTTAAGTCTTCCTTTATTTCTGTAATGAGTATTTGTAACTGTACTTCTACAAGTCTTGCGTATATCTTGGTAGGTGTACTCCCAGATACTTTATACGTTCTGTAGTCATTTCGAATGAATTTTATTTCTTTTTAATGGGTTTTGTTAGTAAAATGAATTTTCTCCAATAGCACATAAACTCACTGGATAATGGACAAAAGTCATACATGAAGAGTGACAGTAGCTAAATTAATGTTTGTAGGTGCTCTGAAACTTACTTGATTCCCAATACTTTTTGCCTCCTTTCCTATCAATCTCTCACTGATACTGCAGAAGCAAAAGAGGGTCTCAGAGGTCACAGGGGACTGAAAGATGTTTTATACTATATTATCTGTTTCATTAGTCACTACCACAGCCAAAGCCAATTTGGTAGAACTTGGCAAACTTTGTGCTATGTTGGTACAGACCTTAAGAAGCCAGGACCACTTTCATTCCAGAGGGAATAGGGCCTTTTGTGGACGTATGTGGCTACAGGAACAACATATAATAAAGAATACACTACAGGAGAAGTGAAGTAGTAAGGTGACTTGCCCAGTGTCACACAGAATCACATACAAGCTGTTTAATGGATAGATGCCAACATAGAGGGAAATCTCTGGTGCAGGACATATTAATCTTTTTTGCTTGTCCTGAACACTTTTGGCAGACTGGTGAAACCGATGGAATCTCTTCTCAGATTAATGTTTTTAAATTCATAGAATAAAATACAGAGTATTACATAGGAAACCAATTACAGAGAAATATAGTTATCAAAGTATTTTTAAAATAAATAGACAAGTTCACAGATGTCAAGTTACGAATCCCTGCTCTAGCAGCACACCATAGAGTCAGGGTTTTTTTTGTTTCTTTTTCTTGGCCTTGGCCTAACCAACATTTTCATTAAGAATTTGGATGGAGATGTAGCTGGCATGCTTATCAAATTTAGAGATGACACAAATCTGTGGGATACTGGTAATGTGCCTGCCAACATCCAGGATTCAAAAAAATTCTAAGAGCCTAGAATGAAGAATCCAAAATTATACAATGAAAATTAATAAGGAGAAAAGTAAAGTTCTGCTCTATTCTTAAAATAAACTGAAGAATTTCATAGTGGGCAAAACTTGGTCTGGAAGTAGTTCACCTGAAGAAAACATGATGGTTTTTAAAGCTAACCATAAAGTTAAGTATGAGCTGAGAGTGTGACATGGCTGACAAAAAAGATGATACAATCTTAGGCTACATTAATAAGATCCTAAAATACTAAAAAGGGAGGTAATATTAATGACTTCCTTATCATTGGAGTCATTCAACAGTGGCTGGATTTCAATAAATCTTGAAGAAAAAAATCCTTAACTTTACTACTGGGTAAAAGGATAGACTGGATGACTTCTAAGATTTTTTTAAGCCCTAAGGCTTTAGAATGTTGTATATTAAGATAATCCCATTTGCATCTATTCATTGACACTAATTAGACTCCTTGTTCATATATCAGAGAATTCTAGATCCATGTGACTGACATTATGTTATCACATTCACTGATATTTTTATCTCAATGTTTAATTTTAGAAAACAAGAGGACCAACTGAAAATAGACACTATTATATTCAGGCAGAAACTGTATGAACATCTAATCAATGAAGCATTTAGCCCTCACATTTATGTTCACAAGCCAGTTCTTACAGTATTTTACATTCATATCCAATATAACACTGTTTCAATCAATACTATTTATTAACAACAATAATAATAACATTTATGTAGTACTTTAAGGTTTACAAAATGCTTTCCTCATAATAAACTGATAAGTTAGAGACTGGAAATAACATTACCCCTATCTTACATACGGGGAAACTAGAGTTCAAGTAGTGAAATGACTCACCCAGGGTCACATAGCTAGTATCTGAGTTGGGATAAGAAACCAGATCTCCTAAATGGGGGTCCAGTGTTCTTCTCCCCACATTAATGTCATTAGCAGACTATGAACAAATCTCACTTTAAGAACACTAGACTCTGCTTCAATGTTGTTCTCTTTTAGTTAATCATCGGAAACCAGACCAGCCTACCAAGCATGACTCACTTGAGACCCTTCTGTGCTCAACATTTCCAGCGGGTGTGTGCATGGCACCCACCTTTATCTATCTCTCCCCTATGTCTCAGACTACCCAGAATGTTTTGCACTTAGCTAACTACATTTGGCCCAGCCCTAGACTTGGCCATCTCTCTCTCCATTCTTGCTGCCTAGCACACAAAAGGCTGAGCTGTTCTTAGTTCTGAACTGGTCTCTTTTACTCCCTCTCTGGGCCTTTCCACTTAACTCCACAAATGCTTCTCCCTGCCATGGACAATATCAGCCTAGGAAGCGTTTTCCTCTAATGGCCACAATCACAGAATTTCTGAGCTGAAACAGATGTTACCAACCCTCATTCCAGTTCAATAATTACCTAAAAATAACCTCTACAACATATTTGACAAGTGCTCACCCAGCATCTACTGAGAGAAAGCCCACTCTTCCTGAACAAGCCTACTCTACTTTGGAACGGCTCACATTTTTAGGAAGTTTTCTCGTTCCATCACACCTAATTTTTTTCTTTGTAACTTCAACCTGTTGTCCCTAGTTCTGTCCACTAGGGTGAAACAAAAGAGGTCTAATTCCTAGTTCATGTCACAACCTATTACATACTTGAACACAGCTAACAAGGTCCTATCTGTAGGTTCTCTTCTCCAGGATAAACATCCCTCCAAGTTCTTCATCCAATTCTCATATGGCACAAATTGGCCAAGGCCCTTGACCATTCAGGCTGCTCTGCTCCGGACACTCTTCAGTTTACATATGTCCTTCCTAAAGTGTGGAGTTCAGTACTGAACACAATACTAGAAACGTAGTCTGTTGATCGTAAAACACAATACCTCTTGATTTCTCTCTTCATATAGCCTCAGATGACATTAGCTTTCTTGGATGCCATCCCGCCCTCCTCGCTTATATTCAGGTTGTATACTCCCCAGGCCTTTTGCAGATGAATTGCCCTCTAGTCACATTTGCCTTATCTTTCACTTGTGAAGTTGATTTTTTTTAAACCCAACTGTAGGACTTTACACTTATCTCTATTTAATTTCACTTCATTTGTTTAGTTCAATGTTCCGGCCTATCAAGATCTCTTTGAATCATTCCTCAGTGTATTAATTATCTTCACAAGCTTTGCGTCATTTCCAAATTTGATACATTCTATTCAAATCATTGATAAAAATGTTAAACAAAACTGCCTGAAGCACAGATATCTCCGGCGGTCTGACGGCTTCAGATTCCGAGGCAATCAAGCATTCAGTCAGATAGTTCTGAATTCCCATCATTAAATGATTTCTTAAACTCCAAAGAAAGCAATATCTATATCATTCCCCTGATCTGCAGTTTGGTAAGCTAGTCAAAAAAGGAAACAGGGTTAATTCGGCCTAACTTTATTCTTATAAATCCATACGGTTGTTCTGAGATCACTTATTTTTTCAAGATGTTCATGAATCCCTTTTATCATATGGTCTAGAATTCTGCCAGGAATTTAAATCCAGGTAAGATACTGTTCCCCCACCACCACCATGGAGCCTATAAACTAAGAAGGGGATAAATGTACATGGAAAAAAAAATAAGACAAATAATTCATGATGAGTACAAGGGAAGTGTTCTGTGAGGCAGAAGATGTGGAGGGAACGGATGAAGCTGCTCACTCAAAATCTAGAGCTCTTCCTACCACACTATGCGGAAAAGGCTTAGATGGTCATCGTGGAGAATGACACAGGAAGTCAGTGAGAGTAGGACAATGGGAAGGATCGTACATCTGCTCTGGGAATCATTTTCATCGTTGCAACCTAATTTGAAGTGTCAGCTAATAGTGAGGTCTAAGGACGGAACAAACAGAAAAAAAAAGTTGCCGTTATTTTTGTTCCTCTGATTTTGCTGCCCTCCCCTCACTTCTACCGCTCCTAGTACACAACTAAAAAGGGCATTCGAGCATAGATAGCATAATGCCTAATATACCGCTTATTCCCCACAGCCTTTAACTGGAGATGAAGTCCTCCCATACCCTCCAGTTAATCCTCTCGGCACCCAGAATTCTAAATACATTGTGAGCTTCAGTAAGACTGACCACCATCTTGAATTACCTATGTTATTCCCCATCATAAAAATATAAAGCTACCTATATACATTGATCTTCCTATATTAAAATCTAGTTTTTCTTTTACAAAAAGGGTATACCGACTTAATCAAGACAACGTTCTGAACCCTTGCCTATTTTCAGAACCCAATGGACAATCATAAATGTTCTGAAGTTTCCTCCCACGGCCAGTTTCCAGCTGGGCCCAGAAGTGAACGTGCCAAAGGCTGTTCTCATGGTGTCCCTGACCTCCTCCTCCAGGACAAAGAGAAAATATGCAAAACTTGCTGTTCTCATGAGTTTGCCAACTCATTTGTGCAGAGTATAGAGAGAAAGAAAAGTGTTAGATAATCCACGGCTGTGGCCCTACAGCTCCAGTCCTGTCCAGACAGCTGGAAGAACTGTTTCATAGTCCCAACACGCAGAGACAGTGCCAGGGAGAGATGGAAATGATTCCTGAGGCCCCAGGGAAGTACATATATTTATATTCCTTTCCTGTTCCTGTAGCTCAGCCTAAGGAGAGCTGCAATGATGCCTTCCATGATTTAGGAATGTGCTCATTCTATTTGTGCTTACCAATTTAATGCATTTCTCCCATTGTGTATTTGAAGCATACTTATCCTTTTCAACATAAAAATTACATGAAATTAGAGGGCAGATTGATAGGGGCAAGTGCCATATATATATATAGATAGATATAGATATAGATATAGATATAGATATAGATAGATAGATAGATAGATATGTGTGTGTATATATATATATATATATATATATATACACACACACATACACATTTACATATATATATATGTATATATACACACACACATTTATATAAATGGTCTTATGTATTCTAATAACCTCCAAACTGAATATTCTACTTCCTGATCCCAACTTGGGATGGAGCTGTCAGTTAATTTTACTGCTTATAATAAGTCAATCACTGAGAAAAAGTTCTACATTTCCTGAGAGCACAAAGAGCCCTAGAACCTTTTGTGAAGGAACAGCAGGGAAACAACTAACGATGTTCTATTAACTTTCCATGGGAATCTTACATACAAGTAGTTCATCTAAAAATTATTTGGAACACTGCAAAGTGATATGGCATATGAATGAAGCCTGTCTCCTCCAGCAGGAAGGCAAATCAAATGAACAGCTGAATGAGCTCAAAATAAGAAATAATGTAACAGTTAAAATTGGGATCTTGTAAAGGATATCAATCATGAGATTGCAGCATGTTAGAGAGACAAAGTAGTAGGGAAGAAAGAGTGCACACATGCTATATTCCACAACATTATAATGAATGATGTTCATAATAATGACCCTGAATCATGAGAAAACTACAAAATTCTCTTCAGTACATGCAACACTGATCATTCATTCTACTGCTCAAAAAACATCAATGAACTCCCATTTCCTACTGAACAAAGTCTATGTTCTTTAGATTAAAATTCAATTTCTCCACAACCTGGCTCCTACCTACCTTTCTAGCTCTCACATTCTTCTCTTTTACAAAGTCTATGCTCAAATCAAGCTCAACTATTTGCCACTGCCTGAATATCACCTTATTTCTATTTTATAGGTATTTGCATATGTCTATATATGTATATGTTTATCTATCCAGCCAGACTGCAAGCTCCTTAAAAGCAGTGATTGTTTTCACTTTTATGTCTGTAGGCCCAGCACCCAGCACAGTGCTTGACATATAGTATGCACTTAACAAATGCTTACTGATTGAATGATTGACTATATTTTCTCATGATATTCTCTATTTCCAGAATACTCTCCCTCCCTCATATTCTATCTTTTTCCTACTGAATTTTACCCATTCTTCAAGTCTTGGTCAAATGATATCTTCTCCATTAGACCTTTCCCAATCCCTAGCACCAAAAATGATCTCCTCAGCATCTTCTTATATAGCACTTTGCACTTGTAAGCACCCATTACAATCTATGGTTTTATGTTTGTAAACATGTGTTCCTCCCTCCCCCACCCAAGATTGTAAATTTCTTGACACCAGGAACTGTTTTAATTGTACTGCTATTTGTGTGTCTCTAGCCCTAGGACAGCACCCTGAACAAAGTAGGATTTCAATGGAATACTTGCTTGCTTACCTGACAGTGAAGAGGTAGGATTTTAAAAGACATACACAAAATATTGAGCCAGGGTTTTTTCTATTGAGAACTGATTGTTCATATCCTTAGACTATTTATCAATTGGAGAGTGGCTCTTATTCTCATAAATTTGAATTGGGTCCTTATCTAGTTTGGAAATAAGACCTTTATCATATTGCAAATATTTCCCCAATAATTTGTTTCCTCTTTTAATCTTAGCTTTATTGATTTTTTAGGCAAAATCTTTTTAATTTTATGTAATGAAAATTCCACCCTGTCCTGTGTTATACTTTCTATCTCTTATTTGGTAAGTAACCTTTCTTCTATCAACAGATCTGATATGTAATTTTTTCTATGATCATCCATGCTTCCATAAAACCAATGATGAAGCATGATATCTACTTCCTGACTGTGAGGTAATGGATTCAAGGGATAAAATAAGCTTTAAAAAAAAAACCATGATAAAATGGAGGGTTTTGTTTTAATTGACTAAGTATAATTTACAAGACATTTGCTTGTTTATTATCGATGTGATGGAGGGGGGAGGGACAGAAATTAAATTTCTCTTAATTAAAAAAAATAATTTTAGAAATCTTGGGAATTCAGGTTCATGCATTACCTGTCTTAAGAGCAATTTTCTTCAGCAGAGGTAATTCTGCCATTACTTAGCAAAACGTACAGTCTTGGCCAAGTTGCATCCTTATAAATTCACCATCCTCTACCAATTAACATTTCATGAAAGTGAACATTCCCCTGTTTTCTTTTTTTTTTGCCAGGAAGGGTGTGAGCTTAGAATTTAGGTTGGGCTTATTCTGAAGGGTTTTTATAGGCTTAAAAGATCTTGGAAAGTTTTCAACCTCATGAATTCATATTTAATTCACATTTTAAAAAATACAGCTCACTCTGCTAATTTCACAGCCAAAATGCAGTACATGAAAAAGGTCAGAAATAAGTAATAGCTGTGAACTCCCAGTAGGTTTGTGCTTGAGTGGTTTAAATCAGACTCTGACCCGAAACTGAGGACTGAATTCAATCAGTTGAATCCTAGTATCATTAACAATAACTCACTTGAATTATCTGAACCACTTCCAGTCTTCTTTCTGAGGACAAAATCTTTCATTACAAGGATTTAAGACAAAATTAATCAATCCACAAGAGCTTAGCATTCCTGTTAGGTTGTACTGTGAGAGGCATTGTGTACAGGTCTAGGGAAGTAGTAGTCCTGCTGTCCTGTCAGTTAGTTAATAAATATTTATTAAGTACCTACTATATGCCAGGCACTGTGCTAAGTGCTGGGGATAGCAGGAAAAAAAAGGCAAAAGACAGTTCTTGTGTTCAAGAAGCTCACGACCGACTTCTGCTTCCGGGAGACAAGATGGCAGAGTAAAAAGGTAGTCGCTCTCACTCTCCCTTATCAACCTCTGAAAAACTCAGAAAATATCACCCCAGAAAAAAACCCTGGAACACCTGAACTAGAAGAAAGACGGGGACCAGCAGTGCAGCAGCCCAACAAATGGGTCTCCCAGTGCCTCAGCAAAAATAAGGGAGGCAGAACTACAAGGGGCCCCAGGCAGATATGTACCCTGTGGCATTCATCTGAAAAGAGCTGAAGAAAGCAACCTAAAGCCTTCCTAAAGTCCCAGCCTTGCTGATTCCAGCCCAACACCAGTCCAACTGTCAACCAGGAAGAGATCCTGAAGCCCAGGTGGTACAGCAGGCAAACACCAACACCTGGACCCCCGAGTGCCTCAGTGAGGTCAAGGGAACCGGCGGAAACCAGCTCAGAAAACCACCAGGTGCCTCGACACTCTACCGCAAAGGAATCTCCCCGTGCATTAGCAGAAACAAGGGAGACAACACTGCGAGAGGCCCCAGGCACATAAACACCCTGCAGCACCCATCTAAAAGGAGCTGAAGAAAGCTTTTTTTGTTCTTTTTTTTTTTTTAGGCAATTGGGGTTAAGTGACTTGCCCACGGCCACACAGCTGTTTGGTCTGAGGCTGGATTTGAACTCAGGTCCTCCTGACTTCAGGGCCAGTGCTCTACTGCACCACCTAGCTGCCCCTTGAAGAAAGCTAAAGGAAAGGAAAAGCAGGCAACCTAGAATTGCCTGAAAGTTCCAGCCTTGCTGATTCCAGCCTAACACAAGGTAAGCTGCCAGAACTATACAGCCTCCAATTGCCAACATAAGAGCCCCAGCACACAAAGCCAGTGACCGAGACATAGGCTTCCAACACAAGGAGCTTGGGTCAGTGCCCTCTGTTCACTAGCAGGAGAGCTCAATCTCTTTAAAGGCCAGGGAGTAAAGAAACCATGACTCAAAAGAAACATAAGAAACGTAAGAAAAGATTCACATTATGAAAAGAGTAAAGATCAAGACAGGAATTCTGAAGAGGACAACATTGTCAACAAACCCACATCTGCAACATCAAAAGGGAATATGAACTGGTCTGAAGCCCAAAAAGCCTTCTTAGAAGAGCTCAAGAAGGATTCTAAAAGTCTAATGAGAGAGGTAGAAGGGTCCTGAAAAAATACAATTGGCCAATTGGAAAAAAAGTACACTGAAGAAAACAAGTCCCTAAAAAACACAACTGGCAAACTGGAAAAAAAGTACACTGAAGAAAACAAATCCCTTAAAAATACAATTGGCCAACTGAAGAAGGAAGTACAAAAACTAACAGAAGAAAATAATCTGTTAAAAACTAATGACTCTATGAGAGAGCAAGAATCAGTCAAACAGAAACAAAAAAAATGAAAAAATGGAAGAAAACATAAAATGCCTCATCAGTAAAACAACCAACCTGGAAAATCGATTCAGGAGAGACGATTTAAAACTCACTGGACTACCTGAAAATCATGATCAAAAAAAAGAGTCTGGACAGTATCTTTCAGGAAATCATAAAGGAAAACTGCCCTGAAGTCCTAGAACCAGAAGGAAAATAACCATAAAAAGAATACACCGCTCACCACCTGAAAGAGATCCCAAATTGAAGACACCAAGGAATATAATAGCAAAATTCCAAAATTACCAGATGAAAGAGAAGGTGCTACAAGCAGCCAGAAAGAAACAATTTAAATATCATGGAACCACAGTCAGGATTACACAGGACCTTGCAGCTTCTACATTAAAAGACTGCAGGGCGTGGAACATGATATTCCGTAAGGCAAAGGAGCTTGGATTGCAGCCAAGGATCAACTACCCTGCAAAAATGAGCATGATTCTTCAAGGGAGGAGATGGATATTCAATGAAATAAGAGACTTCCAAACCTTCCTCATAAAAAGACCAGAGCTCAACAAAAATTTGATCTTCAAGTACAAGATTCAAGAAAGACATAAAAAGGTAAATGGGACAGAAAGATACAAAATGTTGTTAATAAGGGTGGACTGTTTACATCTCTACAAGGAAAGATGATACTTGCAACTCTGAGAACTGTATGTATTACACCATGTTAAAGGAGTATACATAAAGGGGGTGGATATTAGTTGACTTTGATGTAATGAAAAAAAAAATCTAATCAAGTGGGTTAAATGGATCCAAGTAAGTGGATTAGTCTGATCTTAGAAAATGTACTGAGAAAGGAGGAGGCAGACAAGGGTAAATTACATTACAGGAAAAGACAGAAAATCCTATTACAGCAGAGGGAAAGAAGGGAGGGGGTGAGCATTGTTTGAACCTTGCTCTCATCAGATTTGGCTCAAGAAGGGAATAACATAATCAGTTAGGTATGGAAATCTAACTTGCCCTATGGGCAGTAGGAGGGAAAAGGGGAAAGAAAAGGGAGGGGGGATGGAAGGGAGGGAAGAAGGGGGAAGGGGATAATAGAAGGGAGGAAAGACTGAAGGAGGCGGTGGTCAAAAGCAAAGTACTGGTGAGGCAGGAAAGGGACAGAGGAGAAAGAAAAGCATAAACAGGAGGAAAAAAGGATGGAGAAAAAGACACAGATAGTAATCATAACTGTGAAAGTTGAATCGCTATCTTTTTTTTCTCTTCTGTTGAGTTTTGTTTCCTCTTTCTGATGGTTCCTCCTATTGGTTTTAATTTTTACTTACAACTTCACTAATGTGAAAATATGTTTAATAGGAATATAAAATGTATAGCCTATATCACATTATGCGCCACCTCAGGGATGGTGGTGGGGAGGAAGGGGAAGAAAAATTTTAAACTCAAAAGCATATAGAAGTGATTGTTGATAACTCAAAATAAATTAATAAAATACGCAAAGAAAAAAGAAAAGAAAAAAATAAAATGAAAGATGAAAAAAATTTTAAAAAATTTAAAAAAAATAGAAGGTCGTGACTTAATGGGGGAGATGAGCAAACAAGCTATATTAAGGAGAAAAAAAAGAAATAATTAAGAGAGAGAAGGCACTAGAATTAAGAGGGTTTAATTGATAAAGGCTTCCCATAGAACATGGGATTTTATTTGGAGGTTAAAGGAAGCTCTGGAAGCCAGTAGGTGGAGATCAGGAAGAAGACTATTCCAGGTGTGGGGGACAGCTAGAGAAAAATGCCCAGAGACTCAGAGGCATGTGGGGTATTAAGTTGAAATCTGGACCACATATTTTAAAAAGGAAATTGATCAACTAAAAAATGTCCAAAGGATGGCAACCAGGACAATAAGGGTCTCAAGTTCATGCCATATGATGACTGATTAGAAAAACTGGGGACTTTGAATCCGAAGAAAAGAAGACTTGGAGGAAGGAGGAAAGACAGATGGCTTCAAGTACTGGAAGTATTCTCTTGTGGAATGTGCATTAAACTTGTTCTGCCTGGCCCCATGAGGCAGAGCTAGGAGCAATGGGTAGAAATTCTGGAGAAGCTAATAGTAGCTCGAAGTAAGAAAAATTTTCTAATATGCTGAATAGGAAGTGCTAGTGAACCCACAGCTAGAGAGTCCTGTAGGCAATCAGATATATGGATCTACAGCTCAAAACAGAGGTCAGAGCCAGACTAGCGACAAAGGTAAGTCATATGTATTAAAGCAGCTGGGCAGTGCAGTGGATAGGGTATCGGTCCTCCGAGTCAGGAAGACTTATGTTCAGATCCAGTTTCTGACATTATTTATGTCACCTTGGGCAAATTTCTTACCTCTGCCTTAGTTTCCTCATCTGTAAAATGAGGAGAATTATAGCACTTATCTTCCAGTACTGTTGTGATAATTGAGGTAATATTTGTAAAGGGTTTAGTACAGTGCCTGGCGCATAACAGGCACTATATATAAGCACTAGCTTATTATCGTCATTATTTTCATTAATATCTTTTGACACATAGGAGGGAATGAGATAGTTAAGGGAGAAAATAAAGAGATGAAAATTACTTGTTAGGCACTTAACAAATGTTCGTTAATTGAATTAACTTGATCTTCTTGGAAATCTTTGTAAAATGGTTTAAATGCTTCCTTAATAGCACAGCAAAGATAGTTTAACCCTTTCTTAGTGTCTACATATCAATATTATGGCTATCACTAATTGTCTTGTGATATGAATGTAGATGTACATATAGATAACAGCAGAAAGGGACTGGATACACTGATACAATGGATCAATTGAGGAATGAAAAATTTTGGTTAGAGTTCACTCCCTTCTCCACCACCTTCTTAGCCTACTAGAATTCCCTCCCCAGCAGCATCAAGATCTTCCTAGCACCTTGCTAAGAGACTTCATCATCAGCAATGCCTTTTCTTCCAATCAAACCAACCTTCCCCTCACAGGGTCAGATTTGGTTTAAAAAAAAGGGGGGGGTGGGTTCTGTCTCCACACATGTTGCAGATGTGTTCACGATCACCCAAGATACACTGGGACTTGCTTTCAGGACTTTCTGGTGCTAGTTAGTTCCTGGTCATTCATATTGTTCTCATAAAGGTGAATTGTAGGATGCAGAGCTACATAAGCTACTGGGGCAGGCCAGCACAGCTGTCTTTCTGGGGAGAATAAAACCAATAATCAAACCAATCATTGAATGAAAGACTGAAGTCATTTCCTTCCAAGGGACTTGCCCTCTAGAAAGTCACCATTCAAGACATCTATGATTTTTGTAACACTAATAAATGGTCCTTAGCCACCTCATTATCAGTTTGAAATTACCTTCCCTCTGTGATTGACCCCAATTTGCCCTGTATTCATTTTCTTTATACAGAGTTGTTTGCAGGTTGTTTGCCCCCTTTAGAATGTGTGCACCTTGAGAGCAGGGGTCATGCTTTCAGCTTTCTCTGCATCCCTAGTGGTTAGCATGATGCCTAGGACATAATAATCTTGAATAAATGCTTGCTGACTGATCCACTTCTTCATCTTTCTAAATCTTAGTCTATAGATGAGGTATGGAAAAGCAGTATCTCTCCCACTTTCAAGAATTTGTGGTAGGCTGTTTTGGGGAGTACATGCTACAAAGTTGTTATCATTATCACCATGTAGCACAAATGGAACACCATGTCACAAATCCAATTCATTTAAATTTAACATGCATTTACTAAGTACCTACTACATACACTGTCCCTTGCTAGGGAGTGGAGGAACAAAGGCAAACGTTATACAGTCCTGTGCTCTAGGAGCTTGATTTCTAGTGGGAGAAAAAGAGCACATGTGTAAATGAATATAAAGACAACTGAGGATGAGGATAATGACTAAGGAAAAATAAGAGGTGCCATCTGAGTTAAACCTTGAAGGAAGACAAGGATTTCCTCTAATTTTCCCTCAATATTTTGACTTTTAGCAAAATTCTAGGTACAAGTAAAAATTAAAACTACATTTGCAGTCATTTAACAAGTTTGAAAATCCTGTATGATAAAATTTCTCGTGAAATCTCTTCATATTCACAAGAACATGCTACCTGAATCCAAACAGTAGGCAGGATCACAAGGAACATGCTACCAGATACTCATGGAGACTGACTGATATGCTCTGTGGTGCCCCAATTTAATGGACACATAGCCCTACCCAACCCCCATCCCCTACTCTCCACTAAATTTAGTGCTGAAAACTCCCAGCTTGCCGGCTATGGAGCTCTGGTTTCACTTGTAACTATGGTCCCCTTACTGTAGCTCCCTTCATGACTGTGGACTGTAGGTTTTTATCTATGACCGCTTTTTGCCAATTCCAGGGAAGATTCATGAGATGACTTCCTCTCAAAGTCACGTTGGGTTAAGCCTGAAAGAGCCCTATGCCACCTTTTTCTTTTCTGAGAGGGAAAGGTGGGGAGTAAGAGACATATAGAGAAAGACAGAGACAAAGAAACAGAGACAGAGATGGGGGGGCAGAATGGAGGGAGAGAGGAAACATAAACAGCTGGGTATATTTCCCAGCATGTATTTCATAACCGGGGTTTCTCTAATCAGCAGGAAGCCTCATAACCTCTTTCTTTCTTTACTTCCCTTTTTCTTTCCTTCCTTCTTTCCTTCCATCTGGCTAGTTCTCCTTCCTGGTTATTCACCCTGTATTTCCACACAAGCGTGGCCTCTGTTGATACCTCTGGCCCCCTTATCAACAAAAGCTCTCAGAGGATTTGCCTGTTCCAGATATAGAACTTCTCCAAAAGGAACTTGTTTCTTTTAAAGGGACCATTTCACTTTTCTAGTTGCCAGTCTCAGTTAAATCAACTTTTTAAATATTTGTAGCAGCTCTTTTTCTGGTAGCAAAGAACCGGAAACAGAAGGGATGCCCATCAATTGGGGAATAGCTGAACAAATTGTGGTATATAAATGTAATGGAATACTACTGTACTATGGCACAATACAAGAAATGATGAGCAGGCAGATTTCAAAAAAACCTGGGAAGACTTACATGAACTGATGCTGAGTGAAGTGAGCAGAACCAGAACATTGTACACAGTAACAGCAACACTGTGTGATGATCAACTTTGACAGACTTAGTTCTTTTCAGCAATACAATGATCTAAGATAATTCCAAAAGACTCATAATGGAAAATGTTATCCACATCCAGAGAAAGAACTATGGAGTCTGAATGCAAATCAAAGCATACTATTTTCTCTTTTGTCTTGTTTTGTTTTTCTTTTCTGTGGTTTTCCCCTTTTGTTCTGATTCTTCTTTCACAACATCACTAATATGGAAATATGTTTAATACGATTATACATGGACAGCCTATAACAGATTGCTTGGGAGGTGAGGGAGAAAAAAATTTGGAACTCAACAAATTTAAAAAATGAACGTTAAAGCTATCTTTACATGTAATTAGAAAAAATAATATTAAGTGGGGAAAAAATGAAATTAACTTTTTAAACATAAGACAAGGTAGATTTTCTATAGCCACAGCCCCTAGGGAGTATAATATATATGAAGACCAAATCAAGCTTGCTTTTAAAGGCTGAAGGCTGGTTATCAAGTATGGCCTCCCTTAGATAAAATAAAAAACAGCTAAAGTAGCAGCACTCAGAGCAAGAGTCAATCAGACAGGATCTTTCCTCTTGAGTTCTCTACTGCTCTATGGTAGATGGAAAGGCAGCTACATGAACAAGGCAACATGTTTATTTAGATGAGTTAACCAGGAAAACACTTGCCAAACTCATTGTACCCCATGCCAAGTAAATGTCAGAGCTCAAAAGACTGATGTTTTTGCAACAACGATTGCAACTAATCACAAAGTTCACTCTCTCTCATCCTAATAGCTGCTGACTATGTAGCCACATTTTACAAGAAAGTGAATTTATGGGAACCTTTTCCGCCACAGAGCAAGATTTGAGCTGCCCCAGATAAGCATTTGTGTCAGCTTCTGAGGAAGCTTCTACTCTTTTTTAATATTATTTTTACAAGAGTGGCCTGGCCAAAAAAGCACTCAATGATGGCTGCAACTCACCATGGCCCATTACATTTCATCAAGACATTAATAGAATTACATTGAAATCACGCTTTATCTGTGTCAGCTTAAAGAAGATTCTAGTTCCAGTGCCAAATTCCGGAAGGTGAGTGGTCTTCCAATCAGAAGTCATTCAGCCTGAGGCCCCGCCCACGAGTGCCTTATTTGATCTTCTGCTTTCCAAGAAGAGGTATCCATTTAGAAGAGCCCTTCCAATCAAGGATGAGTTGCCTGGGCTAGAATCCAAGAAACTCCCGCATTGTTGGTTTGTTTTTTTATGTATCCCAAGGAAATGATAAGCTCCTTGAGGACAGAAGTTTCTCTGTATTCCCTATAATAATCAGCAAAGTGCTGGGAAGTTAATAAAAAAAAATCATTATATATTCAATGTAATAAAAAAGATCCTCCAAGAAAGGCGTTATTAACTGTTTGGATTTTTTTTCTCTCTTAGACCCCTCAGGCAGTCTGGGGAAGCCTATGTTATTATTATTATTATTAACTGAAAAAATACTACATTTCAGTTAGAAATAACTAGCAAAAGTAAAGATTTTTTTTTCTCATTCAAGTTCATGGAATCTTTGAAATCTATCCAGGGATTCCATCTGTGGACTTCAAGTAAAGAGCTTCTTGTGTTCTAGGGGTTTTTTTACATTTTAGAGTACCAAGGGAATATTCAGGTTACTCATCTTTTATTTCTCATTTCTAACATGTGACCAGCCCTGCCTCTTTTCTTTTTCAAATGTCTAATCAGATATTTATTTATAAGGTCTGTTAGACTGCATCTTGAGCCTTTTCCACATCCACTATGTGTCTTTCTATTGCCCTTTGGGTCTCCTGAAACCTAGATTTCTTAGAAATTGTCCAAGATTAATAGCTATAAATGCAATAACACTGGGAAGGTATGTTATGGGGAAAATAGATATTGGGGGGGGGGCAATGGGATTAAGTGACTTGCCCAGGATCACACAGCTAGTAAGTGTTACATGTCTGAGACCTGATTTGAACTCAGGTCCTCCTGAATCCAGGGCCGGTGTTCTATCCACTGTGCCACCTAGCTGCCTCAAAAATGGATCTTTGTACCAGGTAACAGCTTAGGATTGTTTAAAAGTATTGTAATCTCTGGTAAGAGGGAATTCACTGAAGATGCCATCAGAAACTGTCTTGTCTACTTTGAGATATCTTTAATTCCTAAGAAATTTTTCTCCCCTTCCATTAAGCTCCAAGTCTGTTGTGCTTTCCAGGGCCAAAGAGAATAAATGTAAACCCTCTTCCACATGATGGATAGCCCTTCACATATTTGAAGACAAAGTATGTGGTAGCTGGAAGTCTTTCTTTACCAAGCTAAATCCCACTATATGGTATGATTTCAAAGTCCCTCAGTGATTTGGTTACTTCTACCTTCTATATAATCCCAAATGTCAAATTGATATTATTAAAGTACAAGTCTGCCCATATCACTTTTCTATTTAATAAAATCTAATGGCTCTGTTTGGCATTCAAATTCCTACATAAGCTGTCCTCTACCCTACCCTCACCCCCAAATGCATATCTTTCCAGTCTTCTTCTATCTTACTCCACTTCAATTACTCTGCAATCCAGTGATACTGGCCTCCTCGCTGAACACAACACTTCATCTCCCAACTGAGCATTTTCATTGTCCGTCCTCCGTGTCTGGAACTCTCTCCTCCGTCCCCCGTGTCTGGAACTCTCTCCTCCATTTCTACCTCCTAGCTTCCCTTGCTTCCTTCAAGTCTCAACAAAATCCTACCTTCTGTAAGAAGTCTTTCCTAAATATGTTTTACATGGTTGCATATTCATACACACGCACACACGTGAGCGCACACACACACACACACACACATATATAAAACCTATATCAAATTGCTTACTGTCTAGGGGAGGAGGAAGAGAGGGAAAAAATTTGGAAGTCAAAATTTTATTTTAAAAATCAATGCTAAAAATTGTTTTTACATGTAATTGGAAAAAATAAAACATTATGAAAATTTTTTAAAAGTCTTTCCAAGTCCTCCTCAATTATAGTGCCTTTCCTTTGAGTTTACCCCCTCCCCATTTATCCAGTGTACATCTTGTTTGTACTACACACACACACACACACACACACACACACACACACACACCCATATACATATATATTTGTTTGCATGTTGTCTCCCTCATTAGACCTTGGAATCCTTGAAAACAGAGACTTTCTATCTTCCTTCATATCCTCAGCACTTAGCACATAGTAGGCATTTAATACATGCTAGCTGACTGTCTCTCCAGCTTATCAATGTCTTCCCTAAAATGTGGTACCTAGAATTAAATCTAATTCTCCAAATATGGTCTGATCAAAGCATAGTACAGTGAGAGTTCGAGAAATACTAAGAGTGATCAAGAGTAAAGGGCAAACAACAGCGGTGAGACCCCATCGTGTGTCTCAGTCTAGCGACTATGCCTCCTTTAACACGAGGTAGGATCACATTAGCTTTTGTGGCTGCCATATCACATTGTCGACTCATCAGACTGCAATCCACTAAAACCTCCAAGTCCTTTTTCTATGAACTACTATACCACCACTTCTTTCAAAGTTTGAGCCCATAAAGCTCATTTTTGAAACTAAATATAATAATTAATTTTATTCCTATTAAATTTCATTTTATATGATTCACTCCATGTTCTAATCTCATTGGGATTTTTTGAACTCTGATTTTTGTCACCCAGCATACTAATTATCTCTCTGAGCTTTCAGTCTTCTGCAAACTTGATAAGTACTGCATCTATAAGTTTAACCAAGTCACTGACAGAAGTGTTAAACAGTTCAGGGCCAACTAAATCTTTTTAGCATTGCATTGGACCCCTCATTCCAAGCTGACAGTTAACCTTTAATGACTACACACTGAATCTAGGCATTCAATCAGCTCTAAATCAATCTAATTTTACTATCCTAATTTTCCCTAAATTACAGCAAGTGAGACTTTTTCAAATGCTTTGATAAAAACTAGGTAAACTATATCTACAGAGTTCCTCTACAGAACTTAATCATTCTAGTAACCATATAAAAATAATGTTAGTTTGGCATGACCTATTTTTGAAGAAGCATGATAAAAAAGAATAACAATAATCCATGATAATAATAGTTAAGAATAATATAGTTACTACATACCACACACTGTGCTAATCTCTTTCCAATTATTATATCTGATCCTTATAGCAATCCTGGAAGGTAGGTGCTATGATTATCTATCCCTATTTTACAGATGAAGAAACTAAGCCAAACAGAGATTAAGTGACTTGCCCAGAATAACACAGCTAATAAGTATCTGAGGCTTGATTTGAATTCAAGTACTCCCGACTCCTACTAGAGAAGGAAATGACGAACCACTCCAGTATCTTTGCCAAGAAAACCCCACGGACAGTATAGATGCACTGTGGTCCACAGAGTCACGAAACGTCGTACATAACTATATGACTGAACAATAACAAATTCCTGACTCCAAGCCCATTGAGCCACGCAGCTACTTGATCCTTTGTGATCACTATTTCATTTTCTAGAGGTACAATAACATTCCCTTAATAATATATTCTAGAATTGTGATAGTATTGACATAAGTCTCATTGGTTTCTCCTTTGCAGACTCCATTTCTCTCCAGTTTTTCTCAGATCACTGACAGCTACAGGCTTAGCTTCTCATTTGATAGCTGTCAGTGTACCAAGATGCAGCTCTTCCAGATCAGCTAGCATCCAGGGCACCCGGGTACTTTTCTTATGTTCTCCCAACCCTTCTTGGGTATCAATTACCCATTTTTTTGTTTTATCCTTTCTTTTTCAAAGATAATTTTCTTTGGCAGAGGAAATAGAAGCCACAGATGAACTGAACAACTCTGCCCCTCTCTCTGTCACCATTTAACAAAGACCCATCCACCTGAGCAATAATTCTACTCTTCTTGATTCTGTGTTTTTTCTCAATATAGCGAGGGTGTGCGCACGTGCGTGCACACACACACACACACACACATACACACACACACACATATGCACACACACAGTTTTTATTGTCCTTATTTCTCCTGGGCAACCTCAGCTATTCTCGGTTTATACTAGCCAAACAAGACTATGCCACACGTCTTTATTTTTATACTGTTCTTTGCTCTTCATTCCATCCTCAGTATTCTAAAATATAGGTTGTTTGGTGAATTCCACTTTTGAAGTGCTCTAATTATTAGAAAGCTTCTCCCTCATATCAAATCTAAATTTACGTCTTAGAAACTTCCACCACCAGCCCCAGTTCAGTCTTCTGCAGCCAAGCAGAACAAATGTAACCCCTCATCCTTCCGCCAGCCCTTCAGGTACTCAGAGATAGCTATCATGCTCTACCCTCCCCGGTCTTCTTTTCTTCAGACTTAATATGCTGGGTTACATCAACCGATCCTTGAATGACATACATATTCTTGAGTCTGGTGTTCCCAGCAGACCACATTTAGGAATTTCATACTAGGAATACCACTTCCTATAAGAAGGGTAGTCCTCTTCCAAATTAGCTGGAAATAGTGTCTTTTCCTTAAAATGAAGTTAGTTGTATTACTAGTACTTAGTGGCAAGCAATTGGAATTACCACTGCTGTTTGGGCACATCATCTATGGAAGACTCATGAGAATTTCACAGGATGTGAAATGCTTTTGGAGTCATTTTGGAGTATGTGCTTCAGCACTGCAAAATACTGCCAGAGGGGCAAATTTAGTTCTCTTCCACACCTACCCCCATCTTGTACCCAATATGAAGAGATCCCATATTTTACTGATGTCCCTAGGTAGCAAGTTGCAAGTATGTGTGTTTAAAGCAATAATAATAAGCCCCCTTCTCCATGGTAATATATGCCCTCTAGATATTTCTTCTTTCTGGGCCTCATTCTTCTTACTGGTAAAATGAAGGATTTTAACCCAAGTTCCTTCCTTCTATGATTCTAACTTACAAACATAACTTTGCCACCCCTTCAGAAGTCAGTCAATTTGAACCCTAAACCTTGCTCCTTATTCCCCAACTGCCTCTCAAATACTCACAAACCCTTGGGGTCCATTGCCAGTTCCTTCATGATATACAGCTGGGGCACTTACATCAGTCCTACCTCCTTATTAAAGCTCCAGTGTGATGAAACTCGCCAATGACTGTGGCTACAGCAAGGAAGCTGCTGGAACACTAGCAGGAGTAAGATTTTTCAGTAAACAGGTCAGTGCCCTTTTCTACCCCCCCCCCAAAATACCCAAAACAAAATAGGTCAGTGGCTCAGCTTCAAGAACAAGACCCTTATACATAACACAAAAGGGGATACTTTTGCTCAAAAAACTTGCCAAAGTCAACCATCTAAAAGATTATCAGAAACAATGGAAAGAATAAAATATTTAGATTATGACAGGGCCAGCAGCGAGATTCTACTGTCCCCGGCCCCTCCATGCAACAGAGAGCCTTAAACAGTACACATATATACAGACACTGGTTTTAGTTAGAAAAACATGAGGATTGCTGATGGGATAACATCCAAAACTTATATTTTAGCACAGTTGTCAGAACTAACGATGGTTGTCTCTAACAGGGTATACACAGGGAATACAGTGGAATAAAGAAGGAGTTTCACTTATAAAGTATACAATCTAGGACGAGAGACAGAGAAAAGAATTTTGGCTCACCTGACAAATGCCACTAATACACATGTCCAAGGAGTCTATGTTGCAGCGAGTCCCATCAAGAACTTTGGGTGCCAATTCCACAACCAAGCTTTGCCCTCGAGCTTGGCACTTAAGGGCACAGGGTGCTGCTGAATCATCATAGACAGGAAGCCATTCATAGTAATGGCCTTGGTACTGGACGTCATTATAGGCTGAACACTGTTGAGCTCTGAAATCACCAGCATCAGAAGGGCAGTCCTAAAATCAGTGAAAGAGTCATGTCATTCTTTAGAGAAACATACACACTTAAGGATAAAGATGATTCCTTTGAGGCAATGGGAGCATGCAGGAATACTGATCTTGGAGTAACAGGAAGTTGAGTTTGAATCTTTACTCTGACACTTATTACTGTCATGATTTTGACCAAGTCTCTTAACCACAATGGGTTTCAGGTGCATTTTCTATAAAATGAGGGAGTTGGGCTAGATGGCCTCTTAAATCCTTTCTAGTTCTAGATTTCTGAACCTATAATCAATCAATCAATCAATCAATCATTTATTAAGTATCTACCATATTCTGTACTAAGTGCTGGGGATCCAAAAAGAAGCAAAAGACAGTCCTTGCCCTCAAGGAGCTTACAATCTAATGGGACTTTGGAAAGGCCTGCTACTGCATATGGGCTTCTTTGCAAGGAGATTACCCTCTAAGTCTTTGTATAGAAATGAGATATGATATTACCAGAATCCATTTGACCTTTGATTACTGGTAGCAACATGCTATATTCTAACACTTCATTTATTCATCATCCATGCTGAAGGAAGGGTTCCATAGATGAATTTTCAAGACATCTGAAGCTTATCCCCTTTAAACTCTAAAACATGCTGGTTTTTTTGTTTTGCCTTGTTTTGTTTTACTATTCTGGATGGAAAGCTCTTATCAAAGGCGTTACATACTTGCCTGACTTCTTGAGAAGAAAATAATATTAATAACAACAATAAAAGTAATAACATCAATAATAATGATAGTTATCATTTCCATAGCATTTTATGATTTGCAAAGTGCTTTACAAATGTTATCTCATTTGATCCTCACAACAAACCTGTGAAGTGGCTACTCTCATTATCCTCATTTTGCAGATGAGGAAACTGAGCCTGAGAGAGGTTAAATGACTTTCCTAAGATCACACAGATACTATCTGAAGCAAGATCTGAACTCAGGTCTTTCTGATTCCACGTCCAGCACTCTATCCAACAATCTTTCTCTTTTGCCACTTAGCTGCAGAATATATTGAACAGGCTTAAGTGTTTTCCTGATGATTACACTAAACCAGGGGTGGGGAACCTGTGGCCTTAAGGTCACATGTGGCCTTCTAAATCCTTAAGTGTGACATTTTAACTGAATCCAAATTCTACAGAACAAATTCTAGGATTCTGATTTGGATTCAGTCAAAAGGCTGCACTTGAGGATTTAGAAGGCCACATGTGACCTTAAGGCCATAGATTCCCCACACCTGTACTAAACTATATGACAAAGATTCTGTTTAGAGCTATTAAGGCATGGGGCCATTTGTCTCTATAAATAAATGGCATGATGATGTTATGGTTTAAAAATACGATTTCATTCATTTTTATGTGTCTTCTTTCTTAGCTGTGACTTCCTATTTTTGTCAGTGTGCCTGCCTCTAAATGTCACTCCCTTTCTAATCTGTTGCTTCTGTACTATGGTGGGATGAGAAATTCAACAGTAAACTTGTCATAATTGTGAATAAAATGCATGAACCTTCTGACAACTCAAAAGCGTGCTTTACTTTACTGGTTTCTACAATGTTCTGGATAAGTGAGATTGATGAAATTAACTCTACCTGAAGCCCAAGGAGACTTTCAAATCTTGGGAACAGATACTTTACAAACCACGGGAAGTATGCTAAGAGCAAAAAGTAATAACCATTTTCTTAATCTCAGTTATACTCTTTTGTTTCTATTTCTGGTTTTGTTCCAGAATACAGATAAGCCTAGCATGCTTTTCCCCAAAAAACTAAAGCCCTTTTCTCTTTCATGTAGAAGGACAACATTTCCCTGGAGAAAGTGGCTGAAACAAGAAGCTTCTTAAAACCTTAGATAGTTTTCCAGGTGAAAATTTCCATCAAACATTAAGCTTACCCCAAAACACTAAATTAAGCACAGGGATTGTGATGCATCCCTCTAAAACATTCCTGCATTTCTTAGGGTTTTTTTTTTACAGGAAAGTTACTTTTAGAGTCCCCAACAAAAGATATATTGTATCAATCCTTCACATACTAAAGACTCTACTTACAAAGGAAAGCATGTCCAATGTCAAAAAGTCTCGGTGCAAGATGGAATGCACAGTCTTCCCAGAATTCTGTCCACACATGGGCTCTCACATCTGGGTTATAACAAACACTGGCTGTGTTTTCATTGGACAGAAAAGGCAAAGACCCTAACATGTCATCTAAACTCTTGGGATACTAAATGTCAGACTATAAGGCCGCACCTGAATGATACATCAGTCCCTTCAGGTTGCAGGATTTCACTCCTGGCTGGAAAATATGAGAGCCCTCATAGATAAATGGATAACAGAAGAAAAGAGCATTGAACTGGGTAGGAACCAGAAGACTAGTTTTAAGCCCAGCCTAAGCCACTAATTTGCTGGGTGATTTTGGGCATGTTACTCCCATTTCTGGGGCCTTAGTTGTAATTCAATTCAAACTGAACCAAACCATTCCAATTCAATATAACAAGCACTTAAGCACTTGCTAAGTGTCCAGTACTACGGACAGAAAAACAAAAATCTTCCCTCACTCTAAAAAGTTCCCTTTTTCCCAGGGTACCTAGATATACACAGAGAAGTGATTACAAAATACATACATAGTAAATACTAAGTATTTGGGGAGGAAAGTTGCTTGGGGAGGAAGAACAATAACAATGAGAGTATCAAGAAAGACCTTTTGTAGGCAGCAGGACTTGAGTTGAGCATTGGATGGAGGGAGGCATTCCAATAGGTAAAAGGGTGGAGGGAAGAAATTCCAAACATGGGGGTTATTAGATGAACTTGAAAGTACCTTTAGGATCTAACACGCCCTATGATTATCTTGCATGTTAAACACTTGTTCCACATCACATGTTTAGCGTTGATGATCTAAGGCACTGCTTCAGTTTAGAGGGGCTGGGAAAACAAGGCCAGAGCAATGGGGAGCCCACATCTCAATGTAGGATGGTCTAACAGATGCTGCTAAAATAGCATTTTCTCATAGACTTTAACTAACAGAGAAGTTTACAAATGGTTTTTACAAACACATCTCTTCAGTAAACCGTTTCATACTAGTCGTTAAGTTGTTTCAGTCCTGTCAGACTTTTCGTGATCCCTTTTAGTTTTCTTAGCAAAGGTACTAGAGTGGTTTACCACTGCCTTCTCCAGCTTATTTTACAGATGAGGAAACTGAGACAAATGGAGCTAAGTGACTTGTCCAGGGTCACACGGACAGTACATGTTTGATGCCAGATTTAAACTGAGGATGAGTCTTCCTGACTCCGAGGCATAGCACTCTATCCACTGAGCCACTTAGCTGCCCATTTCATACTTAGTGACTTTAAATGACAATTACAGAATCACAAACTTAGGATCTTAGGTCATCGGGTCATAGAGTTAGAGCTAGAAGGGACTTTATTTATTTAATTACCTGTTTGTTCATTCATTTATTTATTTATTTTCAGGCAAGGCAATTGGGGTTAAGTGACATGCCCAGGGTCACACTACTAGTAAGTGTCAAGCGTGTGGCTGGAGACCAGACTCAGGTTCTCCTGACTCCAGGGCTGGCGCTCTATCCACTGTGCCACCTAGCTGCCCCCCAGAAGGGACTTTAAAGGCTACTGAGTTCAGTGCCCTCGTATTTACAGACAAGGAAGCTGAGACAAAGAATGGTTCTATGAATGGTATATATGGTCACAAAGCTAGGAAGTTCTAGAAGGAGACAGGATTCAATCTGGAACCCTCAATTTCAAGTCCGTACTGACTGTCTAAATTTGGGCAATTGGTAAAACGTATCTGACTTAAATTTCCAAGTGACGTGGCCCATATTAACTCACCAATCACTGGCAAGCATGTAACTTAGAATCTACCTAGATCTTGTAAGCCTCCCCTTTCATGCTTAAATTTCTTAGTGTCCAAATTATCGTGATTAAAGACTCGGACACTTGCAGCAGCAGCAGCTGAAGTGTGGTGTCATAGAGGGTACCTAGGGAGTCCAAAATCTGAATGCAGACTGAAGTTTCACTAGCTGCATTCAAGCTGTATTAATTTGAGAGCTAAGAGACTTGGGATCAAGCCCTGGGGCTGCATATGTTCTGCAACCTTGAACATCAATTGAGCCCTCTCTAGGGCTCATCTGTAAAATGAAGAGACGTTGGATTGGATTGTCTGTTAGGTCTCTTCTGATGCAATTATTCTAGATTCCATCCCATTATGTTGTGGAACTGATACCTAGACAAAACATCTCACACTTTGATATAGAAAGCTCATAGATGGTGACTGTCATTGCCTGCTGACTGCTCGGTGGTATTTGCTCAGGTCCCACTGTATGCACAGGCAGTAAGCATTCCAGATGTCAAAAGGGCAGTGCATTTTATGGCACTTTTTCAAATTGGGTGGAAAAAACTATTCCCAATGAGGTAACACATCTGGATTTCTTTTTTTGAAACCAGATGTGGTTTTCCCGTTTTCTCAACCAACACAACACTCTGTACCTCCATACCTGTGGAATTTCTCCATTCTACAGTAGATTACAATTATTATTGAGGAACATGATGCAGTGGGCAGAGCAGAGAATTTAAAGTCAGAAAACAAGGGCTGTAGTCATGGAATTGTCATTTCAGGTATAATCCTGGACAAGTCACTACAGCACCCCGAGAATCACAGAATTTCAGATTTAAAAGGACCCCATGGACTATATTGTCTGATCCATATCTGAACAAACATTCCATCTACAACACAGCTAACAAGTGGTCATTTAGCCTTTGATTCAAGACTTTCAATGAAAGGAAAACCACTCCCAAGGTAGCCCATTCTACTTCTGTTTGGTGGACAACTAGGTGGCACAGTAGATAGAGTTCTGGACCTGGAGTCAAGAAGATTTGAGTTCAAATCCAACCTCAGACATTTACTAGCTGTGTGATCCTGGGCAAGTCACCTAACCCTGTCTGCCTCAGTTTCCTCATCTGTGAGAAAGAAACAGCAAACCTCTCCAGTATCTTTGCCAAGAAAACCCCAAATGAGGTCATAAAGAGTCAGACACAACTGAAACACCTGAACAGCAACAACAAATAATTAGGAAGGCTTTTCTCATATCAAGTCTCAATTCATCTTTTCACAGCTTCTGTCCTTTGTTCTTAATTTTGCCCCGCAAAACAATGATAATCCTTCCTCCATGTGACAGTCTTCTGGATACTTGAAGACAGCTATCATCCTTCCTCCAAGTCTTCTTCATACTAAACATTCCCAATTAATCTCACTTAGGCTCTTACTCATGTTTCTGACAACCTCTGTCCATTTTCCAGCATATACATGTTCTTCCTAAAATTAAACCAAATCCCGTGTACTCCAAATGTGATGTCATCAGGGGACAGGCAACAGTAGCATCATCTCTTATTTCTGGACACTAGTTCACATTAACTTCATTGGCTGCTTTGACATACTATTGTTGTATATTGACTTCATGTGAGCTCAGGGTCCACTAAAACCTCCACATCTTTTTCCATAACATAATTAACAAACTATACTCTAACTAACATAACCCATCTAGGGTTGTTTCTTTTCTTTTCTTCTTTTTTGGTTTGTTTTGAGATTGGATCTCCCTGTCCTGCCCCAGTTGGAAATGCAGCAGCCAGTCACAGGCCTGAGCTCACTGCTGATCAGCACGAGACCACTGACCTACTCTGTTTCTGGCCTTGACTGGTCCTCCTTAGGAAGCCTGCTTGCCACCACTCCACCATCCAGGGGCTCATCACATTGGTGTCAGACTTAGTAAAGACAGCCAATTAACATTAGTCCTATTCCAGGTCAGAACTTCTAAGCTCAAGCAATCCATTAGCCTTAGCCTCCCAGAAGAAGGAATGACAGGCATGGAATAAGGACAGCTCTAATTACTTGTTCCCATGAAGCTGATTTTTTTTTTACCCAAAATGCAAGATTTCATATTTTTCTCCATTCAATTTTATCTTGTTAGAGTCCACTCAATATTCTTAGCTTACCACAATTTCTTTGAGCCTTGATTTTGTCATTCCAGCCATGTTTCTTCTGCTACTTGGGTAAGCATAATCTCTGTGCTTTTATTTAAGTCCTTGATGAAATGCTAAACTGCACAAGACCAAGTATTGATCCCTCTAGTTCTTACTCTCTAAAATGGGGAGTAATAATACTAATACTCTCTTCTACTGAGAGTTGTTAAGAGGAATGTAATTTGGAAAGCTTAAAGGTCCATAAAAATGTGAGTTTTTATTCGGTTGTATGCCTTATCCCTTCCCTACTAAGCTATAAGCCACATAAAAATAGGGCCCACATATTATTCACCTTTGCATTTCCATCATTATCTATCTGGTATGCAGCCTTGCATATATCAAATGTTTAATAAATATTTGCAGAATGAAAAATATTGTTATTATGAAACATATTAACAATATCATTTTTCTTCTTCTACAATTATTAATCATATTTTTTCCTAAAGTCTTTCCAGACTCCTAAGAAAAGCCCCTTGGAAAAGTGGGTGGGATAGGTCAGGACGAAAGGGAAAAGGGCCTAGTATGGTGCATTGAGCTTTTTTCTATTGTTTTAACCAGTATCAAGTGGTTTTGATGACTGTTGCTTTGACAGCATTTCCTTCTAAGACAGACAGAACTTACTAGATAGAGTAGCTAAGTGGTGCAGTGGATACTGGAATCAGGAAGATTCATCTTCCTGAGTTCAAATTTGACTTCAGACACTTACTAGCTGTGTGATTCTGAGTAAGTCACAACTCTGCCTCAGTTTTCTCATCTGTAAAATGAGGTGGAGAAGGAAATGGCAAACTGCTCCAGTATCTTTGCCAAGAAAAACCCAGATGAGGTCATGAAGAATCCAATATGACGGAAACAACTCAACAACAAAAATTTGATAGATAAGGATTCTTCCTTGAAGCCAATTACGAAAATGCTCACGCAATGACAATTAAAAAGTTAAGGACCTATGGGTAATATTATATAAAGGAAAGATAAACTTTAATACTAAATAATCTTTTAAATAGTTATACCTGTACAATAGAGTCTTAAGGGAATAATCTTAATTTTTTTTTTAATAAAACTAGCCTAATTAGGCAGCAAGGTGAACATATGAGTTGTAGGCAGAAGGCCTGGGTTCGAATCTTGGCACAACCATGTGTCTCTTCTGCTCAATAACTGCCAATGTGAAGCTCACCTAAAAACTCCTCTCTCTGGCATTTAACACCCTTCATGGCTTAGCTTCCTCCTACCTTTGGAAGTTCATTGCACATTACTGCCCCAATATGCGTTCTTTGGCACAATCAAACTGCTCCTTGGTGCTTTGCACATATAACATTCTACCTCTCATTTCCTGGTCTTTGGACAGGCTGTGGTCCTCTGTGTGGCATGAACTCCCTGATTATCAGTATTTGTTGTTGCTGCTTAAAGCAGAGATTAAGTGACTTGCCCAGGATCACACAGCTAGTAAGTATCTGAGGCTAGATTTGAACTCAGGTCTTCCTGACTTCAGACCTAGTGCTCTATCCACCAAACCAGCTAGCTGCCTTAGCATCACTAGTTTCCTTCAAAGTTCATCCTCTACATGAGGCATTGTTAACCACAGCTATTAGTGCCTACCCACCCCAATAAATCACCATGGATTTAGACATGTAGATGTCTTCTTCCTTGACAAAAGGCAGGCTCTTAGATGGCAAAGACGATTTTAATTTTGCTTTTGCATCCTTGCAAGCTAGTAGCAGGTACATAGTACATGCTTAATAAATGTTTATTGGTTATAGAGAGCACATGGTTTTTCTCATCTCTACAAAGCTCCACTAACTGGGGAAGAGGTGGGAAATGTGAGAGGCATGTCCACAGTACCTTACACTAATGATCCTAATCCTGGGGCAGTCTTTTTCTAATCAGAGGATTTTCTCACTCTGTGATTCACATATCCCACCTAATTCCCTATCCTCTGAAGAAGTTAGTTGTGTGACATATAATTTTATGCAAACTAACAACTATAGCAGACTTTTAGCAGTTTACAAACTTATCTCTGCCAGAGATTTGCTTCTTTTGCTTAAAAGGGCCAGGCTCCTTTTTCTTTCTTTTTTCCCCTTTCTCAATGTTTTAAATGGAATAGGCCAGGAGAAAACTTAACTGTTGTACAATGGTTTATTCTTATTTCTTTGGAGAGGGCAGCAGCATGGCATCTGAACGTCATTAATAGCCTACCACATAACACTGATCGGTGTCCATGTATAGGGTGTTTGCAGACTGTGAGGAACAGAAAAAAAAAAGAAAAGAAAAGCTACATATTCCCAGCCATCAAGAAGCACAGTGTCCGGCACATAGTAGGCACTTAACAAATGATTATTGCTTGACTGATTGATTGAAGGAGTTGAGGAAAGAAGCAAATGTAAGGTAGAGGATTCTTGGAAAAGTGAAAAATTTAAATGGAAAGATATGAAGAATCTAATGTTTTATTTAATTTGTTTTTTCAGAGTGTTTATGAAAACCTATGAAATGCCTGCCTTTTAAATAAAATCACTGCCAAGACAATTGTGGTTTTTTTAAAAAAACCCACAAAATTAAAAAGATCAATTGCAGATTAAAAATTCACATGCTTTTCATTTATGGAAACTTTGAGTTACACGTTTCTGCCTGAAATACTGTGCTGAGAACTACTTTGCTAAAACTTGTTGAACCTCCTGCTATTCGATTACAAATCCAGATGAAACCAATTTCATGGTCAAATGACTCTTGTTCTTTTCATAGAAGTGACATATGAAGTCGTGCTTCACGTGTACTTGATGCAAGCTTTAGAGGCAGCATGGATCATATGGCAAAATGACATTTACAGATAGTCCATTTCTGACACCTCTTGTACAAGGCTATACAAAAGCAGCCAGCATCTTTCAAGGGGTTCAAATAAGCCTTACATATACAGGATATAAGGTGAAATACACCCAATCTGCAAGCTAAAGAGACTTACATAGCTTGACAAGTACTGCTGGTCTTTAAATATATTTGAGTAAAACTTATGCATTTTAATGACCAATTTCTTGACCTCTGAAAATTCCTTTTAAAAATTGTATAACACAAACTGTCAACTCTTATTGAAGACCTTTACTTCATACACTTTTAAATCACAAATAGTACCTACAGCTTTAACTTGTGGTTGCACAAACGGACCACAAAATATTTCCTGTAGAGGGAGAGGGGAAAAAGAGGATTTACATACTGCAGTTTGATTGACTGCTCCTCTAAGTATGTTAATGGAATCATAGAGAATCATAGTATGTTAAAGCCTGAAGAGACCTTAGAATCCAGTGTTTCTCAAACTAATTTGGCCACATAAAGCTTTGGAGCTTGAAATATATTGATGAAACCCATAAATATAGGTCTGAGGAGTCTTGGGGTCTGGAACAATGCCAGGATAAATGGGGTTGGAGAAGTTTTGGAGCAATATAAAGAAAATTAAGCTTATTTTCATACCAAGAAATTGTTGCACATTATAAGCATTTTGTATAAATATATAATTTTACATTTAATGTTTCATGGGAACATATCACTAACCTCCAAATTTTCTCATAATCCCTATTCACACTATACCAGGGCTCCATGGAACAGTCTGGAAAGCATGGCCCTAATCCAATACCATCAATCCACAGATGATGAAATTGATGGCCTGACCAGGAAAATAACTTTTTCAAGGTCACACAAAATTAATGGAATATCAAAGGTTCATACGACCTGGACCTGAAAGGGGCCTTGGGAGATCAACTACTTTAACACCTTTACTTTATAGACGAGTAAACTGAGAAGCAAAGAGGTAATTAAGCACCTAGAATTCAGATGTCCTGAGTCCAAGTCAAGTGTGTGCTTTCTACTAGGCCATGCTGGTATATGTAACACACACAATAATGAAGAATCTCTTGGCTTTGTATATTTTAAGAAGAATGTTATATTCTTAAAATAAAGTCACTAAAAAACCCATATTATTTACATTTGCTATAGTCTAATTCCCGCATTTTAAACTGAACAAACAAATCTGAATGGCTCCTAATCCATGTTTTAGCATGCTTCTCCCACCTCTCTTTTCATGCACATCATTCAGGTGTACAAGAGCCCTGCTGACATCCATAGCAATGAGATTGTAGTGATATATGACAAAAGTAAAAGCTGTTTCCTCTCACAGTTTCAGATTTAGCCTCTTTCCTGAGCTTCAGTTGTGCATTACCAACTGAGCTACTGGGTATTTCAAACTGGATGTCCCATAGGCCTCTTAAAATCAACACAACGAAAGCAGAACTCATTGTCTTTTCCCTGTTTCTTCTCTTCTTCCAAACTCCCTATTTCTGCCAAGAGTACCACCGTATTTCTAATCCCCTAGGTCTACAACCAGAGTCATCCTCAATTCCTCAGTCTTCTTCACCATCCCACTTATCAATGATAGTCAAATCCAGTTGTTTCTACCTCTACCATCTTTCATATCTATCCTCTTCTCTCCACTTACGCAACCACCAACCTCCTTCAGGTCCTCATTACCTTTTACCTAGACCAGAAAAGTCAAACCTGTCACTAACCATATGCAGCCCGTAACATTCCCAAGTGAGGCCCAAACCAGATTAAAGTGTAAATGGGAAATATTTAACAAAATGAATAAAATACAATAAAACAAATAATGTTAATATGGGACAGCAAGGTGGCACAGTGGATACACTGCCAGGCCTGGAATCAGGAAGATTCACCTTTGTGAGTTCAAACCTGACTTCAGACACTTACTAGTCTGTGTGACCCTGGGCAAGTCACTTAACCCTGTCTGCCTCTGTCTCCTCATCTGTAAAATGAGATAGCAAAGGAAATGGCAAACCACTCCAGGATCTTTGCCAAGAAAATCCCAAATGGGGTCACGAAGAGTTGGTCATGACTGAAATGACTAAACAACAACAAATATTAACATGTGGTTGTCTAAGTCTATTCATACCTCAGGGATCCTGATGCATGGGGTTGGTTAGTGGTTCCTGTTTCTATCTGAATTTTCAATAGCTTTTTAACTGGTCTTCCTGATTTAAGTCTCATCTCATTACAATCTGTCCTCCACACAGCTGCCAAACTAACATTCCTAAAGGACAGATCTGCCCAGGTCCCTCTCCTACTCAGTAAATTCTAATGGCTCTCTTATCTATAGGATGGAATATAAATTTCTCTGGTTGGCTGGGTTTTTTTTTGCAATTGAGGTTACGTGACTTGCCTAGGGTCACACAGCTAGTAAGTCTCAAATGTCTGGTCTGAGGCCAGATTTGAACTCAGGTCCTCCTGACTCCAGGGAAGGTGCTCTATCCATTGTACTACCTAGCTGTCCCCTTGATTGGCTTTTAAACCCCTTTACAACCTCATCTGAAACTACCTTTCCAACAATATTAAATATTGCTCCTTTTCCTGTGGTCTACAGTCCAGACATCAAACTAACCTTCATGCTATTTCTCACACATGCCATTCCCCAGCCCCCACTGTATCTTTGTGCTGGTGGTCCTTGATGCCCCCCCCATCTCTGTCTTCTAGAATCTCTTGTTTCCTTCAGAACTTTTGAGAACCACCTCCTACATGAGGCCCTTCTTGATACCCACAGCTCCTAGTTTCTCCTCCCACTCATACTCCCAAATTACCTTTTATCTATTTTAAGTATACTTACATGCATGTTATGTCCCTCGACAGAATATAAGCGCCTTAAGTGTGGGAACCGTTTCAGAGTCTTTATATCACCAGACTTTTAGCATGATGCCTGGCACAAAATGGGTCCGTAATAAACTCTACCCAAAAGCACAACATTAGAAATGTGGAGAAACAATCTCTTCCTCTCCTCTGTCTTTATCCATTCCGCCTTCAAACATGTCCAGATCTCCTCCATCTCACACACCTATCTTTCCTTTCTATCCCTACTGCTACCACCCTCATTAGGCCCTCATGACTTTTCAGCTGCCACTGAAGCCTTTGATAGAGGACAGCTGCCAATCTCCCTCTTTCATAGTCCTGTCAAAGTAACCTTTCTAATGTGACGTTCTGATCACGTCTGGCCCCAAATCTCTGAAGATTACCATATGCCTACCAAATAAAATTCAAATTAGAGTGCATAACTTTGAGCGAGAAAGATTTGAATTTGAATCCTGCCTCAGACACTTAGCTATGTGAGCCTGGGCAAGTCACTTGACCTCAGTCTCCTTTGATAGATCTTCATTCAGGTCTTGCCTTCTAACCATAGGTGTCTCACAGGGCTCTGTCCTGGACATTCTTCTCTTCTCTGTATATAATATTCCACTTGTTAATCTCCCCTGGATTTAATGATAATCTCTATGGTGATGATTCTCAAATCTACCTATCCTGCCCTAACCTCTCTGCTGACCTCAATTCTTGCCTTTCCAACTCTTTCAGACATATCAAACTGGATGTCTAGCCAACATCTTAAACTCAACATGTCCAAAACTTAACTCATTATCTTTCTCTCAAAACTTGTCCTCTCCTCCAAACCTCCCTACCAGCCCCTAGTCTTGAGACCTACGCGTCATCCTCAATTACTTACTATTTCTCACCCTACATGTCCAATCTGTTTCCAAGACCAGTTGATTTCAACTACACAACGTCTCTCAAACACACCCTCTTCTCTCCTCTGACACTGCCACCACTCTGGTACAGGTCATCAATACCTCATGCTTGGACTACTGCAGTAGCCTGCTGGTGAATCTGCCTGCTTCTAACCTCTCCCCTCTCCAATCTATCCTCCATTTAGCCACCAAACTGATTTTCCTAAAGCACAGGTTTGACCACATGACCCACCCCTCCCAATAAATTCCAATGATTCCCAATCACCTCAAACATTGAATACAAAATCCTTTTTGGCATTCAAGCTCTTCATAACCTAGCCCCATGCCCGCCCCCATTATCTTTCATCTACTTGTATCTTATTCCTTACTATACTCTTTGTTCCAGTGGTACTGGTTTCCTTGCTGGTCCACTGGACACCCATCTCTTGGCTCTGAGCATTTTCTCTGTCCCCATGCTTGGACTGCTATCCCTCCTCCTCTCTACTTACTGGCTTCTCTGGCTTCCTTCAAGTCACAACTAAAATCCCTTCTTCTATAAGAAGCTTTTCCCAACTTCTCTTAATTCTGGTGCCTTCTCTCTCTTATTTACCTCTGATTTATGCTGCATATAGCTTATCTGTTTGCTTGCTGTCTCTCCTATTAGATTGTAAGTTCCTTAAGGGTAAGGACTATCTTTTGCCTCTTTTTGTATCCCCAGACCTTCTTATCATGCCTGGCACATAGTAGACACTTATTAAATGCTTGTTGACTGACTTACTTTAACTTCTCTCAGCTTAAGCTTCCTCATCCGTAAAATGGAAATAGAAAACAAATGGCACCTACTTTACAAGGTAAATGAGATAACACATGTAAAGTGCTTTGCAAAAGTTAAAGGGCTATATAAGTGCTAGCTATTATTATTACATATAATTTCATCCACTATACCATAAACTCCTCCACACCAGATACCATGTCATTCATTTGTCATTTAATTCTTATTACCCAATCTGAGTGTCATCCTATTAAATTATTAATGAGTCTGCTGTCAAACTGCTGTCTTTATTTCTCTTTTATGTCTTTTTCCCTTCATTTCCTTATTACCCATTCCTCCTAACTTACAATAATCTGGCTTCTATCCCCATGACTCTACTGCTCTGCTTAAGTTCTAAATACTCTGTCCTATTTCTCCTCGACCACTTTGTTCCTTTTCACATTTTAATACATATTCTTTCAAAACTCTCTCCCCCTTGGCTGGACTAGTCTGGTACTATCTCTGCTATTCTCATGGCTCCTTTTTTCCTTCTCTATCTCTTAAGCTCTAAATATTATATAGGCCTAATAATAATAATATAGTCCCCTAATTTTTTCTCTCTATAATCTCTTCCTCACTAAACTCACTCATTTTCATGTCATCAACTACTAGCTCCATGCTTATAGGTAGAGGAATGCATAGCTCCGGTCCTGACTTAGATAATCTCTTGTCACCAATTACATTTAAGATATTTTTACTTTCATGACCCATCAAAAGCACCCCAATCAGAACTAATCTTTTTTTCCCCCTTTTGAAGCTCAGTCACTTTCTCTATGCCCCCATTTCTACAGAAGGCATCAACCTTTCTCCTAATCAAAACCAAGAGTAATCCATGTTTTTCTCTATCCTTCATCATCTATATCTTATCTGTAACTATTTTGGTCAAGCATTCATTTGAATATTTCTCTGAGATATGTTCTTCCTTTCACTCTATTTCTACCCCCACTATATTATTCTAGAAGACTTATTACCCCATGTCTTGACTATAATGACCTCCTACCTAGTCTCTCCCAGAGATTCTTAACCTAGTGTCCTTAAGCTTGTTTTTTAAAAACATTTTAATAGTTATATTTCACTATAATTGGTTTCCACTGTAATACTGTGTCTTTTATTTCATACATTTACTTAGCATTATTCTGTGAGGGGTGTACTGGTTTCATCAGCCTGCCAAGGGGGTCCAGGGACACAGAAAGATTAAGAACTTCTCCAGGGTCTAGACTCTAGAGTCAGTGGCTCCTATCTCTGCATCTTATCACCCAACTGACCTTTCTAAAATTATTTTCAACACGTCACTCTCCAGTTCAAGAACACACAGTTGCTCCACAATACATAGTGTCTTTTTATATCTATTAATCACATTTGCTTAGCTATTCTCTCTTCAACAAGAAGGAAGAGGTCTTTGAGAGGAGGAATTGTGTTTCACATACTCCATTTATATTCCTCACTATGCTAGGCTATCTAGGTACCCAATAAATTATCAGTGAATTGGATTGAGCTTTGTGGATGTAACTATTGTGGATAGATTGTAAGCTCTTTGAGGGCAGGAACTATTCCATTGGGGGGTTCCATTTCCCATCTGCCCAGCACTGTGCCTAGCACCAGTTGGTGATCCAGAGAGGGTATTATATACCCTCTTTTGTATTCCTTACCATGCTAGGTTACTTAGGTACTCCATAAATAAAAAATGAATTAAATTGAACTGTTATAGATATAACTTGTAGAAAGAGTCCATAGCTCCAGACTTGATGAAGATAACTTCTTGCCACCAATGGCCTTTAGGATATTTTAATTTGAGGGTCCCTTGAGGGAAGGGACTTCCAATTTTTTTTGTCTTTGTATCCTCACTGCCTAGTACAGGGCACTTGTTTGTTTTAATCGTTTTCGGTTATGTCCTACTTTTCATGACCCCACTTGGGGCTCCATTGGCAAAGATACTGGAATGCTTTGCCATTTCCTTCATCAGCTCATTTTACAGATGAGGAAACTGAAGCAAATAGGGTTATGTGACTTTCCAGTATCATATTGCTAGTAAGTGTCTGAGGCCAATTTTGAACTCAGGTCTTCCTGACCTTGGTTCCAGCACTCTATCCACTGCATCATCTAACTGCCTTACAGGGCACGTAGTAAATGCTTAATAAATGCTTGTTGATTGATTGGAAACTACTCAAAAGGAAAATAGTAGGATTTTTGATGGTCTGTCAGCTTCCTAAGTTTCAAGCACAGGAAATTTCAGATTCTATTATGCTGGCATGTGGAGCAGCAACAAGAGTGCACTGGTAAGGCAGCTGCTGTGCTTGAAAACAAGCCAGGTCAGCACCAAAAGACGGTCTTGCATCAAGATCTAGTATAATTAGCCAAGGGGCCCCTAAGGGCTCCAATTAAGAGGTCACCAAGGTGTAAAGAACAAATTAGATTCTGGAAGTCAAGACAATCTATTGCTAAGAATCCTATATGTTTATTTTTTCAATAGCACCAGCATTAAAGAGCAGAACTTACCTTGGGTTGCCTCACTCTAGAGCAAAGTCTGCACTATTGCAATAGATTCCTAATTGGTTGAATCCCTAGTTGATTTCAAGAGTCAGCTCATTTACTCATTTTATTTTCATGACACATCAAAACCATCCCAATCAGAACTAATCTTTTTTTTTCTTTTTGAAGCTCAGTCACTTTCTCTATGCTCCCATTTCTACAGAAGGCATCAACCTTTCTCCTAATCAAAACCAAGAGTAACCCATGTTTTTCTCTATCCTTCATCATCTATATCTTATCTGTAACTATTTTTGTCAAGCATTCATTTGAATATTTCTTTGAGATATGTTCTTCATTTCACTCTATTTCTACTCTCACTGTGTTACTCTAGAAGACTTATTACCCCATGTCTTGACATTTACTACCTTTCTAAGCTTTCCCTCATACTCCCTCAGTTATTATGGTCTTTCCCTCACCCTTAGTTACTTTATATATTTAATAATGTATATATTTAATAATGCCAACATATGTTCATATTGGTTCCCTTATTTGAAGGTAAGTTCTTTGAGGGCAGAGACTTTAACTTTTGTTTTTGTATCCCCAGCTCCCAGAACAGTGGCCATCACATAGCAAATACTTAATAAATGTTGTCTGAATGACTGAATGAATGTTCTCTGTCTTCTTTTATACCTTAGCAGTCTCTAGATCTCTGGGCCTGAGGAAAGTGGCTCTTTCGGGTTAAGATATCAAAGAAAACAGCGGTTACAGAAAGATTCCTGATGATTTATTTTCTTTGCCTTTTCTTTCAGTTCTCTTTAATCATAAAAAGTCACATTTCATTTTATGAAATCATTTCATTATTAACACTCTATTCTGTGGCCAGGCAGAGAAAAAAATGTCCCAGCCCATTATATGAAGGTAGCTCAATCCAGGATGAATTTTTTCGTCTGGTTTAATTTAACCACACTTACATAGGTGTGGCTTTAGTCAAGGTTTTGTCCTGAACAGATGTGGAGATATTTCCAAATATAGAGGGAGATATTTTAGAACTTCTAAAGAATTCATGGAAAAAACAACAGCACTTATCAAGAAGAAAATTAGTGGCATTGCCTATTACACATAATGTTTCAAAATTTTTTTCTCCAATTCATATTGTCATAGCCTCAAGCTCTGCTAGACTTACTGTTCATATCAGCAAATTTCATTTGGAATGAAGGTATTCCCATAACTCCAGACTAAACAGAAAGTAACTGAAGAATTTTCATAATTATCATCATAATCTAAGTAGTGGAAGTCAAATGATCCTCTTTGGTGAGCAGATTGTATGAAGGACAGATATTCTTTTATCCTTTCTGATCTTTATTGCTTTAAAACATTGTAAAAGGAAGTCTTAAACATCTTTTTAAAACATCTTAATGCCGAACAATTTAGGATAAGTTCCTATGAATTTTCCCCAAATGTGTAACTTCCTTGTAATTCACATGAAATATTTTGTATCCAATTTGGCAGTAAGGCATGCATTCACGAAGGGCAAATTCTAAATCTGTGGTCAATTAGGCGAACAGTCAAATCTCTTTAAACGGGTAACAAGAGAGTGAGGAAAGAGTATTATGTGCCATTAGCTTTTAAGTACATACCACAATAATATGTCGTTTTAAAGTTTCATTAGAATATTTTTTTACAAGACTTACATTATTGCTGCAGGTTTTGTATCGGATATTCTGCCCTTCACAGCTCCTAGGTAGAGAAAAGAGGATAAAGATTGTGAATAAAAGTCATTATTATCCATAAGCAAAAACAAGACAATGATTTTCTATAAAAACTATACCTACATGGCCTTGGACGGGTCATTTCATTTTTCTATGCATGAGTTTCTTTATCTTTCAAATGATACCAATGAACTACCTGATCTTTGAGGCCTATTTCACTTCTAAATCTATGACCATACTCTTCTATCTCTATATGAGACAGCCAGTAGCACAGTGGATACAGTGTTAGGCTTGGAGCCAAAGAAGACCTGAATTCAAGTCAGGCCTCAGACACTAGCTGCGTGACCCTGAACAAGTTATTTGACTTCTGTCTGCCTCAGTATCCTCACCTATACAGAGGCAGAACCAAGATGGCAGAGTAAAAGCAGTGACTTGCTTGAGCTCTCCCCCAAACCCCTTCAAATACCTGTAAAAATGGCTCTAAACAAATTCAAAAGCAGTATCCTCAACTATAAAATGGGGATAATAATAGCACTGACCCTCTGAGGTTGCTGTGAGGATCAAATAAGATAACATTTGTAAAATGCTCAGCACAGTGCCTAACATATAATAGGTGCTTAATAAATGCTTATTTTTCTACCTTAATTCTTTCCTCTAATCCTGTTACCAGCACATTTCACTTCACTTTTCAAAGACTTCACCTTTAAATATTGTCATTCAATCAGCAAGCATTTATTAAACATTTACTATGTGCCAGGCACTATCTTAAGCACTAAGGATACACTGGGGATACAAAAACAAAAACTGTCCCTGCCCTCAAGGAGCCTACATTCTATTGGAGGAAATTATGGATACATAGCTCATTATATAAAATAAATACAGTTTAAGGAAGGTATCTTTTGAAGGGAAGGCATTAATAGCTGGAGAGGCCAAAACCAAATTCAAATTAAGCAATGCATTTGTAGTACTCTGTAAACCTTAATGCCCTATCTATTTTTCAGCTACTATATTTATCTCTAAAAACCTGCTCTCCAATTAATCTGTTATATAAATAATAAATTCTTTGGTTGTACATGTGCAATATTATTTCTTTGTACATATTCTTTACTTATAAGCAGTATGTTCATTTAGCACATTTTTATCACAAAATTATGCTCATGAAGAGATTTTATTTCAATATTATTATAAGTATTAGATTATTATATAATTCAATATTATTATAAGTACTATATATAGTAGTCATTAATAATAATAATATTAATTGTTCACACTCATACAGTACTTAAAGGTTTGCAAGCCACTTAACATGCATCATTTCCTCTAATCCTACTGATGCTCCAACAAGTTAGGTGTTATTTTTAAGTCCAGTTTAACAGGACTAATGCTAAAAGAGGTTGTGATTTCCTAGGTTCACACAACTACTAAATTTCTGAAGTGTGCTATGAACCCAGGTCTGCCTGACTTTCAGTCTCCATCTTTACCTTCTTCCGCACACTGGAGAACATTTGTGACTTCTCTGGTATGGGTATGCCCTCCGTTAAGACAAATTATAGCCTTTCCCTAATTTAGTAGATGATTTAATTTCTAGTCAATTTAACAAGCATTTATTAGGTGCCTACTACTACATGCAAGGCACCATGCAATAAGCATATGCAAGGTCCTTTGGTACAGGTTGGGAATACAAAGGCAAAAACTCGCCTTCTTTAATCATGAGTTACTGTGGGCAAAAAATTCCTTCCTGGTGGTAGTCTTTTGCCAGTAAGCCATTCTGGTCTTAGAGCAACCACTAGTCATTGGGTCCGCTCTTAAAACCTCTCCAATCTGCATAATGCCTATCAGAACTCACTCTCTTCTGATTGATATAACCTTCAAGAACACACAGTCACCAACTTACCATAATGGGTAAGATTAAGTGGAGGCAGTATTCAGGACAAAATAAATATGAAGTTTCCTTCATGGTGAAAACCAAAGAAGGTCTGATTGCAGATGGCATTAGACAGATCTTACCTATTTCCATAGCATTTTACCTCCACCAAGGTCTTTCAAAAATAGAATATATTCCATTCCCTGTGTCCCCTAAGACCTTTGCCCCACCTCCCCAGAGTTTCCTTTGTCTCAAATGTCTCAGAGAGGATAATCCTATAATTTTTTTTGGCAAAGATTCTTAACTTTGGGCCTGTAAACTAGTGGGTTGTTTTCCCTGTATTTTGATAACTGTATTTCAATATATTGGTTTCTTTTGTAATCCTATGAATTTTATTAACTGCATTTAAAAACATCTTTATGAGAAGGGGCTCTTAGCTTCACCAGACCCCCAAAGGGATCCACAACACAACAAAGGTTAAGAAACCCTGTTTCAAGGGAATTCAAGGGGTCTGAGGTCTCTGCCTCTGTGCATGCTCTAAAATGTCACTCATTATGATGTAAACCTTGTCTAGAAGTGGATGATGTGGCCAAGCTTTTATTTCTTTCCTTCCTCTTTAGTGGGAATGAGCAGTGAGTGGTTGTCCTCTTTGGCTTCTCTCTTTCCTTTGACAGCTGGCCAAACACTTCTCAGAGAGCACTGCTTTCACCAGGGAAAACCTAGGGTCAAGGAAAACCACGAGTCTGCTTGTTTGGGAGGGGCTGGAACAGTTTTCTGTCTTAAATCCCATTTTACTCATTTAAAATTCTTCACAATTTCAAATAATTTTAAATATTTGTTAGTCCAGAGTATACGGAAAGATGTGCCAGTCAACTAAAAGGGAGAACTTGGGGGCGGATGAGTGGGAAGGATGTTATTCATTCATTCCAAAAAAATTTAATAAGACCCTTCTGTCTGTCTGGCATAGTTCTATGACTTCGAGAGGCACAAAAATGTCAAAGGAATGAATGATCCTTAGCCTCAGAGAGCTTACAGTCTACTGGGTGATATAAGACAAGTAAATACAGAGACAATACAAAGCAGGAGAAGTTAAGTGCCATATTTTTTGTCTGTTTTGGGGAAATGGAAGGGGAAGCCTTGATCTGTGACTTCAGCCATAAAGGGAGATCCCATACAAAGAAGCTCCCTCTCCTAATGCAGGCAACTGTTCTGTCACTAAGATTTAGAGAAGTGACTTGGAGGCACTGAGAGGGTAACTGACTTGACCAGACTCACACAGCCAGGATGTGTCCAAGGTGGAATTTGAAACCACAACATCCTGACTCCAAGATCTCCCTCAATTCATGACCCCACTCTGTGTCTGAGTGGTAGAAAGAAGTGCTATTGGAGTTCAGAGGAGAGAAAGGTCAGATCTGGTCAGAGGGCTAAGGGGGAAAAAAAAGGGGAGAGACAATAGGGAAGGCTTCAAGAGGAAAGTGGGGCTTCTGTCAGGGCAAGATTTTGATGGTTTGTTCCAGTTGGCAAAAACTCTTCTTCTTCTGTTGTCACATCAAGTTTATGTCAAAATATTACTTTAAACAAGGAAACAAAGTAGGTTTCACAAACTCATCCAATAATTGAAAACAACTGAAATTCAAAGATATCTGTCTGCATTTTTAACCCATAAATTCCTATATACACCTCCACCTACCTCTTTCCCCACTCATTCTATATGCTGACAATCTGTGTAATAGGTGAGATCAGCATTAAGAGAACCACCTGGTAACAAAATGCTCCGAAGAGGCCCCAAGATGGTTCTGCAGTAAGGTGAGTATCTTGCTATAGTGTGACATGTTATAATGAAGCTCCAGGAGTTTTTTGAATTTGATATGTTTCCTTGCAAATTCTCTCTTAAATTAATAAGTTGATTTTTATTATAATGACCACAGTTCTGAGGAATTTCTAAAAACAAATCCAGTCTATCTCAGGATTAACCCTAATGTACTTCAGGTGTACCCAGTTAATTACATATCTAGGGATGACACCACCACAACTATCTTTGGGATTTAATAGATGTTAAATATATAAACCAGCATAGTCTGGTGCCACAGTGAATAGAGCACTCGGCCTGGAGTCAGAAAGACTTGAGTTCAAATCTGGTCTCAGATGCTTACTAGCTGTGTGACCCTGGGCAAGTCACTTAACCTTGTTTGCCTCAGTTTCCTCATCTGTAAAATAAGCTGGAGAAGGAAATGGCAAACCACTCCAGTATCTTTGCCAAGAAAAACCCAACTGGGGTCATGAAGAGTCAGACATGACTGAAACTACTCAACAACACTAAAATGTATAAACAAAAGTTTGCACTACTCCTCAATCTTCTTCCATTAGGGTCTTTTGGATCAGAGATTCTCATAAATTTTCTCCTCTATTCTCTTTCCTTAATTCTCTCTTGGGCTTTAGTATTCACTTTCCTTCCATTGTCTCTCTGTAAGAGGTAAGCAAGCAAATCTAAAAGTTATAACTTATTATCAGAACCTCTATTTCTAGTACAGAAGTAATGTGAGAAATATTATTTTCTTTCTTTCATTGTAAACCTGAAAATCTATATCTTATTTACATTACCTGTCCAGAACAAGGGAAATGTTACCCCAACATACATTGCAGATACCTTGTCCCTCATATTAATTACGTCTTCAACTTGAGCAGAGGCCAAATGTAAAGCCTCAATAATTTTGATCAGAAATGATCTTGTAGGTGGTGCAGTGGATAGAGTGCTGGACTTGGAAATCTGAAATACCTAAGTTCAAATCCCATCATAGGCACTCACTAGCTATGTGACCATGGACAGTTTCCTCATCTCTAAAATGGATACCACCTATATTTCATAGGGTTGTTATGAGGATCAAATAAGATAACTTTAGTAAAGCACTTTACCATCCTTAGAGTGCTTTATACAGTTATACCTTCCACATCATGACTTTCCCCATTGTGGTTCTGATATATTGCAGGTCAGCATATGAAATTAAATAGATTTTGGGGGGAGTTTTGTGGAAGCCACAGATGATTCATGGAGGCCAGCAGATGACACAGAAAAAGTTTAGAAACTCAAAAATGCATAATATATAAGTGTATACACACACACACACACACACACATATATAGTATTGTATGATATCAATATATTTTATATTTTAATACTGTAAACTTTCCCATAAAAGAAAAAGAAAAAATTCAGATTTCTCCAGTATGAAGGGAAAGCCAAAAATTTTCACAAGGATTTTCCAGATCACCGGGTCACAGAGTCCCTAACACCTGCAATATGGAAGAGATAACTGTAATTGCAAGCTACTTTAAACCTAGTAAAGTAAGTTGATTCTGCTTCAGTCTAGGTCATAGATTACAGGATGCAGAGCTAGAAAGGACCTTGGAATTCCAATCTGCCTATTTTATAGGTGAGGAAACTAGAATCTAGGAAGGTTTAAATTAGCAGTCCAAGTAAACAGCAGATTTGGAATTCAAATGTGTCTTCTGACTCTAAATCCTGTATCATGGTCATCCAGAAAGCAAAGTGCTTAGTTCCCTTCAGAGAAGATCTGTATTATCTAGCTGTATCAAATGGATTTCATTCATTGCTGAAGTATCCAGCCTCTTTATTCATCCAACAACAAAAAATACCCTATAAAACATCCTCTTGTAAGGGAACAAGTCAGAAAAATCTAGTTACTTTTTTGGATAACTGTGATGAAAGCATCTTGGCTTAACTGCTTTAAAAACTTGTTAAATGTTTAAACTGTTGTTTTAAAATATTTTGTCCTGATGGATATATAAGGTTTTTTGAAATGTAGAGCTCTCTGCAATTTGTATTTGATCCAGTGTGTGAAATGGTCAATAGCTACAACTTCATTTGAAGTTGCATTAGAAGTAATCATTGCATGCACATTTCAAGGAATACAGCTAGACTTTTAAAAACTAAATTCCCCCTTTTTCCCCCTCTTCCTTTTTTTATTTCGTTCTCCTCTTCCTCTTCTTCCTCCTCTTCTTCTTCTCTTCCTCTTTCTCTCATTCTCTCTGAAAATTCTCCTTTCCAATTCAAAAGAAAGCAGATATCCATGTGTAACAATGCCAAACAGTCTCTTATGTTTGGAGAAAAGTAATAAGAAGGAGAAAAGGCAAACTAAAGTCCTCCTATCAGTTCAGAAGTTAGAAAATGATATTTTCTCTAGAACTAGAAAGCTGTTGGCACATGATGGCTTTGAAATGCAAGGACATCTGACTCCCTACTGAACTGAAATTCTACAGGTCCTTTAAAGGTTCCACCAGTTCTAAATTAATAGAATCATGATAATTTGCAAGAAAGTAGTCTGCTTAAGTTTTATGAGAATGAGAATAGGCCATTACTATACTAGCGAAAAATACTAAATTGCATCAGAGTTTTCTTCACAAAGTGGTTATATAGCTTTGAGTTCAGTTACCTTAATAAATAATAACTTAGTGCATTACTTTTTAAAGGAAAATGGTGCTAATCTGTTTCTCAGATAAATGTATATCTTTGACAAAAGCTTATTAATTGGACCACATTACTATAACTCAGATACCATCAATCACTTAGTGGCAGCTTGCCCTAATTATAAGCAAAAGAGTAGAGAAAGAAAAAATAAAACTGGTTGAGTCCTGATTTGACCAAGCGAAACTACAAAGCAATGCTTCATTACCAAAACAAACACCACTCAAATGCTAACAGAGGTAGAGGTCAGTAAATTCTACAACAAATCATACAATAAATTTATTCAATGTAAACCCCAGCAGGTATAATAGGGTGCTCATCAGCCCTTTATATTTGGTTCAATAGAAAGAGTTTTTCTCCCTACCCTTAAGTTTTCTGGAAGATTTCATCTTCTTCACTACTTCATTTTGCTTATGTTTAAACAGAGGCTTTTTCAAATTCAACACTTAGTCAATCCTTTGGCTGGCCTCACTTGATATAGCAAGCTTATGCTATAGTCTCTTAACATGTACATAAATAACCATTTTATGAACCAGGCACAAAATGAAATGCAAGTTATTTAAAAGCTAAGAACACAAGAGCCTAAATTTCCTATACAGGAATTTGCCAGCTTATTCTAGAAATAACTCCCTTGACCCATGGTAGCCAAAATACAAAAGTACTGCCTTCAAATTTTTAATTTCATTCCAATGACTGTGAAAGCTAATGATTCTTAGAGCATATGAGAATCTAAAAATGTTGTTTCACAACTATGTACTTCCTACTCATTACAACAATCATAATAACCTGATATAGAATAGTTTTGAAACCATAAATTTATCAGTGCATAGAAAACATATGTTGTCTCCACATGGGAATACATTAAAAATATTAATAAAATTGCTCTGGAGTTCATACTGCTGCAATTTATAGCGGTCACTTCACAATTGCTAGTATACTGGTAGTGTACCTTGACTCAAATATTAGTGTATTAAAGACCTAGTGTATGTTTTGTAGAAGAAAAAGATATTAACTTCTAAAATAATAGCTAACTTAAGCCTTGTATTTTTCATTGCTGGTACTTGCCTAGAGTATCATGTTACAAGTTCTTCAAGAGAAAGAGATTTTTTGGCTGGCTTACTGTACAAAGCACAAACTAGCCAAAAGGTATTAAATGTAATTGAATTTTTAAAATAACAATTCACAAAGAAATTAACAAGTAAAAATTATATCTACCCAAATTCCCCAAATCTTGAATTTAAAAAGAGGCACATACAAACTCTCTAAAGTTCTAGGGCGTCTTTGTTTTGAATATAATTTCCCAAGCAGTACCCTTCTTCCAGAAGAGATTGACCACAAGGGTTCAAGATTTATAAAGGCTTTATAAGTCTCTGAGGCTGTTCAGGGATAGAAAGCAGCCATAAGATTTCCAAAAGAAGTAAGTGATACTACTCTGGGTTTCTTTTCAACATCTCAAAGTACTTCCCAGACTTACAGGGAGGGTTGTTAAGCACTGGAAAGGGTCTGGAATAATTTAAGTATGACCATACCTAAAGGTCGAGAGCTAGGCACTGCGGCTTATTAAGGGCTCATCCTGCCCAATTATTTCTAGTAGTCTCTGACTCTAGGCAAATATGTACAACCACCTACCCAGGGAGAAAGGAGGCCTTCGTTTATAAAGCTGAGACCCAATGAGGCAAGGAGAGCTGCCAAAGTGCTTTCAGCATGCTTCTGAGTAAGCCAGGCCCTGAACCCAAGTCTCTTCATTCTTGGTCTTTGTTCTAACCACCAGACCACACTTCTGTTTTATGATGACGATGATGATAATACCTTTCATTTGTAGAATACTTTATGGTTTCTGAAGAGCTTTTATATAGTTTCAGAAGGAACAGGTAAGTGTCCTGACTCTGAGGCTTAGATGAGTTCGCCTCAGAAGAAGAAGTCATGGAATTGTGGACTTGAGAGTTGGAAGGGTCTTAGATGATATTTAATCCAACAGCTACCCAAAGGGAAAAAAAAACTGGGCAGCTAGGTGATTCAATGAAGACAGTGCTGGGCCTGAAGTCTGGAAGACCTGAGTTCAAATCCAGCCTCACTAGCAGTGTGACTTTGGGCAAGTCGCTCGACCTGGTTTGCCTCAATTTCCTCATTTGTAAAACGAGCTGGAGAAGGAATGACAAACCACTCCAGTATCTTTGCCAAGAAAACCTCAAATGGGATCATAAAGAGTCAGAGATGACTGAAAAAAAAGATTTCAACAACAACCTGAAAAATAAATCTCCTTACCAATAACTCACAAGGGTTCATCCTGCCTTATGCAATGCAGAGGGGTACGGACCCTGGTGCCTTTACCCAACAACTGATAAGGAAGTCATTGATCATTCTCCAAAAGCAGTGCCTGGATATTAATTTTACACATCTAAAATATATTCTCTTTAGTGAGGGTTAAATGAAGAAATTCATCCTATATTGTTGTTCTTCATCAAAAATTTAAAAAGTCATATAGGGTTAAGGCACCAAAAATAACTTTTTTAAAAAATGAGCCTGTAAAAATACAAAAATATGTCACTAAAAATGTGATTTTATTGTCAGCCTCCACTGAGACTCTTCTTCAACCAATTCAGATTACAAACTTCTCTTCAGTTTATAGTCTCAAGAGAGTTGCCTGAGGCACCTGAGAAGCTAAATGACTTATCCAGGGTCACACAGTGTGCCTGAGAGGTGGGATTTGAATTTATGTCTTCCTAACTCCAAAAAACAGCTGTCTACTGCTATAACTATAGTAATATTTGATGCGTAATGTTGTTCAGTCATATATGACTCTTTGTGACCCCGTGCATCATACTGTCCATAGAGTTTTCTTTGCAAGCATACTGGAGTAGTTTGCCATTTTTTTTCTCCAACAGATTAAAGGCAAAGAGAGGTTAAGTGACTTTCTCAGGGTCACACAGCTAATAAGTGTCTGAAGCCAGACTTGAACTCAGGTCTTCCTGACTCCAAGGCCAGCATTCTATCCACTGAAACACCCAGTTACCCCCTGTGTAATAGATAGATATAATTCTAGCCCAAAACTAACTTGTGACTAAGAGAGAGAAGGAATGTCAGCTCAACCACCAAAGTCTTGAATTTTACCTGCCCCTCTTCCACTAGGTTACTGATAGTGGTAGCCACGGTTCACCTCCTATTTCACAACGAAGACAGAAATAAAAATATAGCTATCATTTATATCACGCTTTATGGTTTGCAAAGCACCTCGAACATGTTGTCTATTTTGATCCTCATAACAACCCTGAGAAGTAGGTGCTGTTACCACTCCTAATTTTACAGATGGGGAAACTGAGGCAAATAGGGTTAGATTAAGTGACTTCCTAGGGTCACACAGCTAGTAAGTGTCTGAGGCTAGATCTGAACTCAAGTTTTCCTGACTCCAAGTCCAGGTGCCTCTCCAGAGTCAGGATGGCCAAGTCTCAGATACTATCCATCTAAATAAAAGTCCACATTACACGTAGACCAGTTTTTTTCTACGTTAGAGAGCTATCTATATTACATGTTGCTGTTTGTTGTTTTTCCTTCATTTCAAAGAGGACCAATGACATCACATGTCTTGACCTGCACATGAACTGGATTCAAGAGAGGCAGAGTCGCACAAAATTGTCGGCCAGAGTCACTGAAGTCCAGTGGCAAGGCAAAAGTCAAGACAATTGGTGATGGCCCAGGATGCAGTGGATGACCTGGGTGTCTCTGATGTCTGACCAACTCTAAGCACTCCATAGCACCTGCTTCAGCAGCCTTCATGGCCATTGGAACATATTGTTCTCATCCACCCGTTCCAAGGGGAGAAGTCTTCGCCTACTTGGGGCAGACACCCCACTATCTCACCAACAGATTTGAGGCCTGTTGGTTACCCTCAATCTGGTTCAGTTCATCTTCTCAAGTTTAGCCCAAGACAATTTCACTGGAGTGTGGCTGCTGTACATGCTACAGCTTCTTGGAGCCACAGGTGAGAGCTGGTAACAGGTGGACACTAAAGGTGGATAAGCAGCCCTGAAAAGGGCTCAATGAGCCCTCACACCAGAGGTGCTAGTCCTCCGTGAACATCCCACATACCCTCATCCATAGTACATAAGCCAAACAACTAGGCAGGTGATTCCTATTGTACTCCACCTATCACCCCTCTACTATCAAATCTCTTTAAATTCTTAGAATGGCAGACCTAGAATGGTTCTTATCCATCTAATCCAAAACCCTAGCTTTGTAGGTGAGGTAAGTGAGGCCCAGAGAGGCCGTGACTTACTCAAAGTCACATAAGCAGTAAATAGCAGAGCTAGGACTTAAATCGAGGTCTCTTGATTTGTGCTTATTTTGTAATGTGGCTCCTCTCTTCACATAGTTGTCCCATTCTGTTCTGTACTTCCTGTTCTTACCCAGCACACATAAATATTTTTATTCCCAAACCTCCAAACAAACTTTTCCAACACCAACTGGGTCTAACAATTCCTATTTGTGACAGAGTAAATTAAAAAAAAAATAAGGCTATACAGGCAGAGGCAGATCTGTGCTCTGTATATTTTGTAACTTACAGTGCGGGACCATGATGGTCACACAATACGTGCTTATTAAGTATTTGTTGAATCAAAATCTCTAATCACTTTCAGAGGAATCTCTTGACACATTATAATGATAAGATTTAGATATTAGATGTTTTAATAATGATAGTAACGTATATTTCTATATTGCTTTAGAATTTACAAAGTACACTCATACACATTACTTCAGTAGTCCATAGGTAATGGATATGAATGTGGTTTGTAAATTCTAAAGCAATATACATCATAATCTCATAACAATCGTGTAAGGTAAGTAGATCAAAAATATTATCTTTATTTTACTTAATATCTATGGGACTTAATTTCTTTTCTTTCATATGTAAATCTTTAAAAAAGAGGATCAAATTAGGTGATTCCCTAAGGTATTTTCCAATTGAGCTACTGAACTGTGCCAACCGGGTTCAGTACAAATTCATGTCATATAATCTCAACCAGGCACTCCCTGCTGCATGGCAATACTTTTATCCTTTGGGGATTTTATCCTTTTGGTACCATTCACACTCTTCCCAAGAATGGTTTCAAACTTCTTATCTCCTCAAGCCTCCTAACCTTTCCTTTTGAAAGAGGGAACTCCTCGGTTCCCTCTTTCAGTGAAAGAAGGAAGAGGAACCTCCTTCTTACTCCCTAGCCATTTGAACTCCCTCTTCCCTATTTCTCTACTCTCTGTTTTCCCTCCAGTCCTATTCTATCCCCCATCATACCCTTCACATCTCCAATTTTTTTTATCTTTGCTACAGTCTCTGACTAAGAATGGTTCTTTTTGCTAAGGCATGATGCACTGGAAACTGCACGGAATTTGGAGTCAGACAATCTATAATCCCACCTTTGCACTTAGTGCCTCTGTGAACTTGGCCATACAACTTGACCTTTCTGAGCCTTACTCTTCCCAGCACTAAAATGACCAGGTTGGACTAGGTCACTGCTAAGACCTCTACTAGCCTTAAGCCTGTAATTCTACTTATGCATTTGACTATATCCCCCTCATATCACCTAAAGGAATGTGCCCCTTTGATCATCCTCTATAATGTGTTTTCAATCCTTTCTTATCCACTAATTCATCTTCTATTGCTTATGTACAAAACCAACCAACATCATTTACTTGCAAAAAAAGTCTCTCACAAACTTTAAAAAAATCATTTAAGCTGTCAGACTCTCAAGCTATTAAACTATAACCTTTCGCAGTCAAATTACAAAGAGGAAAAGCTATCTATATGGTTGCCTTTCTCATCTCTCACTTCTGAAATCCTTGCAGTCTGTCTATTGACTCTAACACTCCACTGAAGCTGTTTTCTCCAAGATAACTAAAGATTCTTTAATTGTTAAATAAAAAGTTCTTTTCTCTGCCCTCTCCTCCCAACCGAGTTTTCTCCTCAGTTTTCCTACCTGTCTGATCATTCTTCATCAAACTGCTTTGTTCAATTGGCTCTATCCATCACTTACCCCCTAACCCTGGCTAACTTCAAAACTGATTCTATGCTGGGCCCTTTTCTCATTTTCTATACCCCTTGCTAACATTAGCTTTCATGGATTTCAATTATCATTTCCATGCAGGTGCAACCCTAATCTCTCCCTTGATCTCCACATAGAAGCTGTTCCAACCTTTTCTTGTCTCTTCAAGCCTCCTTCAGGAGGCTCAATAAAGTAACACTTTCAAAAGTTTGTGTTGTACTGAAAATTCACACCATCAGCAGCCTGCTGTACCTTTCCACTTGGATGTCCCAATGGCACCTCAAATTCAACATGTCGAGAATGTAACCCATGACTGACCCTTTCTCAACTCTCCCTTATTTCAATTTCTCTGTTAGTATTAAGGGCACCACCAGCTCTCCAGTCAACCAGATTCACTTGGATTGTACTGACTCTTCAATCTCCCTTATCCCTGTCCTGGCCATATCCATTCAGTTACCAAGTCTTGGTAATTGTGTTTCTACAACTTCCTCATCTCTCCCCTCCCCTCCATTCACAGTCACCACACACACACACCAACTGACAGCCTCCTAATCATTTTCCCAATTTCCAGTCTCTTCCCTTTCCAATTCATATTCCAAACAGCTGTCAAACGATCGCACCAAAACATAGGTCTAACCATTTCATTTCCTTCTCTAGTCTTCCACGGCTCCTGATGGCCTCTAAGATAAAGTAGAACCTCCTTAGCTTGATATTTCAAAATCTTTACCATCCTTGCCTCAGCTTATCCTCCTAGAATTTTTCTGCAATACTCTCTCATAAACTTTGTATTCCAGCCAAACTGGACCTAGTTGGTGTTCTCCAAACTTCCAATTCCATATACTGTCACCTTCCTTTCATTTAGGCTGTCCCACCTTTCCTAAAGGGCATCTAGGTGACATAGTGAATAGAATGCTGGAGTCAGGAAGACATGAGTTCAAATCCAGCCTAGACAATTACTAGCTCTGTGATCCTGGGCAAGTCACTTCACCCTGTTCACCTAGTTTCCTCATCCATCAAATAAGCTGGAGAAGGAAATGGAAAACCACTCAAGTATCTTTGCCAAGAAAATCCCAAATGGGGTCACAAAAAGTCAGACATGACTGAAAAGAAGTGAACAACCTTCCCTGAAATGCACTCTTCTGACCTTTGCCTCTTAGAATCCTTAGCTTCCTTGAAGGCACAGCTCACATGGCACCTCCTACAGGAAACCTTTCCCAATTCCCCTCATTTGGCAGTCTTCTCTCCCTCATCAAACTGTTTCGTGTTGGCTTATCTGTTGAAGTGTTTTATTCCCATTCCTACACTCCAAACTCCAATGAAATCGAAACTCCTCAATGCCTGGAACTGGTTTTGTTTCTGTTTTGCCTTACAGCTATTTGAATAAATGCTTGTCAAACTGGATTCTGTTATGACTTTCCCAGGTTCACACAGCTACTAACACAAGAGCTGGGATTCAACCTTCAAACTTCTGGCTTCAAGTCCAGGAAGCCATCCCCTTAATTTTAGGCTCTCAACCTGCGCCTTCTGCTAGTTGGAGGACTCTCCTACATCAGCCACTCTATGGAAGAAGGCAGGGACGTCTACTTGCATGCAGTAGGCCCTTGCTGAACCCAGGCTCATTCTACCTCTCCCCTTGCTTCACCTTCCGGCACCTGTTTTTTTGCTGTCATTGAGACCCCCATTCTCTTTACCCCTTGGTACTTCCTTAGGCCATTACCCCTGCTCTGACTGTATTTTCCTTCTTCTCCCACCTCAAATCAAGAGCTAGCCATTTCAATTCAAAGCTTTCATCTGTTCTTGAATGCCCTCTTGTCCTGTTGCCCCACCTCCCTTGTCTCTCTCTTCCTTGGATGCCCCTCCATTGACCACCTCCACATCACTGACAAGCTGTTGAACAAAGACAGAGAAAGTCTCTAATGTGCTGATTGGGCACATTAAAAAAAATTCCTATTATCTCCTGATAACATTAGATCATTGCATCCTCTTTCATCCCCTCTCTTCCTCTAATCTTGAACCTCCACTGGTGCCTTCTCTACTTCCTACAACCACGCCCACGTTTCCATCATCCTGAATTTTTTAAAACCTTCACTAGACTCTCCCATGCACTCAGGCTGCCACCCTGTAGCTCTCCTCTCTCATTCAAAAACTTCTTCCTGACCTCTGCCTCCCCAAAGCCCCCTCTTCCTTTGAGATGAAGTTCAGCCTCTATCTTCTGCCAGGAAGCCTTTTCTGAAGTGCCCTTCTGCTAGTGCCCTTCCTCTGAAACTACCTGGTATTTACCTACTTTGCATATAGCTCCATTTATTCATTTTACATTTACATATTTTTATATGTACTTATCTCCCCTATTAGAATGTAAGTTCATTCCAAGTACAGGTTGTTCCATTCTTTGTACTCGCGTTCCTAGTGCCTAACACCAGTGCCTCATACAAGCTGTTGACGTTCCACTGAATGATAGTCATGTCCAACTCTTCGTGACCCCATAGACAATAGCATACGAATGTCGTCTGTGGGGTTTTCTTTGAAAGGATAGTGGAGTGATTGGTCATTTCCTTTTCCAATGGATTAAAGCAAACAGAGGTTAAATGACTTGCTCAGGGTCACACAGCTAGTAAATGTCTGAGGCTCGATTTGAACTCAGGTTATCCTGACTCCATGCCCAACAATCTATCCACTTAACACCTAGCTGCCTCCTGATTCATAGTAGGCACTAACTTAAAAACAAAACAAAAGAAAAAACCCAACTGCTGATTGACTGATTTTTAACCATGCCATTTCTAATCAATGGGCTGTGGAATGTGTAGAAAACATCTATTAGTCTAACTCATATAGCCCTAGAAAAGGGGTTCTTAACCTGAAGTCTGTAAATTTGCTTTCAAAAAAATGACACCATTTTTTCCATATAATTGGTTTCTTTAGTAATCCTATCTATTTTATTTTAAGCATTCAAAAACATTCATCTAAGGGGTCCTTAGGCTTCACCAGACTGTTAAAGGGGGCCATGACATAAAAAAGTTAAAAACATCTGTTGTTCAGTTGTTTCGGTCACATCTGACTCTTTGTGACCACATTTAGGGATTTCTTGTCAAAGATACTGGAGTGGTTCATCATTTCCTTCTCCAGCTCATTTTATAGATGAGGAAACTGAGGCAAACAGAATTAAGTGACTTGCCCAAGGTTACAAAGCGAGTAAGTATCAGGCTGGATCTGAGCTCAGGAAGATAAGACTTCCTGACTCCAGGTCCAGCACTCTATCCACTGTGCCACCTAGCTGCCCTCTTAAAACATTTACCCTAGAGCTACAGGATTTCCCATGGACAACATGTCACCCAACAGGAACACGGAAGCAGGCAAAGGGAACTCGTATGGTAAGAACAGCACTGGACTAGAAGTCAGAAAGCCTAGATTTTAACTGGGGCTCCACCATAAATTGGCTGTAAGACCCCAGCATTTCTCACTCCATCTCACTGGGCACCTTCTTAATCATGTAAACAACCCAAACTGATCGTTTATATCTTAAGTTCTCTTTCAGTTGTAATCTTTTGTGCTTCTGTGCATCAATCCTAAAATTCACTCTACATGCTTTGCCAGATGTATATGACTAAGCGCATGGCAAGAATCCCAAAATACTGGTTTCGCTATGAAGAGAGCCATATGTGAATCTGACGGATCCAAATTTCAATCCCAGTCCTAGCAAGCTAGAGCCGAGAGGCCAGGAGCCTATGAAGTGCGAGTGAATGGGGAGTGGCGTGTGCACCAGGCAAGCGTCTCACCTTTCCCCTAAACGGGCCGCTGCTATCGGGAGTCAGCAGCTTTTCAGCTTTTAAAGGCCAGGTAGCTGCTTGGATAGTCCGGAGCGGGTGTTGGACCAGATCCCAGAAGCATGCACAGCACTTAGGAAAGGTACATTCTGGATAGAGTCAGTGTAATTTTTAATGAATCAAAACCATGAATGTACCTATTTTGGTTGACTTACAACAAGGTGAAAGCAGCAATGTACGGTCCCTAATTTATTCTTATGGCAGTTTTCATCAAACATATACAACCACTATTTCAGTAGAAGCCCACCTGCCTCCATTCTCTCTGGAACCTAAGTCAGTGGATAAAGTTATAGAAACAAAGTACAAATAAGGAGAAAGAGAAGTATTTCTTCTCCTTCCTAAGAAGAATTTTTCCACCTGTGTTCTCATCTATCTCCCAGCTGCTTCATTCATGCCCTGGCTCCCTTCCTTTTTTCCTCTTCTATCTCTCCCTATTCACTGGTTCATTTCCACTTGCTTACAAATGCACTCAGATTTCCCCTTCAAACAACCTTCACTTGACTGCTGTATCTCTTTTACCACCTCCCCACTTTCCTTTCACTGCTAAACTTTTTAAATAAATGATTTTTATCAGGAGTCTCATTCAGGGACAAGAGGTCAACTTACCCTGCAAACATTATGGAAACCAGCAGAGAGCAGTGGAGCCCAACTAACTGGAAAACATAGGACGAGATTAGCCCAGACAGTTCAGGAAGTGTGGAAACCACAGGGGAAGTAAAGTTTTGAGGACGGCAGGCATCACTATTTGTCAGTCAGTCAGTCAGTCAGTCAGTAAGCACTTACTAAGCGCCTACTATGTGCCAATCACTGGGCTAAGCACTGGGGATACAAAAAAGGCAAAAAGTAGTCTCTGCTCTCAATAAACTCATTGTCTAATAGGAGAGACAACATGCAAACAGCTATGCACAAAAACAAAACAAAACCCTACATACCAAAAAAAATATTTGTATGAGAAACTGGAGATAATCAATGGAGGGAAGGCACTAGCATTAATTGAGATCAGGAAGGCCTTCTTATAAGAGGCACTGAATCACACAGGCTCAGAGAATTAGAGTCAGATGGAGCTCAGAGGTCATCTGAGGAGTCCAAACTCCTCTTTTTACAGATGAAGAAGTGAAGTGGTGAAGGGTGGAGGTAAGGTTTAATTATCTGCCCCGAGCCATAGGGGGAGCAAGCGGCAGATCAGGGATTTGAACACTGGTCTTCTGACTCTATGTCCAGGGGACCACACTGCCCAATGTAATTGTAAGCTTGGAAGTGAAGAGAGATTACATTGAAGTGGATGGTCCAAAGGGGGCTGAGGGAATATGGGTCAGAAGCATGGTCAAGTTGGGCAGGGATGGTGAATGTGGGTCACAGAAACATCAAATATTAGAGCTGAAAGGGTCTTCGGAGTTTACCTAATCAGCCTCATCACTTTATGCTTTTGGAAACTGAGTCTCAGTGAGGTTAAATGAGCCAGGTCACACAGCTAGTTTAGGGAGAACCAGTACTAGAGTCCAGGTCTTCTGACCTCTCCCTCTTCCCCCTTCAAGGCAATCTATCCAAAAGAAATGCAGATATAATTGCCAGCTAAAAAGGTTCAGGTGGTTTGTGGGCTTCCTTGGAACTGAGCACACTGGTCCCACCCACCTCAAGTATCTAGAGTATCATATCTGTAATCCCTTCAGCTGCCTCTACTTCCTGATCATCCATTCCATTTTCAACTCTGCATTCTGATTCCCACTTCAGTTCCCTTCTCCTCCCTCTTCCCTCCTCCCTCTTCCCTCCTCTCTCTCTCTCTCTCTCTCTCTCTCTCTCTCTCTCTCTCTCTCTCTCTCTCTCTCTCTCTCTCTCTCTCTCTCTCTCTCTCTCTCTCTCTCTCTCTCTCTCTCTCTCTCTCTCTCTCTCTCTCTCTCTCCCCCCCCCCCTCTCTCCTAATCAAATCAAACCCAGTGGTGTTTGCTAATCTTTCTCCTCCTCAGGGTCTCTGCAGCAAGTAGCAATGTCAATCATCCTCCTCCTTTATATATATGTTTGAAACATTAACTTTATGAAAATAAATCCATGGAGCATTAAATTATATTTGTATCTATTCAAAATCCCTTTTTAATCTTTTTTATGGGATTTGAAAAACCTTGTTAAGAATTCAAAAAACTTAAGACTAAGCTCAATATTTTGCAAATGTAATCTAATTTTTAATTCAGAGATCTTAAAATGCAAGTTTATATATATACGCATTCTCAAGTTATGTTTAAAAAGACTTACGTTTTCTAATATATTAAAAAACTTGGAAAAACAATCTTGTTAATTTCTCTCTGGCAAACTTTGAGTGTATTCTATTCCAATAAATGGGTCATTCATAGTATTTTAATAAGAAATTAATTCCAATGGATAGAACCCAAGAAGAAGACTCAGGAAACTTGGGTTCTAATCCTGAATTCCCAACTAACACCGTCATCTACTTTGGCAGGTCATTTCAATATTCCGTGCCTCAGTTTCATCATAGCATGATGTCCTCGGAAGACAGAGACAAATGCCACAGGGGCTTAGATCCAGAGCTCATTTAAATACAAATCGTTACCTCATGGTTTGCTATCACCACCTCAAAATCTCCCCATTCCAATGAATCCAACACAATAACGCCAAAGTAATAGTCTTAATATAATGCTTTAATCATATTACTCCTCTGCTCCAACTCTTTCAATGGCTCCATACTGCCTATTGAATAAGGTCCAAATTTCTTAGTCAATCATTCAAGGTCACCTGTAATGTAAATTTATAGCTTTATTTCACCCATGTTTTCATCAGTTAAACGGCTGGTGGAGCAGAATAATACTTGTACCACTATGTTATGTTGGTATGAGGAAAGCACTTTGTTAACTATGTTGCTCTTCAGTCGTTTCAGTCGTGTCCTACTCTTCGTGACTCCATTTGGGTTCTTCTTGGCAGAGATACTATAGTGGTTTGCCATTTCCTTCTCCAATTCATTTTACAGATGAGGAAACTGAGGCAAACAGGGTTAAGTTGCCCAGGGTCACACAACTAGTAAGTGTCTGAGGCTGGATTTGAACTCAGGTACTCCTGACTCCAGACTCAGCACTGTAGCCACTGTGCCGCCTAGCTGCCCTTACTACCTAGTACAGAATTGATTTCCATCTTTACAGATATGGAAACTCAGGTTGAGAGATTAAATCACTTGCCCATCCTAACAGAACCTGGAGGGATCTTGAGCCCAGGTCTTCCTGATTCCAAGTCTAACACTGTGCTTCACTCTCAGCTATTATATCTGATTTTTCATTTCAGTTACTTGGGTAATATCTTTTTTCTCTCTAAGGACTAGAAAATGTCTAAGTAGGTGATATTCATCTTTCCATTTCATAGCACCCAGCACAATGTCCTGCACAGTAGACACTTAATAACTGTCTGTTGAATTGCATCATAATTACCCACACCTTGGAATGGCTATGCATACTAGAGTTTATATGGTTATAATATTCAATTTTGCAAAGTATGCCAATGTGCTCCTAAGATACTACCATTCACTCCTGCTACTGACCTTCCATTCAAGCATCTCCTCAGAGAGTAGGAGGCTCCTCCACCACAGGTCCGGGAACAATCACTCCAGGCACCCCAGGCATCCCAGCCACCATCCTTCTCTTCATCTGAACGTGTAATTCTTGACGTCTACAAATAAGGCAAAGAAGGACAAGGAATCGAATGTAAAATTCCTGTAAATATGTTCAAGTCTTCTGGGTCCTTCCCGCCCTTCCTATCTTTTCCTATGGGTATCCAAAGGAAGTGAAACATCTTTGAAATGTTTAACTTTTAAAATTATTATTTTCTCATGAGAGCATGACGGTAGAAAAAAACTATCAGAACCTAAGGGCGTTCAAGCAATGAGTACTATAGTTTGATTAAGGCCAAATTATTTTCCTTTAAAACATATCTCTGAGGAAAAGAAGAAAAAAAAGTGTTAAAGGTGTACCTCATTTAACAGAAGAAATACGCTCCTCAGAGCTTTCTGTAAAATGAATTTTTGTAAAGGGCATCATTATGCTTTGCCACCCAGAGATTTACATTGTAATTTCAAACACATGTTCCCCAGGGAGAAAACATTGGACCCAAACAAAACATACTAACATTTCATTTTTCCATCTCCAATGGGGATGGAAATTCCACATGAATGAATTTTCCAGACAAATGAAGTTTTACCCCTTTAAGCACCAGGATTTGTTTCAGTTTAATCATTTTAGATGGAAATGGGGAGGAGAAGGGGAAGGCAATGGAAAGAGTTTGCAGTTCAGAGGATCTAGGTTCAAGACCTAGCTCTGTACATTACTAGCTGAGTGACCTTAGACAAGTCACTTAGCCTCTGTGCATTTTAGTTTCCCCAATATGTCAAAACTAGATGACCCTTAAGTTCTCTGCCAGTTCTAATCTTTTATTTATGTCCTCTATCAAATGAAGTCTATACTTTCTGCCTTCCTTGTAGAGAGAGTTTGGGATAAAAGGATAGGGAATAGAGGGATAGGGGCTAGACTTATAGTTTTAGTAATGCAGGGAAGAAATGTAGGGTAAGGAACTAATGCTATCAATGCAGGTCTACACTTTCGGTGCAATTTACAGTCTTAAGAGAATTGCAGAGGTCTCAAACTCATAGACTATAGGCCAGAAGTAACCCACAAAACTCCAGAATTTGGCCCAAACTACATTAAAATATAATTGGGAAATTCTTAACAAATTAAAATACAATAATGTTGAATTATGGGTTCCTAAATCTGCATGTAGGGAGGTAGGTGGCACAGTAGCCCTTGAGTGCAGAGCCTGGAGTCAGGAAGACCTGAGTTCAAATCCAGCCTTAGTTATGTACTAACTATATGACCCTGGGCAAGTCACCTAACCCTGTTTGCCCTAGTTTCCTCATCTGTAAATGATCTGGAGAAGGAAATGGCAAACCACTATAGTATCTCTGCCAAGAAAACCCCAAATAGGGTCACAAAGAGTCAGACACAACTGAAATGACTGAATAACAAGTTAACATGAGGCTGACAAAGATCTCTTTCTACTTGAGTGTGATACCACTTGTCTGAAGTACTGAGTGATGGTGACTGGCCCCCCATATGTATCACGGGCTGGCCTTTCACACTCTGAAGACCTCTCTCTATCCACTACTCTTCTATACCATCTCTCAGTATATCATAAAAATCATTTAACCTTTTCTTGATAACTAAGATAATCAATGTACATATTACTAAAAGATCCAAGGTTTCCCTCCTGTTCAAAAATTCTACAGTTCTACCAATTATTATTTCTGTGAGGTATTCATGGACAAATTCACGAAGAGGGGTGTATTACCTTGTAGGAAATGCTCCAGGTTATTACGCTTTATGAATTCTTTCTGATTTTTAGAGTTGGTTTTTTTTTCCTGTCTTCTCCCTTGCTGTTGGGCTACCAGCTGCTATCATTGTTCTGATTATTTCTCTGAACCACACTTTGCCAGGAAATCAGCAGGATCATCCTTACTAAGATACCACTGTATACATTTAGTTGTTCTCACGTTGCTAATGCATTGCTTCTAATCTTCTGTGGACTCAGGAACCCGATTTCCAAGCTTGGCAGAGATATGTGTTGACTCTGAATGGGAAGACTCTAAGCAAGGGTCTGAAGGTGCCCCCAGAAGCCAAGTGGAGGAGCTGTGGAGCATGGATTTCATGTTCTCTATTTTCAACGCTCAGATGTAATTTCTCCTTTTTGACTCTGGGCTACACTCAGCATAACTAAAGACATCAAGTAGTTGGGGCACACATTGTTTGTTTCCAGAATGTGCCTGATTCTAAAGAGAAATAAAAAGTATATAGTGTTGGCAAGAGAGTAGGCCTTGGGATTATCGATGCTTAGGCTAGCATCAGTGGTCAGCCAGAGGGCATCTCAAGGAGATGGTCTTTGGAGTGGGAGTCCAATTCATTACATTGGGCACTCTTTAAACGACAGCACATAATCTTGCCCCACCCCCTCCAATTAAGCTCACTGAGTGTGGGCTATTCCATTTTCCCAGAATGCCCTCCTCTACCAAAATAAATACTACTCGTCCTTAGAGACACTGTTCAAATTCTACCTTGTTTGTGAAACCTTTCTGGAATAAACAATATTACCATCAAGACATCATGTGAGGCACTGAGAAAATCCAAGAAGCGTAAGACAAAGACCCCTGTGACCACAGAGTTTGCAATCCAGTTGGAGAAAAGACAGACACATGAACTTAGTAGTTCAAGAAAACTAAAAAGACACAAGGCCAACTGTTTGCCAAATGAATTACGTAGACAGAGATGTTATAGATGTTTGGCAGATGATGGCAGAGATGTTGCTAGAAGAGTTCAGAGGAGAGAGACACTAAGGCAACCAGAAATGTGTGCTACAACAGAATGGGTCTAGAGAGGGTGACTAGGGTGGTGAAAAGGCTAGAATCCTTAGCAGATTGACTAAAGGACCTGGAGATGTTTAGCTTCAAGAAGACAATACTAAAGGAAGACCAAATAGCATCTCCAGATGTTTGAACGGTTATCATACTGAAGTGGGGAGGAGAGGGGAGGCTGAGCTGCTCCCTAAGTGGGGTGAGGGTGGGGGTTGGGTTCAGAAAGGAGGGTGTGTTCAGTTTAAAACTCTGGAGAGTTTGAGGAGAATCAGGGTAAAAAAGAGGTCACAGGATTTGGATCATTGTCAATCTTCAAGAAAGAAGTTTTTAAGTGGTTCCTGGCCCCCAGACAAATATATAACCAGGGCCTGCCTCACACCTTTTACAATTTCCAAGGTAAACTAAAAAGAGATGACACAATCAAAATTCATTTTCTACCAAAACAAAATACAGAAACTCTACCAGAAGGAAGTAATTCAGTATTGCCAAAACAGCAACATAGGTAAATGGGTTTTGTTGAAGTCTGTATGGATTATCACTCATTCTGATAACTATTTAAACTAAGAAAATTGGAGTTCTTTCTTCTAAAGGTCATTCCCACTTTCTGCTCGGCGTGCTGTCATCTCGACACAGCTGTCTCCCATCATGGAGGCAGCGGAGGTGAGCATGAGCTGATCCCAGCTGTAGTTCATTTGGAGGCAGGCCCTAGCCCACACACCCAGGCTTAAAAGGCCACAGGTGTGTCCACTCATGAAGCCAGACAAATCATAATTCCATCTAGGCTCAGGCCTTCCTTTGACCTGCTCATTACCCCAGTTTTGCTGACCCTTATTTTCACCTTGGACCCTTATTTTCTGCCTTTTCTCAGATCCTATTTATAGATCTGTAGATTGGGAAGGCTCTAAGAGGTTATCTATGCAACTTTACCATAACAACATGAATGGTCTTTTACCTCTGGCTCTTTACTCTCTCTTTCTTACCTACTTCTTTGACTCTGATCCTTTGTGAATCCAAGTTGTCGCATGGATGACCCTCTTTTCCTTTCTGGTTTTAGCACCCACAGAACTAGGGGCCATAACATCTCTGCCAGAATAATGGAAAGTTCCCAAGTCTCCCTATGTCTCTAGCCCTAACTTCAAGTAGGGGTAGAGAAAGAGAAAATCTGATACCTGTGGTTGCCAAGCATTCAACATATACCATCATGGAGAATCACGGATAATAAATAAGAATAATATTAAGTATAATACATCACAATACCATATTATTAAAATGTGGTTATAATAATTCATAACTATTGTATTTATTATATTTTAATATTATGATCACACTATTAATCATAATCATTTTTTAATGCTTTAATGTCTACAAAGTGTTTTACATGTGTTATCTCATTTGATCTTCCCCAAAGCCCTTCAAGGGCAGGCAAGACTCATCCTCATGAGTTCAAATCCAGCCTCAGACACTTAGTAGCTGTGTGACCCTAGGCAAGCCACTTAACCCTATTTGCCTTAGTTTCCTCACCTGTAAAATGAGCTGGAGAAGAAAATGGCAAACCCCAGTATCTTTGTCACGAAAACCTCAAATGGGGTCATAAAGAGTTGGAAACAACTGAAAAACAACAATGACAACAACAAAACCCTGTGAAGTGGGTGCTACAATTATCCCCACTTTACAGATAGGAGAACTGAGGTTGGGAGGGTAAGTGATTTGCAATGGGTCACATAGTTATATAAGTGTCTAAAATGTGACTCAAACCCCAAGTGTCTTCCTGCCTCAACATGTTTTTTACTGTTATCATCTACACTAAAAAGGAAGCCCAGATCATTAAATCTAATTTTGTAAATTAGAAAACAGTGGAACAGTGAAATTAACTGACTGAGCCCAAGGCCTGTCTCCTTCCAATGCTATACATATAAAAAAATTTTGTTTATATTTTGTTAAGTAAGACTTATATTGGAATAGGGGCTAATTCTATAGTGGAAAGTGTTTCTGTTTAGGCCTAAAATAAAATTCAAGGGGATGTTCAGACTATTTAAGTAACCTTTTGGTAAGTCAATGTGGCTTCATCCAAAGTGTTATGAGGCAATCTTGGCTCAGCACTCATTGCTAATAGATAAGTAGCTTATTAATTTGGATGTTACCACCAATAAAGTAGATTTCAACCCACCTACACCAGCCCATCCTCTGCTACTCTTTTACATGTCTTCCCATAGGTTCATCACAGGGGGAGCATCCAGGATGCCAGGGGCACACACCCTCCTTGCTTTTTCTTGATTTCATAAGAATACCTGTGGAACACGCTGGTTGTCCATTAGTTATCCTTTGTCCCTGTCACATGACCAACCAATCATCATTTTCAATCACACACATCTTTGATGACATCCTTAATTATTGGTCTTTCTAGCCTCTTCTTTGTTAGATATTGCAGTATGCTCACACCTAGCACGAGTGGTTCTCATTTTCAGTTTCCTAATCCTAAGATGCAGACAAACACAGACTACTCCTTATTTGTGGATTTCTCCTCGTTGGGTGCTTTCAACTTCCTGTCTAAAAATTCCTATCTATCTGTAATATGAAAGCAGACAGCCTACACACCAAAGCTCTCCCCTATATATGTCACCAGACTCTCTTCTCAAACAGCTCAGTTCTGTGGAGTGATTCAGGACCACGTGCATCAACTCAGAGAGGAGTAATGAAAAGCTGGCATCTTGGTATCCTGCCCTTCTGGACATTCAGTTGTAGCTTTATCTTTCAGGTACCTATGACCCCCCAAGACATCCTCTCTTCCCTTGTCCCTGTTCTCACACTCCCTCCCCTCCCTGCCCCATCTCCAATTAAGTATTTTCTCTTGTGTTGGGCTCAATGCAATTTAAATAAAGGACTGTTGCTTTTTTTTTTTTTATTATTAGCATTAATGGCTAGTTTGCTTCTTCTATGGAAATTTCTAAGTGCTTTCCCCAACCCTCCCCCCCCAAAAAAAAAGCTGCAACAGACTGGTGCATGTGTATTGTATATTTTTAGGATTGTTGTCAAGAATTTTATTTTCATTATATAGTTCAACTTTTACTAGATCTGTATATGCATTACTGAGTTAATAGTTCCCCTTATTTTCCACGTACTTGGCAGTGGTGCTTCAGCTGGATTGGTATGTTCATTACTAAGCTGAGAATTCCTTAAAGTCTATGTGCTAATTCTTTTGGGAGAGGGTAGAAAGCAGTCTGGACGAGTAATTTCTTTAGCGGAGAGAATTCCTGGTATGGAAACTCTTTTCACCAATATAGATCTATAACTCATCTGTCACTTTTAGTCTCAGAGATTTGGCTAAGACACTGAGACATTAAGTAACCTGCCTGTGGTCACACTGTTTAACTCCAGTCTTCCTGATTCCAGAGTGTACCAACTCTGTCCATTACACCACAGTGTTTCTCTATGTGCTGATATCCCACAGAGAACCTCTCTTTCTATAGCAAAAATGTATTGTTATTTTGTAGGGCTCACCCTTATAGGTACTTCCTTACCAAGGCCTAAATCGATCTCAGGAGTCCTGGCCAGCAACAATTTGGGAATGAACAGACCTGGCTGGTGGAAATCAGGCTCTTCTGGCTGATGTTTAAGAAAAGACCACTGGATTTAAGTGTCAGGTGACCACTCTATAGCAGTTGTTTTCATCATTATCAATCCTGGCTAAATAAGTCATTAACAATCTTGGCTTAAATATGTCATTTAACCTTTACAATAGTTAGTTTCCTCACCTGTAAAATATGTTGTTCACCTCTGGAATACTGGATCATAAGGAATTTAAAAATCAAAATCATATCTTTTTTACTTAGATATAACTGATCCCCAATAATTTAAGAATTGTTAATTTAGGGAGTGTCAAATAAACCAGTTGTTTGAAAGCAACAAAAAGTTGTTTTGTATGTACATAGGATGTATGTGGTTACATAGAAACGTATATGTTGTTATTGTTCAGTCATGTCCCATTTTTTGTGACCCCATTTGGGGTTTTCTTGGCAAAGGTACTGGAGTGGTTTGCCATTCCTTCTCCAGCTCATTTTGCAGATGAGAAAACTGAGGCAACCAGGGTGAAGTGACTTATCCAGGGTCACACAGCTAGTGTCTGAGGCTAGATTTGAACTCAGGAAAATGAGTCTTCCTGATTCAAAGCCCAGCACTGTGCCACCTAGCAAATGTACTTTCGCCTAAACAGCTATTTAACAGAAAACTCACACAAGGCAAGTGCTCACATGGAGGTCAGAATAAGCGATACAAGGACACTCTCAAGGTCTCTCTAAGGAACTTTGGAATTGATTGTGAGACATGGGAGACACTGACACAGGATCATCCAGCATGATGTGCCTGCATCAGAGAAGGTGCTGTGCTCTATGAGCAAGCCAGAATTGCAGTCATTCAAAAGAACAAAAGAAACAGGTGACAAGCAAATTTAGAGACATCTCCATTCTAAATGTCCATATGGACTATTTGGGGTTTTGTGTGTGTTTGTTTGTTTGTTTTTAAGTTAGGCAATGGGGTTAAGTGACTTGCCCAGGGTCACACAGCTAGTAAGTTTTATGTGTCTAGGGCCGGATTTGAACTCAGGTCCTCCTGAATCCAGGATCAGTGCTCTATCCACTGTGCCATCTAGCTGTCCCGATATGGACTATTTGTGCCCAACCTGTGGTAGAACCTTCTGGGCTTCTACTGGTCCCATCAGCCATAGTCAGACATGCTGTACCTTGACCCACCCTAATGATATCATTTTGATCCTCTGAGAAAGAAGGATATCAACCAACCTTATACACAGGAAACACCATCTCCAATTTGCACTTTTGGCAACAGAGACATTGCTCTAAATCTCGCTTGAAAACAACCAGTAGTTCACTTTAATCATGCACTTATAACACCCAAGGACTGGAGTCAGGGAACATAAATTCAAACATTTACTGAGTCCTCACTATGTGCAATGAATGTGCTGTGCTTGGACTTGGAGGAGATATTGAGATAAATAAGACATAGTTCCTGGACTCCAGAAGCTTAGAATCTAGAAAGAGAGGTAAGACTTACGGCAGATAAATATTACAATACAAATGAGAAATTAGTAAGCGTACAATGGGAATACCAAGTGCTCTGTAATTAGAAGAAAAGACCTCCAGATTTAGAAAGGAATAAAGGATTCAAGTGAGACTTCATAGGGCAGGTGACATGTAAGGTGAGTTTCAAGGGATGGGTAGGAAGCCCACAGGCAAAGGTGATGAGAGGATACTGGTACAGGAACAAAAATGTGGAGTTGGAAAACTAGGGAGCACACATTTAGGGAACAGTGAGTCATCTACCAACTACATGAGCAGAAAGAGTGGGAGACAAAGGGTGCATAAGATGTTTGCTTAGTTTATTCTACAAATTTTCTAGCACTTCTTTATCCGAGTTTGTCCTGGCAATTTTCAGAGTCACTAAATTCAATCCATAAAAAATAAAAAAATCTTAGAATCTCTGTGGGTCAACTTTCCACATTCATTCCAAAGCAAATATAATGAGGATACTAAATATTAGAACAGGTTTGTACTACTTGTTCTGGGGGCTAGGGTTGGGGGAACATCTCTAGCCGAATCTCATTTACTGATCCATATCACCTTTGACCTGGCCTAAGTTAGGAAAGAACAAACAATTTCCTAAGATCAAATTCAGGTCTTCTTTCCATCCAAGGAAAGGAAATTGGTTTCTCTTTCTGTTATAAGAGCACAAGCTGTACTGGAAATTAAAATCCTCCTTTGTACTAATGGTAGAGTGTGACTCAAAAACAGAGAACACAGTCCAGAAGGAACCAAAAATATGTGATTCTAGTCAAAGTACATCATAACGGATGGTCACACACACAAAAAAAAGATTGGACTGGGTATCAGGAGATGTGGGTTCTAAGACTTGCCCTGCTAATAACTGGAAGGGACTATGGTCGAGATTCCCCAACTCAGGGCTCCCCTGACCATGCATGAGAGGTAGCTCCCCTTATATAAATGAGCATCTTTGTCCTTCCCTTTTGCTTCCTTCCATCACATTATCTTGATTGTACCTATGAAAATTATCTCTAGGCCTAAACACACATTAATATAGTTCTCCTTAGCAAAGGCTCTCAGGGTCAGGACAGTGTTCAAAGTGGTTTTCCTTGGATACTGAGAAGTTATGCCTCAGTTTTCACAAGTGTCATTCTTGATTATATCTGGATAGGAAAGAAGTGGCATAAATGCCAAGGGGACTGGACTGGGAACCAGGAGACCTGGGATTCTAGCCTGAGAAGTGCCACTTAGTGGCTGAGTGACTGAGCAAATGGTTTTTCTTCTTCAGGTCCTTGTTTCCAACTGCTTCAAAATAAAGTGGCTAAATAGATGATCTCCAAATTCTCTTCTGACCCTGACATTCTATGACCATTTCTTTAAAACCCAACTTAACCCTTTCTCCCCTTGCCCCAAGAATACTGGCTTAAAAAAAAAAAAGATAATACAAGGAAAGCTTCACAAAATAATCATACTGGATTAAATCATGGCTGGATAAAAGCCAGATACATTAAATGAACAAAAAGAATGTATACAAGCTCACAGTTTCACAATTTACAGACTTAGCTTGTTCATTGTTGATATTAGATTATGAACACTGCAGCTACAAAGCCCCATAGTTAATAATCTACTTTGTTAACACCTTGAATTAATGAAAGATCAAGCTAAAATAAAAACTGATTACACCCTTTATTTATCAAAATACTAACTGAATATTTGAACTTTCTTGTTTTTGGTAAAGTTCTATTGGGATTAGATCATCTTAAGTAGTGTCTTCCTAAAGGAGAAACTTGTGGTCCATCCAAGAATAAAAGGAGAAGCTTATTGATAGTAAGGGCAATTAAAGGAATAATTAAATGTTGAAGGAAAGCCTGCAATCTCCTTCCCTAGAATGTCTCCACCAGGGGAGACAACCAATTGCCTCCTATTCTTTGAAGTTAGAATCTGTACCAGTTGCACGCTTGAGGACTCATTTGGCTGACTTATGAAGAATGGAGGCCATACTAATGGAATTCTGCCAGTAGCAGTAAGAGCCCATTCCTCCACCCCCAGACCCCACCCCAAATCCCTGCATTTAGATGTAGTTTTAGCCAGGGTGCTTGGATTTTCTGAAACTGGATTGGTTTGTAGATTTAACTGCTTCAACATTTTAATAATAACACCATAATAAAAACAGCTTTTAAAAACTGGCTGTGCAGGGGCATCAGAATTGTAAATTAAACCAACCAAACCATGGAAATTGGAATTAGTAAACCAGGGGGCCTAAATTGAGATTTTTTCCAACATGTACTCTGGGATAGTTCATGGAATAAAAATAAAATTGCATTAGCAACATTTGCCTTGGACTTTGGCTTGTCTGGGGCCAGATGTCTGGTGAGCTTCACCTTCCCAAATGACACTTACCCTGAAATCAGAGGAGGCTCTAGCTGATGGCTACATATGGAACCAGCATAAACCTCAAATGGAGGGTGAATCTGATGAGGAAAATAGGTACAAGAGGCTGATGACAGAGCATGCCCTCTCAGTAAAAACAGAAAGAATTCCTAGCCATGGGAAATGTGACACTCCATTAATTTCCTAGCTTGTCAAGTCACCTGCACTCCCCCAAATTCCACAAACACATCGGTCTTTATAAAAGTCCTATGTTGTTTCAAAAGTTCTTTAGGGTTTCTGTACTGGCAATGCTGTCATTATGGCAATCAATCAACAAGCATTTTATTAATCACCTATGATGTGCCAGGCAACAGTCCTAAGCTCTGGGGATACAAAGAAAGAAAAAGTAAAAACAGCCCTTGCCCTCAAGAAGCCTGCATTCTAATGAGGGAGATGACACACAGAAATCAGAACCTGCAAGGTAAATATAGAGTAGAAGGCAGGTAATCTTAGAAGGAGGAAATGGCAGGGGCAGAAGGAGTGGGAGCAGAAAAGACCCTGTAGAGGAGGCGGTGTGTTAGCTGAGTCTCAAAGGAGGAGTTTCTAAGAGCTGGAGGTTGAGAAGGAGAGTGTTTCAGGCTTGGGGAGCAGCCGGTATAGTGATGAGAGATGAGCAAGGTGTGTGAGGGACAATAAGGAGGAGAGGATGGCTGCATCTAGGAGTAGGCTTTAAGATTGGAAAAGGAGAGCGAGACTTGTGATGCCAAACAAAGAATTTTCCATTTGATCCTGGAAGCAACAGGGAGAACCTAGGGTTCACTGAGCAGAGTGGTGATGGGATCAGACTCTCCATAAGAGGATCACTGACTGCTGAGTGGAGAAACTTGAGGCTAGGAAACAGCGGAGGGGTTGGGAAAGGGTGATGAGATGCAAGGCCAGGGCAGAGCACTGTCATTTCAAACGTGCTCACAATCTGAAATAAATGAAGCATCTTGCACGTGGGTGACGATCAGTTGGACTAGACGCAATGTTCCCTTTTATCTGTCCAGAGGAGGGTCAGAACTGATACCAGTTTCCCCAATATAAAACACCTAAAGGATCCCATCACTTCAGAAGCTCCCCCCCCAACACACACACACACGCACACACAACAGAACTCATACCCCATACGCACTTGCTCATCCTGTGGGACTCTGGTCCCAAGTTTGCCACAGGGAATCCATCACCTACCATATGACAAGGAGAACAGGCCGGAGAAATCAGCAGGTACAGTGTGCTCACTCCCCCTACTTGCTCTATGGAGATCTTCCCTGGAGGTCAAGGAGGGAAGTGGTTCAAGAAGGCAATTTTACCCCAAGCCATCACCCCAGCTTGGATGTTCCAGGGTCAAGGCTGTACTTCGGAAATCCATCAGATCAGGTTGCAAGATCAAAACAGCGTTAGCTTCTCCTGTGAGTGGCTCCCAGGGCCCCCTGACCTCCTGAAAGACCTTACCAAAATCTGGCAACAGCATCAGTTTATGTTCTTTAAATATCAACATGCCCCCACATAATAGTGTGGACAGACATATGGGGGACGGAATCTGGAGGTGGGCAGGAGCCCAGAACTACAGAGCTTCAACAAAGTATGTACACACACACACACACACACACACACACACACACACACACACACACACACACACATACTCCTGAAATCCAACCCAATTTAATAAACATTTATTAAGCACCTACAATGGGCCAGGCACTGTGCTAAGCTCCAGGGATACAAAAAGAGGCAAGAGACAGTCCCTGCCCTCAAGAAGCTTACAATCTAATGGGGGTGGGGGAGAAACAATATACAAATAAATACATATATAAAGCAAGTGAACTACAGCATAAATAGGAAACAATTAACAGTGGGAAGGTACTGGAAATAAAAAAGGTTAGGGAAGACTTCATGAAGAAGGAGGGATTCTGGTTGGGACTTAAAAAAAAGCCAGGGAGGTCAGTAGTCAGAGGTGAGGCAGGAGAGCATTCCAGGCCTGGAGGGCAGGCAGAGAAAAAACCCCTGGAGCTGAGAGGTAGAGTATCCGGTTTGTGAAACAGTGAGAAGGCCAGTGTCACTGGACTGGAGTATATGTGTTGTGGAATAAGGCGTAAGAAGACTGGAAACGGAGGAGGGAGCTGGGTTATGAAAGGCTTTGAATGCCAAATAGAGCATTTTGTATTTGCTCCTGGAGGCAACTGGAAGCTACTGGGGTTCACCGATGGGGGAGGGGAGACGTGAGCATTTATGGATTTAGCTCCCCGTGTCAATCAATGACACACACCAATACATTGGCCTGACCTTTGGCTCAGTTTTCTACATCTATATCTCATTAATAAACCCTAATCAATTCACACTGAACAAGGACAGCCACTGCTTTCACTCATCTACCATTGAGCTATAATAATGGGTCCATCCCCTGCTCAGGCTGACCAGACAGCTCTGGGAAACCTCTAGGCTAGGAAATGGGCCCAAGTTCCCCAAAGAATACCAGATTCCCTTTAGGGAATCCCGGGATATCCAAACAACTGTCTTACTCAGGTGAATTCCTCTCAGGGAGGCTTATAACCCTCAAGCAAATCACTTTGGGAAGGCCCCTCAGCTGGGACCTCGCTTACTGGCCAAAGGCAGACCCATGCCAATGTCTGCAGCTTTCTCTGTGCCTAAAGAGAGTTTGGAGATTCCCAGATCAGTTTTACTTATTGTTTCCCTCTTCTCTGTCTTTTTAAGAATTCTTGTTTTGTAGGAAGGCTCCCTAGGAGAGGAGAGAGGGAGGAATACAGGCGGAAGTTTAGGTATTGTAACAACAAAAGATAGCAATAATTTTGTAAAAGAAATTCTAATGGAGGGGAAAGGCCCCTGAAGGCTAATCCAAGCCAAAAAAGTTTGCTCTTTCCCAGTTTATGGATCACAAAGTAGGTGAACAGTAAATGCCTGTTGATTGATTTAAGTCTGAATAGAAGAGTCAGGGGCAAATCTAGCTGCTGTATTAAAATATCTGGACAATTTGTCCAACGATAGGGTCCTTATTCCATTTACATGTAAGAAAAGGTCCCCATCTAGGCTGAGTCTGAACTCAGAAGGAGGTCACCACTTCACACAAAACAGTCCTTTCATTTGGAGGCAACTGTAAATTATCCTTCCTGTGCATTTTTGCATCCTGATCTTTGTTCTGGAGCTGAAAAGAATGTCTTCTAACACAAGACAACCTTGCGAATGGTGAAGTTAGCTGTCATGACCCCTGTGGGCATTATTCTCTTTCATAAACCAAACTTATTCATGTTTTTCAATGCCCTCCTTAAAATGGTGGACTGAAAATGAGACTCAGGCCTGATGTGACCAGTACAGAGTTCGGTGTAACAATGACAGGGGTTTCCAGCTTAAAAGGAAGGGAGGCTGGCACTTCTATGCTCTATCAAAAATTAAAACCCCATCAAGACTTTTGGGGTACCTTGTACATTATTACTCCATTGTTCTGGCTGCTTGCTAGACTTAACCATAACAGTGGTTGACTCACACCGACTTCAGCTTTTATTCAACTAAAACCCTGATGTTATTTTCAAATGAGTGGCAGTTATACTAAATCTTAGGATTCAAGAGACTTAACTTAAGCTAAGGTCATGCGTAATTTTTCTTTTAACCCAAATGCAGGGCTTTCTATCCTTCCCTATTGAGTTTTCTCTAGTTAGTTTTAGGCCATCACTCCAGGCCTCGGAAATGTTTCGGCATGTTGATTCTATCCTGTAATTCAGCCTATTAACTATCCCTCCCAGTTTTGTGTCTTTAGGCTATTTCTAGGAAATGCTGAGGGTCATTCAGCAGGCTAAGAGCAGGGTGTGGCCTTCAGCTTTGGAGCCTTAGGTTTTCATAACTTGGGGATTTGTCCAGGCTGTGATATATTACTTGTTGCATTGATCTGCCTGTTCCAAGAATTCTACCCACAGTAACCACAGGGAACTTAAGACAAATCCAATAGAGAAGACTGCTGATGTTAGTTAATAGTAATACCTTAAGTTAATACAATGCCTTTTAAAAGCTCCATTGCTCCACATTTTAAAATTAATTACATTATCTGAATAAGGCCACTAGTATTTAAAAGTGTTCTTAAGGGAGTAACAGAATATCTACTTTAAAGTCAAGAAAGAAAGTTTAAATGATGTGTCTAAGTCCAAAGAGTCGGGAATACAAAACAGGTCTGTTTGTATGGATAAAGCTGCGTTCGCCATTGCTATAATGAGAAACTGGAACACTACTACTACTGCTATATAGCATTTATATTGAACTTTAAGGTTTGCAAAGTCCTTTACTGTGTAATCTCTCTCGGATCACAACAATTCTGTGAGATGGGCGCTATTATTCTCCCCCTGTTACAGAGGGGGCAGCTAGGTGGCGCAGTGGATAGAGTGTCTTGGAGTCAGGAAGATTCATCTTCTTGAGTTAAATCTGATCTCAGACACTAATTATTTATGTGACCCTAGGCAAGTCACTTAACCCTGTTTGTCTCAGTTTACTTATCTGTAAATTGAGCTGGAGAAGGAATTGGCAAACCACTCCAGTATCTTTACCAAGGAAGAGTCAAACATAACTGACATGACTGAACAACATTACAGAGGATGAAAACACCCTGAACTAGGTTAAGTGGAGTGCTCAGTGTTAAGTGACTCCTAAGTAAGGTCAATGAAGCAGGATTTTAATTCAGGTCTACCTGACTCCGAGGCCAATACTCTATCCACTGTGCCACCTTAGCTACCTCACAGACTATAAACACTCTGATGTATACAAAGAGACCTATTTTGTACTTTAGGAGTGCCTCTGACTCTTGACTAAAACACTTCATTTTAACTTTCTCTATTTCTTAACTGTAAAGTGAGAATTCTGCTATTTGTCCCCTAGCAATACTTTAAAATGAAAGTAGCCTCATTTAGCTGATGTCATTACTTTATTTTGAAATGTCTGACATTCTCTCTCTTCTTTCTTCCCATTGGCATTTTATAAAATAAGACAAAAATTCTCTTCCAAAACAATTCCCTTTCCCAAACTCATAATTTCTTTCAAACTATGCAACAACGGACAACAGGTTATTATTGGTTTCCCTCCCTTTTGTCCCTCCCTCTGTCCTCCAACCTGGCCTCAACTCATCCTGCACACTGCAGCTAGGCTAACTCATTCTTAATTTTTTTTTTAGGCAGTTGGGGTTAAGTGACTTGCCCAGGGTCACACAGCTAATAGGTGTCAAGTGTTTGGTCTGAGGCTGGATTTGAACTCAGGTCCTCCTGACTCCAGAGCTGGTGCTCTATTCACTTCGCCATCTAGCCACCCCTAGGCTAAGTCATTCTTTCATCATGTCATATCCCTGTGTGAGTCACTCCAGGAGCCCTGTACATCTTACTTCATCTAAGTACAAACACCTGAACCTGGAGTTCAAAGCTATCCACCACCAAGTGCTTTCACCTGTTCAATCTTACATCCTGTCTGTCACTCCCCACACAGAGCCTCTGAGCCAGTAAAGTTTTCTTTCCCTAGCAGTTTACACACATCAGTGTCACAAGATCTGGAGCTGGGATGAATCTCAGACCTGGGTTGACTTAGGTCAACCCCCTCATCTAATTAATGAGGATACTGGGGCACAGGACAGTTAAATGCTTTTCTTCAAGTTTCCATAGGTAGTGTTAGAGGCAGGGTAATAATAATACTGATGACAGCAGCTAGCATTTATATAGAACAGAACTTTAACATTTACAAATATTATCTCATTTGATCCTCACAACAACTCATCAAAGTAGGTGCTATTATTACCATCACTTTACAGATGAGGAAATTGAGGCAGACAGCAGTTAAGTGACTTGTCCGGGGTCACAAAGCTAGTAAATGTCTGAGACCAGATTTAAACTCAAGTCTTCCTGACTCCACTGAACTAACCTAGATATTCTGACCAGATCACCAGTGGTCTTTCCACCCTACCATGCTGCCTCATAATTTGGGGGCAGTAGTCTTGACTCTTTGCTACTCGATGACTCTAGAGGAGACGGTGAGGCTGATGACTTTGCTCAGCTCTGCCTCACTTAAATCTGATTCACGTGAAAGTCAAGACAGCCCCCTCCTGATGTCATTGGTCCTCTTTGAAAATGAAGGATGAACAACAGTTTTGCTAGTCCCTCTGCCTAGAATGCCCTACTCTCTTCACTTATCCAAAACCTATACTTCCTTAAAGGACCAAGATTAAGGTTCATCTCCTCCAGGATGCCTAACAGCATCACCAGTGATTCTTGTTTTCTCTGAATGATTCTAGCAGTTATAGTCTCTACTGGTGCCACAGGACACACACTAATCTAGAAGAGGGCTAGTTACTGTTCTTAAGTAGCTATGTAATATTGGTCAAGCTGACAAATTTCTCTGGGCCTAATTTTCTTCATCAACTAAAAAAGAAAAAAATTAAGGGATTGTTGATTTTGGAAATAACAGTCTGAACAATGTACTTGTCGATCTGATGTCAACTATATAGTAGTTATTGGATGGGTCACCAGGGCCGCTAATCTGAATACTTCCTAGGGCAGTGGCCTGCCTATAGGAAGGAACACATTTTAATTGGGTTCTAGATTAAATTGTGGACAGATGATTTTTATCCCATGGGAAAGCAACTGTTGGACCTCTCTGGATAACTCATTCTAATATTTAGCATCATTTATTTCAAGTTATTTTTAACCCTCAGCTCCTACAAGAAATTTTAGCTTGTTCTTAATGGAGAAAATAAAAAAGAAAAATAGTAGAAGTTATCCCCTACCAGCATAAAAGCCCTTCCCATATATAAGGAAAGAGAACTAACTTCAGAATCAGCAAGTCCAGGGTTCAAGTTCTTCCTTTGACACCAGCTAGCTGGTGTGTGACCACAGGCAAAGCATGCTCAGTGCCCCCAAGAAACTCTCCAAAACTCTATGTTACAGACCAGCTGTCAATCTTCTTCAGAAGAGAATCACATGGAGTTCACTACACCAACAAATTAAGATATCTAAGCCAAAAAAAGGAAGGGGGGGGGGGAGAATGTGGAATCTACCTTCTTTTCTCTAGGTTCAGTCATCTCAATTCCTTTGACCACTCCACAATGGCCTCTTCTACCAACTTTGGTGTATCTAGCTGCTTTTTCAATGTCCTCTCTCTAGCCCCCTTTAAAAGACTAAAAGTTTTTGCTGTACTGGTTGATATTAGAAAAATATGGAAAGACTGACATGAAATAAAGAAAAGTGAAATGAGTAGAACCAAGAGAACACTGTACACAGTAACAGAAATATTGTCATAGGAACAACTTTGAATAAAAGACCGATGAAAAAAGATGTTTTCCACCTCCAGAGAAAGAACTGATAAACAGAAGTGTGTTTGTGTGTGTGTACACATACACACACACATATACATATATACACATATATACACACACATATATATGTAGTATGGTTTTACACATACACATGTATTTGTATCTAATGGTAGCAAGATTGGGAGGGAAGGAGAAAAAAAGTATACAGCAGAGAACAAAAGAAAACTTGGAAGGAAACACAGAAAAGCAAAGGAGCATTGAAAATTATGAGTAGTATTTATTATATAGTTTTTAAAAAAGTAAACAGTGTGAAATGGAAATTCATGGTTTTATACTGAATCCTTTTTAGGTTATGCTATGCACAAGGAAATATCTTTTTGTATTTAAGTTCAAAGTGAGTAAAAAATTTAAAAAAGAAAAAAAGATGAAGAGTCCTGATGAAAGTGGAAAAAATTTTCTCACGGTATGGATTAGTCCATGAGGTAATCAGCAATGAATCTACTGCACAATACAGATTTTAAAAAGCACTTAGATAGGCCTGGTGACACTGCTGACCTCACACCAAAGGAATTCATTTGGTTCCAGTTTCATGGCTTCAGCCACTGTTTCTAGGAGTCTGTACACAGAGAACAGCCTCACAGGAGGAAGAAAGAGGTTTGAGGACAGGTGCAAATGGCCCTCCCAACACTACGTAAATTTGGCAAAGTGTGCTATATGACTGGAGATCTTTAAGACCTATAACAAAGCGATTCTAAGTCTAGATTTTTTTAGAAATTAAAAATACGGGTTTTTTTCTATTTGCAATAGATTTAACATATTTATTGTTGAAAGATTTTTTTATAAAAATAATTATTCTAGACATAATTTAATGGGTACCAAATCTCAAATATATCACTATGGAATGGGCATCGTAATTTTTACTACAATAATACCTGCTCCCTTCAATTTACACATATTTCAACCCTCCCAAAATACACCTGCAGACAAGCAAGACAGACAGGGATTTGGCATACGATTTCATTGTCCTATGGAACTCCTAAACAAGGAGAGTCCCTCTCCTGAGGGGATAGCTCCCTTCAACTTATTGGTTTAGTTGCTAGAGCACTGACAAGTTGTCATCAGTCAACTAGCATTTAATGAACGTCTGCTCTGTGCCAGGAATTGTGTTAAGTGCTGGAGATACAAAACCCAAAGGAACAAAAAGAAATCCAGCCCCCCAACAAAAAACAGTCCCTGCTCTCAAATAGTTCATAGTTCGATGGAGGAAACATCATGCAATCAACTATATACAAATTTTATACCCACCCACACATTTAGGGTCAGGGTTTTGGGTGTGTGTGTGTGTGTGTGTGTGTAATAAAACAGAGATACTCTCAGAAAGGAGGCCCTAAGATTAAGGAGGACTGGGAAAGGCTTCTTGCAGAAGATATGATTTTAGCTGAGACTTGAAGGAAGAAAGGGAATCCAGAAAGGTGAAATGAGGGAGAGAGTTGTAGACATGGGAGAAAGCCAAGGAGAACATTCAGAGTTGAGAGGCAGGAGTGTCATGTTCAAGGAACAGCCAGGAGTTGCCTTATTGCAGAGTTTGTAAGGGCAGGGGCAGGCTGAAAGGTGTAAGACTGCAAGGGTAGGTTATAAATAGCTTTAAAAGCCGAACACAGGATTTTATACTTGATCCTAGAGGTGACAGGGAGGCACTGGAGTGTAGAGAATAGCAGAGGAAGAGTGATATGGTCAGTTTGACAACTGAGCGGAGGAAAGACTGGAGGAGAGAGACTTGAAGCAAAGTGAAAGAATCTGCGTGTGTCACTGACTTCACTTTCCTTCACTTTTCAATCTTGGCAATATCGCTTCTTATTCATCACTCCACTGAAACTGTTCTTTTCAAAGCTACCGATGATCTCCCAAATGCCAAATCTGGTGCTTAACCCTCATCCTTCCCTACCTATTTGTTGCATTTGACACTGCTGATCACCTTCTCCTCCTCAATATTCTTTCCTCTCTCTGTTTCCATGACTCTGCTCTTCTGGTTCCCTCCTGTCTGATTGATCCTTCTTCACCATCTTTGCTGGCTCATTATCCATTTCATGCCTCCTAACCTTGGGTGTTCCCAAAAGTTCTGTCATAGACCCTCTTCTCTTTCCTCTACACTATCAGTGAACCCATCAGCTCCCAAGTGTGTAATTATTATCTTTATGTAGATAGCTCAGATATATCTATATATGTGTATACATATAAGTATATATGCATCAAATGTGTAGATATAGACACATATATACATTATGTATCTATGTCTACATATCTATCTATCTATCTATCTATCTATCTATCTATCTATATAGAGGGGAGAGTTGGAGGCAGGGAGATAAGTTTAGTTTTAGACGTGTTGAGTATGAGATGACTGAGACATACACTTCAAAATATCTAAGAGGCAGTTGGTGACATGGGACTGGAGCTCAAGGGAGAGAAGATGGGCTGTATAGATACATAACTCTGTGTGTGTATATATGTGTATATGTAAATGAATACACACATATCAGAGAGAGTGTATATATGTATGTATATATACACATACATATACATATGTATGTGTATATATACACATGTAAATGTATGTAGACATAGAATATAAAGATATGGATGTAGTTATAGATAAATAAATCAAATACGGATTCAGATTAGATATAGATATAGCTATACAGATCATCTCCTCTTCCTTGAGCTTCAGTCCCATATCACCAACTGTTTATTGGACATTTCAAATTAGACGTCTCAGGTACATGTCAAACTCAACGCATCTAAAACTAAACTTATTATCTCCACCCCACACCTCCACCTCAGTTCTCTCCTCTTCCAAACTTTATTATTTCAGTCAAAGGCACAACCAACCTTCTAGTATCCCAGGCTCATTCAGCATTATCCTGGACTCTTCACTCTCCCATACCCCACATGTCTAAGTCAAACCTTGCCATGTCTTCCTTCACAGCATCTCTTGCTTCCAGCTCCTTCTCACTACTCACACAGCTACCACTTAGTTTAGAACCTAATCACTTCTTAAGTAGATCACTTCAACATCCTCATAACTGATCTGCTGGACTCCAGTCTCTCCCTCTTCAGCGACAAAATTTTGGTTGTGCAGGACCATTAAAAAGCCCTATCTATCCCCTGTGACAGGCAGGTCTCAAAGGTATCACAGAATAGGCAATCCTCAGCTTAAGGTGATTTCCTAGACAGAATCCTGATATTTCTTTCCATACTGGACTCCAGTCTCTCCCTCTTCAGCGACAAAATTTTGGTTGTGCAGGACCATTAAAAAGCCCTATCTATCCCCTGTGACAGGCAGGTCTCAAAGGTATCACAGAATAGGCAATCCTCAGCTTAAGGTGATTTCATAGACAGAATCCTGATATTTCTTTCCATAGTTTTACTTAGGATATTTAGGCAGGCTGCACACAAATCAATTTATGTCTTCCAGACAATTCTGAGGAAATGGATACAATCTCAGAGAGAGCAGAAAGCCGATAAGTAATAATGATCGTCCTTGCAACAGAGAAATTTGCAAAGAAAACAAAGGTAAGAGAACAAATATCCCACGACGAATTTTTCACCAAGTCTGGAAAAGGTTATATATCTCCCCTGCAGAAGAGTCTCCTCAAAGATACCTGCCAATACTACCCCCCACCCTTTAAAAAAGCCTGAATTCCAAGACCCTGACAAAAGTGTTTCTTCATTTTCCAATCTGATTCCATCAAAAGAAGTAAAATAACTTCATAGTAATACTGTGTCTTGCAAAAAGTAGCCATTAAGTGCTTGATGAATTAATGCATTAAGAATAAAATGACTAATTGTTATATTGGCCTGTTTAATTGATAGAGGGTCCACCTCAGAGGTAGGAAGACCTCAATTTGAGTGCCACCTCTGATACACAATGCCTATGTGACCATGGGCAATGTACTTAAATCTCTCAGTGCTCCCAGGTAATTTTCTAAGGCTATAAAGTTTCAGAGCAGTTGTCTGTTTGCTTTGATAGAGTTTTCTCAAAAGAAGTTTCCTATATTGATGAAATCCTCCCAACCCCTTTATTTCTTACACATATACATACAATCTCTCTCTCATACATGTGTGTGTATATATATATATATATATATGTATATATATATATATATATATATGTTATATACATATATTTCTGTGTGAAAACTTTATACTATATGGCATTATATATATGTTATACATATATATATATATATATATATATATACATATATATATATATAATTTGTGTTTAACAAATTAGACATTTATTTGATTGAGTAGTTAACTGAATATAGCATTTGTGGTTACTAATAAGCTAGGCATCAAGCAGTCTGCCAGAAATAAAACCCCCTACCAAAACACTGCTTCAGCGGAAAAATCAAATTCAACTAACATCATTTTGACGTTAGGGTCCTTACAAAGTTGCCCATACATGCAGTAAGGGAGAACTGCTTGAACAATGCCTAACATTCATAATGATGACTCTGAGTCATCAAAGGAAAGTTCACTTATAATAGCAGCTCATGTTTATAATCTGTATAAGAAGGCAGGGAAATGTAATATACATGAGAGACACCACCATAAAAATGGGTAAAATAAAACAAGTTTTGACACTTAAAGATTATGCTTCTGTTATTAGAAAAATTAACTTCTGCAATAGCTCATTCCCCATCATAGAAATGACTTGCAATTACATCCAGGATTCATTATTCTCCTTGCTTCGAATACCATTCCTTTCCTCCACCCAACCCACCTTCTGCCCTTTATTAATGGCAGAGTATCCTCGTAAGGCTTAGAGTCAGGAAGACCTGGTTTTAAATCCTGCCTCCAACATATATACTAGTTGTATGACTGGGCAACTCACACTCTCAAAGCCTCACTTCCTGAATCTGCAAAATTAGTGTAACAAAACTGTATCTTACAGGATTGTTGTGAGTCTCAAATGAGATTATGTTTATAAAACATGATTACTTTTTACTCATAAATACCTGTCTTCTCCTTTTTGCCTTAGCTCACCTACCTGTGCTTTACCCCTAATATGCCCACAGGAGATATCTGTTAGTTCTTCTGGGGAGAACTCAGTAACCTTGGATTCTCCTGATCAGTTCTATTCCATTTTGCTCACACCCCAGCATGACACCATCTCAACTGTTAGCAATTAACTCCATTGAACTGCAGACAAAAACAAAGTGACCTCCCAGTTTGCAGAGCATCTGACTGAATTAGGGATGACAAATAAAAATAATCAACCTATGATTCAAAGCAACATGACATATTTGAAAGAACATTAATTGACTCCGAAGTCTGAGAATGTGAGTTCAAACCCTGTCTCCAACACTTAACAACTAAGGGGGAAAAATCACTTAAATCTCTCCAGGGCCTCAGTTTCCTCATCTGTAAAATAAAAGGCAGACTAGATGATCTCTAAGCTCCTTTCTTCCAATTCCAAATCTATGATCCTAAAACTTCAGATGAATAATTTGAGTTCCCATCACAATCCTAACCAATTTCCCCAACAGATTTATAAATTTTAAACCCCAAATGGCACCAGACACTGTTGGCACTCTGACATGTTAAAATATCCTAATTTATGAATAATCAATATCAAGTTTGAGACCTTCTCTGTAAAGGATGGTTGGTTGTTTTGTTTTGAGGGGAGGGTTGGGAAGAAGTAGTACTTGGTGCCCAAGTCCAATGCTGAGAATCTCAGACAGAAGAATAAACCACAACAACTAAAACTAGATACTTAGGCCACAGGCTTCCATGTTCTACTTTGTCAACTTACCTCATTACTAAATTGTAGAAAGAAAGAGAAAAGAGAGAGAGAGAGAGAGAGAGAGAGAGAGAGAGAGAGAGAGAGAGAGAGAGAGAGAGAGAAGGGGGAAGGGAGGGAGGGGAAAAAAGAAAAAAAACCTAAAACCCAACCATAAACTTCCCTCCAGAGAAGACTGTCAGTAGCAAAATAAAAGAAGAACAGCTGGGTGACTAGGAAAAGACCTTAACATGCACTTTCACTGGAGTTCTTTCCTTAGTTTCAAAAGGACCTGGTGTCTTAAGATCTGAATAATTGGATAAAACATGGCATGTTATCCATGATGCTCTCCTCAGTTGCTGGGTTCTGAGGACTGGACCTGAGATGTCCAGATATATCCCACATTCAGCAGTCCACTTGATCATAATATTCCTATCAACGTCATGGTAAGGCAAGTCATAGAAAGTAAGGCATCAGCACCTGGCAACTCACCCAGTCTGTCATCAGGAATAAAGACAAATCAAGACCAGACTGCTTACTGTTCCAATTAGCTCCACGCTCCCTTTGGTTTTTCCATATCTGTTTGGCAGCACTATACCCAACATATCTGCATCCTACAGATTTATCATGCTGAACAACATGAAACAGTGAGCTCTTGTTCATAAAACATACAATCAGTACGTTATTAAATTGACTTTGACTCTAGGTTGTTCTTGCCAATCATGGAGATAAAGCATCAAATATATAAAGCTGATGCTGATTAATTTATTTTCACTAAGTGGACTGTTATGTACACTTACCCAGATGATAGTTTAAAAAATATTCTCAAATATCTTTAGAAATTGAAAACTTGAAGTGGTTTATAATATGGTTTTAATTTGTTTTCATTTCTATTACAGCTAGAAACTGAATTGCTGTGTCAGTCAGGTCTACTTTTAAATAATTTTCCTTTTTTTTTTTCACTGAAAGGTCTAAAGTAAAACCCAGCTTTTCATTTTTCATAGATCAGATGTACAGATTTTTTTTCCTTTTCTATTGTGTCTTTCAATAGTTTCATAAATGCATCAAGTGACAGTATCTGAATAATTACAGACAAAGAGGTCCATCCAAAGGGGCTCTTCCAAAGCTTTTCTTCTGTCACTGTTCACTAGTATGGTACAATTTTATTTGGAATACCCCGCATTTCCTCTTCCTCCTCCATTCTCCATAGTTCCATCTGGGTTTTCAGGTCAGTTTCAATTAGGCAACACTGTTCTTTGAGTACTGGGGCCTACTGTAAGAAAGCTTCATCAGGACTTACTAGCTAGTCATGAGTCTGTCAGCTAGCTTAATTTTCATGAACTAGAGAAAAAATGGTTCTCAAGAGTATGTTGATGACTGAAGTTATCAGTGACATTTTCATTATAAACACAGAATCTTAAAGTTAGGGGCAGCTAGGTGGCTCAGTAGAAAAAGTGACACACCTATTGTCAAGAAGACTCATCTTCATGAATTCATATCTGGCCTCAGACACTTACTAGCTGTGTGACCCTGGGCAACTCATTTAACCCTGTTTGCCTCAGTTTCCTCACCTGTGAAATAAGCTGGAGAAGGAAATGGCAAACCACTCCAGTATCTTTGCCAAGAAAACCCCAAATGGGGTCATGAAGTATTGGACACACTTCAAAACAAGTGAATAACAAAATCTTACAAAGCTGGATTAGAGCTTCAAGGTCATCTAATACTACCTCTCAACAAAGGAATCATTTCTACAGAACTCTTGACAAATATCTATTCAACATTTCCAGTGTTAATCAGGTCATTATTTGCAAGGTAATCCATTCTTTTTCGGATAGAGCAAATTAGCAGAAAGTTTTTCCTCATAGTGAATAGCATCTATCTCCTTCTAATGTTTCAATGGAAAGACTGCTTGACTTGAAATCACTAAGTCCACTTTCAAAGCATAGTTGTGTGATCTAGACACTTAAATTCCCTTGGCCTCAGTTCCCTCATCTGTAAAATAAAGGAGTTAGACCAAATGACCTCTATCATATAGAAGTGTCCTTCAAAGACTTAGAAATCTGTCATATCCCCCTTAAATCTCTTCTTCTCCAGGAGAGACACCACTAGTTCCTTTACCTAATCATTATAAGAAACAGCTTCTAAACTGTGCATGTCCTATGGACCTTCTAAAGTCTATAAATGTCCCTCTTCATATTATGACATCCATACTGCTTTCCTACAGTTTCTGTCCATCATTCTATCCTATTGATATATTTTTGAATCCATTTCTTTTTCTCCAATACATTCTGCTATACCCCCCCCCATCTTTCTTTCAACCACAAATCCAAAATACGTTTTCTGTCTTCTACATCTTCATGGCTAATTGAAGCTGTGCATAGAGCACTAGGGGTCAGAAATCCTGAGTTCAAATCTGGCCTCAAATATTTAATAGCTGTGTAACCCTGGGCAAGTCACTGGATACCTCACTCACTCACCTCAATAAAATGAGGATAATAGTAGTTCCTGTAAAAAGAGGATAATAATAACACCTAACTCACAGTGTTGTTGTAAGAATCAATTATTTGTAAAGCATTTAGCACAGTGCCTGGCATATAGTAGGTGTGTAATTAATGCTTGTTTCCTTTCCTTTCCCTTTACAGAAGTAAAACATGAATATACTGATGCTACTTCATAATGCACAATTATTCATTTGTATAATGCACAATTATGCATAATGCATAATTCTCTTAATGTCCACTCCAATTTTGTTTTAAAGTCACAAACCAAGTACCATGACTCATGAGCCGCAATGAAGTCTAATCGCACGTGATCAGAGTTGATTGTTGAAAATAAATACAACTTCTACAAAGTTAACCACCATCTACAAACATTCATTCAACACTTACTAAGAGCTGAACTTCTAGGGGCCTCTGGTTACCCATATATAATAACATATATGGTGGTTTGGGCTGTTGCTTTTCTTGGATTTTGGAACAGTCCTAGGGGTTAGTTAACTCCAAGTATGGAAAATCCTTTTACGTATGGTATCTGCACTTATTCTTCTATTTATAGTTTTAGAGAGTTATCTCAAGAATTGAGAAGTTGTCACTCATCCTGATCACACAACCACTATGTGTCCAAGACCAAATCTGAACCCAGACCTTCCTGACTTCAACGCCAATTTTCTATCCATTCTGTATACCATGCTGCCTTTGTAAAATCATAGCTCAATTGTTAGAAGTAACCTCACTGGTGATCCAGTTCAATCCTCACATTTTAAAGAAGAAGAACCTGAGGCCCAGGGTTAAGTGACTTGCTCAAGGTCATACAGGAGATGAGATTTAGAGGCAGAATTTGAACCCAGTCCTTTGTTTCCAGAGTCACTGCCTGGCTTAAAGTATGTGCTTTTAAATGGTTTTTCAGTCTTTTATTTTCTTTGCCTATTGGAATATAAACTCCCTGAGGACAGAGACTGTCTTGCTTACCTTTTATTTGTATTCCCAGTGCTTAGGACAGTGTCTGGCACATATTGAGCATTTAATAAAAGCTCTGTCTGTCTGTCTATCTATATCTATTTATCCATCTATCTTTCACTCATGGACTTTCATAGGAACCCTCAGCTACTGTGAAACAGATTAAGAAAGAAAAACAGAGATGGGAAGATTAATACTCAATTGTACATTGACTCAATGATAGTTTTCAACATTAGTAATAGTTATCAACATTGGAGAAGCAAAAATCTTTTATTTGAACTACCTACCTTTTATGCTAATGACCACGCATCATGTGGTGCAGACATCTTGTCTGCCCTGTTGATGCTCCCTTTTTCTGCACCTGAAATAGAGATTCTTCTCCCATACCTCATGTTCCAACCCCTCTCTGAGGGAGTTAATCTGCTCTGAGACAGGAAATTAATGATATATAAAACATTAGATAAAAATCAGGATTCAAAAACATCTCCAAAGTTGGAATGATGGACAGAAACTGCTGTGAAGCAGTATGGATGTCATAATTTTAAGAGGGATATTGATAGACTTTAGAAAGTACATAGGAGAGCACCATACACAGTTTAGACTCTGTGTCTTATAATGAATAGCTAAAGGAACCAGTGGTGTCTCTCCTGGAGAAGAAATTTAAGGGGAATATGAGAGACTTTTAAGTCATTGAAGGACTTCTATATGATACGAGGTCATAGTTTCAGATGCATGATAGCAATGCATAATTTTAAGAGGGACACTGACAGACCTTACAAGGTCCATAGGAGATTGTACAGCTTATAAACTATGTCATATGAAGAATAGCTAAAGGGACTGGTGGGGTTTGTCCTGGAGAAGAAATGATTTAAGGGGAATATGATTAGCTGGTTCTAGCTGACTGTAGCCCACCCATGGCTGCAGCTGAATGTGGAGTTAGGAAAGTTTGAGTTCAAATCTTATACCAGGGCTTTATTAGCTATGGGACCTTAGACAAGTTGCTCGAATTTCTCTGTGCCTCAGTTTTCTCATTTGTAAAACACGGGGTTGGACGCAATGACCTCAAGTTCCCTTCTAGCTCTAAATCAATGATCCTATGTGTTGGGGATAAAGACATCTAAGACATCAACCTTTTTAAAAACTTCATCCATGTCTCCCTTGACTCCAATTATTTACCTTCAATTGTAGAGGTCAATAAATTTTGCAATGCAAATAGCCAGGGTCATGAAAGGCCAATTGGAAGGCACAGTGAAATACAAATCTGGGTTTTCTGGGGGGAGGGATAGGGGGATCTTCATTTTTTTATATTACCTTTATAGTAGCAGCACAGTACAATGGAAAGGAAGGAAATAAGTATCTATTAAGCACAACTGTGTGCCAGACACTGTGCTAAATGCTTTACAAATATGATCTCATTTGATCCTCACAACAATCCTGTGGGGCAGGTGTTATTATTATCTCCCTTCTACAAATGAGGAAAATCAGGCAGAGGTTAACTTATTTACCCAGGGTGACAAAGCTAGTATGTGTCTGAGGCCACACTTGAACTCAGTTCTTCCTTATCCCAGAGTGCTCTATCTATGGTACTACCCAGTGGCTTTGTAGTCAAAGAATGTGCATTCCCAACTTTTACCTGTCACTACCAGTGTATCATCAGGAAAAGTCACATACACTCTGGCTCTCAGTTTTCACAACTCTAAAATAAGGGGGTCAGACAAAATGGCCTCTGAGTTCCCTTCCAGGTACAGATCTGTGAGAAGTCTCCAAGCTTTCCAATCTTTGCTGATTATTAGAAGCTGTACATGCTCCCTTTTCAAAAATCTCTCTCTCTTTCTCTGGCCATTCTTAGTTCATTTTGTTTGTATGAGCATATATGTATTTTAAACAGTTAGAACACTATTTTGGCACATAGTCAAGGCTGGTATGAGGAGGGTCAGAAATGTGTAACACATTCTACTTACAGAGGGCCAAAACCAAAGGTATACAATTAGACTCAATTTTACAGAAGTAAATCAAATACCCTCAGTACTCTGAGGTTCTTCTGATGTACACATTACAATGACAGGGTTCCTCTAGATATACACAGGCAGCACAGGACTCAGTATTATCAGGAAACCCCCTCCATTAAGGCTAGTTTCAGGAAATAGAGCTAACATCTAAGTTACTGTCAGATACAGCTTCTGGGTCTGTTCCCAGTATCCAGACTTTCTACCTGGCCAGCTGTTTTCAATTACCATCACCTGTGAGTTTCCAGGCAGCTCTTACTCAGGGGTAAAAACGACAGGCCTTAAGCAGCAGGCCTCTTCAGCCAAGTCAGTCTTGAGCCCATCTGTCTCACGGCTGCTAACATCTACGTTTCTGATTCTCTTGCCCTGAAGAAGCCTCCCCATTGCTGTCTACTTCTCCTTAGCCATCCATGTTCAGACTTTCAACATGGCTGATCAAGAGAAACTTTACCTTTCTGCTTTACTGTAACTCAGGGGTGGGAAACCTGCAGCCTCAAGGCCACATGTGGCCCTCTAGGTCCTCAAGTGCAGCTCTTTGATTGAATCCAAACTTCACAGAACAAATCACCTTAATAAAAAATTTTGTTTTGTAAAACTTGGACTCAGTTAAAAGTCTGTGCCCAAGGACCTAGAAGGCCACACAGGGCCTCCAGGCCTCAAGTTCCCCACCCTTGCTCTAGGATAAGCTGGGTAGCTGCAGGGAATGCTTAGATGTACGTCACTCAAGTCTTGTCTTGGGTCCGCCCAAAGCTTGTGTTTTAGGTTCCTCAGATTTGAGTGTTTATGCTTACCTGCTGCTATTCACCTCAGACTGCCCTTCTCAGGAAACTGCCTACTGCCCACATGCAGCCAACCAGGCAAATATCCTTATGCTGTTGTCTGAATTCTATATGTATTCTCATAAAGATGAGGAAAGAGCCATACCTTTTCCCAGCTCTCTCCTTTGCCAAATGACCTAATAAAATTCTTTCTAAAACTATTTCAGGTTTGGGGATTTGTTCTCTACTGACAATTACCTGCAAGACAGCCAGGAGAAAGTGATGTCTGGAAAACCTAAAGAGAAGAGAATATCAAGAAGGACTGATCGACAGTGTCAAAGGTTGCTGGGTGGTCAAGGAGAATGAGGATAAAGAAAAAGCCACTGGATGTGGCAACCAAGAGATCACTAGTAACTTTGGAGAGAGCAATTTTGGTGGAATGATAAGACTGGAAGCCAGATTGTAAGGGGTTAGTAAGAGAGTGAGAGAAGAGAAAGTGGAAGCATCTATTGTAGATGGCATTTTAGTTTAGTTTAATCACAAAAGGCAGAAGAGATATAGGACAATAGTTAATAAGGACAGAAGGATCAAATAAGGATTTTTCAAGGATAGGGAGACATGGGCATGTTTGTAGGCAGTTAAGAAATGAGCCAGTAAAGAAGGAGAGATTGAAAATAAGTGAAAAAGTGCTTTAAAGTTTACTAATGGCTTTACCCACTGCACCTCTGTGAGGCTTGTGATAGTTAGTGGGGATGGAAGGATTAAATGAGGTTGTAATTTTTTTCTAGGATGAAGAGACATAATCTCTCTCTCTCTCTCTCTCTCTCTCTCTCTCTCTCTCTCTCTCTCTCTCTCTCTCCCTCTTTCTCTTCTCTTTCTCTCACCAAAGACTGAACCATTGTTCCTGTTGTTTTTTCCCCACTAGATGTGAAGATATTTTTATTCTGCAACATTTAAAAGCATCCTTTTAACTTCATGTCTTAAGTATGCTCCTGGTAAACCATTCAAATCTTGAAATAGTGCTTACATTTCTTCTTTGAATCTCAGAGACCAGAGATCTGATGCAGAAAGAACCCGCTGAGAAAGTTTTTCTCAATAAAGTCTTTCACTTCACTTGCTATTCTTCAGAGATATTCACAAACCTAGTTGATTTTTTAAAAAATCACCTAGAATACTTGACTAGCAATTTTGGATAGAAGTGCACTGTCTAATTCATATGTCCTAAAGTCCTTTCTAAGTCCTAAAGAAGCTGGTTTTACAATATTCAAAGAGTTCAGCTGTTGACCCCAGAAATGAAATGTCCTTACCAACCTGACTTCTAAATATATAAATTTTATTTCTATCTTTTGTTTTTATATCATCTATATTTTCCAATTTATCTCTTCCTCTCCCCTTCCCAGAAAGCCATTCCTTATAACATAGAATTTTAAAATTTAAGTAAAAAGAATACAGCAAAATTAACCAGCATACCAAATATCTGACAGTAGATGCAGTGTTCTATAACTATAGTCCCCAACCTTTGCAAAGAAGGAAAGGAGGCATTTGGGCATTTTTAAGATGATCCTTTTCAATTTTTTCTTGAAGAACATCTTAGCAAATGCTCATAAAACATTGCTATTCCATCTTAACAGATTATATTAGAGTTTGCACCATTTTATTCTTTGCATTCTCTTTGTCTTGAAGGCAGCATGTATGATGAAGCAGCCTTTGTAATTTGTACTTTTCTGCACTTCTTTTAGGAAATGAAATTTACAGAATTTTCCACTTAGGCAAGAAGAAAAAGTTCCGGGCGGGGGGGGGGAAGCTTATCTCCCATTTTGTTTGCCTTTCCATTGTCAAGTCATTACGGCTCTAGTCAGGAAGCAGAGAATAGGGTTTCCAGAGTTCAAGGCAAGACGGTGGGTTTAGAAATCAGACAAGTCGGTCTTATGTATGTGTGTATATCTACACATGCATATATGCACACACACACACATATATTTTACTGGCACTAGAGCCAAACACTGGGTGTGTCTTGCCCTGCAGGTGGAAGCGGGGATGGTAGGCAGGTTAACTTGGGAAGAGTGGGAAATGTGGCGCCACAGCTCTGGGTAGATCCTGCCAAATTCGTACCAAATGCCAGAAAAGTATATTTAAGAGATACCTACAAAAACATGTTGGGGAGGTTGAATGTACTTTGTATAGTTTGGCTAAAATAATCAAGTTTTTTTTTTTAAAAAAAGATCTATTCATAGGAAATCACATGTTTTGCCAAGTAGATTTCTCACTGGGGAGTGTTTTGGATGAAAAATACAAAAAAGACATTGTTTCCTTATTATATAATAGCATTGCCTAAAGCCAAGAATATTGTAAGATTAAGTGTGTTCACAATCTCATAAAGATTGGTGTAGCTATTGCTTTACTTGTATCCACACACATAAATCATATCTGAAAATATTTTCTTGACAATTGCCTAAACCTGTGACTCATAATAAACAGTACAGTTCTGCTACGCTTATACTATGTCAGTTTCACCACTAGTAACCAGTAATTAAAGGCAGATCTCTCAGAGAAGGTCAGTTAATGGAAATGCTCTATTAACAGCCCCGTATTAAAAACAATCCAAAGGAAAATAAAGTTCCACTGGGATGTTACCTCCCAAATATCAAATAAAAGTTTGCACCAAAGTTACTACTAAAAGCTGTTTAAAGAAACCACAAATGACCCAGATGTTGCTAATAGTAAATACATTCCTTCAGATTATAACCACTGTAAGGTCTTAATGATGAAAACCAAATCTTGCAATCAATAAAAATGCCCCATTGATAAAAAGATATCACATATGTTACTTTACTTCTTGGGAGATCGTTCTCTCTCTCTGTGTCTCTGTCTCTCTCCTTTTCTCTCAGAGTATGTATATATACATACATACATACATACATACACACACACATATATATATATATGTATGTATATATATATATAGTCTCAGAAATTCAGGTTTTGCATTTCAGCACTTAAATGTTGCATGATAAAGATTTGGCTTGTCAGAATGGTCATTCTTGGAAAATCGCTGAATTCTTTATTGAGATTTATATAGACTTCAGGAGAAAAGGAAATACACCATCCTTCCTCACATAAAGATGTTCTTACTTATTTCTTACTAGAAAAAAAAATATGATCATACAGATAGAGTATTTACAAACTAGATTTAAGCACTTAAGGTATTTAACTGTAATGTACCCATGGGGGGGGGGTGGAAGTACTGGACTTGGAGGCAGGAATACCTGAGTTTGAAATTGGCTTAAGATACCTAGTTGTGTGACCCTAAATTTCAGTTTCTCCATCCATAAAAAAAAGGGATAATAATAGTACCTAACTCACAGAGGGTTGTTATGAGGTTCAAATGAGATAACACATGTAAAGCATATTGTAAACCTTAAAGTTTTATTATTATTATAATGATTTGGTTAATAAATGCTTCTTGATATACTGATATTCCAAATATTCTCTCTACAACACAATTTAATCACCATATTTTTCCTCGTTGTCCTCCAAAGCAATATTTCATGTGCTATTCATTCAAGTATTTGGTGATATCTAGCATATGTGTCCCTGAAACCTTCTCTTTGCCAGTATAAAATACTAGAGAAATGGCTTAAATTTAAATTCTGAGCCCCTTAGCAAAATTCAGCAATGGCCTCTCCTCTAGGGTGAGCAATGGAAGAGGAAAAAGTAAAGAAAGAAGAATAAGAGGGGAGATTGGGAAATAAAGACAAAAAAGTAAAGCGAGGATAGGGAAGGCATAAGAACATGGCAAAATAAGAGGGAAAGAAAAGGAAGGAAGGAAAAGCAAAGCCCAGTGTGAATAATCTGAAGGGTCAAACATGTCAATCAAAACCTAAAAATTCACAATTCATTCCTCTTAAGGAGGAATACAACCCAATGTTAATACTATCATAATTAATTAGTCCCTGAGGAAATAGCCTGTATAACTGGATTAGAAGTTTAGAGCCTAGATTCTAGTCCTAATTCTATTAGTAATTAGTTGTGAGACTTTGGGCAAGTCATTTAACCTGTCTGCACCTCAGTTTCTTCATCTGTAAGTCAGGGCTATTTGTCTCACCAGGTTGCTATGAAAAGAGATAAACAGCAAAGGCTGACAATAAAGAACTATTAAAATTTAAGATATCAAGCTAGGATATACCACTTGGGTCACAAACTAAAAAGTAATGATGAATTCTCTTGTGAAACTCATAAACAGATTCCAAAGACAGATTTTAAAGAGGATTTCCAAATGTGTTGAGCAATGGTGACGTTGTTGGAAAAAGTGTACAGTCTCCCAAGGGTGCAGCTTTGAATGAAAAGATCCACTTGGCAAAATAAGCTTTGGTATGTTAGGGATTTGAGGGTTTTGTTTTTGTTTTTAAAAGCTTTGTTACTTTAGAGAAAATCAGTATTAAGCAAATTTTCTGATTGATTATGGGTTAATCCATTTGTGTAGAAAACATGCCAAGGGTGGAGCCGCTCCCTGAAGAGAACTCACCTCAAGAATGCAATTTCAGCTGTGCATTAAGAAATGCAGTTCTTTAGCAACCACAAATCTTCAATCTAGTAATAAGACCACCAACCACAGCATCAACACATTTGGAAAGAGGCCTCATAAAAATTAATAATATTATAGCTAGTAAGTGGCAGAGCCAAGACTTTACCATGCGCTTAAAATTTGAAGCCTACTGTTCTTTCCACTGCAAACACTCCCGCCTCCCATCAGAAAGACTTCGGAATTTCTAAAAATCAAATCATCCTTTGATAGATGAGAATATTCAGCCAATCAATTCATGCAAACAAGCACAGCATTCTTAAAGTAATCCTTTTCTATGCACACATTTAGTTTTAACAAAGGAATTTCCTCACCATAATTTTAAAAACAGAGCATCAATCACTAAACTAAACAGTAAACATTTATTAAGTGCCAAGCATCAATGACTCAGCAAGCATTTAATATGTGCTTGTCATGTGCTGGGCACTAAGGATACAAATATAAAATAGTAAACTGCCCCTGACCTCAAGGAACCTACATTCTATCAGATCTTACTTTACTTACCAGTGAAAGAAAAGGGATACTTTTTAAAAAATAAGCAGAAACAAAATAATAATAATATATATCTAAATGTCTAAATAAGACCCTATGGATTATTTTGCTTCACCACTGAGGGCTCAATGAAAAAAATTTATTTTCAAACTGTCATGTCAGACTTCAAGGATAAGTAGTATCATGATTAAATATAATGAAGAAGCAGCCACATTTTCAAAATTTCTGAAGACATTTCCTAATGATGTTTTTGAGCGATAATAAAATCATTTAAAGAAGTATAAAGCCCCCAGAAGTGATTACTTTGAGAGTGAAAATATCCACTTACAGGCAAAAATTCTGACATTTCTTAAAAATAAAAAAAGACAAGACTTTAAATACTCTGTCCAAAAATGTCCATTTCAGGTTGTCAGGCATAGGATATCTGTTAATGTGACAAAAAAAATCAAGCAGCAATTCCTCCTCATTTTATGTCTACTAATCCTAGACAGCATTCCCCATTCAGTATGTGCAGTCTCCACAGGGGTCCTGGCTACCAAGCAAAGAATGAAAGCTGTTTGCTATCATGACTGAACGACCTAGCTAAAGCCAGATTAAGCTATTTCTGAAAAACAAAACAATTAAACTGAAACTGTCAAATCTTCTTCCACAGGGACTTCCAACCAAAGGTTTTAAACAGGATAGAAAAGAGATTTTCAAAAAGCAGAATTGTCTAAAACATTTTTCCTTTCTATATACTTCATGGATATTAATAAGAAAAATCCACATATACTGGTAAACTCACTGCTCTCATCACACAAAAAGAAAAAAAAATAAAACCAATAAGTATTTATTGAGTATATATCATGTGAGCTTGGCTGTTAGATGAAGGAACGATGGCCCTTACTGCGCATTACTATGGTTATACTAGTCACGACAGCAATGACAATTCAGGGATAAGCTTAACAAAAGCAAAACCATCAAAAAGAAGGAGAAATTCAGAAACGGGGAAGGGAGGACAGCAAATCAGAGGTGGGAATAATCAATGAGGTGGACATGAAAGGGAGAAAGATATTCCAAGTAGAGAGAATGATTGTCATGAGCAAAGGCAGAGGAAAGGGAGTGTGCTATGACAATCAGGGGGTCAAAGAAAAGTCCGTTTTGGCCAATACCTAAAGCATATGGATGAAAGTAGGGATTTGAGACTGTAATTATGGAATGCTGACAGATTACAGAAGGTCTTGAACACAAAGCTAAAGAATTTAGACTTTGTTTAGTAGTTAAGGAGGAGCCACTGAAAACTTTGGACAAAAAAGTAGAATGATCAAGGCCACACATAAATTAGATTAATTAATGTGAAGAGTGCATTGGAGGGAGAGAAGATGGAAATGGAAAGCCCAGTTAAAAGGTCACATCCAGGCAGATGGTTACAGTGGCCTATGCCAGTAGGAACATTTATAGTTACAGTGTGCCATATAGAAATAGCAGAAAAGAGGTAATTTGATTGATCCAAGAGATATTATGGAGTTATGATTTATAGGAATTGGCGACAAAGAACAGGTAATAATAAAGATTGGGGGACAGAGAAGAATAAAAGGTTTCAAATATGTGATATTAATGACAGAAGCAGAGAAGTCAGAGGGGAGCAGGTTCTGGGGAAAAGATAGTAAATTCTATTTTGGACATAATGAGTGTAGAATATCCAGGTGGAGGTCTGAGAAGCAATTAAGAATGGTCTAGAGCTCAAGAGAGATAGATTTATAAGTCAGCTACATATAAGAGTCATTACTGAAGCTATGGGAGTGGATGAGATGGCTAAAGGAGTGAGGGTACAGAGAGAAGATCAAAGATAACATCTTGAATAGGACTGGGATTAAGGGATTGAGGAAAAGATCGTGGAGGAGTCCGGGCAGGGTGTTTGCAGGGGGAGCAGGGGGGTAAATTTGTGAAGAAGACAGATTAGGATCTAGGCCCAGGACAGGATATTTTGGTTCACTGCTTGCTCCCCACTGTCAACTCCACCCTCCCTGCCCCTTCTCCCATCACTACTTAACTTCTCTTTTGAAGGCCATGTAATCCAATTATACAACCATCTCCCAATCCCTGTCACTGCTAGTTACTGACCTCCAAGATGCCCTCCCACCTTCCTCAATGACTTCAGCTCTTGGCTTAGAATTTTCCTCTCCTCCCTTTCATCTGTCATCATACTTGGCAACTTCAAGACTTACATTTATGACCCTGCTAACACTCCTAGGTTGTTTTGGTTTGTGTGGTTTTTTTTTTCCCCTTGAGCTCTTCCTTCTTAGCTTTCATATTTTTTGCTTTCTTGGCTTTTTCCTCCCTTGCTGACTCCTGGATTCTCTTTCTCCTCTTACCCTTTAAGTGAGGAAGTCCTGTGTGGCTCTATAATCAGCCTTCTCTTATTCCTCCTCCAGCAATCTCATCATAGCACGTTAAGAGGACTCTTAGAGACCATCATGTCTAACTCTCTTTGAGCAGAGGAGTGTTTTGCCCAAGGTTATACCCAACTAGCTAATGGCAAAGCTTAGCTTTCTAGCCTCAAATTCTACCCTGGGCTCCAGTTCTATGTTACCAATTGCTTTCTAGAAACCTCTACCATATGATCATAATGATCCCACAAAGTCAACATGTCTCAAACAGAAATGAGTTTCAAAACTGGTCCTTTTTCTAACTTCCTCATTCAATTAACATCATCATTTTTTGAGTTGCCAAAATCATTCTTTGCTTTTTTTTCTCTATTATCCCTCATATCCAATCAACTGCAAAGTCCTACTATGCCTAAGTTCAAATCTGGCCTCTGACTCTTCCTAGCTATCTGATCCTGGGCAGGTCACTTAACCCTGTTTGCCTCAGTTTTCTTATCAGTAACATGAGCTGGACAAGCTGGAGTGGTAAACCACTCCATTACCTTCACCAAGAAAAGCCCAAATGGGGTCATCAAAAGTTAGACACTCCTGATACGACTGAACAACATTGATACTACTCCCAAAACGCAACCTATATTTGTCTTCTCCTTCCTACTCCTGCTCCTACTATACTACTTCAGGCCTGACCTATTCTAATAGCCTCCTACATGTCTCAGTGCCTAAAGTTGCTCCTATCCATCCTTCACAAAAATGCTAAAGCAATCTTCATAAAGCACAGATGTGAACATGGAACTCTTCCATCAAAGACTTTCACTAGTTTCCTATTGCCTAAAGAAAAAAAAAATTACTTTAAGGTATTTAAATAGTTTCCTAATTGATCTCACTACCTCTAGTCTTTTCCACCCATCCTCTACAAAGATGTTGAAGCAATTTTCATAAGGCACAGTTCTAAACATGGAATTGCTCTGGTTAAAACCTTCAGTGGTTCTCCACAGCCTAAAGGAAACCAGGCATTCAAAGTGCTTCCCAATTTGCCCCCAACTTTCTTGACTTATATCATCCTCCTCCTTTTTCCATTGTTCTCTGATCTCATTCTGCCCATTCCTACTTCCTTTTACTAACATACATTGCCCATTATGCCTGTAATGAACTTTCTCCCCCTGTTTTCATCTGTCTATTGACATCCTTTTTCTCCATCAGTGCCCAGAGCAGTTGCTATCTTCTCCAGGATGCCTTCTGATCTTCCGAGCTAGAAGGGATATCTCCTTTCTTAAATCCCTTGGGCTTTGTTCTATTGTTTTATATTGTTTCTATTTCTATTTCTATTGTTGTCTATTTTTTCTATACATGTAAGCATTTTCTAAACAGGATCATAGATTAATCCATTATGTGCAAGGTACAATCTATACATTCAAATTATAATTTTTTAAAATAACATTTCCTGTCCTTATAGGGTATACAATCCATGTGAAGTGGTGGAGATAAAAGTAAGCTGGTAAACATAGGAAGGCAGAGGCCAGCAATAGGAATTAAGGTTGAACAGGAGAGAGTTTGGGCCAGAGATAAAGATATCAATCACTCACATTCAAGTTAATAAAAATCACTCACATTCAAGTTAATAATTAAACCTGCACGTGTGGATGAGACTGCAAATGGACAGAGCGTAGCAAGAAAGGAAGAAAAATCAACATTTAGAGAAAGGGAAGAGGGAAGAGAAACAAAGGAATTGCCTTAAGAGGGATAGGAAGGTGAATATTAGGCCACAGATGTCAAAGGAGAAAGAGTAACCAGAAGGAGGAGGTGGTTCATATCAGACAATGCTATAGAGAAGTCAAGAAGAATGACAGTAAAGGAAAGAGTCACTGTATTTGACAAGCAGATGATGAGTAGCTTTCTCGAGTGTAATTTTAATACAGTAGTGTGGACAGGACCCGATTGTCACTTAATAACTCACCTCATTTCCACTAAAGAAACATCACAAATGGAATGGACTAGAAACCATCATCTAGTGTAATCTGAGCCAGGTTTGGGCTTTACTCGAAAAGTCAACAGATTGTAGGAAATGAACACATAAATAGGGAGACTTTGACAGATTGTAGAAGACAAAAATACAGACAGGGAATCTTACAAATACAGCCAAGCAACAAAAATGTTATCCAGTCCTTCTAATCAATCAAAAGAAATGTGAACAACTATATATACGATCTTTTGGAGAGGGGCAGGGTCTAAAAATAAAACTAACATTTCAATATAATTCAACATAATACCACATCAATTAAAATTAAAGCTATGAATTGCTTTCTCTGAAGTCTAAAATTCCTTTAACCAGAGATAAAACCCTTTACTCCATATCTACAGATAAAAGTGTTAAGATTTAAATGAATTGTTGAGGTAATACTTTAGGATTAATGCATAATCCTTCTTATAACAAATGTAAACAACTAATATCAGACTCTTCCCTGTTTTCCTGGGGAGGGATTTATTGAGAATGGGAAAGCACAGGGCATCTGAAGTGAACAGGATAAGGAAAGATTTGGGAGAACAGGCAAAAGGAAACAAAATAAGCAATAAGTATTGACACTTATATAGGTTTTACAAAATATTGTTTCTACACAATGTCATTTGAGTCTATCTGTTCTAAGTACCCTGAAAGGCTGGGACCATCAGTATCATAATGCCTTTTTTTCAAGGTGAGAAAACAGCCTCATGGAGGTTGTGACTTGTCCATAGTTACAGCATTATTAAGCACTCATGGCAAGATATGAACCCAGATCTTCCTGGGTTCTTTCCCTCAGTTTGTAGACTACAATATTTTGCTAGGGATGCCTCAAGTAAATGGGTAAAAGCAAGAAGATAATTTTGTCATTCAGCTGCAAACACTTAATATTCTCTTTGAACAATTTATGGTTTTTTTAAAAAAAACCACCTTTTACTTATTATAAAGGCATTTCATTCCCAGAAAATGTGTTAATTGATATATCACCATACTGAAAATTTTCAAATAATCTTCCTGGGAAGCAGGCAAATTGTATGCCCAAATCTAGTTCCATGAACACTTACCACAGCATCTATTCACGAATTCACTGGCTAATTGTGAAAGTCCCTAGTTTCATAGGCTGCTGTTTCATTTTGGAGGTACACTGAGGATTCATTCCTAAATCCCCAAAGTCATAATTGTTGGACAGGTCAAAAACAAAACCAGACTGAGCAAAAACAAATGTCAGTAGGATTGTTGAGCAATGTCTCTTCTCAGATTTCAGCAATGGCTTTATTTGAACATAAAAATTCCCTGAAGTAATAACAAAAAATCACAATCATAACACTCATATTTATATGACACTAAAGTTTACAAAACACTTTTATTACAAAAGTCCCATTAGGTAGTACCTTTATCATCCCCATTTTGTAGATGAGGCAACTGAGGTTCTGAGAGATGAGGTGATCTCTCCATAGTCACACAGCTAATAAAGCCCCCGAGTTTGAAATTGAACCCAAGTATTCTGACTCCAAAGTTAGGGCTCTTTCTACCACACCAGGATGATTTTTTAAGATAGTTATTCTTTTATATAAAGTAATTACATTTGAGAAAAGTGAAATTTCTTAGACTATGAGGCACCAAAACACTGACTGTTCCTGCCACTACCTCACTAGGCACTTAATGAATATTTATTGATTGATGGACTGAAGAATGCCATCTAGAACATAATTCAGAAGAAAAAATATGAAGGTGATAGCAAATTTCAGACTTTACTTACATAAAGCAAAATTTTGTCTAGGGTTGAGGGAGAAGAGAAAAATAATTTAATTATGTATTTATTTTCCTTTATTTCAACCTAAAAAAAAGCATGGATAGAATATAAAATGTCAAGTGATATTTTTTATTTAAGACTTCAGGTAGAATCATGTGTACAGTTTTGAGCCTCTTAATCATAGTGTTCTGGGGACTGGAGGCTAGGCAACATCTAAAGAGGATCTACAAAGATGATGTCACACTCCTTAGGTCTACTAATGCCCCAAACCTCAGCGCAACTAGAGATCTTCTCAAGTACAGACCAGGAGGCTTTTTGCTACCCTAAAATGCCTGCTGGGCAACATGTACCCTATATTCTGAGTGAAAAAAAAGACCAATACAATGACTGGCATCTCCTAGAAGGTGATTTATAAACAGATTCCAGGAAAGTAACGGGTGGTTTAAAGAATAAATTCTACTACCAGGGATTAGGCCAGATAATACCAAGTTCCCATCTACCCTTAGATTCCTAGAAGCTGAAAAACATTCTAAAATGATTATATGTATATGATAGAAACCTGCCTTTTTTCCCTCTACAATGAGTTGCATTCCAGGTTAATGAGCTGTCTTCTAAACTGACATACAACAACAAAAGTGATTATACGCTTTATTCTTTAAACAAAGCTATGATAATGCTCTCTAGCTTACTCCATGGGCACAGATAGCATTTTAGCAAAATAAAACCTTGCAATTATTTGTATGAGAATTTTAAAACATTTTTACTGGGCTTTAACGTATATTGTTCCTGTCCTGCCCAATATTCAGAACTACTAAAGTATTCTTTAGAAAGCCCTTCTGATCTAAACATACCTTGAACCACATTTAAACTATTAATATATGACAATCCACAGTGAACTTTTCTTTCCGAGGAAAAAAATAAACTTGGATTTTTTTTTTTAGTTTAATGATAGGGACTTTAAAAAAAATTCTCTTGACTTTTCGTTGTGATTTACGTCCATTCCAGGTCATCTATTTAACATAGAAAAATACAGGTTTGGTGCCAAAAAATCATCAAGAACATTACCCAGACCAAAATTTTGGGGCAAAGTCTTTAAACAAGCTCCTGCAAGGAATAGCCTTTGACAGCAAAGAAATGAAGAAATGAAATAACCCAGTGTGTTATTTTTATCTCATATCTCCACTTCCGGTGTTTTGGCTTGTAGATTTTCACTCAACAGGGGCTTTGGTTGATGGCATATCATGCTTGGTGAAGAAAAAGAAGTGGGGGCCATTTATATTCAGAATTTCTAAGCAGTGTTGGCATGAAGCCTTGAAACTTCTCACTTCAACTACTAAAACATATATGGGATTTTCCTGTTAGATAATTACTGTCTCATTTAGATATTAATGTCTTGTAATTGCAGATTTAGAGTCTTAGAACTTTTCAGACAATTATGCTCTATATGGTTTTATATGTGCCAGAGTGACAGTATTTGAAACTAGTTATTTATTCTCTTTAAAAATTCTTCAACCTTGTTGAGTCTCGATGTTCTTAGTGGCTATCAAAGGAAACTGTTAATTTCTAGAGGGCTGAATTCTCTTCCTTTAACTTTATATCACACACACACACATCCTTTTCCCCATCTTCCCCAACACCCCAGGTTGGTGTGGAGGTATGGTCAAAGAATACCAGTGTAAGCTGATTGATCTAGTTTAGTACTTCATAATATAAAGGGCTCTAAGAAATATTTCTGAAGATAAGTCTCTGAATTTCTTAGTTACAGTTAAGAAACTATATCCAAATATTGTTATAAGCTGTAAAGAATTTCTTATCAGAGTTCTTTCAAATTCTGAACACCTATCTAAAGTTTGTTCTCAAATATCAGGAGTCCTTTTGCACTTTTTCAGCATTTACTCATAAAAAGGTTTGGGATTAAAGTTTGTTTTGTCATGAAATTCTGAAGATTTTACTCAGTGTGGGTAAAGCAAACAGCTGGAACTTTTAGGAATTTATTTTCAAACCCAACACTTTCCAATGTCCTTAGCTTGCCTCTCTCCTACTTTTTCACCCTGGCCAAACAAATTCTCAGCCCTTAACCAGAGCTCTTGGTCACACAATTCTTCCCTATTCAACTCTTCTAGCTACATACACTTGACTCCCTGACCAGCCTGAATTCCATGGAATCACTTCAAAATAACCCACACTAAAAACCACACATTTTTTTTGTGCTACTGACCTTCTATCAAATACGTAGCTTTGGATTATTCCAACTGTCTCTCTGTTACTACTCTAAGGTTGCAGAATATTAAGAGCAAGCTAGAAAACTTGTAAATTCCTCAGGCTACAAATTCATGTTAACTTTTAACTTCAACTGGATCCTTAGAACTGATCAGAAATGCTTTTATTCATCTCTTACCGATTCCCTCACCACATTCTTTCAAGAAGATCTAGACCTTCTCTACTACTTTCAAGAACCCCATCCCATCTCCACATATCTTGATTTCATGAGATTATCTTACCATGAACTTTTCTGACACTTTAGAGACAAAAAAGTGGATCTGTGTGCCTTTCTATCTCTATAATAAACCTCCTTCTTCTTTTCAAGTCTCATCCCGCTATCTTACTCTCCATCCCATCCACTCTAAGATAGTGATGCTCCCTCAATTATCCCTTCTTCTACATATTCAATTTCTCCCATTCAACTTTCCCCAACATCTTAATACAACTTCAACTTGATCTCACTGATCCCTTCCAGCTACTACCTCATATCTCATCCTCCTTCAACAGCCAAATTTCACCATTAACTTCCTAATGTCCATGGTCATCTAGTCTAACTCATACTTGAGCAGGAAGCTCTGTAACAATATCCCTGATAAAATATCATCCAGTCTCCTGAAGAAATGGGAAGCATATTACTAACTGAGGTAACTTAGGCCATTTTTTGACAGTTCTATTTATTAAGAAGTTTTTCTTCATATCCTTAGCAACTTCTACCTAATGCTTCTAATTCTACCCATATAGTTAAAAAAAAAAATAAAGCAAATCTAATCCTTCTTCCTTATAACAATCCTTCAGATTCTTAAAGAAAGTAATCACATCCCCTTTATGTTTTCTCTTCTTCAATTTAAATACCTCCAGTTCCTCAAACCAACCCTAACAAATCTTTGAATCACTCTCATCATCCTGCATGCCCTCCACTGTATGTACCATGCAGATTATCAGTATTCTTCCTCAAACCTGCCACAATACTTTGGTTGTAGACTAATGAGGAAAGAATACAACAGGACCGTCACCTCCCTTGCACTGGTCATTAGAATTCTACTGATGCAGCTTGAGATGGCTTTAATTTGGCGGACTGCCATGTCACATGATTACTATTGAGCTTATTTATAATCCACTAAAGTCGAAAGGTCTTTCTCACATTAACTACTGCTTAACGATCCTGTGCTTGTATTTGGGTACTTATTAATTAATAGCACTAATGAATACTGGTGCAAAAAATAAAATCCTGACAAAAGGAATGCAATAATAGATTAAATTATTTATTATGACCCAGGGGGATTTATACCAGAAGTGAAAAGGTAACGAAAACAATTTACATAATGCATCATATTAAAAATAAAAATAATGAAAACCATATAATTATATCAATGAATAAAAAGCTTTCTATAAAATATAATACCCATTTATGCTAGAAATAGTAAAAGTCACAGGAATAGAGGGATTTTTCCTTAATGCTAAAAGAAAGCAAATACTTGAACTCAAGAAGTAGCACTATACATAAACCATCTAGCCTTTCTAACTCAGAACAGAGGTTAAGAAAGGTTCCCTTTCCCTTGCCTCAATTCTCAACATTCTTATTCAACATAGTACTAAAAAAGAAATAGCAGTAATACAGTAAGAGGAAAGTAAAAAAAAAAGAGTTGGTAGAAAATCTTAAGTAATTTCTATTTGTGGATAGTATATTTATTTAGAAAACCAACATAATCAACAAAACCAATAGAATAAAAAAAAATAGAATCAAATCATAGACATAAGCAAAATATCAGGATATGCTGCCTCTCCTATTTCTCCCAAATCACCATTTCTATGTATTATCAATAAATTTAGATGGCCACATCAGCTCTCAGGGGTTCAGTTATAATCTCTATATAATCTATCCCTAAATTACCCTATCAACACATTGAAAGGGCTCGTATAAAACCATCTCTAGAATAATTTTTATTGATATAAGAAAGTAATTGGTAAGATGTTCAATGTTCAAAAGTGAAGACAAGCTAATATAGTGACTGTTACAATATTTTCCAAATTAATTTGTACATTTCAAACTACATTGATTAAAATACAAATAATATACTTACAGAACTTCATGGAAGCGGAGCCAAGATCTCTGAATAGCAGAAAGAAGATAGCTTAACTCCCCAACATAATCCCTTAATAAAGATATAGAAAATGCACCATACTGAGTTCTGATAGGGAAATTCAATTTAAAAAATCACAGTGAGTCATACTTCCAGCCTAGATCAGTATGAGGGGACAAACAAAGAAATCTATCTAGAGATGGGGTCTAGCCAGGGTCACAGACACTGAGCATTTATTTAGGAACTGAAAGAGGACCAAGGCCACATTTCAGGGCAAAAAGTGGTAGTAGACGCATAAAGTGCAACCCCTACTTTGTCCGGGATGCAGGAATAGGTGCCAACTGGAAGCTCTGTTATTTACCCCCAAGTTCTAGGTCACAGATCAAGGGCAGAATGAAAAAGAGACCTGAACCTAGGGATGGCATTCCCAGGTGAGGAGTGGTCACATGGGCTCTAGGCCAAATACTGAAGATGGAACAAGGTTAGAAACAAAGAAAGAGTGAAGCTCTGATCTCAGGAGTTGAATGGAGTCTCAGTTGAAGCCTCCAGCCCAGCCTGAAGCTGGCAGTAGGATAACTAGGTCAAGAACCTAAGACCAAAGAGGAACCTGCAGTTCTGTGACTCTAAACCTGCAGGGGCATTCTAGATGGCCAAAAAGAGGCTGAGACCAGTAGTAATTTGCTGGAAACTCCAACCAGGGGCAAGCCCACAGGAGTGTATGACAGAGTTAAATAAAGAATAGCAACAAAATCTATTATGCTTCAGTAGCAATCACAATTTCAAACAAAACAACAATATACATAGGCTTAAAAGAGAAAAACAGGAAAACTATGTGTTGCTAAATGGTACCATGGGCAATGAATTAATATCAATATTAAACATACATGAAACAAGTATCATAGCATGAAAAAACTTAAAGGAAAAATTCAATGAGAAATAGACATGAAAACAGCAATAGTGGGGGACCTCAAATTAGTCAAGGACCTCATCTCAGACCTAGATATAACTAACCAAAAATACTCAAAAAAACAAGGGAAAAACATGAATAGAATTTCAGAAAGGTTACATACTGAAAACTATAGAATAGAAAGGAATATACATATTTTTGTGATGTACATGACATCTTCACAAAAAACTAGCCATGTATTTGGGAATACAAACCTTGCAAATTCAGAAAAGCAAATATATTAAATACATCTTTTACAGACCAGAATGCAAAAATATTGAAGAAAAGATGAAAAATTCATCAGAAGCTAAACAACTTAGTCCTAAAGAATGGGTGGGATGCTGAATAAATTATAGAAATATCTACTAATTTGATTAAAGATATTGACAATAAGATAACATTTCAAAATTTTGAGGATGCAACCAAAGAAATCCTTAGAAGAAAAATTATATCTCTAGAGATTTTCATCAATAAAAGAGAGAGCCGATCAACAAATTGCACATGCAACTAAAAAACTGGAAAACCAACAAATTAAAAACTCTAATTAGACACCAAAAATAAATAATAGCCGTGGTCTTTAGGAAGTGAATTGTGAAATTTGACTGTTGAAGGAAGACGAGAAATGGGGTAGTATAGTTGGAAGGGGTCAGTGAAATCAAATGGAAGTTGTGTTAAGATGTTCGTAGTTAGACTTGGAAAAAAAGTTGAATGGGAGAAATTGAATGTGTTGGAGAAGGGATAATTGGGGAAGCATCACTGTCTTAGAGTGGATGGGATGGAGAGTAAGGTAGCTGGATGAGCCTTGAAAAGAAGAAGGAGAACACTGACTATAGAGACAGTAAGGCACAAGTATCTATCTATCTATCTATCTATCTATCTATCTATCTATCTATCTATCTATCTATCTATCTATCTATCTACATACATACATATACATATATATGGAGAGAGAGAGAGAGAGAGAGAGAGAGAGAGAGAAGAGAGAGAGGAGAGAGAGAGAGAGAGATTTGTTAATTGATTGATTGATTGATTCCACCAGGTGTTAATGCTCTTTTTATACTGAAGCAGTCTTATATTCATTTTTCTATGTGCAAGTTGCATTTCCTAGTGAAGCAGAAGCTCCTTAAATGCAGGCCTTTATTATTATTGTTGCTGTTTCTTTGTTTCCACAGAATCCAGCACAATATCTTGAACATGGTATGCACTTAATAAACATTTGCTGAATTTAACTGACCCATAAGTACAAAAATTAAAGCCCTTCTCTGACAGCTAATGGTCCAAAAATATAGACAGTTCTCAAATGTGAGCAACCATATGGGAAATGTTCAAAATCTCTAGAGAAATGGAGAAACGAAAACATTGCAAACTCGGATTCTCTCTTCCATCAAATTAGACACAATCATAAACGAGAAAACATAGTGCTCACAAGATGTTATTATACCACCAGAGAAGTAGCAAATCATTCCAACCTTCATAGGAAAGCAAAGTGGAATTATACAATAGAGTTATAATAGTGGGAATAGCCTCTAAGTCACTGGTCCCAATATTGGGACCATATATACCCCAGTGAGATTATTGACATTGGAGTAATGAAGACTCAAATTCCATTTCTGACAAATGCTAGTTTGAGCTTAACCTCTCAGCTCCCCCAGGAAACTCTTTAAGACTACAAGCTTCAGCTGAGTTTAAGGTCTATAGTAGTTGAGGGAGTTTCTATGCCAGATATTCCTAAAGTGAGGAAATAGCAGAGACAGAAGCCAATCAATCAACAAACATTTGATTATTAAGCTCTTACTCTATGCAAGACACAATGATAAGAACTGAAGATACAAAAGCAAAAATAAAACATTCCCTGCTTTCAAGAAGCTTACAGATTTTAATATGGTAGATGACATATGCACATATGAGCATATACAAGATATACACAAAATGAACACAGGCAGTTTGGGGAAAGAGTACCCACCTAGCACCTGGGAGAGCCAGGAAAAACTGTATAAAGAGATGGTGTTTTAAGCTAGAAGGAAACCAGGCATTCTAAGAGGGAAAGGTGAGGAAGGAGAGCTTTCCAATCATAGTGGATAGCCAATACAAAGGTACAACAACAGGAAACAGAACCTAGTGGATGTGGAACAACAAGTGGGTCACTATGTTTGAAAGACAGGGGAGGGAAGTATAAGGAGACTGGGATGGTAAGGGAAAGGACAGGCTGAGAAACTCTTTAAATGTCCAACAGAGGAGTTTACATTTGATTCAAAGGCAAAGGAAGCCTATACAGTTTGTTGAACAGGAAAATAATATGGTTAAACCTATACTTAGGAAAGTCATTTTGGCAGCTATGTAAAGGATGGATTTGAGACAGGAGACACTCGAGGTAGGAAGATAAAAAAGCAAGCTAGTATAGCTGCCTGGGTGTGATCATTTTACACCTAGAGTGGTGGCTGTAGGAATGAAGAGGAAGAGATACGTTAAAGAAATATTGTGGGAACAGAAATGGCAAGACTTGGCATCTGACTAGATATATAGAGTAAGTAACAGCAAGGAGCTGAGGATGCCACCAAGGCTGCAAACCGAGGTCACTGGAAGGATGAATGTACCTTCTAAAGAAATAGGAAGGTTTAAGAGAAATTATAAGTTCTATTTTAGACTAGCAGAGTTTGAGACATCTTTGGGACATCCAATTCAAAACATCTAATAGGTGGTTGTTTATGCAGAGATGGAGCTCAGGAATGAGACTGGGACTGAATACCCAGAAATAAGAGTCATCTGCACATATATGACAATTGAACCCATAGATGAAATGCTATTCCCCCAAGAGAAAATCAGATACACTAAGGGTCTGACCTTGTTAACCAAAACTTCTAAAGAGTCAAGGAAAACACATGAATATGGAAAATAGGGATTCCCCCCACCCATTCCAAACAACTATGACCCCATAAGTCTTCCACATCAAAGTCTACTGGCAACAAAATCAAGAAAGCAGAACAATTGATTTGTGAAAGCAAGAAACAAGCAACTGTTCTCAACAGCCGTACTGGGAGTAATGGCCTTTTGCCCACCCTATTCATAGTAGGCAAAGGTAATGAGCTGTAACACTCTAGGCTAATGTTCTAGATTAAACCATTACATTGCATTTGCAGAACTGACTATCTTTAAAGAAATGAGAGATGAAAGAGGTGAAAAATAAATGGCAAAATGGAAGCATAGCTGGAAAGTGTGGGGATCTGGTATTTCTGGATTGCTTTCCCTGCAGGTCTGCTTCTGCTTCTTTATTTTGTATGTGCCCCGAAGACTTAGGTCCGGACCATGGTTTAAACAGCCCCAAGACTTGAGCATGAGAAAATTAGCAAAACAGAAACAAACCAAGGATTTGAGACAATAATTCTGTGTTACAAGTTTAACAACAGCTACAATCTGGACAATTTTACTTACCTTCCTGAGTGTGCTGGTGTCAGAGGTTGTGGAGGGACTTTGGCACCTGTGTTCCCCGGTGTCTCATATTTAGGATGTGCAGGCCTGCTGCAAATCCACTGACTGTATTCTGGCTTCTAAGCCTCCATTATAAAGCCTATAAGCAATTACTCTCCCTTGAGTATTCTGCTCAGGCACATCTACACACTGTCCAGCTCTGTGGACCTATCTGCTATTCCTTGGAATGAGCTAGCTGATTTACCCTATATCCCCAACTGCTAGTTACTAACTCTTCAAATAAAACCTTTCCAAAGCTCCTTTCCAAAATTATTTACCTTATAAATTGTTTTCTTATCTCAATTCTACTACAAGAAATTCTAAAAAAACTGAGCAAATGTGCCATAAAATTTACCCTTCAATTTCATGTCAAATGCACAACACTTTGATGAAGATGTAAAGGAATAATTTTACAATTACAAAACACAATGACTTTCTGGCTGAAGTTAAATGGAATTTTAATAAAAAACATGACTCCATCTGAGTCAACCCAAAAAACTTAAATGAAGAAATAATACAGACTGAATTTTAAAGGCAAATAGCAAAAGTCAAAAGAACAGAGGAATGCTCAACACTGGCCTAAATGAAAGGCACCTCCCTTCCCTTCTAGGTGATAAAGCACACAAAGAGCCCACAGTGAAGGTTATTTGGTTATGAAACTATAGACTATAGGTACTAAACAGTTTTTCCTCCACCTTATTGAATTTCATGTTAAGTTTGTCATTTCTAATTAATTTTGTCACAGGATATACAGGCAGAGGAAAGATTTATTGAGGGAAAATGATCTTCAAATATAAACAAGATCATTTGCTTTTAATTAAGTGGGATTCCCAGACAGAAACATATGGATCTAAGTACAAGCTGTTTCAGAGGGGATGTTGGGAAAGGACACCGATGGTGTCAGCCAAATCTATAAAGCCAATCACTATGGTGGTGACCAAAAGGGCAGCTTCTGGAAAGCTGCTATGTTCATAATAGGTTTGGCTGACATTGTGGGGTGACTATGAAGATTTCTCAAAAAACATAATATTATTTCTCTTCAATTAACAGAGAACAATCATTCTAGCCAAACTTCTATGTGTATTTTGATGTTTTGGAAGCATTTTTTCCCATATAGTTGATTTTTTTTAAACTTTGACCACTGGCCTATTTGTGACTAGGTCTAGGTCTTAGTCTTACATATTTGGGTCTTTTAATGACCTTTATCAGAGCTTTTTGATGCAAAGATTTTTTCCCCTCTACTCAATCATTTCCCCCTCTACTCAATCATTTCTCTTCTTAGCCTAGGTGCATTGATTCTGTTTATACAAAAGCATTTTAACAGTATACAAACAAAATCACCTATTTTATAATAATTATGATTGCCTTGATCTTTTGTTTAGTTAATAAGATCTTCCTAACCATAGATCTGAAGGTCATTTCAAGTTCACTTTTTTTTTGGATGATATGACCGTTCATGTTTAGTTCACATTGGATATGTATTTTCGATAAGCTATCTCATCTTCTGTGTCTCTTGAGCAAGGCAATATGGCATCGAGACAACTGGACTAAGTCAGAAAACCAGCCCCAAGTCTCAACTCTGACACTTCTGAGCTGTGTGAGCAAAGACAGGCTGCCTAGCTTCCCTCAGCCTCAATTTCCTCATCTGTAAAATGGAAATAGTGTTTGTCCTACTTACTTGACAAGGTAGTTTTGAGAAAAGAGCTTTGTAGCTCATAAATCACTATGTAAATGCCATCTCTAATTTGGTTAAAAACAGCAGTATTGTCACAGAACTTTAAAAAAAGAAACTTTAAAAATAATTTTAACTTGGCATTTTCGAGTTGTATTTCACCTAAATGTGACCTTAAGCAAATCCCTTATCCTCTCTAAGTCTCAGTTTCCTCTCATCTGTAAAATGAAAAGGAAGGACTAGATGAGTGGTGTCAACCTCAAATAGATCGCTGCAAGTCCCGTATTGACTTAGAAAACCACACATTAACATTATCTATGTTGTACTACATACTTTTTTATTTTGTTCAACATTTCATAATACATTTTAATCTGGTTCAAGCCCCACTCAGGAGTTCTGCAGGCCTTAGGCTTGAAGTTTGACATTGCTGGACCAGATGACTTCTGAGATCCCTCCCAGCTTGAAATCTATGATTTTCCTATTCTAAAACCAGGGTAATGGCCATGCAGCAGTCATCCCAGTATATGATGTTTTTATCTAATAAAGCAGTCCTCAAACTATCAATGGCTTATCTTCTAAAAGGCATCTCCATGTTGGTTGTTCAAAAATTGGGATATATGCCTCTAAAGAAACAAAGTCGCAAACGATGTTTGGGTTTCCACACAGGGTCCACAAAAACTCCAGCTCCATAATCCAATAAGAATTGCTTAAAACAATACTAAGTAGCCCTATCTTCTTTTCAGCAGGAGAAAGTATGTTCACACATAGAGTACATATTTTTCAAAACAATTTTAATGCAGGTATGGTAGTCTACCTCACAATGCAACACTAGCAAGTAAACAAAACTGGGAAGCAATGGCAATGAAACAAGAAGTCATTTCAAAGTTCCCTTGAATGTTGACACTTGAGAAAAGATAACTATCATTGCAGCAGCATGAGGGGGTAGATGGAGACGTATGGAAATTCTGAAGGGGACTTTGAGCACTTTCAAGTTTTATAAAGGTTATTTTAATTGATTCTCCATTTAGTCTAGTTTCAATTCAAAGCTTGCAGTTTCTCTTTTTCTGATACAGACCTTTCACTGACACTTTCTTCCATGTGTATCTGCCATTATTAGTGTAATTTGTTGGCTTAAAAATGGAACAAAGTCATACTGAGTTCACTCAGAAGAGAACAATATTTCTCCTTAATTTCCAAAGCAAAATGTCTCTCTTAATATGTCTTTAATTAACTTTCTACTTAGATCTCACAATCTTTTTATCTATCTTCTGTGCACACAGTTATTTGCATGTTGTCTCCCCCATCAGAACATGAGCTCTTTGATAGGAGAGACTGCTTTTTCCTTTCTTTGCATCCCCAATGTAGCACAGTGCCTGAAACACAGCAGGCACTTAATAAATGCTTGTCTACTTCCCTTGGTCTCTCTCAGAATTTAGTGTCTCTTTCTCTTTTAATCTTGTTTTAAAAGCCAGGTTTCAGCCAGGTGAAAGTAATTCTCAGACTCTGTGCCCAGGCCTTACAAGGACTTCATGGCTTTTATATTTGGCACTGGACTGATGGACTCAGGCCCCATGGTCCTCACACTACTCAAAGTCAAGCTTCAGGGACAAAGGTTATAGCCAGAGGCTAGTGCATGATTTATGTTGTCTTCTGTGTGCTTAACGACTCAAAATCCTCATTAAGAAGTGAAGTGATGAGGACCAAGGGCCCTTGACTACTGTCAAATCCCCAAACAAGGGATTCCAATAGATCTCCATAGTAAATTAGAACGAAGAGATCCTGTTCAAAGGTGAGGGGACATAATCTGGGTAGGAGGAGAGGAGAATTTTCTGCTATCTACCTTTTCTGTCCTAGAAATGACAATAATGATATCCATCTGGTTAAGGACACAGGGTAATTACCAAATCCAGTTACCCAGCCGACTAAAACAATTTGGCAAGTAAGTAGTACTGAGGCATGGAGGAGAAGGAAGGAGAATCTTGATTGGTTCCATCAGTAGGGAGAAGAATGGGTCCATCAATCATCTCCCTTGGTAATGGCAGACAAATCTAGGCTAAGACATCTGTTGGCTTTTGACAGTTGGAGACAGACTGGCTATTGATAAGCTGGGGACAATGCCGATAGCATTTTTCTTCAGGCAACTGAGGCTTGGCCTTTAGAAGAAAAGCAGTATAAATTTATATTAAAAACATCCTCATGGGCTCCTCATTTGTCAACAGTGTCAATGCTCTAATTAACTGGCAAGACTTCAAATACAAGTTGTGATGACGGTTTGTTCAAGAACAAGGCTAGCTAAGTTCAGAGAAGCTCGTCGTTAATGTGACCGTAGTGAAATATGTGTGTGTGTGTGTGTGTGTGTAAAACACACACACACACACACATGTTTTTGGTAAGTGCCACTCTTGAGCCCATCTACTAACATTGGGATATGCCTTGTTAAATTGAGAATCCATACCAATAAAAAAAAAACCCTGCAAAATCATACAATTTCAGAGTGAGAAGGGACCTCAGCAGCCACTGAGTCTGAACCACATAACCCAGAAGAATTACACTACAACATACCTGAACAAAAATCAATCAGCAAGTATTTATTAAGCACCTACAATGTGCCAGGTACTGTGATAGGTACTGGAAACACAAGTACAAAGAATTAACCATTCGCTATTTGCAAGGAGCTCATGTTCTAATGACAAGTACATATAAAAATACACAGAGCATAAATATAAAGTTAATTAATACAAATTATATATATATATATGTGTGTGTGTGTACATATATATATATATATATATATATGTAAATATGAGATCATTTGGGAGGGAGGTTGCTAGCTCTCGGAGGAGGGGGAATCAGAAAAGGTTGAATGCAGAAAATGATGCTTGAGCAGGGTCTTAAATGGGACTTTTATTCAGAAGTAAAAAGGGACTGAATTCCAAGCATGTGGTCCTCCAGCCTCTGCTTAAAGATCTCCAATGGAGGGAGCCAATTACCTAAAAATAAGGCTCATTTTGGGCACTTTTGGGCAGTTGTAATTTTGAGTTTTTTTCACGACATCAGGCCTAAATTTGTTCCTTTGTGACTTCTGTCCCATGGTCCACATCTTTTTGAAACACTGAACTGCTAAATACAGGATCCCTTTTCTAAATGTTAAGAAAAAAAATGGGAAAAACTCAAGATCCTATTTTGAATCCAGTATGAAATATTCATGAAGTTTAAATTTCTACCTTAAAAACAAAAAGAAAATTATAATTTGACTCAGTTGAATCTCCATATTAAAACCCACAGTACAAAACACATGGCCCAAACTGTTGGATTGTCAGTACCGATTGTACAAGAATATACAAGGGCTTCACTTAGGAATTTGCTTTCTGAGATAGGTCAAAACCCCAGGAAAGAGAGCCCTAACAATTGTACATCAGTGGACAAAAAAAAAAAATAGGACTTAATCCTTCATTTTGCTCACAAAAAATTGGCTGTATCTCCCTGGCAATAAATTTGAGGAGGTAAGAAGAGGACCTGTGGCCATGTTGGTGCTTTACTGGAGGGATGACCAAATAAAATATCTTGGAAAGAAAGGCAGGGTGCTACCACCAGAGCCAGCGCAAAGTACTTAATAAATGCTTCTTGACTGATTGATTGTTTGGCATCCAGAGGAATCTAAGCTCCAAGTCTGGATGTGCTCCCATAGGTGCGTCAAAGAATGCCAGGCTTCCTGAAGTCTGTGACATACAACTGAAAACAGCAGGTGGGTGGGACAGGTCAGGTGAGCCACTCTGCCAGATGCTAAAACCTTTGCGTTCAAAGATCTGTTCCAAAATGGCAAGAAGGGGGGGAAAAAGAGCTTCCTGTAGCCAGAATATAGGTAATAAAAAGCGAAAGTTTCCTGCAACCCAGCCAGAGTGTGCTTAATAAAGGAAAGTTGAGGGGGGAGGGGGAGGGAAGGGTTCTGCAGACAGAACCCTATAAACAAAGCTTCCTTTGCGGACTCTTCAGATCCAAGCTGGACCCGGCCCCCTCGCTCACTCCAAACTTGAAGAGTTCCGATGGGACTCAGCCCAGGGATTTGCTTCCTCAGCAGCAATTGGCTTACGCCTGTTGACCACAACCCACTATTATCTGTGTAAGTTTCCAAAGCTCACATTTAACTAGGCCAACAACTACCCAAGAGAACAATGGTCAGGCCAGGTACAAATGCCCTCACCACAACCGGTACTGTGGATTTCTAAGGGAATGGACACTGATTTTTTTTTTGGATGACCATATGAACATCAACACTTCTTCCAGAGAGTTTTTATTGAGTGTAGTCAAGTTTTTAGGGGTAATATGGTTTATAATATCTTTAGACACTTAAGATCACTTAACTAAAGTGAAGGTAAAATTTGGAACGGAAAGTAATATGTGGCTTAATACTGGTATAAAAATAAATTCTAAAAGTAATCAAAGTTTTAAAGTAATTATTATTTTTTTTATTGTTCTACGTACTGATGGTGGTGGTAGTGGTGTGTATAAGTGTACTTGTGTGTTCGTGCATCTGTGTGTGAGGTGTGGAAGATGGGGGCTGGGGAGGAGGAAAGGAATTCCAGAAGGACCAAATAGAGATCTGGTTGGGTTTGGTTTTAATTGAATTTTAAAAATGAATGAACGAACGGAAAAGAGAGAAGGACTGCCAGACTGGGCCCTTGCATGCCAAGTTTCAGTTTGAGTAGATTTCTCCAGCCAAATGAAAACAGCAGCTCCTAATGGAAAAAGCTGAAAAGTCACTTAAAGGTGAATAGCAGTGAAAATGTAAGGCATATTTTATATTATTCAGCTACCTTAGCAGCTCAGGAAAGAGCCTCGGAGTCATAGGGTTAGCTTTTCTGGAGGGACTTCAGGGTGGGTTGGTTTCCTGCCGGGGAATGGTGTCGCTGAGCTCCTGCTACTTCTCAGTTGTTACCAAGCCAGGCAGGAAAGGGGGGTTGGGGATTCTGAACCATGGGCAGCTGCTTAAACCACCAGGGTAGAAAAAGTACTTCTAAGCACCCTCTCATCAGTTCTGAGCCCAGTGGAGGGGGGAAAAATGCCCTTCCGTATGGTTTCAAAAGGCAAGCTAACAGGTATGCTAATAGAATGGGTGTAATGCACAGCGGTTTGCCCTCCACAGTGCACTTTGGATTGAAGGAAAGTGTTTTAGATCTCTTAAGCAGGACCCCAACACAATACTCTGAGATGAAAGTAGGTAAGCATTATAATCCTTTTATTCAAAGACAAATGAAAGGGAGCATAACTTCCCCAAAGTCACCCAAAGCCAAAAGTCAGTCAGTGACAAACCAGACCTAGGAGGACTGATTCCTAGGCCTTGACCTTACCGACATAACTGTAAAAAGTATACTCAGATGACTCACAAGAATCTAGTTCATATCCTTATATTGCCATATATTGCCCCAATTATGATCAGTGAATACATAGACTTTAATAGAGTGTGGACCCAGTTTACCAGCACACACAGGTGGTTGTAGGTCTGTATTCTAGTCCTGGCTCTGCTATATACAGGAGAGAGAGAAGGAGAAGAGTGAGGGAGGAAGGGAGAGAAAGAAAGGAGAGGGAGAGGGGTGGGAGGAAGAGAGGCAGAGACAGAGAGAGATAGAGAGTAGATATGTACATACACATACATGTGTGGATAGTAGATACATGCATACACATATATGTGTGAATATATGTGTGTCTGTCTATGTGGGACTGTGTGCATACACACACATGCATATGTGACCTCTGAACATTCACTTTTTCACCCTCAATTCACAGAGAAATGAACCAAGTAAACCAAAATCCCACAGAAAGCATACAACACAGCCTAGATTTAAACCTGGGTCAAATGCAGTACCCACAATCTACACGTGGAAGGAACATGAGAGGCCCTCTCGTTCAAACCCCCATCTTTTACAAACAAGAAACTTGTGGCCGAGGAAGGTTAAGCATCTTCCCCAACATTACCCAGGTCGGAAGTATGAAAGATTCTAAATCAGAGCCAGTACTCCCCTCCTGTTTGACAGTGCCTCCTGTTCATGAGGCACTGAGGAAAACGCAACAGGATTTTCAAGGGGAAATCATACTTTCTTCATCTACTGGCATTTTTTCCCTTTCTAAATAAGCATGGGGATAAGGCAGCACCAGAACACATATTTCTCAAAAAGACTGACAAAGTTCCAAACCAAAGACTTCTTATTTTAATGGGGTCAACTTGGACTTGAAGATCTCTTTTGCAATGGATAGGGAACGGACTTAGAGACAGGAAATAAAAAGTAAGGATAAATAAATATTCTGTAAGAAAAAAATATATAAGTGAAAGACCAATGCTAGGACTTGTCTTACTTAATTAGCAATTGCATAAATAACATGGAAGAGAGAGCACACAGGGACATCTCCAAATGTGTAAATAATATTAAAATCGGAAGGCAAAGTGAAAGAAATCTGCCTCATCCTAACTAACTCTGCCTTTGCTCATGATATCCCCTATGTCTAGAGTAGATTCTCCTCTCTCTGGGTATTTCTTTGCAAATCTCAGATCTTTCCTCTTCTGGGAAGGGAAAAGCCTTTCCCTGACCCTTCTCATCCACCCTGTTGCCATTCTGTTCTTTCTTCCCCTTCACTGACAAACTTCTGGAAAAAAAAAACTATCTACTGCCAATACTGCTATTTCTTTATCATCTATTCTTTCCTTCATCCCCCTTTCAATCTGACTTCTGATGTGGTCACTCTACTACAACTATTCTCCTAAAGATCACTAGTGAATAATCACCAAATCCAGGGGCCTTTATCCATTCTTCATCCTCCTTGACCACTATACAACAGTTCACACTATTGCTCTTTCCCTCAGCTTCATAAATGCTTTATGTTCTCCTGATTTTCCTCCTCACTTCTTTCTTGAACTGCTAGCTGTACTCTTACCTCTAACACAAGGAATATAGGTCCACAGATCTCAGCCTCCTCTCTATATAGTCTCTGCCTTGGCATTCTCATTCACTCCCATGGCTCCAATGACTTCCTCTATAGTGGCTGCTGGGTGATATGGTGGACAGAGTGTTTGAATTTGTAGTCAGGAAAGCCTGAATCCAAATCCAGCCTCAGACACTTACTAGTTGTGTAACCCTAATCAAGTTACTTTAACCTCTGCCAGCCTCAGTTTTCTCATCTGTAAATGGCAAAGTCATCTTTGATTCTTCCTTCTTTCTTCTTTCTCATTACCCAAGCTTCCATTCTTATCACCTTATGACATAATTGCCCTAACCTCCTCAATTGTGGCAAGAGTAATACAGTGCCTTGCCCAGAGCAGACAATAAATGTTGAATTTCACTGTCTTTGAAGACTCAAATCCTGGGTTGAAAACCAGCCCTGCCACTGTTGAGCCACCTAGACACTGTTAATTGGTTGCAGTCTGTTTCCTTATCTCGATAGTGGGAATAATATAAACACTGACAACTTCACAATGATTTCATGATGATCAAATTATATTTCATAATAATAAGTTAATGTTTATTGGTTACTTTAAGGTTTGCAGAGTCATTTGTATATATGATATGATTTGAGCCTTAAAACTATCCAGGGTAGGGAGTTGCTGTTATTATCCCCATTTTACAGATGAAGAAATTGAGACAAAAAGGTTAAGTGACTTGTCCAGGGTCACATATCTAGTATGTATCTGAGGGAGAATTTCAACTCAGGTTTTCCTGACTCCAAGTCTTACACTCTGCCCAGTGGCAGAAAAGGTACACAGGATACATATGAGTAAGAAGTGTACCTGGGACTCCTGTTGAATGCTATGAGGAACTTTCTGCTGGGAAAAATGTGGAACTGCAGAAGTGATGGTGGAGGATCAAGAAACATCTTTGGGGACTAACCTAGAATAAGAGAGAGAAAGAGAAAAAGAGAGAGAGAGAGAGAGAGAGAGAGAGAGAGAGAGAGAGAGAGAGAGAGAGAGAGAGAGAGAGAGAGAGAGAGAGAGGGAACTATATATAGTTGGGAGGATTTATTTGCACAGGTCTTTGAGAGAAAGTTGTTCACTAGAATTTTTCCATTTGTTTCCCAAGGATTCTATTTTAGGTTCTGCTTTGTGTTGTTCCTTGGTCCTTCAATAAAATTTTCCTTTTTTTCCAATAATATAGTGAAATCTGTGGCTACAGGTAAAGGTTCCTTTTCAGTGCAGGGTATATTCTCACATGTCTATCCTAGGTTGCCTGGGTCAGGGCACCAAGCCTGTAGAGTAAGGAATACTCTCACAGGCTGCAGAGGCACTTACCTCATAAGAGTCTGACACCAGGGAAACAGGACAGATCAAAAGGAATGGATGTTTTACTATCAAGGATCAGAGCTGGGCACTGCTAAGGAAATGGAATTTGGGACAGAGATCTCTGAGACCATGGCCAAGAACCATCATTACACCTGGATCAAAGTCCATGACAGAGGTCCATGTTTAGGAACAATCAAAGAAAACTCAGGAAAAAGAGCGTTGGACTTGGCTTCAGAGTATTTATGACTGAATGCCAGCCATGGCATTTACTAACCTCATAACTCCTAGCAAATTGATTCCCTTCTCTGAGCCTCACAGTTCCTATCTATAAAATGGGATAGCTATCAAAAGGAAATATGCTCTCATTATCTGTCTCACAGGGTTGTTGTAAGAAAAGTACTTTGTCAACCTCAAATTACTACAGAAATATATACTACCATTATTAGAGAAATGTGAATTATTATGATTGTTAATTATCATTATTTTTAGCAATGAAACAAGTAGCAACAACAGCCACAGATCACAGGTATACAGCTTTATATCCAAAGCCAGAGTCACAAGGCAAAACAAAAGTCAACCCAATATTGTTCAGGATACCAGGACAACACAGGAAAGCCATAGATGAGTCAGTTTAATCCCCAGGGGCTTTCTCTCTGTCTCTGTGTCTCTGTCTCTGTCTCTGTCTCTCTCTCTCTCTCTCTCTCCAAAAGAAAGCTTATCAGTAATCTGGGCATATATGAGTGAGATCATACTAGTAAAGAGGCACAGATTATAATTTACTTTGCCTTAATAAGTCAAGGGTAAAAAAACACAGCAGGACAAATTGTCAGTAAGATAATGGCAATCACAAACTAGGCAATGAATGAATGGAACTTGTTACTCTACATGACGTGGTACAGTCTGTGTTGGAGTCAACGTGCTCTCTCTCCTGCAGTAGGAACATGCTGCTCTGTCTTGGTCAGCCTTCCTGCCCCCTCTGGATAGCCTTCCTTTCCTCACTTAAGACAGATTCCTGGATTTCTTCCCATCCCTGGGACATATCCCTGGTCTCTTGCCTACATTCTGGAAAGATCCTTGGTCTTCTTCCCACCCTAAGGACAGATACCTGGCCTCTTGTCCACGCTAAGGACAGACACCTGGCATCTTGTCCACGCTAAGGAGAGATGACTGGCCTCCCGCCCATGGTACGGAAAGATATCTTACCTCCTGTCTACACTAAAAAGAGCTACCTGGCCCCTTGCCTTTCCTCACACCATTCTGTGTATCAGCCCTCCTTACTAAATAAACCACTGCTCAGCCCATTTGTCTTGCCTGATTCCTTGTTCAGTAACCACATGCGTCACCTTAAATCCAAGACATGTGAAGCAAAGCCCTACATTAAGTCAGCTCACCCATTAATACAAAAACACTAATTCAGTAAAAGTGACAGTATAAGAAGGAAAGCTGTTGCTGGGGAGGAAAGGAGTGAAAATGAGAGATGGAGGTTCCAGATTCACAACACAGCTGAGCCTTAGAAGAAATAGGGAATATAAGAAAATGCTTCAAGCAGGAGGCAAACACTGAAACAGACAGGATGCAGAGGAGTTGATGGCAAAGAGTCTCAGTATCATGAATTCTTTTACCTCTTTCTAGCCTCCTGAGAATTAATCATTCTCTCTCAACCAAAAGTATATCCCTCACTGGGACCAGATTCAGTATATAGCAACTTTGCTTCCAAAAGGTTTCCCCTTCTTAGAGATGCGCCCAGGGAGTAAGCAAGTAAGACTGTGGCCAAGAATGTGACATTCAGGGGGATTTCAAGGAAATGGCATGGTACAACGGCATTAGGTCTAGAGTCAGACCTGGCTTCAAATCTCAGCTCTGTTAACCTACAGCTGTAATGACCCTAAGCAAGGAATTTCCCTTCTCTGTGTACTTAGCACACAGTACTTCCTGGCACATAGCAGGTGTTGAGTAAATGTTTGTTGACTGACTGTGCCTCAGTTTTCTCATCTATAAATCAGAGAAGTAGATTAAATCACTTCTAAGTTCCTTCCAGTTCTAAAGGTTTAGGAGAACAGATTTAGAGTTGGAAGAGACCTAAGAGGCTATAATGTCTAACCTCATTTTACAGATGAGGAAACTGAGGCACAGAGAAGTTAAGGGATATTCCCAGGGCCACACAGCTAATAAGTATCTGACATAGGGCTGTCTGCCTCAAACCCAGGGCTTCCCAACTCAAAGTCTGGTGCCCTGTGCAATGCTATTTCCTTGATACCATACTGCCTTATCCAAATGTTCCTAACAAGGGATATTTAATATTACTTTCTGCAAATGTACATAAAAAAGACAGAAAGACACGGCGTGCGCCAAGTCACTTAAGCTCTTAGTCCTCTGAACACTTGAAGATTCTAATTTGCAGAGAAGATGCCAACCTGATTTGCTGGAGGTAGTTGCCTTCCCCGGGAGTTCCCTATACCAATGAAATCACAGGTCCAGTACCTGTCCCTAAATTCACACACATAATTTTTATTCAAGAAAACTCTGCTGTCTGGAATGCATAGGCACTTTTTTTGTGAGGCAATGGAGATTAAGTGACTTGCCCAGGGTCACACAGCTAGTAAGTGTCAAGTGTCTGAGGCCGGATTTGAACTCAGGTCTTCCTGACTCCAAGGCCAGAGCTTTATCCACTGCACCACCTAGCTGCCCCCATAGGTACTTTTAAATGATAATTATAATAATAACAACTAGCATTTATACAGTGCTTTCTCTGTGCCAGGTACAATGCTAAGCACTTCACAAATATTATGTCATTTGATCCTCACAATAATCCTTTGAGGTAAGTGCCCCCTACCTCATTATCCTTATTTTACAGTTGACAAAACTGAGGCAGATAGAGATTAAATGACTTGCCCAGGGTCATACAACCAGTAAGTGTCTGAGGAGAAGTCACTTGCATCAGAGTTAAGACAATAATGAACAGTAACATCAAAATGGCACACTTTTCAAACTATGACAGACTGTTTGTCGTGCCTTTGCTCCTTCCTATATACTCAAGGGGGAGGGAATAGAAAACAATTCAGTACCCTTTTTCCAAGTAAATTTGGCCTTCCCTGATCAGGGCTCCACCCAATCTAGGAGTTCCAAATATTTCCCTACTCAACAAGTTCAAAAAGGCCCAGCCTTTTTGTGATGTATGTGACGTGCTCACTTTACTGTTTATGGTCATTGATTTTTATAGATTTGATGGTTAACAGTAATAGCTTACTGCAACAGAAAAGAACAAATGGCTACATTTGCATTAACAGGGACGTTCAAAAATATTTATAAATAATAGTTAAACTTCAATATTTGGCATTCCTATTAGCAATGAGGTCTCTTTCTTCATTGCCATAATTAAGCTACATATTGAAGGATGGGATGGATTCAGATAGGGTAGTACTGGCAAGATCATTCCAGGTAAGAAAAGAAATTTCTGAGTGTTGGTTGGCACTGTTTTCATTCTGACACCAACTTTATGAAAAGTTACCTTTGTAACTGTAAAGAACTATAATAAACTAACTGTGTATTGGTTGTAAATTGCCAACATTAAAGCCAGCTACGGTTAACTGTTGCCACCTTCAGAGTATTTTGGGAGATTCTTTTTTTCCCTAAAAGGGATTCTGTGAGAGACTGTCTTGGTCAATGAGTGCCTCTGCAAGAAAGATTATTTAAAGTGGAAAATAAAGGGGCCAGTTTAAAAGCTTCTTGGTCATCAGAGGGCAGAGTCTAGAAGATGCAGGAAGCTCTTGATTCCAGAGACAAGCCTTCCACAAAGGGTTACTTTGTAGAGTTCTCAAATGGATAAAATATCAGGGGCAACTCATGGAGAAAAGCACAGTAAAGTCACAGTATCATTTCATTACCTTTTATATGAGGATACTCTACATGCCTTCACATTTTAAAGGGATTTAACAAACAATTTTCACATTATTTAGTGATAAGTAGAATTCTACAGGAAAAAGTAAAACTGGTTGTTAGTCATGCCATGCCTATTCCCTATGAGAGAGTGTGGTGTCATTTATTTTCCCCAAGACAACAAGTAACTTAGCTAAAGCTCCAGGATAATCTCTGAGTATCTCTGCCCATCACTACATTCCAGATTTATATTGGAAGACATCAGAGTTACTAATGGGAACAAAAGTAGATGGCTGAGGATGACCAAAAAAAATAGGTTGGTCTGGGGAGAATATCATCAAGAAAGTGAAAGCTCAGAAGGAACAGAGGCTGTTAGTATGTAATAAAAAGCAAAGAAAGAAGGAGAAGGGGAAGAAGAGGAAAAGGAGAGGGAGAAGGAGAAAGAGAAGGAAGAGGAGAAGAAGGAGGAGAAGGAGGGGGAAGCAGGAGAAGGAAGAATTATTTGTGGGCAAAAGGAAGTTCATGATAATAAAGGATTAAAACAAGAAAGCCAAAGTACCAAACACCTATTTTGCTTTTGGCTTATCAACTAAAGGGAATGACTTTCAGAATGGGAAGGATAAAATTAAAATGGCTAATAGAGAATTCATGCCCAAGACAAGTGGGAAGATAATAAAAGAACATCTGGCTGTATTCAATGAATTTACCACATCTGTATGATTATCACTCAGGGGTATTGAAAGGACTTGTGAATGAGACTGCTAAGCTACTGTCAGTGATTTTTTTAATGCAGAAAATGAGAGAAATGTCACAGGACCAGAGGTAGGGAAAACGGTTCTAATAAAAAAAAAAAAACAGAACCAGAAAGAAGGTGGAGATTCTTCAGTCTATATAAATTGGTAGCTTGACTTGATTCTCTAGTAAGATTCCATAATATGTTATTGAAGAAATACTTTGTGAGTAAAAGGAAAGGCATGATCTCCATGAGTAAGCATAGGTTCATGAACAATTGAGGAATAACTGGACAAGTTGTGGTATATAATTGTGATGGAATACTATTGTTCTATAAGAAATGCCGAGCACAATAGTTTCAGAAAAACCCAGAAAGACATCAAAATGAAATGAATAGAACCAAGAGAACACTGTACAAAGTAACAGCAATATTATAAGGATGATCAAATGTGAAAGCCTTAGCTACTCTGACAATGATCCATGACAATTCCAAAGGACTCAAGATGAAAAATGCTGCCTACCTTCAGAGAGAGAATTAATGAACTCTGAATGTAGATTGAAGCATACTTTTTAAAACTTTCTTTACTTTTATTGCTTTGTTTTGTTTGTGTTTTCTTTTGCTAATATGGATATATATTTGGCAGGACCTCACATGTATAACTGAAATAAAATTGCTTGCCTTGTGAAAAAGTAGGAGGGGAGGGAGGGAAGAAGAGAATTTGGAATACAAAATTTATTAAAAAAAATTAGTAAAAATTCTTTTACATGTAATTGGGAAATATTTAATGAAATAAATAATTGAAAAGTAAAAAATAGCACAGATGAATTTCAGTAATGTATTCAAGCAAGTCTCTCATGAGAGTCTAATGGACAAGAGAGATGCTTGTCTGGTGATGGTACAGCTATGTGAATTTGGAATCATATGAACAGTTGGACTCCAAGTATGGTAATTTTACGAATCAATGTCAACCGAAAAAGATTCAAAGACTCTCTAATTCAGAGTTCTTAACTTTTTGTGTTTCACAGACCCTTCTGACAGTCTGGTAAAGCCAATAGGTTCCTTCTCAGATGTTTTTAAATACTCGAAGAAAATTTTAAATCTCACTTAAAGGTTAACGAAAATAAAGATGTATTTTTTCCCATCCATGTTCATAGACCTCCTTAAATCTATTCATATTCTCCCAAGGAGGATTAAGAACTCCTGCTATACAATACAATGATCCAAGATAATCCCAAAAACTCATGATGAAGCATACTATCTACCTCCAGAGAAAGAGTTGATTCTGTCTGAATACAGACTGAAGCATTATATCTTTCTTTATTCCATCCTTTCCTTCATTCTTTCTTTTCTGAGTCTCCTTATATAAAATGACTCATATGAAAATGTTTTACATGATCGCACATATATAACCTGTAACGGACTGCTTACCATCTCAGGGAGGAGGGAGGGGAGGAAGGAAAGGAGAGAATTTGGAATTCAAAACTTTTATAAAAATGTTTTAAAAATTGTTTTAACATGTACATAGGGAAAAATAAAACATTATTTAAAAAAAGAAAGAACTGCTATAGTGAGACAACATAGGTATCTGTCTCTGACCTTTTTCCATTTAACATTTTTATCAGTGATCTGAGTGAAGGCATAGAAGGTATAGATGGAAGCAGCTAGGAGGTGCAGAGGATAGAATGCTGGGACTGGAGTCAGAAAGACTCATCTTCCTGAGTTCAAATCTGGCCTCAGACACTTACCAGCTGTGGGATCCTGGATAAGTCATTAAACCCTATTTGCTTCAGTTTCCTCATGTATAAAATGACATGGAGAAGAAAATGGCAAACAACTCCAGTATCTTTGCCAAGAAAACCCCAAATAAGGTCAGGAAGAGTTTGACACAACTGAAAAATGACTAAGCAACGACAAATAACTGGCATGCTTAACAACTCTGAAGATTACACAAAGTTGTGAGGGTTGGCAAGATGCTGGGCAACAGACGGGGAATCCGTAAAGATCTTCATTAAAGACAGGCTAAATATAATAAGATGAAACATTAACAATTTCGTTTAAGTCCTGTACTTGTTTTAGGTTGAATCTAGAGTCAGGAGGACCCAAGTTCAAATCCTGCCTTGGTTACTTACTAAGTGCTTGATCCTGGTCAAGTCACTTAATCTCCAGCAGCCTCAATTCCCTTATCTCTAAAATGGAAGCAATAATAAAACCTACTCCCCAGAATTGTTTTTAAGGATAAAAAGAGACAATATATGTAAAGTGATTTGCAAACCTTAAAGTATAATAGAAATGTTTATTATTTTTATTGTTAAAAATAGACTGTACAAGTGGTAGGTAAAGGACATGTGGTTATAATAACAGTGAAAAAGACCTGAACATTTTAGTGGATTGCATGCTCAATGTAAATCAAGTATGGCCTGGAAGCCAAAACAAACAAACAAAATTGAAGCAAACTTAGGCTATATGAAAAGAAGCATATTTCAGTACATTACTGGAGCTGTGATCTCAATGAATAAATATTCTCTCCGATCATACAGATTGCAACCCATTCACATCTTCTCACCCTGTATTTTCATCCATGTCTTCAAAATAATATTCCACAGGGCATTTATCCAATATGTTGGATGACTTCATTGTAATCTCTTGACATTAGAGGGTACCAATTTAGGGTGCAAGCTATCTGTTACCTCTCACTCTTACTTGCTTTTCTGATGCTGTATTTCCCTGTGACATGTTTTATGCTGTTAATAAGCACAATTACTATTCATAATATGCTATTATTTACATTAGCCACACACGTCTGTAGTGCCCTTTGGATCATCCACAATTTTGATTCTTCAGATCTTATGTTATTCCATGATTTACAGTCATATAATATCCAGCATTTTTCTACTGTACTACTTTGCTTTCCAATTTATTATATGTTCCATACCATTTCCACTATATTAAATCAGGTAGGATGGGAACAAAATTAAGGAGGAGCTTGAACCGAGGGCTGAGAAGCATGGACTTTATCCCATAGGTCCTGTAATGTTTTTCAAGCAGAGAAGTAACATGAGAAGAGAGACAGTGGGCAAAATGGATTGAGGGAGAGAGACTGGAATTAGGAAAACTAATCAGAAGATTATTGTAATCTGTAACACCATTCTGCATACAATGTGTTTTCACTACTCAGTCATAAATCTTTCCGCAAACCTGCAGCTATACTAAGCATCTTCCTAGTTCAGTGGGCTCTATATTAGACATAGCTAGTCCTCAAAAAAAGAGGAACTTTAGGAGATCATCATCTATTGCCACCCTCCTATTTCACAAATGAATAAAGTGAGGCACAGGAAGATTGACATATTCATGGCCACACCAGTCAAAAGTCATCTGAAAACCTATTTGGCAAGAATCACCTAAAATCTGGCTTTCCTACACAGTTAAGACTAAATGGAATTTTTCAAAAGTGCAAGACCTAGAATGAAATGCTTGAATTGGTATGTATGGCCAGCCAAATGGAGCTTTCTCCCATGTTTCCCTACTTCCATACCTTCCTCTCTCCCTTGGCTACCTCATCCCTCCTATGGCTTCAATTATCACCTCTCTGTGGATGACTCCCAAACCCCTATCTCTAACCCTGATCTCTTCCCCTTGAATTTATCGTTTTAAGTGAAGGCAGCATTCATAAAAATGTCAAATGGAAAATGGAGCCTTTGTTTATTCACAAAAGGGGCAAATCACAGCCACAATCCAGGCCAGGTTTCTCCACAGTACTCGATCCTGGCCCTGAAGGGGTCACATTATAGGCTCATTTAAAAAAAAATACAATTCTCTAAGTACTAGTCTAGGTTCTACTTCTCTGCCAACTCAGCAACCACAAGTGCCACCTTAACTTGACCTGCCTATGATTCTCCTATTGCTCAGTCCTAAAAATTAAATGCAGATTAATATTTTCTTTCAGGCAAATACATGTTAAATAAGGTAGTCTATCACAATTCTTAGTCACTGTGAACTAGGATAGGAAGTGATTCAATGACCTAGGAGTCAACGTCTTGGATCCCGTGCCTGATCCATGGAGTCATCCATCTCCCATAATTCCCAAAGTCATAGAGGTTCAAGAGGAAACTTCAGCTGCTATGCTGCAGTGCCAAACAAGCCTTCACTTTTCTTCCCCCTCTGGCAGAAAAGCAAATAAATATACTCCTGAGACTCAATGAAGTTTATGCTTACATTGATAAATGTGCCTAATTCCCCATGAAGGCCAGAAGAACAAATCTTGATGTGTCTTGACTCAATGCTTTATTTCACAAGAAACAGCCTTTCTCCAAATTGTTTATTGTATGTGCCATTTGGGAAGAGAAAATTCTTCCACATTGGGCCATGTGCCCTAATTTTCAAGTAAAATTTTTGTTTTCACTTAATAGAAGCTATGATAGTTAGTCCCTGGGAGAGAGAGAATTCAGGTTTCACTAATCCTTGCAGAGAATGGAACCTCAAAGCAAAGTCTCCCCTTTCCCAGTGTTAATCCTTCTTTCATTAGTATTTAAAAAGGAGCTGTGATAAAGGCATTCCATCCATGTACAATATAGAGAATGAAATCATTTTTCTTTGGATCTGGGTTAAGAGTTACTGGATATTCTGGAAAAGAATAAGAAACTGACCCACCTCTCCCTCCGGTCTATAATAAGTGATCCATGACTCTCACTACTTGAGCTTAGTCATAGTATGATCCTCTCTGGATCATCAATTGGCCACCTACAAGCAATAGTTTTGATCCTTGCACAGAAATATAAGGCAGGTTTTGGAGAGAACTAATGAACATCCAAACCAAGGAGGACCTAAAAACAACATTGTTTTTCTACTACATTATCCTCCATTTCTTTTCCTATGATCATTTTTAAGCTTAATATGCCCAGGTTAACAGAAGCCCCGACTTAGAATCACTGAATGTTAGAGTTTTATTAGCTTCCCATTTTATAGATTAAAACAACAAAATCAATCAATCATCAAGTCTTTTTGAAAGGCTATGTTAAGCTCTCTATTAAGTTTATAAGCTCATCAGATTTAAATCCAGAAGGGGCCTTAGTCTGATTAACTCCCTCAAAAAATTTCAGTTCAAACATTTATTTACTAATTATTATTTTCAAATTCATGGGCTAATTAGGCCCTGGGGACATTCCAATACCCTGATAGATCAGTGATCCAATTGATATGTTCCCTCCAACACTGAAAACTGCAAATTGTCCATGCCTACCCATCCTATGGCATTCTCATCAATGTCTTCCACTAGATTCACCATGGAGAATATTGGAGAAGGAAGTCAAATCTGATCAGTGTTCTATAAAAGTATATTATGTTCTCTTGATACTATGTGAATACCAGTGGAGCTGTCCATTGTTTGGTCCCCAGTGACTGTCCCATCATTTTTTCCCCAGTCATTCATTTCTTTGCTGGCATCCTTCACACCATTTCTTTTACACAATTTCTCATTTGTAATGGATTATTGCTCACTTATTTCTACCCTCACCTCTGTATTGCCCTTTGAGTGACTTCAATCAACTTTAATTCTTTGGATATGTAGTATTTCATGATTCACAGCCATATACTTCTAATCCTAGGTCATCATCCATGTATTTTCCAGAAATATGTAGTGACAATTACACAGTATAACTCGCCATCCAACTGTCTATCAAAGTCTGGATAAAGAGAAGGGGAAGGAGGGAGGGAGTAAGCATTTATATAGCACGTGCTCAGTGCCAGGCATTGCGCTAAGCTCTTTTTTTTTTTTTACAAATATTTACTGATTTGATCCTCACAACATCCCTGCGAGGTAGGTACTGTTATTAGCCCCATTCTATATTTGAGGAAACCAAGGCAAACAGAGGTTATGTGACTTGCCCAGAGTCATACAGCTAGTAAGTATCTAAAGCCAAATCTGAGCTCTTGTCTTCCTGATTCCAGGCCCAGTACTCTACCCATTGTGACTCCTAGGTGACATGCTTCATCTAGTTGGTTTTCTTCTTTTTTCAATTTTTTAATTTTTGTTTGTTTATTTGTTTTTGTTTCTTTCTTCATGGACAGACAGACCAAATTCTTTTAAATGATTGCAAGTCTCATTTAGAAGACCCTGCAATTTTCCACTGATTACTGCCATCATCAGAATGTCAAGAGGGACCTTATCATCTCTAGGGAATCTCTTTGATTGGAACTCTGTCGTGGACTGTCATGACAGTGGCCAACACCTTTCACAAGCACACAGCTCCCTTGCTTATGTCTTGCTTAGGGGCAGAAGCAAAACACTTCTTGTCCTTAAATAGTTTATCCTTAAAAGATGGGGAAACTGAGGCCCAGAATGGTTAAAGGACTTGTCCAAGATTACACTACTAGTAAATAGCATACTCAAGATTCACACTCAGGTCTTCTGGCTTCAATTCAGTGTTTTCTTCTACTATATCATACTTCATAGTCTAGATAACAGTTTTCATTTTTTTTTCTACATGGACAGAGGCAGCTGATGGCTCACTGGATACAGCACTGGGTCTGGAATCAGGAAGATGAGTTCAAATCTAGCCTTAGAAACTTACTAGCTGTATGACCCTGGACAAGGCCCTTAACTGCCCTTTGCCTCAATTTTTCCTCAACTGTAAAATGGGGATAATAATAGCACCTACCCTGCAGGGCTGTTGTGAGGACCAGATCAGATAATAGCTATAAAAAGCACTTAGTATAGTGACTGGCATATAGTAGATGCTATATAAACATTTATTCCCTTCTCTTCCCCTTCATGTAAAAGGTGATGCTTGCACTATGTTTTGAAGAAAAATGGCAATTCCGTTAGAGAGAGTTGAGTAGGGAGAGCATTCCAGTAATGGAGGACAGCCAAATCAAAGACACAGTGAGTGAAGCTGAAGTTTCATTTGAGGAAAAGCACGACCAGTTTGGCTAGACCCCAGAGTATGTAAGTAAGAGTAATGTGTAAGAAGGCTAGAAAGGTAAGATGAGGCCAGGCTATGAAGAGATTTAAACGTCAAACAGAAAAATTTATATTTGACCCTTGAGGTAATAAGGAACCACTAGAGTTTATGGAGTGTATACACATACATACACACATATGGAGGGGGAGTTGACAAGGAAAAATATTCACTTTAGAAAAATCATTTTGGCAGCTATATGAAGATTGGATTGGGGAAAGACTTCAGGAAAGAAGACCAATCAATCAGCAAGTATTTATTAAGTGCTTACCATGTACCAGGTAATGTACTAGGCTCTGATAATAAAAAAAAAACTGCTTATATTTGCAAGGAATTTATATTCTAATAAAGGAGACATGTTCACAAAAAATATACATGGCAAAAATATAAAGTTAAATAATAAATACAAAAAATTAGTTAAATACGAGGTAATTTGGGAGAGAGAGTCCTAGCAGATGGCGAAAGCAGGAAAGACTACATGTAGATTATGGAGTTTGAGCTATAATTTAAAGGAAAAGAAGAACTCTGAAGTGGAAGTAAGGAAGGAGTACATACCAGGCCTGGGAAACAGCCATTACAAAGGCATAAATATGGGGGGCAGGATATGGAGGGTTGTGTGTGAGAAACAGAGGAAAAGCCAGTTGCAAAATGTGGGCAGGGAAGTAATATCCAATGAGACTAGAAAGGTGCTTTGGGAACAGATTGCATAGACCTTTAAGATATAAATAGAGGAGTTTATATTTGATCTTAGAGAAAGTGACTAGAGTTGACTGAATAGGGGAGTCACATAGTTAGAAATTCGCTTAAGGAAGATTACTCTGGCAGCAGTGTGGAGGATGGACTTGAGTAGAGAGAGATGAGGCAGTGGTGCCTATTAGGAGGATGTTGCAATAATCCAGGGAAGGGGGGTCTATGAAAGCCTAAACTAGGTTCTTTTACAATGATGTACATCTCATGGGATTATGGAATCTAGATTTGGGCAGGACCTCTGAGATTCTCCAGTCCAGCCTTTTTATTTCAGAGATGAAATAAACCAGGCTCAGAAGGGGGAAAAGACTTGCCTTAAGTCAGAGGTGATAAGTAAGTGAGATAGTGGTCAGACTCACTTCTTCTGCCTCGAAAATCCACTTTTCTTTCGACAACACCATACTGCTAACCTTAGTGCCTAATACAGCATCCTTGCACACAAGAAAGGATTATTCATTACTTTTATAAGGATGTAAGAAATCTTCTCTGAGTATTCATCCTTCCCTAAAACTCCAAAAGCTTCTTTTCCAAAAAAGAGGGGGATAAAAGTCTTCCTCTACACTATCACAAGGATGAGGAAGGTATGGTAGAGAAGAGCTTACTCACAGAGAAGGTGCCATCTGCCCCTTCTCTCCCTGTGAAAAGCATGCAAAGTGTTTTTCCCACATTTTTATTAAGATCTCAAATGAAAACTATACACAGCACCAATTATCTTCCTCAGAGCAGAAAAAGGGCTAAGCAGACCATTGCTGGATTATGAACCTGTGGTGCCAGGGAGTCTAGGTATGTCAGACCTAATGATTATACGGCTAAACCAGCTCCCTTCTTCCAGCTAGAATGACAAATGCTCTGAAATTGGAGCCATTTCTCCATCTTCAGAGAGCCAGCTATAAATGTAACTTTTGTTTTCTTCTCACTGATTACATGAAATGTTTGGTGGTCACTGGCTTATGTGAAAATAGGAAAAGTGGATCACAGTAATCCTTCTGATATGTAAACTTCGGGTGTTATTGTAATTCTATTGAAATCAATGCCTTCTCCTCATGAAGGTTTCCATTTTTAAAAAACAGGTAAAGAATAAGAAAAAGTTACCTTCCTCCACTCCCACCCCTTAAAGCTTCAAAAATTATGGGTATCGCCATTGCTTATCTAAATCCATGCTGGTGTTTGTATACACAGCCTGGCTCAGCTTCAACATTCATGCTAAAAAACCCTATTCCAAGTAATCCTTGGCTCATTCCATAGTCTCAGCACAGCTTCCTGTATGCATGGTGATCTGACTCCTGGAATCCTATAGAACTTAAAAAGAGCAACCCAAAGGCCAGATTTTTCAGTCAGCTTTCACCTTTGGTATCTACAGGTGATTGATTCTCTGCTTTCTCTAAATAAGTAATCAATGTTTATTTAGAGGCTCAGAGAACCATAGATTTTTCAGCTTGAAGGGACTTTGGAATTATGATGAATAGTCTCCCCAGATTTGTCAAAAGGAGTCTCAATAACTTTAAGACTACTGGGTTAGGTTGACTACAAGAGCTCAATCTGAACACCAGAACAAAATGACTAGCAATAGGAAAATTACCCTCAGAAAGACACATGGGAAATTTGTTCCATACAGGCAAAATGGTGACCTACTAGAAAGTCATATTGAAGAGGCACATGGTATAATAATAACTCACACTTATATGCTGTCTTAAGGTTAGCAAAGCAATTTCCTCACAACAACTGTTTTGTAGGTAATGTGTGGTAAGACAGCATAAGTAACCAGTCCAAATTCACAGAGCAGCATTGTATAAGGGAACAAGCCAAGGACTTAGAGTCAGAATCTCTGCATTTATATCCTAGCTCTGACTCTTATGAGCTCCAGGGAGGGAGGGAAGATGGGCATTAAAAAAGAGAAATTTAGGGAAAGCTCTTTCTAGACTGAAATGGACAACCCCACGAGGTTATAAAATTAACTAAATCTTTATTACTGCCAATACCATTATTCAAAGTGCATATTTTTAGTCTAAGTCAATATCATGATGGAATCCCCTCTCAAAGAAGAGGTCTTTAAGAATCAACCTTCTTCCCAACTGAAGATGGATTGAGAGGACGAGGTTGGTGTTGTCTTTGTCAAGAACACTGAAACAAGTCACTGACAGAGAGTTTTGTTCAAAGAAGTCAGTGAGGCTACAAAGTGACACTTTCTTGGTCTTCTGCAAGTGTACCCACAGATACACTTTGCATCATTTTGTGCCAACAAATGCTGTTGTTTCACAATCATGACTTTTTATAGTAACCCCTCTAGTGCATCAGAACCCAATTCCACTATATCCTTTCTCCCCTATCTTTCTTCAGAGAGTCACTGTGCCCTTTGGATTAGTTAAGAGGGGCAAGTTCAAACAGAGAATGGCAGTTGTTCAGGCTGAGGGTTTTCTCTTCTCTCTCCCAGTCTCTGAAAAGGAAAAAGGAAAGCGTATTTTCCACCTAAGAAGAATGTCATCTCCCCTTCTCCCATCTTACATTTAATAGGCCTTTTTTGTTACTCAGGAATTTTTCTTCCATCTAGAAAACTATTTGCATAGATCTAACTGTCCCCTATGACATTTCCTCTAACATTTTGTTTTCACAAAAAATAATAAATAACACTGGGCAATATGTGTTCTGTAGTGACTTACAGATCCACTACTCCCCTTCATCTCTATCTTAATCCTGGTTCTGGCCTTTGTTCTCAAGTCTGAACTTGTGTCTACCACCACTCTGACTGAGCCCATTTGTCCTCTGCCCAGTTAACTCTCCTGTTTCAAAATGTCAATGGAAAAATATAACTTAATGAGTTGACTGCCATGAATTTAAATCTTGGGAAAGGGAATGTTTCAAGACATCAATAGCCATGGGTCAATCTAGACTGTTCCTTTCCCCTAAAAAGAGGCCATGTAAAGCTAATTAATGGAGTTTTTGTGCTTTGACTCAATCTGTCATTCTACTGGACATGTATTAATTACTTGATATGTATAAAGGCAGGAAGAAAGGGGTGCAAAAGGGCAGCTGAAGGTGAAGCTAATGATCTGGTAGATCATTATATGGTACATTAAGATGTATACCAATATTAACAATGGCTGACTCTGGAGTTAAAGGACCTAGACTCAAATGTTGGCTCTGCAACTTACTTCTACCTGTGTGAACTGGGAAAAATCATCCAGCCTCTCAGGACCTCAGTTTCCTCTTCTGTAAAATTATGAATCTGGACCAGATGAACTCTATGATCCTTTCCAGCTCTAAAGCTATGATCCCAGTGAATTAAAATATGATAAGCACTTAGAGAAATTATAAGATCAGAGGAAGGAAAGGATACGTGCAATTCTGGGGACTCAGGACAGTCAGAAAAGACTTCATGAAGACTATATTCATCTGTATCTGAAAAACAGAGTAGAATCTCAAAGGGAGGCAACCTTTTAGACTCAAAATACAAAGTATCTTTCTCTAAGAAACTTGCCTTTTGATTAATCAAAATGAAATGCCAACAAAAGCCAAGGCTGAATGGCTTGGAGACAAGCCTTAAAACTCTGGGAAACTTTTAAGTCTCCTAAATTGGCAGGATAAACCCTTGCATCTTTCAGAGGAAAGCAGAAAAGCCAGCTCTGCAAGGGAATGGGGAAGAACTGACCACCTTCAGGATGACTCTTTGCCACATTTCTACAATCACTCAAAGAAAGGCAACAATATATAGCATTTCAAATGATTTTCCGACATTTCTTTTACACTTTTAGTCAGATTTGGGGTCAACCACAACTGGCAAAATACCCAAGAGGAAATCTGAAGAATTGGAGATGGAAAAACCTTCTCCATAAGTCATCCAGTTTTCACCCTTGCCAGGGCAGAATTAATCTAAAGTGAAGATTCTACTGCTGACTCATGGTGCCAAAAGAGTGAAATGCTATTTCAACATTCTGTCCAAGTGAGGAAAGAGGAAATGAAAGGTGTGCAGGATGTGAGGACATTCAGAGGAGACAAACAGGATGGACAGGAAGAAATGTTAAAGGAAGAGGTAGGAAGGGGGAAAAAGCCTTGAAACAGCCTAAACATTCCCTGTAGAGGAATCAACTCTAAAAGGACAGCAGTTAATGGAGATACAAGTCAAGAGAAGCACACTGACCTTTTTTTTTTTAAACAGCTGAACTGTCTGAATTATACATAGCCTACAGGCTAAAAGAATGTTTTTCTCACCTCTCTTTTCAAAACTTCTAACCCATCTAGGTATCATGTTACATGTAAATTCTATTTGTAAAGTGAAATTGTAGGGATTTTTTATACTTAAGGAACCATAATGAGCAGCTTAGTAGTTGTGATTTGTTTTTCCCAAGAATAAATATCCATGAGCTCTGGTAGTATTCTCACAGGTCTGCCATCAGGCAAGTAGCCAGGTCACAGGGTCATAGAATTATAAAGTGTTTTAGCTGGAAGGGACTTTTGAAGATTATTCATTCCAGCATCCTCATTTTATAGAAGATACCCTGGAAAGAATGAGAGGAGTTACATTCAAATTCCAGGTCTGATACTTAATCAATCAATAAACATTTATGAACACCTAATATGTGCCAGCTACTGTGCTGAGTACTGGGGATACAAAGATAAAAAGTTAAATAATTCTTACTCTCAAGGAGTCAACAGTCTATCTGGGGAAATGATAGGTACACATGTAAGGATACAGACAATGACAGTAAGTAGTTAAATGCAGGTAGGTAGAGAAGGGGGCCACTGGCAGTTGTTGGGGAAGGAGGGGATTAGGAAAGGCTTCGTGGAAAAGTGGTGTTTGATCTCCATCTTGAAGGAAAACAAGAATTCTATAAGGCAGAAGTAGGGATGGAGTGCATTCTAGGCTCAGGAGACAACCAGAGCAAGAGAATGAAAACAAGAGCTGGAACACCATGCTTGAGGAAGAGAAAGAAGGCCAGGTGGCTGCATCACAGAGGGGAAGTAGTTTTATGGGGCTGGAAAGAGAAGCTGGGGCTAGGTTGTGTAGGGTCTTAAATTCAAATACAGGAATTTGTGACTTTATATTAGAGTAAAAAGGAAGTTGCTGGAGTTTACTGGGGAGTGACATGATCAGATTTGGGCTTTAGGAATTTTTTTTTTTTTTGGTGAGGCAATCAGGGTTAAGTGACTTGCTCAGGGTCACAGCTAGTAAGTGTCATGTATCTGTGGCCATATTTGAACTCAGGTCCTCCTGACTCCAAGGCAGTTGCTCCATCCACTGCGCCACCTAGCTACCTCTGGAAAGTTTCTTTGGCAGCTGTGTGGAGAATGGACTGGAGAGGAAGGAAAGATGCATTACAGTGCCTACTACGTACCAAGATCTTTAGACATATTATCTCACTTGATTTACAACAAACTTTGGAAGTTGGTGCTATTTTCATCTCCATTTTATGGTGGAGGAAACCGAGACAAATAAGTGACTTGCCTAAGGGAACATAGCTAGTATCTGAGAAAGAATTTGAACCCAGTCTTTCTGGCTACAGGTCCAGTGTGCTACCTAGCTGCCTCTAAGAGAGGGAAGGAAACAACAGGAGACTATCGTAATAGTCCAGGTGAGAGGCTATAAAAACCTGACCCAAGGTGCTAGCTGGGTGAGAAAAGGGAGGCGGTTTTGAGCTTCACCTCTACAGGCCTCAGTTTCCTCATTTGTAAAATAAAAGTACTGGGCTGGAAGACCTCTTAGATGACACTCTCTAATCTCTCATTTCTGTGACATTAAACTGAGATCCAAATTGTGCTTCATCCAAGGTCAGATAGTCAGTACTTATCCCCAGATTTTCAGACTCCCAGGTTACTCACTACTCTTTCTACCATATCTTGTGCTACCATAAAGAGTTAATTAATGATCTTGATTTGGGTGTCTTCTAATATCAGTACAGCAAATATTTACCTTCCATGATCTCATCATTCCATACTATTCCACAGGGAGAATAAATCAGAATTTACTAACATCCAATCTAATTCTCAGACCCATTAGAGGATTTGAGAAGGTGAGTTAAAAAAAAAAAAAGAAAAATTTTGAACTGTAGACTGGCTGTATTATGTGATGGGAACCCCAACTTTTCTTGAGGGATTTTAAAAAACTGGTGAAAATAACACTATTAGAAATAAAACTTGTTCTACAACAATAAAATATGTAAAATTCAAATGCAATAATCTATGGAAAGTGCTTTGTAACTGAAAAGTGTTATATATTTCTATTAGTTTGTAAGTGTAAGGCAGCCTGGGCCAGCTGGCTTATTATGCCCCCATGGGGGGAAGAGAGGGTCAGCATGCATGGAAATCTGCATCCATTTACCACAGCTTGGAGCGGAATAACAGTTCATCCCATCCAGGCCGGTACTTGCTCCTAAACATTTGTATTTCATTCACCCTCAGTTCCGGACCTGCCCTGCCACTCAACTCAGTAATTACAGACCTTGTGGTCAGTGACCTACTTGAAAGCTTTCACTTCTGAAGCAGAGTTCACTTTTACCTGAATTCCTTACCCTGAGGGGACTCTCTTTTCCTATGCTGAGAATTTAGGAGGCTCAAAAAATTCAGGTTCTAATAAAATGGTACAAGACCAAATCTGGTTGATGAGCATTCAGCATTAATTCCCAGAGCTGGTAGTGACAGGGGACCTAGGTAGGGAGATTGGGGCACAGATTACAGCCCAACCTTCTGGCACACAAACTGGTTTTTTTAAAACACTTATTCCCCTAGTACTCCCATTAGGGCTGTTGATCCAAGTGTCCACATGGCACTAATTTTCACAATGGACTTTGCTTCTTTTCACACAACTGCCAAGAATCCAAGTTCCAGAAACTCCCTCACTCTTTCCTCTGTATAGTTTCAATACTCCTAAAATACAACTGGCTCAGTCCTTATAAATATTAGCTCTCTGTCCAAATCCTTCAATACTGCCAAAGGTTAGGTTTCATCAAGGTACCTCTAACACCAACAAGAAAGGCACATCCTTTCTTATCTTAAGGAAGTCATCCCCTTGTTGGCTCTATACACACACAGCATTTTTCCTGCTACAGAGATCCTCAGTCTCTAGTGGCCATTTGGCTCCTGGCTCCATTCTGTGGTTTTCCTTATGATCTATGTTGCCAGGTTCCTTTGGTGAATCCTGACCTAGTTTGTCCCAGGACTCTGCATATTGTCAAAATGTCATTACAGAATTCCAATCCCTCCCTTCCACCATGGTGACCCCAGTCCTAGTGAAATGAAACACAATGACGCTGGATTATGTGTCCCAGAATTCCTTCTCCAGATTTCTACAATGAGGCCTACAAGGAGGATTCTTAAAAACTTCACGGCTAGATAGCTATGACATTTACCAATCCTCATTCACTTTCTGCCAAGCATTTGGTTGGTAATTAGGGTAAACTGCTACTAGAGGGATGGCTTTACTCCAACAGCTCATACTCCAAAGGTCTATAATTTCATTAGTGGTTACTCAATCTACTCTTGCAGACTACAAACTCTTCATACCTTAGCTATCTTCATGTGTTGCATTGGTTAAAAATAATCATCACTTGGAGTTCTAACCTTTCTGCTAATTAGCTCCTCCAAATTTAGTAAAGCTTAGCTGTTATATAATAGGCATTGATTGCTGTAACTCTACTCACTGGTATAGATGAACACCCAGTCAGTCTCCTCCTAGGTGATTCTTATCTATGCCCATTTTACAGATGAGGGAATTGAGGCTTAGAGACATTAGGTGATGTGATTAAGGTTGTATAACTAGCAGAGGGAAGAGTCAAGATTTAGACTCTAAGTCTAAGGGCTCTAAGTCTCATGCCATTTCAGTCCTCTCAAAATTAAGAACTCACCAACACTGAGGTTGAAAGAGTTGATGCTTGGTCCAAGGTCACAAAACTAGTTGTGGTGGAGCAATGGGTTTAGACTCCAAATCCTCTGTTCTTTATGTTATACCACATGGCCTCTCTTTCACTTTGGTTACATTCTCATAGAGCACTTGGGTTCTCATCGGCATGGTTAAGCGAGAAAAAAAAGATTACCACACTTTTCCATTCAATTGTGCTTGTTTAATGAGAAAAAAAAACTAAAACAGAACTTTTCATTAAAACAGTTAAACAAACTTGTGCCAGGATGACTAACCACTCAATGGGCCGTTCCCACCTTTTGCAACGATGAATGCGTCCTAGGAAACTGCAACAGAGGGCAGATTTTAATTTCCCCAAAGAATAAAGAGTGTCATGAGGAGTGGTGTTTCTGACCAATCGAATAAATCCTAGATATAACCAACAGAATGTCATCAAAGCAGAGACAATAACTAAAAACTTCTTTAGTCTCTAAATATAGTAAAATGATGCTCTAAGTCCCATAAAAATAGGCTTAAATGTCCTGCATTCAATGATTCTACAAGGGCCCCCAATGAACTATAAAGAATACATGCAGAAGGTAAAAAAAAATTGTATTAGATAAAGCATAAATTTGACCTAAAATTAATATGTTGCTAGAAATAATTAGACATCTAACGAACAATAATTTTATTTGTCTTCTTAGGATCTGGAAAGGCTTCAGAGGATGATTTGCAAAGCACAGGTCTTTAAAAACAGGCTCTGCAAGGATATTTGAGCTGAGGCCATCTTTTATTTTTTCTCATGATAAATTTCTCTGTAGTAAGCAGAGGCATTCAGACTAGCTTCTCTCCTCAAAAGAGAAGTGTTTCTTCCCCTGGCTTCCTCACTGTCATTTTAGGGAACTGTAATGAGGAAAGAAGGTGAGTGGACACAGGATAGGAGAAGGAGGACTGATGCTCCAAGCATCTTCCCCTCTCTCGATATAGAGTTTAGTAGGGTACAATGCAAAATCAAATTAACATTGAGTCGTTACCATGGCAACAATCACACATACAGGATCAGATACATCTGCTCTGGATTACAGCTTGGAGTTAACAAAAACCTTAGTGATACCAGAGCACAGTTCTTATTTCCATACTTCAAAAGGGCTATGATTTCATCCAAAGGGGCACCCCTTTCATCGACAAGGCAGATGGCAATCCCCACGAGCCTCAGCAGATTGTTTCATAAGTTTAGGGGGCCAAAAACATCATTCACTTGGTAGTGAACCTTTTCAATATCATTCAATAGGCACTTATTAAACCCCTACTATGTGCAAGGCACTAGGAATTATGCATATGGAAACAGAAATGAGAGACACCTTTACCTTCAAGGAAGTTACAAGCTAGTGGAGGGCATGAAAAGACATTTAAAAAAACACACACACCAGATCATTTCAAGAAGCAAAGTGGATTAATAACTAAGAGGCTGGTGATTAGCTTCCTTTAAGATAGGCAGTTGTATTTTCAAAAGCCAGACAGAATTCACCTTCAGCACTTAGGTTCTCCAGGAATAGCCTTCAAGAACCTAAATCATCTTGAAGCAATGAGGGAGGCCTCATAGTCAGATTTTTTTTTCAGGGTACCAAAACAGATTTTAAAAGACATTTCAACAAAATATAGCAAAGGTTTAAAACTGTTAAGTCATGCACATGTATGTATGTACGTATGTGTGTGTGTGTGTGTGTGTGTGTGTGTGTGAGAAAGAGAGAGAGAGAGAGATGGTACAGTGGGGGGAAATGCTAGCTTTGGCACTGGAAGGCCTAGTTATTCCCATTTTGGTTTGGCTATTTACTTCTTGTATGACATAAGGCAAGTCATTTAACATTTTTTCTGGTCTCATTTTCCTTATCTAAAAATGGCTCAGAATAGCTAATGATCAGTTCCAATAGGCTACAGTTTCACTGCTCTTTCTACCACCAACGTTGAAGATACTAGACGTCACCAACAGGCATTCGTACACCAGACGTTTCATTTTTACCTGTTTCAAAGATTACAACTCATCATAGGTTGAGCTCTGTTCACCCCCACACTCCAGTTCTAGCTTCAGTTTCCTGAAATGCACAAACTTAGAATTGACAGTAAGGTGGCACAGTGTGGGGCCTCAAGTCATGAAGACCTGAGTTCAAATCCAGCCACAGATACTAGCTTTGTTACCCTGCACACATCACTTAATTTATTTACCTCAGTTTGCTCATCTGTAAAATGGTGATAATAATAGTACCTACCTCCCATGGTTGTTGTGAGGACCAAATGAGATAATAATTGTAAAGTGCTTGGTACAGTGCCTGGCACATAATAAACACTATAGAAATGTTAGCAGTCATCATTATGATTAACAAAACAGGAAAAACACTGAATGTCTTCATGTTCAAATTTTTTTTCCCTAGAAATCATATTGGAACCCAGGTCTCACTGACTCTGAGGCTGTCTCTTTTTTCATTAGAACAGGATGTTAAGACATGAAAATAATTTGCTTAATGGTGAGAATATCAACACATTAGAGCAGGCTCCAAAATGAGCTAATGTAATCATCGCTGAAGGTCATGGCGGGTCAGGAGGCTAGATTAACTTTTCAGTGGTTGGGCATGGTTTAGATGCAGCCCTGCTTGAATACAAACAAAAAAGCTAATGGAGCTGTCAAGACTCCTTCTAGTCCCATGAGCCTATGATTCAGGGGCCTCTTCTGTTGTTAGAGTTATAACACCTTGAGATGATCACAGCTGATCTTTGCTTAAAAGAGAAAAGCTTGTGGTTAAGGTCACTGGAAACAGATGATTCTGAAGGAAGTGCACCAATATGGGAGAAACATCTGTTAAGTACGGTATTTCACAACCAATTTGGAGTTATGACATTAACATTATTTGTGTGATTTTATGACAAACCCAAGGGCCACTCTTAACTTTGCACTTTAAGTCACATGTTTATGTTTTAAAAGTCTTTGTGGCATATGTTTATGTTTTACATTTTTTAAAATTAGATTTATTTGGCCTTAAGGATTTATCCACTTCACACCACACCCCCCTTGAGATTCTGGGCTGCCACAGAACTGGGCTGAAAATCACTACTGTAGGCAAGAGATGACAGGAGATTGAGGACTTTCCTCCCCAACAAGGCTTTGGGATTCCTCCCTGAATCACAAAGACAGAGAAAATACTTAGAACTTAGAAATAGATTTTTAGTCTTGGGGAAGGGATGATAAACCCAGATATCTTCCTCTTCCCCATTTTATGTGTACCCTTTTTCAATTTCTTATCTCGTATATGTAGAAATAATTACTATCAATTACATAATAATATTAGTGAGAACCACACTCAGGTTTCATACAAGTCAGAACCTGGATAAAAGTGCTTTTACTTAGACTAAGATTCAATTTAATTCTATAAGTACTTAATTGTGTCATTTTTATGTTATTATGTTGCATCATTATATGTTAATGTGCAAGCTATTTTTTAAAAAATATTTTGTATCTGTATTCCCAATGCCTTGCACAATAGCAGGTGTTCAAGAAATGCTTCTTGAATTAAACTGAAGCTTAGTCCATGTAAAGGCAATTGTTGGTTAAATAAAACTCAAGTATGGCATATAAATGGTATACTTAGTACCATGTATCTTCCTACAGTCTTCCTTTTGAGGAGATCTTATTTTAGGGATGCGGCCTACATACAGCTCACTAGGGATCAGAGGCTATATCTTCCAACCACCTCGTTTTACAATGACAACCTGAGACCCTAGGATGTCAAATGATTTGCCCAAAGTATTAAGGATCAGAGGTGGGAATTGAACCAGGGCCTATTTATTTACTCTAAGTGCTTTCTCCTTATGACATGCTGCCCCTCCAATCTGCTAACAATTTAGGCACATGGTGCAGTGGACAAAGAGTTGACCTGAGAGCCAGGAAGAACTGGGTTTGAGTCTCACATCTGACACATAGTGATTATATGTCCCTTGGCAAGTCACTTAACTTCCCAGAGACTGAAGGCCACTCTCTAACATCATAAATTTCAGAGAAGGGGAAAGTCAGAGAGCTGTATGAGTGAGTAGAGAAAGATTCCTCATCTGGGATACTTTGCTATGCCAATGAAATCCTAGGTCCTGGAAATGATGCCCCATCCCCCTGAATTATTGGAAAAGAAAACAACCAAGTGGTTAGATGAATTAAGATAATTTTGGAATACAGATGATGGAACACATAGGGACGCAGCCTCAATGAGAAGAATTCCTGCCAGGGGGACAATGCAGCTTTGTGACTGGGTGAGCTCAAAGGCAAATATGATAACATCAGCCTTTTTATGTTCAACCATAGGAAAGTTACCTGCCCAACTGAGGAAATCGCTGCTTCCTCTGTCACCTCTGCTTCCTTCCTCACAGAAATAACCAATGGCAGAGGAGAATGAGACAATGAAAGGACAGTACGCACCACTGGTGAGGAAGCCAGGGCCAGGGATGGAGCTGACAGAGCTCAGCAGTGGAAAACCATGCAAACGGAGGGTTCTGGTGATGAAACAAAGAAATGAGGAAATCCTAAGCAAGCAACAGCCCCCAAGACTACCTGGTTCCTGACAGTCAAGATGAGGTGGTCCCTCACCTCACTGATGTGGATACTTTCTCCAGTGGTGCAGAACAAAACCCCTCCAGGCCATCTCTTCTGCATTTCTAGGCAGTGTATGTATATGCACATCAATATACAAAAATATCAATTAATATATTAGATTGTAATGCAGTGATTTCCTTAGTGATTATGTATATATGCACACATATATATATACATAAATAATCACTAAGGAAATCACTGTTTTACAGCCTAATATAATAATTGCTATCCATAATCATGATCAGGTTAATTATAGGTAAGCACAGTATGGGTGGCACAAGTACTGAATATGGCTTCAAAAAACCTGGGTTCTAATCCCAGTTCCAAAGATATTCAAAAAAAATTTAAGTTTGTATTGAAAGAATAAAATTTCAGTTACCTGGAAATGATGCTCATCCAGACCACACAATTCGCCCTTCCCCCCATGCTAGATAAGTGGGGCGTTCCCATTCTAGCTTCATACTTCCTACGTTACACACAATGGATCCAGACAGCCTCACATACTAAAAAAATTTACCCACTAGACAACACATAAAACCATTAAGAGCTGTTCTACTACAAGGCATATAAACATATAAAAGTTCAGTACTTTTCAGTCCAGCTGCCAAATCAGCTAACTGGTATCTGAAGGTTTTACCATTATTACTCACTGGTCAAGCCTCCTGGAAATCTGATTCTTCGTTACCTATCACCCATGGTATGTTAGTTTAGTGGGGGGGAAAGTCTACTTTCAACAGCAACAAAAAAAAAGATTAACAATTGTGAGTGTGGTAAAAATAAATCATGGTGGCAGGGAACATAAATCTCAACCTGTACATAAAAACATTTAAGAATGCTTCTAAATCCATCTTTTTATAGAATACTTCATTTATCTCAGCATTGTTAGGGAATGAGCCATTCTACCTTGGTGATTTTTCCAGATAAATGAAGTCCCTTTGTCCCTTAAAGAGCTAAAACTTTCTTCAGATGTTTGGGAAGAAAATCTCTTTCCTAGGTGTTACATGTTTTCCTGCTTTCTTGAATAGTGTGTACTCCCGATTTAGCTTTTTCTGGTGTATGCAAAGGAAATCCTGGCTCAGCCACTTTCTAGCTATTTGATTACAGTCAAGTCACTTAGAGAATGTGAGGCATAGCAGCAGAGTTTCCTCCTCTGTTAAACCTAGGTATCATTCTTGTACAGCCCACCTTCAAGGCTTCTTGTTAAGATCAAATGAAACAATGGATATGAAAGGGCTTTCCGTATAAGAACACTAGGGTGTGTACACACACACACACACACACACACACACACACACACACACACACACACACACACACACAATCTTTCTGGTCTTCTCACACCTTACTCACCCCACCCCACCCTCTATTCTGCAATCCCGTGACCAGGGGTCTCCTTGTTCCTCCTCACACGTGACTGTCCATCTCTGGACTCCAGGCCTTTTCTGTGTCTGTCTTCCATGCCTGGAATTCTCTCCCTGCTCATCTCTTCTGGCTTCCCTTCTTCAAGTCCTAGTAAAATTCCACCTTCTTCCAAAAACCTTTCTCAATTCCTCTTAAGGCCAGTGCCTTTCCTCTGGTGATAATTTCCAATTTATCCTGAAAATCTCTTGTTTCTACACAGTTGCTTTGTCTCCCTCATTAGACTGTGAGCTTCTTGACAGCAGGGACTGTCTTTTGCCTTTCCTTATATCTCCAGTGTTTAGCAACAGAGCCTGGCACACAGTAGGCACTTAATAAAGGTTTACTGACTACTGACTAACAATAAGCACCCCATATATGCCAGGCACTGTGCTAGGTGCTACAGAGATAAAGATAAAAACAAGTAGCCTCTGTCTTCAAGGTGTTTACAGTCTGTTGGGAGGGAAGTATACAAATTGTAACCTGCTGAATAAATGTAAGATAATAACAAGGTGATCTAGTAGTGAAAAAAAAAACACTTAACCAGCAGCTAGGTGGTACAGTGGATAGAGCACCAACCAAGCCTGGGGTCTGGAAGACCCAAGTTCAAATCCAGCCTCATACTCACTAGCTGTGTTACCCTGGGCAAGTTGCTTATCTGTCTCAGTTTGCTCATCTGTAAAATGTGGGTAATAATAGCACCTACCTCCCAAAGTTGTTGCAAGGATCAAATGAGACACTAATTGTAAAGCACTTAGCATGGTACCTGGTACAGAGAGGGTGCTATATAAATATTAGCTATTATCATTATTATTATTGAGTCATGAGATCTGACCCTATGTGACTTTGGGCACATTGCTTAACCTTCCTAGGTCTCAGTTTTCTCCTCTGTATAATAAGAGGATTGGAAGATACACATCTAAGCTCCATTCCAGCTTTGATAATCTAAGAAATGATAACTCATCATCACTGCAAAACTCCGTTATTCTAGTTTGTAAGAGAGTGATGGCCTCTGGGCTTACTGAGAGTCAAAGGGCTATCCATTCCTACCGTGGTACATGTTCCATTACCCCAGGCAGTCTCTCCAGAGAATTTCTGCAAGGCTTCTGCAAGTGACTCTCTTTTCTTTATTATTATTATTGATGGAAATTGTTCACCCTGTATATCTTTAAACGATTTAGCCAGTTTTGCGAGCACAACAACGACAGTTAGGTTTTCAGTTCTGGTTAATTTGTGAAACATTACATTACAGACTCACTGAACATCAGAGCGAGAGAAGACCTGGAAGGCCAGCCCATTTTCACAAACTCTGAGAGCTGGAAGGCCATGTAGATCTTAGGCAAAGGAATCTCCACTAACACGTAACCCTACAAGCCCCCCTGTGTGAAGAATTCCAAGAAGGGCTCTCCTTGACCTCTTGAATCAGCCCATTCCACTTTGGATCAGCTCTAATTGTTAGGAAGTTTTTCTTGACAGCAATCCTAAATCAAAGCTCCTGGTTTTGTCCTCAGAGGCTAACAAAACCAGTGTACCCCCTCTTCCACCTGAAACACCTTTAAACATTCTGATTCCCAGTCTTCTCTTCTTCAAACGATCTTTATATGGCATGGACTCCATCCACTTCACTGTTCTAGTACCCTTCCCTAGATCATGGATTCATAACTTGAGATCTGTGGCCCCCAAAAGATTTCAAGGGCTCTGTTAACCTAGGTAGGAAAAAAAAGCATCTTTATTTTCACTAATCTCTAACTGAAATTTAGCATTTCTCTCAATTAAAGATTTGTTTTAAAAAATTATTCTGAGACAGAGTCCACGGTCTTCATCAGACTGCCAGAGGGGTCCATAATCTTCAAAAGGTTAAGAAGCCTCACTTTCACCCCTCTCTAGCTGTTTGATTTATAAAAACAAACATGGCTCAGAAGTCAACACAATTCTCTAGAATGAGGTCTGATAAGGATGGTGGGCCTATCAGCTCTCAATTCTTGGAAGCTACAGTTCTCTTAATGCAACACAAGCTCATAGGTGTTTCTTTGGCAGCCCCACCATGTACACTGCTGACTCGTGTTGAGGCTGCACTCCATTAAAACCCCCAGATCTTTTTCAAAACAACTGCTTTCTAACCATGCCTTTCTCATTTTATACTTATAAAGTTGATTTTTTTTTCTGTACCCAGGTGTAAGAGTTTACATTTACCCCTCGTGAAATTGCAGTTAGGTGGCACAGTGGATAGAGTGCCAGGACTGGAGTCAGAAAGACTCATCTTCCTGAGTTCAAATCTGGCCTTAGACACTTACTAGCTGTGTGACCCTGGGCAAGTCACTTACCCCACAGTTTCCTTATCCGTCAAATAAACTGGAGAAAGAAATGGCAAACTACTCGAGTATCTTTGCCAAGAAAACCCCAAATGTGGTCACAAAGAGTTAGACATAACTGAAAAACAACTGAACTACTCAATTTCATATTGTTAGATTCAGCTCAATGCTCTAGACTGGTAAGAATCTATTAGCTATCCCTTCCCACTCAGTGTCATATCATGAACATACCATCTGTCTTTATCTGAAACATTGGTAAAATTTGATACAGATCTTTGGCCTTCATACCATGTTCACCATGGACCATTAACAACGCCCTAGAGTTAGGTCTTCCAAACAGCACTATGTCCATCCAATCCAAATCTCTCAATCTCCACAAGACTCAGATCACTTTTATGAAATGTTTACCCAAAGTATAAGGAAAACATTCACAGCATTCCCTTCATCTATCAATTTAGTAATCCTGCAAAAAAAGGAAATGAAGTTAATCTGGTATGACCTGTTCTTAATGAAGCCAGGCTGGCTAATCATATTCACCATTTTTCTTTTCAGATGTTCACCAGTCTTCTCTTTGACATTTTACTGATGAGGAATCCCAGGCCCAGAGAAGGGAAGTAGACTGCTCAAGGTCACACAGCAAGTCTGTAGTGGAGCTTTTCCACCATACCACACTGCCTCTTATTATCCCATATAAGCTAAGAGAATTTCTTTTGCAAAAAATAACCTTACATTTTCTAATATGTCCATTTAGCAAAATATAAAAAACACAGATATAAGAACACTCAGATTTTCCAGAAGCCAGATCTGTGGTAGCTTCAGCCATCTGGAATACATCCATAAACAGAAGGCATACACATACATATACACATACACATACACACACACACACACACACACACACACACACACATCCACCCACACACACACACCAACCCACCTACCCACATACATGCACACACATGTGAATGCCATAAACCTATAATCCAACATAATGTTTTGCTAATTAACTATAATTTAAAACCTTATTTTTTTTGTAGTTACAAAATATGGCTTTAACTATATGTGGGGAAAATGGTTGGAGTCTGCATGGGTTGATGGGGCCAGACCTCTTGCATTCTAGTTCTGGTTTCACTGCTGAGTGGCCAGGAGACTCAGGGCATTGCCCTCAGTCCCTCTGAACCTCAGATTCCCTTTCTATAACATGGAAATAATTCCATCCACCCTTCCTATCTCACAGCTGTAACAGGGAAAAATGAAATGCTGTGTAAGAAAAAGCTTTGAATATCGCAAAGGGCGATAGAAACAGGAGGTATTATTTTTTTAAATCTAGCATCACTATTTAAAGTTCATGCTGCTAACCTTTGCATGGTCATAGCTTTTATATCTATAATAAAATGCACTTCCAAAGATTCCATCTCCTAATTTTCCTCTTCCCTGTCCTCACCCCTCCCCTTCTTTACCCAGAGTTCCTTTCTCCTTGAGAGCTTTCCCCTTTGAGTTTTCCGGAGCTAGTGCCTTGAAAAACGTCTTAAATGAGTTTTACTGAACATTTAAGAAAATGTAAACCCAGAGTTTTTAAAGCTTTTCAATGCTTCTACAATGGCACTTACTGGTTCTATCTGTGAAATCAGATTAAGAGCATGTCTTATGGAATTTTTTTAATAACAAAACTTTCATACACCCGGGAGGGAAGAGGTGAAGTACTATCATTTATCTGACGAAAAACCTTATTGGAGAGAAATCCCACTTTCCACTCTCCACCCTAACTACAGCACAGAATTCTTTCAGTGAGGGTTTACAAACAATAGGACTTGAAAAATTTAAGTATAACACAGACAGGCCATGGGCATAGCTGGAATCCATTGTTTCATTATTCTTGATAGTATAAATAATCAATTGCAAAACAAAAAGTGTAAGAGAGAGAACCTTGTACGGAAGGAGAAAGTCAAGTACCCTGCCCAATATAAAAATGAGTTGTTAAGTCAATAAACATTTATTAATGTGCCAGATGCTAAGTGCTAGGGATATAAAGAAAGGTAAAAAACAAAATAAAACAAAACAACAACCACAAAAGTCTCTGCTCTCAAGAAGCTCAGATTCTAGTTTTATATTTCAAAATAACATTTGTCAGTCAGTTGTTTAGGGCTTGGAATGCATTCTTTCACAGAAACAACATTTTACATGATGGTCCTGGTCAGTCTACTGAATTCTACTTAACTCATAAATTACCCAAGTTACTTTGAGTACAAATGTACTTGGGAATAGCCTAATTACCTTTGGAGAAGTTTTATCATCCAAAAATTGGCCATTAGTAGATGTGTTTGTAAATATCGCCCTTTGCAATATTCAAAGCTTTTTCTTACACGGCATTTCATTTGACCCTGTTAAAGCTGTGAGATACGAAGGGTGGATGGAATTATTTCCATATTATAGAAAGGGAATCTGAGGTTCAGAGGGACTGAAGGCAATGCCCCAAGTCTCCTGGCCACTCAGCAATGAAACCAGAACTAGAATGCAAGAGGTCTGGCCCCATCAACCCATGCAGACTCCAACCATTTTCCCCACATATAGTTAAAGCCATATTTTGTGGATGTATATGTACATATACACATATATACACACATATGTATATACATTTAGATGTATGCATATATACATATATAATACATATTTAATTCAAGGCAATTCACAAAAACTGTCTACTATGGAAAGGAAGAGTTATGTTGTCATAGAGGAGAAACAGAGGATATCACTGAACTACAATGTGAGATGCTGAGTAAAAACCCCAAACTAAAATAGTGAGCACATGACAAAAAACTATATCAGCACATCATCGAACTCATGTCAGTTACGGACTCATAGGAGCTTTGTGATAAAAAGGAACACGTGTTAGAATAGGGATCAAGAAAAATGTTTTATAACAAGGTCAAGGGAAAGAGAATGGATGTTTGAACTTGAAACATCCATACCTCATTTTATGCTCAGCTTTAGCTTCAAGTCAGCAGGACCCATATGAATAAGGACTGCTAATCAGCCCCTGGCTCATACATCCTACATCTCTTATATCACCTAGGGCAGGGGTTCTTTTTTTCTCCAATAAATTTTTATTGATAGCTTTTGTTTTTGTATCATCTAAATTTCTTCCATCATCCCTTTGCTTCCCTTTTCCCACAAAGCCATGCCACGTAACAAAGAATATTTTTAAATTTAAAAAATGAAGAGCAAAAAGGAACAAAAAATTTAAATTGAATGATATATTAAAGAGATCTGAAAACATATGTTATATTCCACCTTCATAGACCTCACACCTCGGAAAATGAGTGGGATAATTGTCTTCTCATATTTCTTCTTTGGGGCTATGCTGCTTCTTTGTGATTTTAGAGGAGGCTCTCTTAAACTTTTTTTGTGCTCTAGATTTCTTCAGCAATTTGGGGAAGCCTATGGACCCCTTCTCAGAATGATGCTTGTTGCCTATATTCATAATAGAAAGAAATGCTAAATTTCAATTACAGGTTGGTGAAAATAGATTTTTTCTTTTTTTTTCTCCATCCAAATTTATGGGTCCCCTGAAATCCATCCATGGATCTTTTGGGGTTCTGTGTATTCCGGCCAAGATCCCCTGATCTATTGGTAAATGTATCAATCAATCACTCAGCTCTGTTCCCTTCTACTTGGCACTCTTCAAAAGCAAATTTAGAGAATCCACCACAACTGTTCACATGGACTATTGGTGCCCAACCTGTGGTAGAACATTTTGAGCTTATATTGGTCTGATCAGCCACAGTCAGACACACCGTAACTTGACTCTAACATAGTGATGTCATTTTGGTCCTCTTCAAGAGTGAAGAACAATGTCCACCACCACTCGGCACTCTTTACTTCACTGGACTCTGAGTGCGCAAACAACTATTATGCAAATTTCAGTATCCAAGTAGGAAACTTAATAATATTAGAAAGAAAAATAATAAAATGTTAGCAACAGACACATATATTGCAGAAAAAGGCAGCCATCTTGCTCCTCCCACTCACACAGAGCAAAATGACCACCCCTATGACTCTTGCTTCAGAGTGAAGACTACAACTGTTGAGGTGCTTCACGTAAACCTTCTGCTTCTGGCCAGCCTAGGGAGGGGGAACGTGTTTCAGACACTCACACGTTCCACACTGGCTGACTCCTCAATTTCCATCTTCCCCAGCCTTGCTCCCCCCACCAACTGCCTCTCTGCGCCGCTCCTCATCATCTTAGATGGATGGAAACTCGGCTCACTCTGTTCTTCATGCCTGCTGGAAAAACAGGACAACTCTTTGCTCGGGACAATGGAAAGTGACAGCACAATCCCGTCTTATTGCTGCCATACCTGTGCTTCTGGGTGTATCTAATTCTGGTTCCCTTTTACCCTGCAAGGCCGGACATGTAGTGATGTCCGTGTACATGGATGACTGAGAAATCACCTCCATAACCCACATGGTCTTCTGCCACAAAGTGTTTTTGGGAGATGTATGCTATCGGGAAAAGTCAGTAAGGCCCCAGATGAACGTCCATTAGAGTAAAGATATACAACATACCAGCAGATTTGTAATTTTTGACATATGTCAGAATGCATCAATTGTTTGCCAGTACATATGCACCAGGATCCATGTACAGGGGCTGGGGGGGCAGGGGGAGGAGAGAGAAACAGTACCACTTGCAGAGAAATAACCACCAAGTGGAACACTAGTTCTCTAAGAAAATCCATTGAGTTCCACTCTGGGTTAGGGGGAAAACATGCTATTCCTCTCCTTTCCCTGTCCCATGGGGGGTGATATTATGAACTCTTTTCCACCTTTCAGCTACAAGGCAAAGTAGAACTTCCTCCGACTTCATGCTTGGAGGTGATAGATCCTTTGACCTGGGGAGGAGATTACAGCGAGGTCTGGGAGGAATGAAATGTAGGAGTAAACACTACAAGGAGGTAAAGATGGGTTCCTAGGGTTCAGAAGCTATGAGGTAAAAGTAGCCAGGATCTCCTGCCAGGGCAACCTCCCTGGAGAGGATTACAGTTCAAGCTAGTCTCCCATTATGCCCTATGACCTCAACCCTCTTCCCTTATTCAAAGGGGATGGGGATGGTGGGGGCATGGGATTTATTTGTTACAGAGGTCCAGGTGCCAGTCAGGGCCAAGGTAGAGAAACCAAACTTCACTTAAAGGGCAGAGCCAACCACAATATCCAGCCAATGAATCTGATTCTGGTAACACTTTTTGCATGGGAAGGAAGGGTCAAGGATGAGAGAGAAATTCCAGGGACTTAATTCATTATGATAGCCAGAAAAAAAGCTAGGGCAAAAAGAATACTGAAAGTAAAGTCAGAAGACCTAATAACAAATCTCTGATGGGCCACTAACTAGCAGTGTGACCTTACGCAATTTGACCTCCCAAAATCTCAGTTTCTTCATATGAAAAATCATGAGTTGAACCAGATGATCTACAAGGCACTTAGTACAATGCCTGGCACAAAGTAGCAACTTAATAAATGTTTATTGACTTTGCCTGACATTTCTAGACTCTGTATACTTCCAGCTCTGATATTTCTAGATTCTGAAATCAGGTGATGAAGTCAACTGCCCAGGAACAATCTTTAAAGGTCCAACAGGGAAGGTTCCTTATCTTCAAGGAGCTAGGGAGCTAGAGAGTAAGAAAAGGCTCCGTCAACAAGGTTAAGGATGAGGAAAGCAAAGCCTTTGGTGGCCTAAAGTTTAGAAGATCATTTGTGGGGAGAAAAAAAGAAAGTGCCTGCCTAACGTTCCCCTACTCAGAGCTGAAGCTGGATGGGAGAGAGGGGCAGTTAAGCACCTACTATGTACCAGACACTATGCTAAGCACTTTGTAAACATTATCTCATTTGGTAGAATCCAGAAGGGCTGATTCTTCAGGGCAAAATCAGAAAGAAATTCATTTGGACAAGAGAGAAAGAAGAAAAGAAGGCTAAGGCCTAGTTCCACTCATATTTCACTGTGGGCCAGGAATCACTACTGAGGACTGCATCACTTCACACACTTCCCCATTTGGCTTTTATTTGAAGACATTGTTTCCCTGTAGTACTTGGGCAAATCCATAAGAACTCAAAGAATGGTGATGTTCTGTTTTCAGGGAGCAGGGCAGGCAAAAAGGGGAAAGTTATGTATCCTCAACCTGTAAGCAAAGCTAGATGGTAAGGAACTGAAGCCAACAAGTGGGATGGAAAGGAACATGGAAGTGGGGATAACAGTGAGTTAAGAAGCCTTATGCATCTATTGGTGGGGGGAAAAAAAGGGATGTGGTCATGGTCAATGACATCACACCTTCTCAATGTTACTGTTAGTGCCTCTCTATTGCTTTTGATCATGGTTTCTTACCTTACTTTGCTCATTATAGAAAAGAATGAAATGATTCATACAAAGCATTGTTTAGAGTTTATGAAAGATTGGTTTGTTTGGGAATGGGGACTTTTGTGAGGGTTTTTTCTACTGCTTGTTAGCAAAGAAGGAATTAAGAGAATAACTGATTCTCTCCTAATTCTTCTGTTCTTACTTAGACCTTATAGATTGAGAAGTAATACATGGTGAGTTTTCACATACAAAGAATGTATTTCTGAGTAGGATCAAAGGAATATAAATTTAGAGCTGGAAAAAATTCAAGAGATCATCTGGTCCAATACTATCATTCTACAGATGAAGAAATAGGCCCATAGAGGCAAAGGGATTTGTTCAGAGTCATAAAGATAGGCAGTTATAGGCCTAGGATTTGAACCCAAAACACCTAATTCCAAATTCATTGCTTTGTGGACTCCACTATTGCTTGTTATACTTAGCTTTCTCTTCTCTTTCTCTCTCTCCCCCCTCCTTCCTTTCCTTCTTCTCAATCTCTCTCCCTCCCTCCCTCCTTCTCTTTCTCTCTCTCTCACTCTCTCTCTCTCTCTCTCTCTCTCTCTCTCTCACACACACACACACACACACACACACACACACACACACGATAGTGCAGAGAATATTGAGTTTAAAACTGAAATACCTATGAGTGAAGATCTGCTCTTTGTTCCCTGCGTGACCTTTAGCAAGTCACTTTCAAACCCTGTGGACCTCAGTTGCAAAAGGAGGCAGTTGGACTAGGTCCAGTTCTAAAACAAATCCTAGCTTTCTCTACGAGAAGAGTCCTGCACGAAGGAGATATGTCTCCCACAGAAGTGACTAGTACTTAGCACCACCGACAATAGTACCCTGTTGTCATTGAACAGTTGCTATGTACCATTTCCAGGCTGACGCCATTTCTCTTGGTGTATCCAATGATTCCATATGAGTGATAAACTTTTACAAGTCTTCTGAGATCTGCTGGGATGAAAGATACTCTAAATGTAAGATATCATATAACCAGTGGAAAACGCCATAGAAACATTCACATTAAATTCTACCTCCTCTCTTAGAAGCATAATTTGACCTTATTGGATCGCCTCTCCAGTGAGCCAACACCACCATACACACAATCCCCCAGAGCAATCATCCACATTGCGTGCTGCACTTGCCATGGGCCTCTAAGTGGTAGATCAGCTCCAAGTTTACATGAAAGCATATAGGTAGGGAATGAACACTAATCAAAAGTTTCTCTAGAAATGTGGCTGCTAAAACACTGCTTACATTCTCAATTTTTAAAAAAAAAATTGCATTCTTTTAAAACTAGAACTTTCTTTGAGGGCTTAAAGATCAAAGGTTTTACCTTGGATAGCATTTTTCCTCCATAGATCAGCTACCAAAGTAAAATCATTCCAAATGTGATATAAATACCTCCAGTGAGCTCACCAAAAGAAGAAGCTACTTTTCACTAATTTTTTAAAATAATTAACTACCTTAACAGGAAAGCTGTCATTACCATAAATACTGGGAGCAATTTGTCCCTTACACATACAGTAGGTGGCTAATGTCTGACAAAACATTTAAATGAATAGGTCCAAAAAAGGTGTTCAAAGGGAGAGTGGTAGGTATACCTAATTCTGTTAAAGTTGATAGACAGTATTTTCCCCTACTGTAACAGAGGGTCTCTCAATTGGTTTCAGATCTCTTTCAGGTTCCTTAACATTCTGGAGGATGTCATTCACAAAATAGAGCATATGGAGGACCCCATTATCTATAAGGAAATGTTCTTAGCTTTGGATTTGGCAATGGCTCTCTTTCATGACAGTGGTGAATGTGTTTGGTGAGAATATGTTTTACTGGTTCATGCCTTGCCTAATATTAATGATCAGAGCATCAAAAGTAAGGTTTTCCTTCCCTCCTTTGTTCCTTCTTAAAATGGATTTCCCATACTCACGGGCCTGATCCCACTGCTGATCAATGAAAAAAACTTCGATTTGCTCTGTTTCTGATGTAAGCCAATTCACCTCTCTTTAGGTAATCTAGTAGCTCTGTCTTCATAGGGGCTTACCATATTGCCTCCAGACTTAATGTGGACACCCAATCAGCTTTAGCCCTAATGTAGCTCAGAGCTCTCAAACTCAAGCAACCCACCTGCCTCAGTCTCCCCCAGTAGCAGGGATTACAGGATATCATATAAGACACAAGGATCATGCGTAATTTTTCTGCATGAATAAAAGATACCATGTTGGAAAATAACCTCCATTGAATCAAATGCTTTTTTCCCTTTACTAAAAAATTTAATAATCAACATGTGATCCCAAGCAAAAGAGAGGAAGATCTCCAAAATGTCAAGAGGACCTTCTGGTAAACTTTAGGGAAGACATTGACAAAAATCCAAATGGTTGGGTAGGCAGGATGGGTAGGATGAATTGCAATCTATATCACTAGAGGAAATATTGCTATAGATGAGATAACAGGTTCTTTGGTATCTCTTATTCTGCTTCTGACAAACTAGACATCATTGGGTGCAAAAAGATATCATTATTAAGATGGCTGCTTCTTTATAACCACACTCCACTGCCCTGTGGGTCACCCACAGTTTGACTGTTTGGAGATTTTACAGATGGACTGTGATATACCTTGTTGGAAGAGAACATTCATATTGAAAAGATCACAGATCCAAATATTTTGGGCATTTTAACAGGTTTTAACCTCAAAGATGATTCTTCACTCTTTTAATTACTATTTGAATAACCTTGAGCAACCAACTTCTCTCTATCTCATTTTCCTTATCTATAAAATGAGAAAACTGTACTAGATTACTTATAAGGAATTCTTTACAGTTTGGTGCTACTTAATTTAGGAACTAAGGAAGAGCTAGCAAAGACAGACAAGGTCAGAATCCGTGAGTTAACTGTATCTTACACAAGCTAAATAAGAGGAATTCAATGGATGCCAGTAAATATACAAAGTGTAAAAATTGAACACTAGGTTAATTTGAGACTGGTTATGCCAATTACATAAAGCCAGATATTTGAATCCAAGCAGAGACTATATGTGTACACGATATAAAAGTAAGAGCTCCTAAAAATCTATGTAGAGTTATAGCAATGTGAATTATTATTATTATTATTATTATTATTATTATTATTATTATTGTTATACAACTTGGAAAATACAGTTTGTTTCTTGGCTAAGCCATTCACTCATTCATTTATCAAAGGTTTACAGAGCACCTTCTAAGTCACTGAGTATGAATCCACATGCCAAAGGCTGAGAATTTTAAGGTTTATCATTCACCTTCTTGAAACTCTAGAACAGTGTTTATATTTTCAGCCTACACAACCTCATGGGATACACAGTTCCAATGATTTAGCCAGTCATTATGGCTGCCATCCCTGTATCTCAGGAAATGTATGTAATGATACAACACTCAGTTCCTCAGAGAGTCATCTCCTGCTCCATAATGAGTTTGGCTCTAAGAAAAGGGATGAGAGGAAGGTAAATCACCACTACCTCTTCTACAGCCAACTCAATGGTCTATCAAGGGACATAGGGAGAGGATGAATAATGGAAATCTGCAAATGGTCTACAGAACTCAAATTATCCTACACTATCAGCCTTCTTACCAGAGGTATTAATGAGCTGAAAATTCAACGTATCTGAATTTTACCTCTTTGCTTTACTTTTCCAACATCCTTTCTGATGAAGATACTAAGAAGTAGTTAAATGGAAACCCAAACATACAGTGGAAGAGATATAGGCTGCCTTAAAAGGTAATGATCTCCCCATCACTGAGAGTATTTAATCAAGGAGAAACTGAATAAATGCTAAGAACACTGTGGAAGAAATTCTGTATTGGGTATAAGTTGCTCTAATGTGTTTTAGAAGCTAAAGGCATCAACGGATGCGGATAGTGACATGACACAAAGCTGCTTCTCTCTCTACCTAAAGCCCCCAAGGTAAATGCCACTCCTAGGTGGAAGGATTAGACTAGGTAGTTCCTGACACATCTGTGTGGCTAGTGTTAAAATTCAATTTTTATGAGTTTTCATGAGGATTGCAATAGATAATCTCTACTGCGCCTTGCAATTCTGATTCTATAGTTCTTTAAGAAGCAAAAGACCAGAAAATAAAAAATAAAAAAAGCAAAAGATCTAGTTAATTCACAAATTAGATCATTATTCTCCAATAAAAATATCAAATACTTTCCTATATCAGCTCTAAGTTCCCATTCTCATATGTACTAATTTGAAGAGTATTAGTGGAGCATCTCCTTCAAAAGATGTCTATGGAATAAATGCATGAATAGTTGTAATCAGGAGAAATGGATAATCTGACTTTAAAATTTCACAGTCACCATAACTGACCTTTATTTAGCACTTTCCAGTTCAGAATTCCAAACAAACCAGTGAGATGAGAATGCAAGTATCATTGTTCTTAGGTTACAGGTAAACAACCTGAGCTTCAGGGGAATTAAGCAACGGCCACAGGTAGCAGAGCTAACATCGAGCAGAAGCTCCTTCCAAACAAAGCCCTTGGACTAAAATTCCAGTGCTCTTTTCACTACAGTGGCTCTCTATTGGCTCAGGGACAAAATGCAAACTCCTCTGTTTGGCCCTGATAACCCTTCACAATCTGGCTGCAACTTATCTTTCCGGACTGATTTCACACTACTCCCCACTCATACACTCTATGTTCCAGGGAAATTGGCCAACACAGATACTCTGTGGCATAGGGGAAGGAGCACTGGTGCTGAAGTCAGACGATATGAATTCAAGTCCTCACTCTATCCCCTTAGCACCTATCTGTTCTTCAGAAAGTCCTTTCACCTCCACAGACCTCAGCTTCCTCATATGTAAAATAGGTGATTGGAGACATCTGAAGTCCCTTCCAGCTCCAGACTCTATGACTCCCATACACAACATTCCATCTCTCACCTTTATGTTTCTGCATAGGTTTACCTCACTCCCAAAATGTACTACCTCCTTAACCCTTCTCTTAGAATCCCTCCCTTTAAGTCTCACTTAGTTCAAGTATCGCCTCTTTCACAAAGTTATTATGGTTGTCCCCAGTGGTCTACATTTCCCACACACAACCTCTCCCAAAATATTCTTCGTATTTCGTGTATATGTAGTACTGACTCCTCTGTATATATTATTCCCCCCACACACCCAAATAAACTCCTTGAGGGCACATAATAAGTGCTTAATAAATACTTCAGTGTTGTTTTTGTATATCATATAACTTCAATACTCAATAGTTAATAATGATAATTACTACAGACTCTTAAGTGTAGCTACTTGGGAAAGTATTTGGCACAAGATCAGAATTCAGACTAATGACACAGCTATGTGCTTGATAAACACAAATGAAATCCATTGGGGACAGCTTGGGAATGCAAAGGTAAATAAACCAATCTATTTTTATGCCGCAAATCATATAAGTTTGATAACATATGATTTTTGCCTACAAACTCAAATGAGTGTAATATATGATTCAATGAAATCTTCGCTAATGGCTGTAGTCACCTTGAGCTGACAGATCCACAGGGAGAATTATTTTGGGTCAACTCATTAAAATTGGACTTTAACACTTTTTTCCATAAAAGAAGCCACACAGATGTATCATAAACTGCTACCAAGAAGATAAAAGTCTGTACTTTCTGCCAGGATGACTTCATAGACTTTTATATCTAAAGTGATACTAGCAGAATACATATCTAACTATAAAAAGGGTCATCCAGAATAAAAGTAAAACTCTAATAATTTATATTTCAGACACCTTGACGTATTATTCCCTGGGCATGTTGTCAGCCGCACTGTCCTTTCCTCTGCTGTAGGCAGAATGCCTGAATACCAATCTTATTAAACTGCAGCTCTGAATGTATCCCCCTTATATAACATTCCAGATGTGCTACCAGCTGGGAATGGGCCCTGAGGCCATCTTGAGTTGATCTCCTAGTCACTTTCCTGCTTTCACTGGAAACAAAGCCAAATATATGAGCGAAAGTGTTAAAAACAGATGTCAGAATTAATAATTTTTACTCATAGGAAATACAGAATCTTCCACCCTATACTTATTCTATGAAATATGAACACTGTCAACAAACCATAAGTTAATTTTAAATTAAATCATACCACTGTAAATTTAATCCATACAATTCTCTCCTGACAATAGGCCAGTTTCCATCACAGTAGACTTTGAAAATATGACATAGTCATTTGGGTTTCTTGCATTAGGTTGTAACATACTTAAGGGAAGCACTGCAAGGAGTTTCCAAAACCCTCAGGTCTCACAAATCTCTTCCCTGATTTACAAAATGTGCATTAATCACACCTAGCTACATTATCTGTTTGGCCTACACAGTGACAAATGCCAATCATATTTCCTTACCCTAAACACCAATAATAAAATTTCTCTGTCATAGGAAAAATAGGAAGTTATTCTGAGAAATATTAACACTGTCAACAAACCACAAGTTCAAATTAAGTTGGATACAAATAAATAGCTTTCCCAGAGTGCCACAGCAGATCAGTGGTGGAAACTCCTTAGAACTTATCTCTTAACTCTAGCAGTTTTCTTCATCAATTACTATAGAATCCAGTTGTAGAATCTACAAAGTAAAGGATTACAACCACCTTCTTCCATCTCCCACAAGGTAAGACTCTCAACAATGGGAACAAAGCCCGTATTTAAAGAAGAGAATTGGACTCCACTTTTAAACGTCTGTACAGGGCCGTAAAAAATCCACCAAGCAGCCTCCAAGGTATAGGAAGGCCAGTTAGCCAACTGCATTATTAAAGAAGAAAAAGGAAAAATAGAAAGAAAGGAAGAGATAATTGATTAAACAAAGATGTTTTAAAATATAAACTTGGCACCAAAGACATGTTAATTTATATACCATATTCCTGATGCGTAAAAATAAAGAAGAGGAGTCAATAGAGGGCCATTCTCTAAATATGCAGTGAAGAAAAAGTAGATTTTTAATCTACACTCAAGTTCTTACAAGAGCTAACTCCCTGAGAGCACACAGCAAACTAATGATGCACCACTGATTCACTTCCCTACTACCCTGAATTCAATCAACCAGACATCTGTACTGGCAACTACTTCAGCACTTCACAAACTAATTAGTGTTCATAAATAAGTTCTGGGAACATTATTATTATTGAAAAGGGAAACTGAGAAAATATTAACTACTGGCCCACAGACTTAGTTTCTTACCACAACAGAAATTTTATGAGAATAATCTACCTATGTATCAAGTGCATACTTAATAAAGGTATGAGACAGAAATAGGTAGGCTGTGATAAGTGACAAATTCTACTTCAGATCTCCTGAAACCTGGACAGAATACAAGATCCCACTGTAATTGCTGTTTTCTGAACTTTAAAAAGCATTTGATTTGGTAGAGAAAGATATATCCTTAAAGGTTCTCCTCCAACAAGGTGTCTCCCATGCATGTGTTAAAGCCATTACAGATTCCTTGAAAGATATAACAAGAGAGACAGTTTTGCTGGATGTCTGATCATAAATATCAAGCAAGGCACAAAAGAGGAAGATAGATGCTTGCCAAAAACATTTGCCAGTCATGGGGGATGCCCAGCATATGGTCCAAAGGGAATATAAATTGCCTATTGATCCTATGGTCTTGAATATTCTCTCTTTCAGTGATCTCATCCGCTCCATGGATTAAATTATCATTATGCTGATGACTCCAAAATCTACAGATCCAGCCCTCATCTCATTTCTGAATTCCAGTCCTATGTATCATGCATCGCCTGATAAATATCAACACCTGGATGTTACATCAGTATTTCAAACTCAACATACACAACACAGAATTCATCATCTTTTCCTCCAAATCTGCTCTACTGCTCCCCTCTGGACTTTCCTATTTCTGTTCAGAGTACCATTATACTCTCAGTTGCTCAGATTTGTGATCTTGGAGTCATGCTTTTTCCTTACCTTAGACATACAGTCAGTTGACAAGCTTGTAACAACACTTCCACATCTCTCATATTGGTCTTCTTCCAATTTACTCATATGGCCACTTCCCTAGTCCAGACCTTCATCACCTCTTGCCTGAATTATTGTCCTAGTCTGCTAATTTGTCTTTCTGCTACCAATCACTTTTCCTCTTATCCATTCTTTATCACTCTCAACATAACATATTCCTAATTATGCAAATGGACACATTACTCTCCCACTCAAAAGTCTTCAGTGATTCACTATTGTCTTTGGGACAAAATACAAACTCCTCAGTTTGTTATTTAAAGCCTTCCACAAACTAACTGCAATCTCTCTTTCTTGTTTTATTTCACCACCTTCCTCCCCTTCAAGTCCTCTTCATTCCGATCAAACTGGACCATAAGCTGCTCCTGAACCCTGACATTCTACCTCTGGCCTCCATTCACGAGTCATCCTCTAGCCCTATATCACACTCCTTCCTCACCTCTATCCCTTAGGATACTTATCTACTTTCAAGGTTCACCTCCAGTGCTACGTTATCTTCTGTGATTGCTCCTGCTTTTTCATGTGCTCTCCCTCCTCAAATTGCCTACTATTATCCTTATCTCAGTACATGGTATGTTTCTTCTAGCAGAAAGTAAGCTCCATAGGGGAAGAAAGTGACTTTTTCTTGTCTTTGCATCCCCAGTGGCCAGCACAATGCTTGGTACATAGAAGTTAATAAATGACTGTCAAAATTAATTGAAGAAAACTTCATGAGGCTTTTTACTAAAAGCAAAGAATCTCATGGACTCAGACATACAATAAACACAAGTAAGATGGATGAACAGGAAAGTTCACAGACAGTTAGCACATATAAACACTTTAACGCTTTAAAACCTAATTACAAGATCATAGTTCTAAATCTGGAAGGGACTTCAGATGTCACTTAGACTGACATCCTCATTTTACAGATGAGGAAACTGAGGCCCCAAGAGGTTAAGTGGGATTGCAGCATATGAGTTAAGAACAATGGGTTATAAGTGATTCAGAAAAGAGACTGCTTCACATTAAGCTCATTGACAGCCTAATAAATAATGAATTCATTTGGATTTGGGTGTTTATCTCTCAATGCAAAAGCAATCCATCAATACTCCATTCATCAGGCTCTGCCAAACAGCTATACTTCACTTAATGCCTCCATCAACGTTCAAAGAGTTGGATTCCAACACAGGGCCTTTGTTGATGATGTTAAGTATTCAAGGGGCAGCAGGATTTGGGAGAAGAGGCAGATCCTCCAGCTGGTGCTCAAGAGGCACAGGCTCAAAGTCACATAATCAGCCTATAAACAATGCCACTCCTCTTACTAATACTATGCGACCATTGTCTCTCCCTTCTACATCAACACCTCTTTGGGCTTTAAAAGGAAAACCTCTGGAAAATCTGCTTTATGATACACTTTTCAAGAATCCACCATGGTGAAAAGTGCAGAATGTCTCTCTATATATTTACACATATGCACAACTACCTAAAACTATACACTTTAAAAGTATATCCATGAACAGTTACATTAATCAGCAGAATCACAGAATTTCTGAGTTGGAAAAGACCACAGAGGTCATCTAATCCCATCCATATTTCAATAGGAATTCTCTCGAAAACATCCCTAATTACTAGAGAATCCATATTTTCCTTCTTAAAAAATTATAAACTTGAAAAATATCAACAAGCATGAACATTTGAATATACAAAAGACAATTATATGTGAAACAATGAATCTTTTATGTACTCCTTTTTATCAAAGTATATATTAAATTTAATACAGTAGTGCCAACCAGCTTTGCTTGCCTATATCCCCTACTAAACTCTTTTTACTTTGTTTCGTATATTTCTTTCAATATTCCATTAATGCTCTTTTCTTTCTGCTCTGAAAATATACCCCCTACCCCATAACAAGTTAGGTATGGTTAAGCAAAATAAATTCACATATTGGTCAGGTCTGAAAATATCTTTCTCATTCTGAAAATCTAATCCATCACCTCTGTCAAGAGGTAGGAATCATGTGTCATAATAGGTGTTCTGGATTAGAACAGCCTTTCTAAGTTGTTTTCCTTTATAATATTGTAGTCACTGTATACATTTCCCCCCCTAGCTCTGCTCACTTCACCCTACATCAATCCATACATGTCTGCTCATATTTTCCATTACATTCATATGCCATAATCTGTTTAGCCAGTCTCCTAAACATCCTAGTCACATCCTCTGGACATACTATAATTTGTCTATGTCCTTGCTAAAATATGGCCCTTCTAACTGACTGACTAGGGCAGAATATAGCATGATTACCACTTTCTTGAACTGCTATAGGATAGTTGGTTCTACAGAATAAGCCACATATTCCAACATAGATTTTGTTTTACATCCTTATACAATCTTTACGCGCAATTCTATGAGATGGCTATAAAAGTATTCCCCTACAAACTGCAAAAGGCTACCATTTTTAAAATGAAGCTTTGTTGAGTATAGGTTGTTTGATTTTTAAAAAGGTTTAAAGAGACTTTATACATTTTTCATTCTACTCATCATATACATGTATGTGCTTATATACTTCTCTTTTTATATACATGTAAATCATCTATAGCTATATATTTATAAGATGAAAGAAAGAAGGAAAGAAAGAAAAAAAGGAAGGAAGGAAAACTTTTTAAATCTCAACAAACTAAAAATATACCAGTGGGTAGAATCACACAAGAGGCCAGTAGTGATAAGTACCTCTAGGAAGTTCAAAGGGACTTTTCTTCACTCCTCAAATACGATGATGCTCACTTTACAAATAAGGTAATTTACATACCATAATTTGACATTTCCTCATTAAAGTCACTTATCAAGTATAATATGACACTGGCTATTACCTGTGCTTGGTGTAGTCTAACTGAAATCCCATTTAGTATATTTTAAGCTTTCTATTTCTAAGGAAATAAATCTCCTCATTATGAAGAAACCAGGCATTTAGGATTTAGAAAAATAAATATGAAAACCTATGTCACAAGCTAAAAAGATCTCAAATACTCACAAAGATAACACACAGAAATAGAGTTCTGTTCTTATTGTAAGGGAATGAATTATTTCAGAAAAGTAACGTTTCTTATCATTTCTAGAAAAAAATTTTTAGCAAATTTCTTGCAGGCTATTGTATTGGGCAGATATGTTTGGTCCTATACTAAATGACCCCAGACTTTTACCATTTTTAAGTCCCAGGATATTGTGGGGGGGTTTTTAAATAATTCTTTTTACACTCCATGCTCACATTACTTGTTGCTCTTGTTAATTCCAAGACTTTCCTCTACCTCCTAATTTCTAATGGTTTCTAATCTTCATAGCCTGGGAAAACAGTTCACAAAGAATATTGCAATTGCATCTATAAAATCATAGTCAAATAGTCAATGAAGTACATGAACTTGACTTAATAGAGTTATTAAATATTAAATGCTGACTCCTTGAAGGTCTTTCCCCCCTTTCTTCTGATTCTCAACTACATTCACAAAAACAAGTGGCATAAAGAAACTATATTTATTGAAACGAAACTAACCCCCAGTTTAAAAAAAATTTAAGTCAAATTGGTCAAAAAGGGAAGGCAGGTCAGAGTTAGGGTAGGAAGGTACTCACTTCAGAGGTAATTACCAATGAAAGGAAGTGTACTATCTAAAAGCTTCCTATTTTAACTACTTATTCTTTTTAACGAGGTACTAACTCAGTTGTTTCTACACTACTAAAAGACTGTAAATGTTGCCAATGGTGCCTAAATTTCAGCATCACAGAGTAAAGGCCCAGACTCCTCATTCCACTTACAGTGCTTTCTTCAGGGTTTATAGAAGAAAGTTGGGGCAGCTAGGTGGCACAGTGGACAGAGCACCAGCCCTGAAGTCAGGAGGAACTGAGTTCAAATTGGTCCTCAGACACCTTACTCACTAGCTGTGTGACCCTGGGCAAGTCAATTAACCCTGACTGCCTTGCCAAAAAAAAATATAGAAGAAAGTCTCAACAGTGATAAGTTAGAGATAAAGCTAGAAAGGAATGATAGAGGTCAAAATTTGGAGAGCCTTGCATGGCAGTCTAAATTTAGACTTTATTTTTGAAACAATAGGGGGGTTTTTATTTCTGAATAAGGAAGTGACACGGTGGAAGCAATGATTTTAAAAATTAATATGCATGTAATGTATAGATGAACATGGGGAAAGACTAAACATGTTCTGAACTTGATGTCAAATCCTTTGAAATAGAAAGCATGGGACAGATAAATGGATAAGATAGATACTGTGAAGAGAGAAGCAATAGATTTTGATCACTGCTTGAATGTGGAGACTGAGAAACAAGGAAATCAAAAACTATATTGAGGTTTTTTCCCCTTTTTCATTATTTACTTATTGTTATTTTTTACTCATTCTTTTTTATTAATTTATTTTGATTTATCAACAATCACTTCCATATGCTTTTGAGTTCAAAATTTTTCTCCCCCTTCCTCCCCACCACCCTCCCCAAGACGGTGCACAATCTGATATAGGCTATGCATATACATATATTGAGGTTTCTGAAGATGGTTGATTTGAGAAGGAACTAGGTAGAGGGGTAAGGGGCTGAATATACAGGGAACAGAGGGAATAAATGAGGGAACAACGTTATAGAGGTGGTAAGGGGTTAGTCTTGGAAGTAAAGAGGGATATATCTTCCTTTGAGACAAGAAGAAAGGAAGACAGTGGATGAAGACAAACATAAATCGAGGTAGGGAGAAAAGGAGGAAGGTGGATGAGGGAGCTCGTAACTAATGACTTCTCTCTTCAAGCCCCCAACTCAATTCCCTCCCCCTCACTGTCTGCAGATGACCATGACTCTTACTTAACTGAGGCCATTCAACATGAGGCCTTCAACTCCCTTCCTCTACTCCTCTAAACTTTTCAATAGTCTCAATCTTCTCTTCCCTCCAGTCTCAGAAGTGGCCCTCCTCAGAAAGGGGCCAAAACACCGCCTCTATCTGTATCCTCAGCCCTGTTTGCTCCTGCGTCCGCTGGTAACTCACTCACATCAATCACTTCCTTTCTCTCATGCATTTTCAATGTCGCCATTTCTACTGGAACATTCCCTCCAGTGTAAAAACATGCGTATACCTCCTTTTAGCCTGAGGAGGGGAAAAAAACCCTTTTCCTGATTAATCTCTCTTATCTTTCTCCTTTTTACTGCTAAATTTCCAAACTCCAGTTCCTCACCAATTTTCTCCTCAGCTATTTGTAATCTCACTTCTATCTTCATCACTCTACTGAAACATCTTTTTCTAAGTTCACCAATTACCTCCTTATTGATTAATTCAATAACCTTTTTAAAAATCCCCTTATTCTCCTTGACCTGTCTTCAGCATCCAACATTAAGAACCACTTCTTGTTTCTTGGTACCATCCTGACTCTGACATTTGAAGCACAATTAGCTCTAGCCTGCCTTTCCAGGATTGTCTAACATTACTACCAATCATATGTCCTATTTCACAACCAAATTGGACTACGCACTGTCCGCCTTCTTATCCAACTCTATCTTGTCTTTGTGCCTTTGTTCATGCTGAAACCCCCTTTCCATCCATATCTGGAACAGATTTCACCCTCTCTTCCTTCCAGGTTCAACTCAGAAGCCACCTCCCTTCATTAAGCCTTCTCTGACCACACCTCACCCCTAGCTGGTTGGTCCAGTTTATTGCCACCTTTAGAGGAACTAATAAAAGGGGCTTGATTATGTTCTATGCTTAAATTGTGAGTTCCTAAGAAATATCAGGCCAACAGAAGACATCTGTTCTTATACCTGTTTTTATGCAAATGTACAATTTTAAACAGGTGCACAGGAGATAAAACAATAACCATAAGATGGCAATAGGGCTTGGATAGGGGTATCATGACAGCGAAGGGTATCATCTCCTTCTTGGCAGAAAAGTGATGGAAGAGTACAGAATAACACACACATGGTCAGACATGGCCAATGTGTTGACTTGTTTTGCTTATCTATACTCCAAGAGAGGGAGTCAGAGGGTTGGGGACAGGAAGAGGTGGTCACTGAGAAGCACTGGTGACACAAAAAAGGGGGAAAAACTTCAAAATATTTTTAAAGACTATAAGGGGTATGAAAAAGAAAGAAGTTTAAGACAAATCCTAAAGATGAAGAGAAAGAAAGCTTGAGAATGAAGTTATTTTGGCTGTGAAAGGTAAATTTTAGGGTAAGAAAAAGTTATACATGCCAGGATAGATTAGTTGGAAGGTAATATATCAGATATATGTTCTATAGTAAAAGCATTTTGGTTACATTTATATCCTATTGAATAGAGTTCTAGCTTTATATTTCATGAGAAATTAAATTTTCATATAAAGAAAATGCAAATTATTTTGATAAGAAGAAAGGCATTCACAGTTAATGATGATAGGATGAAACCTGGGTGTACAAATTTTGATTGCCTGAATTGTGGTAACAAGAATGGAGACCTAAAAAATGAGTTTAGTGGAGGAAAAAAAGTCTTGTACTACTTTAGGTTAAGGATCTATAAACTGCCTTCACCCTTAGCAGAAGGCCTTACCTTGAAGCTATGGGACTGCTCTCAGCCAGTAAAAGTAAGAGCAGTAGCAGGGCCCTTTTCTCACAATCATTTTAAAATACTGTACAGTTTCTAAAAATGGTGTCAACCTCAGAAGCTTTTGACCTTATTAAACTGTTAGTGATTTGCTTCTAAATGTAAAACTCAGCCCTTAAAAAAATGACTAACAAAGATGGAAGGAAGGTCAAAAGATTTTCCCTGCATGCAAATAAAAGCATGCCCATCATCTGAACTTTTAAATGTTTTGTTCATTAACTTTTAAGCTTTATTATAACTGCAATAACAATATATGTAATAATAAAATCATTTTCTTACATAAAAATGCTAAATATGGAACTTTTCAAAAAAGTCTTCCAACCTAGGAAAAAATGCTTTAAGCCATTTAATTAGGAGTTTTCACTAACTTTGTGGCATTATAAGTCCAACAGGGAATGTCTTAAACTGGGTCGAATTTGAGGCAGTAAAAGCTTTTTCACATATTGCTGCAGCATTATTATTATTTAATTGCAGAAGGGAAAGAGGGGGAGAGCTCCTTTAGGATGATATACAAAGAAAAACAAAACTAACCTATTTTTAATATGCTGATTTGAAACAAACCCTGTCATTGCCAAAACCTGGGTATAGTTTATGCCTGGCCTGAAAAATGCTGAATGCAACTGTTGGTGCCTCTTGTAATTTTAGCCCCTTTGTTCGTATTTTCAGCATTTACAAACACTTGTCAACAACCTCTAAACTAATTCACGAAGGAAAGGGCTCACTAAAGCATCTCTGTTTAGTGTTTCAGCACATGCCGCCAAGAACTGTAACTAGCATATGTAATCCTTTTCTTCGTGGCCAAATAGCTCTTGGAGACTCAGAGCCAGTGGAAATAAATCAGATTCTCTGGCAATGTTGACAATTATTTTTAAAGCAATGTGGAACGAAATGCATGTTTTAAGTGGCAAAAAAAAGTGTCGTCAGTAAGTTAGAAATAAGCATCCATAATGTCTCATTATACCAGGACGAGACGCCGTCTGCCACATTCAATATTTGCCCTTTCAAAAATCACCTCAGAGAATGACCGAGAGTAACCCTTTGGTGGACTTTTGCCATATTTGCAGTAGGCGTTGTGAATAATTTCAATTATTTTTGTCTGCTGAAGAGGTCACTTGGATGGGCCACAGGTACTTTGAGTTTACATTACTGGGCAATGGAGGCAGTGAAAAGGTACTCACTATCAAGGCAGGTCATGTTTCTCTGCATCCTTAGCATATCCCTGTATAACTGAAATGGAGTTTCATTAGAATGATCCATCTCTACTAGTACAGGATACCTTGCAAGGCTGGAGGAGAACTCTGAGGCTGACAGAGAGGCAACCAGCTGCCTAGAACAGAAAGAGTTAGTAGCCATGGCCTAAATCTGCCATGTAAAACCATCAATCAATAACAGGATCATGTATCTAGAGTGGAAAGGGATCTTAGCAATCATCAAGTCCAACCCCCTCATTTTTACAGATGAGGAAACGAGGCCCAAGGAGGTAAACTGACTAAATGTGAGAGGCAAGATTCAGACCTCAGGGCCACTGGCTGTAGTGGACACTCTTTCTACCATACTGTGTAAGAGAAACTAGCCAGGGTGGGAGGAGGGGGAGCAGGACAGGGAGTGTGAAGAAGAGAAGAAGGAAGAAGCGGAAGAAGAGAAGGAAGAGGAGGAGAAGGAGGAGGATAAAGAAGAGAACAAGGAAGAGGAGAAGGAAAACGAGAAGGAAGAGGAAGAGATAAAAAAAGGAGGAGGAGGTGGAGGAGAAAGGAGAAGAAAAAGGAGGAGGAGAAGGAACTAGCATTTATATGAGTGCTTTAAGGTTTGTAAAGTACATTACATCTATTAACACACAACCCTGGGAGGTAGGCGCTATTATTATCCCCATTTTACAGCTGAGCAAACTCAGGCAAACAGAAGTGAAATGACTTATTTAGGGTCATAAAGCTAGGAAGTGTCTGACTCTGGATTTGAACCCAGCATCTATATCCACTGTGCTGAGTGGCTGCCAACCCACAAGCATGTATTATGAAACGTTTATTTTTTGCTGGACACTGTGTTAAATGTGAGGGATAGAAAGGTAAAACAGAAAGCAGTCATTCACATTTCTTTACTCACAACTCCAGGCATCACCTTGGATTTCAGAATCAAGGAGATGGAAGGTCCTTCTAAGACCATCTAGTTCAGCCTCCTTACTTATTATTTATTATTTATTATTATAGATGAGCAAGCTCAGCAGGAGATGAGGCAAGGGGCCCCACCCACAGGCAAACAGGGAGGAAACAGAAGAGACTAGACTTGACCACAGGTCCTCTGACTTAATCAAGTGCTCCTTGTACTACGTAATCCAAGTTTTAATATTGCTATTTTATAGATAAGAAATCTAAATTGTAGAGAAGTTAATTATGTTGGCCCCAAGGTTTTAGAGTGTCACAGTCAATTTCAAACATGAGTCTTTTGACTCCAGGTTCTAATCTCTTTCTACAACATCTAATTTCTTCTCAATTTGGGGAAGGTGGAACCATATAGCAGGGAAAAGGTTAAGCTAATAATAGCGGCTAGTATTTACATAGAGCTTTCTAGCTGGTAAAATGCTACATACATACATACATACATACATATATATATATATATATATATATATATATATATATATATATATACACACATATATAATTCTTACAACAATGCTTGGTGATAGGTACTATTTTTATCCACATTTTACAGATGAGGAAACTAAGGCAAATAGAGGTTAAGTGACTTTCACAGAGTCACTCATCTAATAAGCATATGAGACAGCATTTGAACTCAGGTCTTCCTGAATACAGGTCCAACATTCTATTCTCTATGCCCCACAGTTACCTAAAGAATAACTAAAGTCAGACTTTGTCCAGACAGGATCTAAGCTTCCAAGGGAGGTAATGATATAGGTTTGGAAGCAATGAGAAGGTGCTAGGAACAGAGGCATCAAAAGAATCCTTGGACAGGCTCAAAGGTCCCATTGAGAGGTTACCTAATTCTATCAGACCAGTGGGTTAGACACACCCCTCCCCCCTTGCATGGGGACCAACAGCCATAGTGGCATTAGCTTTATCAAGCAATATGATTACCTCACATAAAACCTTTCTGCAATAACAACAGCTATTCCCTCCCAATACAGAAATACTCTGACATTTTTAGACTCTAAGCTACCTTTCAAGTTACTATTATGCAGCAGTTACTATGAATTTTTACCATGTTTTTAATAGTTGTCTACATGGGAATTAATTATATAAACAAAATTTAAAATGTACTACTTTCCTTGAAATATTCAACACTGGAAAAACAATGAATGCTGGAAATTGAATAGATTTTCAACACTTTGTAAGGTTTTAATTCAGTTTCACCCACTCCCAAACAAATAAAAAAATCATGTTTGCCATGACGCTGCAATAAAAATACAGTAAATCCATTTGGAATTTTGTTTAATTTTTCTGTTTAAATTTTTAAGAATGCTTTGCAAATGAAACTGAGTGCAGTCTAACTGTAATGATTAAAAGTCTGGTACTGAAAATGAGAAAATATACCTCCTCTCTTTCTTCCCACAGGTAGAGACTATGAATATATAACACATACATATACTGCTGGGCTTGTATGATATGTGGGTTAGCTTTCCTAAGCTGTTATGTTCTCTGTTTTTTAATCCTTTACTACAAGGGATGGCACTCTAGGTAAGGGGAGGTACATATATGGAAAGGAAAGTGATATATAATATTAAAAGACATTGGTAAAATCAAAATATGTTTTAGCATAAGCTTGGTTCCAAAACTATACAAGTATTACATACGTGTGACTTATAAGAAAAAAGGTACATCAGATCATGTGAAAGAGATGGTGAACAGGTGTGGATCATAAGGATGCTTGCTAGGGGCAGCTTCACTTTCTTATTTGAAAAGAACAGCACTGGATGTAGTTTATCAGTAAACACCAGCGCTGACACCTAGATTCCTCCTGGGAGAGAGGCTTCCTTCTCCTATGACAGTAAGAACACTTTCCCAATTGTAAAATTCAGAAGCAGCTCTTCACAAGGACCTAGAACTTAGCATCAGAGGATGTTACATCTGGAAGGAACCTTTTTTTTCAATACCTTCATTTTGTCAATGAGGAAACTGAGGTCTGGAAAGATTAAGATTTATCCAAGATCATAAAGCAATTATTGCGCGGTAGAGCCCGGACAGGAGCCCAGGTCTCAATACTCTTTGTGTAGTGATCTTTCCAGTATACCATATACCATTCTCCTCATGCTAAACAACTACAATCTCCTTCTGCTGCCACTGTAAGATCACAGACAGAAAGGGAACTTAGAGGTCATCAAATGTGACCCCTTCATTTTACAAATAAGGAAACTGAATCACAGAAGTGAAGTGACTTGCCCAGATTCACACAGCTACAGATTCACACAGCTAGTAACTACCTGAGGTGGGATTTGAGCCCATGTTTTTCTGACTTTAGGCCCAGCACTCTATACACTACTCTAGATGGAAAAAAGAACAGAAGTCGACAGAAAACTATTTTTCTAACCTGTCTCATTGTTGTTCAGTTGTTTTTCAGGCATGTCTGATTCTTTGTGACCCATTTGGGTTTTTCTTGGCAAACAGACTGGAATGGTTTGCCATTTTCTTCTTCAGCTCATTTTATAGATGATGAACTGAGGCAAACAGGGTTAAATGACTTTCCCAAGGTCACACAGCTAATAAGTATCTGAGACAAGATCTAAACTCAAGAAGATGAGTCTTCCTGACTCCAAGAGTGACACTCTACCTACTGCACCACCTAGCTGACCCTATCCTACATATAGTATGAAATTAGCATCAACTAAACTGAATTTAACCTATGCTCTAACCAATGTGGACTATTCATCATTCACTGAACACATTCTCCAATTTCCCACCTCATTATTTTTGCTGATACTATTACCTATACCTGGGATGCCCTCTCTCATCCTTTACTTCCAATTGATGAAATCATGGATCCTCCAATTCCGTCTCCTCAATGCAAGCTGCCCTGTTTGCCTTAGTTTAAAATATATCTGCCTCCTCTGAACTCCCTGAAGACTTAGGCAAAATGTTTCCTACAGGTTTTTAACATGCTATTTTTTAGTGTAGTATTTCTCCTACAGGGTGGTGAGTCTCGAGGCAGGAATGATTCCTCATCTTTTTTACTATCCATAATATTACTTAATCCCTTCATATTTAGTAGGAATAGAGACTAAACCTGTGATTTCATTGATATAAGGAACTCACAGATAAGCAAGTTCCCTCTACTAATGCAGGCTGGCACCTTCTCTGTGACTGGCGATCTCTAACTGTTGCCTAGAGTACTGGGAGGTTAAGAGATTTATCCAGGGTCACACGGGGTTACATACTTGCCAGGGAAGACCAATCCTCTATCATACCACAGTGCTTCTCCTGCATACACTAGGTGCTCAATAAAAGTTCAATTAATTGTCTTGGACAGAGAAGCAGAAGATGACACAGAGATACTTGAAGTCTAGACAAAAATGAATTTTGATAGCTGTTGGGAGTTGTTAGTTAACAGCAAACTACCCAGAAGAACATCTGATACATAATGACCTAAAGTCTTAGAAATATCAAGGAGATGTTAGACTCTAAGATAAGGATCCAAGGTGACTTATAACAATATATTTTAATTAAGTCTGGCAATAACTTTGATCAAAATAAGTTGTAGTGTATGCCAGTTAAAGATTAGTAACTAAGGTACCAAATTATACCTAGGTATTGAATTAAGTAAAAGCTTATTCTAATAAATGCTTATCCATTTAAAATATATTATTTATTATGCATTAGTTATTTTAATAAGAATTTTTCTGTATCTTTAAATTTTTCTTTGAAAAATCCACTAATTATTCTCAGCTAACTAGCTCCTGGCCAAAGCTTGGTTATTCAGACTGCATGGCCATACCCTGGCAGCAGAGCCCTCTAACTACAGGCTAAAGCTTAAAGAGGAAATAAATAATTGAATGCTGAAATTGCCATCCTAAATCTATAAAGTGTTGACAGAAATGCCACAGGACCAGAAGGAAAGCATAATGTACTCAGCAGGATCCAGGAATCTGGAGACTGTGGACCTGGGAAACAAGAAGGTCTAAGAATTCAACACAGACAGAAGACACAAATAGTCAATGTAAGGATTATATCTGATACACACATGCTGATTCACTGTATTTTGTTATACTCATAGCCCTCCCTGTGCTTTATCAATCAATTAATCAACATTTATTAAGCTCCTACTATATACCAGTGGTTATGCTTAGTGCTGAGGATACTAGTGCAAAGGATGAAACAACTTTTACCCAAAAGGAGTTTATGTTCTAATGAGACAACTATGTAGCATAAAACAATATATGCAGCATAAGTAGAAAGCAAATAAATATAAATATTTCCAAAGCAGTTAAATATTAAATAATCTGGGAAAGGGGCACTAGGAGGAAGTGAGAGACACAGGAAAGGCTCCATGCACAAGATGGTACCCAAGTTGCATCTTAAAGGAAGACAGACACCCTAGGAGGCAGAGGTAAGGAGAGAGGACACTTCATGCCTATGCACATTAGTGTAGTATGTGAAGAACAGAAAGAAAGTCTTTTTGTCTGGATCAAAGGCAGCAGGGGGAAGGAGGAAGAAGGATGAAGAATGTCTACAGAGCTGGAAAAGTAAATTGGGATTGGGTTGTGTAGGGCTTTAAATGTTAGTAAAAAACGGGGAGGCCTTGAAGGCTCTTGAATAGGAAACTATATAAAAGTAGTATGTAAGAAAGACTATTCTAATGTATAAACTATATCAAATTGTTTACCATCTCAGAGAGAGAGGAAAGGAGGGAAAGAGAGAATTTGGAAGTCAAAAAATTTTTAAATGAATATTAAAAATTGTTTTTACATGCAATTGGGAAACTATTGTTTTAAAAAAAGAAAGACTAGTCTAGTGGTACTGCTGCACAGAATGGACTGAAGGAAGGAAGAGCTAGGGAGACCAGTAGATTACCTAAAATCACCCCTTTTTGCAAACCCTCAGATGGCAGTAGGTATGCTATTAACAACCATTTGCTAAGAAAATGCATCAGGACAAAAGGCTAAAATGGATTCATTAACACTTTTTAAACCAATGTGTATTTTATCAATGACAGCATCAGCCTCATTTGGAAAGTAGCAGCATGCAGGTGTGAGATTTATTATTAATTCAGTCTAAAGAATCTTTGTTTCCTTGTTAATGGATTTGCTTATGCACTTGTAGCAACATGGTGATTTCCCAAGAGTCCACAGTCCCACAAATTTGCTCTTTACCAATCCTGCCTTTACAATGCTGGCAGTGGGCTTGGAAAGGAAATGGTGAATAGGCAGGACATTTTGAAGGAATAATCAACAGGATCTGGCAACTGTTTGTGTGTGAGGGTCACAGGAGAAGCAAGGCTCAAATGGGGATTTTGAGGTTTTAAGAATGGGTAACGAAAAGAAGAAAAGCGCCAGTAACAAAAACTCAGAGGTCCGGAGGATAAGCCGGTTTGTCAGTGTACGTTCATTAATTCAGTTTTGGATATGTCAAATCTGAAACGATGGTGGCACAAGGCCAGATGATGTTTTGGGAAAATATTTCAATTAAAACATGGAATTAAGCTAGAACTGTTCCAGCATGTCCTCAGCTTCTCCTATACATGGTAATGTGGTTGGCCTAATGATTTCTATCTTCCACCCAATGATGGGGAGGGAGGAATGTTATGAGGTGTCTCTAGCTCCTAATATCCTTTGCTAATATTAGAGTTAATATCTGACACTTTATAGCAATGTCTAAGTATCACTATGCCTTCCAAGACTATAAAAGAAAGCTAACATTTTCTAAATTTTTTGACTGGGGTTAGTGATGGGAAAGCAGAATAACCTACTCCTTCCCCAACTCTCTCTTGCTAGCTTACCTGAATGCAGAGGGGAGGAAGAGTAAATAAAACATGCTTCCCCTCTTCCCTTCTTCCTGGCAGTGTGGTTGCATCAAGAGAGAAAGCAGCAGAATCCACTACCCCTCCCCACATGGCTGCTGCCAGTGCAGAGGTTTTCTTCAGTTAGACACAGAACTGGGGGGGGGGGGACGGGGTAGCTTTACAGATGGGGTTTCTGAAGTCTTGCTTTTGGTCCTTGCTTGGCTTTAGTTCATATGTATTATGTCCATTGCCCATCTGCTCCCCCAAGAGCTATTCTCTAACCCTCTTCTGGCTGTGGATGGAATCAGCAGTCTCTTTTTCCTTCCAAATGGCCATGAGGGACCAGGTAGAGGCCTACCTGCACAACTATAGGGTTTTCCTATGCTGTTTCTTCTCTGCCCCCTTTCTTTCACCTCTGAGCTGATACATCCAGGTGCTCTCATGTCCAGGTATTGCTGCTAGGCTATGACAGGTATCAATTATAATCTATGGTAACCTCATTTATGTGTATTATATTCTGAGGATTTAAGATACTATTGTTGTTAAATAGAAGTCATTACTGACAAATGTGTATGTTGCTGAGCTAGTGATTCAATGGATAGTCTGTGTGCTTGGAGAGCAAAATAGATCATTAGTATAAAATGTTTTGTATAAACACATTTTATACATGTTTAAATATCATATATATATATATATATACATATATATATATTTTATTAGTATAAAATGTATAAGTAGATGTATATGTTCATTACTGAGCTAAGAATTCCCCTGTAACACATATGCTGATGATTTCCATTAAATACTTTTCTAGAGCAAAACTGTGCAATTATTTTACTAAGTTTTACCTTTGCTGGCACATTAAGATCAAGGCCAGAAGATCTCAGGGATTCTAGGACCCCCAAAGATTGGGAAGTGCAGCAGACTCAAGAACTAAAAGGAAGTGACTCCTTTCCCTTCCCAAAGGCTATTTAACAGAGCACATAAAAATAAAGAAGTTGGTTGGGTACAGATAAGACTAGATGACCTAACTAGGGGGTATAGTGGATATAGTGCTTACATAAGGAAGACCCGAATTTGAATCTTGACTCAAATGCCTAATAACTGTGTGACCCTAAGCAAATCATTTAACCCATATGGGTCCAAGTTTCCTCACCTGTAAATGCACAGCGTGGACTTAGTGGCCTCTGAAGTCCCTTCCAGCTCCAAATCTATGATCCTATCACTTCCTAGTTTCTGTCCACCTCTTAATTTATGTGATTAATTTAATGGCGACAGGTTTCCCTGACTCCAGGTCCAGGGATCCGTCTACAATACCACTTAGCTGCATAAGAGTTGAATGGGCTTCATCAGGATGTAGTGTGTGATTCTGGGCAAATCTGTCAGTCAATAAGCTTTTGTTAACTGCCTACTGTATGTGATGCACTGTGCTAAGCAGTAGGAACTTAATCTGTCTGCCCTAGTTTTGTCATCCACAAAAGGAGGATAATAATCTTGCCCAGGATTGTTGCAAGGATAAAATAAAATAGTATTTGTAAAGCACTTTGCAAACCTTGATGCATTATGTAAGTGCCAGCTACTATTAAGTATTAAGAAATTTATTCTTAGAAGGATGTCCATCAATTGTAGAATGGCTGAACAAGTTGTGGCAACTGGTTGCAATGGAATATGATTGTGCTGTAAGAAATGACGAGCACGATGATTCCAGAAAAATCTGGAAAGGCATACATGAACTGAGACAGAGTGAAGTGAGCAGACCCAAGAGAACACTGTACGCAGTAACAGCAATATAGTACAATGAAGAATTGGGAATGGCTTAGCTATTCTCAGCAATCTCAAAGGACTCATGATGAAAAATGATATCCATCTCCAGAGAAAGAACTTGCTTCTGAATACAGAGCAAAGCATACTATTTTTCACTTTCTTTCCTTCTTTCATTTTTTTTGGTTCTATTTTTCTTCCACAAAATGACTAATATGGAAATATGTTTTACACAACTGTACATGTATAAAATCTATCAAATTACTTACTATCTCAAGGAGAGGGAAGGGGAGAGAGAGAAGGCTAGAACTTGGATTTAAAACAATTGTTTTTACATGTAATTTTATTTTAAAAAAGAAATTTCTTCTTATACCAAGCCTAAGTGATTCTCTAAAATTAGCTTTCAAATTATTTTTAATGCCAATTAAAATATGATGAATCTTAACATATGCTAGCATCACAAGGCAAAGAAATAGAACAAATCATACATGAACCATGGCCCTACCCCCCACAAGCATACATTCTAAGGGGAACAAAAAAAACATAATTTCATCTTAATTGGGTTGCTTTGGCACTTAGCACGCTGCCAAACATGTACCCAGCACTTCATAAAAGCTTGCTGTTGATTGATTTGGGGCTAATGATTTGTTCTTCAAAGTGTTCAAATGTAGATTTAATCCCTCATCTACATGACAGCCCTCCAAGTACTTGAAAGGAGCACATTCCCTCCTTAGTCTTAGATTCTTAAGGCTAAACATTCCCAACTGGTTCTCATTTGGGCATGTTCATCTCACGATCAAGATGTAGTTCTATTTCCAAACATGATTAGGGGAAAAAAGAAAAGGAACCTCTATGTTCTAAAATATTTGTAGCAGTTCTCTTTGTGGTAGTAAAGAACTGGAAATTGCAGGGATGCCCATCAACTGGGGAATGTCTGAACAAGTTGTGGTATACAATTGTGATGGAATACTACTGTAATGTAAGAAATTATAAGCTCATTGATTTTAGAAAAACATGGACAGACTTGCATAAATAAGGAAGAGCAAAATGAGCAAAACCAATAAAAGCAATATTATTTTAAGAACAACTTTGAGTGAGTGTTGTTTTGACCATTATAAATACCCAAATTAACTACAAAGGACTTATGAAGGAAGACACTATCTGCATCCAGAGAAAGAAGTGATAACCAGAAGCATGTATAGAATGATTACACACAAACACACACACACACACACACACACACACACATCTATCTAATGGTAGCCATCTCTGTGGCAGGGGAGGGGGGCGAAGAAAAAAAGGAAAAAAATTTTGCATGATAACTTTAATGTATATTTTAAAATATGTATTATATATTTACTATATACTATGTTATGAAAATGGTTGTTTTATTTCATGTATATAAGTGTATATAGATATAGACATATATCTTTCATTATCTTAGTCATCTTCTTCTGCCTTTTGTGCACAACTCCTCAAAAAGGGCATCTACAGTAGATGCCTCTACTTTCTCTCCTCTCACTTTCTTCTTAATCTCTTTCAATCTGTCTTCCAACCTTATCAATCCACCAAAACCATTATATCTAGAGTTATCAGTAATCTCTTAACTGCCAAATCCAATGGCCTTTTCTCAATCCTCATTCTCCTTGACCTTTCTACAGCCTTTGACACTACTGATTACTTCTCCTTGATACTCTCTTCTCTCTGGGTTTTTAGAACATGACTCTGTCCTGGTTCTCCTCCTACTTCTCTAACTGCTCCTTCTCTGTCTCCTTTGCTGGATCTTCCTCCACATTATGCCTTCTAAATGTAGATATCCATCGAGGTTCTGTTCTGGGTTCCCTCTCTTCTCTCTCTATACTACTTCATTTGGTGATCTCACCAGCTCTGATGGATTTAATTACCATCTCTAAGCTAATGATTCTCAACTCTACCTTTACTGTCCCAGTTTGTCTTCTGACTCTAATCTTACCATCTTCAAATGTCTTTACATCTTAAACTCAACATTTCCAAAATAGAACTTGCTATCTTTCCCCCTAAACACTAACCTCTCCTAACTTCCCTAATACTGTAGCAGAAAACATCATCCTCCCGGTCCCTCAGACTCACAACCAAGGAGTCATCCTGGATTCCTCAATATCGCTCATCTCCCCATATCCAATCTCTTGCGATGGCCCATTCATTTCACCTTTGCCACATTTCTTGAATATTCTCCTTTCTCTTCTCTGACACTGCCCCAACCTGGTACAGGCATTCATCGCTTCATGCCTGGATTACTGCAAAAGCCTACTGATGTGGCTCTGCCTGCCTCAAGTCTCTCCCCACTCCAATCCATCTTCCATTCATCCACTAAAGTGATTTTCTTAAAAGGCAAGTCTGTTCATGTCACTCAACTACTCAATAAACACTAGCTGCTTCCTATTACCTCCAGGAACAAAGACAAAATGCTCTATTAGGCATGCAAAGCCCTTCACAATCTAGCCTCCACCTACCTTTTTGGTCTTCTTACACCTTACTCTCCAACATGTTTGATCCAATGATATTGGCCACCTAGATACTCCACAAACAAGACCCTCCATCTCTCAGCTCTAAGCATTTTCCCTGGCTGTCCCCCATGCCTGAAACACTTCCTCCATTCCAACTTCTGAACTACCTGGCTTCCTTTAAGACCCAACTAAATTCCTACCTTCTATAGAAAGCCTTCCCTAAACCCTCTTAACTCTAGCGCTTTCTTTTAATTTTTAGTTATTTTAATTATTTCTTAATTATCCCGTATACAGCTTGCTTTGTATATATTTGTTTGCATGTTGTCTTCTCCTTTAGATGGTTAGCTCTTTGAGGGCAGGGACTGTCTTGTTTTTATTTTTTTTCATATCCTCAGCACTTAGCACAATGCCTGACATAGAGTAGGCCTTAATAAATGTTTCTTGATTTGAACTGAATAGAGCTAGAAGGGACCTTAGAGTCCAAATTCCTCATTTTACAGAGGAGGAAACTAAGGCATCCAAAGTTTAGTTGACCTGGCTTCCTTCCAGTCTGAGTGAAAATCCCAAATGCTACAAAAACCTTTTCCTGGTTCTCCTCCATTCTAGTGCTTTTTCTCTGAGATAATCTCCATTTTACCTTGTACAAATCTTATGTGTATATAGTTGCCCCACCCCCCATTAGAATATAATCTCCTTTAGGGCAGGGACTATTTTTCCCTTTCTTTGTATCTCAGTGCTTACCAGAGGTCTGGAATTTGTTGGCTTGACTTGCCAAATGTCATAACCAATAAATTTCTAAGTTAGGATTAGTGTTCAAGTTTGCTTTACCCTGCACTCTCTCCACTATGTTTCTCATCTAGAACCTCTCCAGTTTTATCAATGTTGTTTTGAAAAGGTGGCACTCAGAATTGAACACTATGCTCCAGATGTGGTCTAATAAGAAGAGATGACAAGGGGTCTACCATGTCCCTCTTCCTAGATACTGTGCCTCCTTTAATGTAACCTAGGCTTACAATAGCTTGTCTCACTGCCACATTATATGTTGACTTTGTGTTTTTGGCTGAAAGTCCACTACAAACTCAATATCTTTTTCAAAGGAATTATCATCTAGATATACTTCCTCTAGTCTGTGCTTCTGAAGCTATTTTTATTTCTAAACTGGAACACGATTATTTACAAGTGCCCTTACTGAATTTCTTATTATATCAAGTTAAATGTTTTAGTCTGCTAAGATCTACTTGGATCCTAATTTCTATCCAATATGTTAACTAACCTTTTGCATTTTGTGTTCACTGTAAATCTGATGCTTTTTTTCTGATACAAATCTGACCCAGTAACAGACACTGTAACTTCACTGGTTGTTTGTGCTTAACTACTTTTTTTTCTGTTACAAAGGAGGATTGTGTGTGGGAAGCTAAATCTGAAAAGAACTATGAAGTAAAAACAAAATATTTTGATTAATTTTAATTTATTTTTAAGGGTGATTAAACATTATACTTTGCCCTGAAGGGCAGAACTAGGAGTAATGAGTGGAAATTAAAAAACAAACAAACAGATTTAGGCTTCCTATCAAGAAAAAATTTCTAATGATCAGAACTATCCAAAAATATAGAAGACAGAAAAATCAATATTGGAAGGCCTGCAGGAAGATGTCTTTAGATAGAAATCCATTAGAAGAACTATAAATTAGTCCAATAATTCTGGGAAAGTTTGGAATTATAAGACAGTTTATTTTACTCTCCATAACCTTTGCCCCAGCAATCTCTTTAGGACAGTGTATCTAAGAGATCTCATTTATACCAAAATCTTCAAAACAGCACTTTCTGTGTCATCAAGGAAACTAAGGGGGGAAAGCAGGTACTCATTGGTTAGGATGGCTCAAAAATTTGTGGATTGTGAATGCAATGGAATGTTATGGCATATGAATTAAGAAATATAAGAAATTCAGAGAAGTGTGAAAAAATCTTTATAAACAGAAGCAACGTATGTATATACATTGTATACATATACATGTGTATACAATGTATACATGCATAGAATGACTACAATAATATAAATAAAAGCAATACTGAATAATAAGAGTAACTAGTCATAGAGGACAGATTATAAAACACATTTCTCTCCTCTTAAAGAAGAGTTAGACAGGACTGAAAGGACTGACAAAACAAAATGCTTATTGATTTGGATATTTGTTTTTCCACCAAGTTCATGTTCCTACAGAAAAAAAGGCTTCAAATACAAGTAAGTTCAAATACAAATTGTCTCAATTAAAAGGACCCTATCTATCCCTTATGCAGTTAAGAACTTTTTTTTACCAAGTTTCTGAACACTGACTTAATTTCTTAAGATAGAGTCACTATAAAGAAATTAAAGCCATCTATAGTCGCATGAAAATGCTCTAAATCACTATTGATTAGAAAAATGCAAATCAAAACAACTCTAAGGTACCACATCACACCTATCAGACTGACCAAGATGACAAAACAAGAAAATGATAAATGTTGGAGAAGATGTGGGAAAATTGGAACACTAATGCATTGTTGGTGGAGTCGTGAAATGATCCAACCATTTTAAAGAGCAATTTGGAACTATGCCCAAAGGGCTACAAAAATGTGCATACCCAGCAATAGCACTTGTAGGGCTATATCCCAAAGACGACATACAAATGTAAAATGACCCACATGTACAAAAATATTCATAGCAACTCTTTTTGTGGTGGCAAAGAATTAGAAATTGAGAGGATGCCCATCAATTGGGGAATGGCTGAGCAAGTTGTGGTATATGAATGTAATGGAATACTATTGTGCTATAAGAAATGATGAATAGGCTGACTTCAGAAAAACCTGGAAACTTATATGGTCTAATGCTGAGTGAAGTGAACAGAACCAAGAGAATGTTGTACACAGTAATGGCCACATTGTGCGATGACTAATATTGATAAACTTAACCCTTCCCAGCAATACAAGGATCTAAGACATCTCCAAAGGCCTCGTGATGTAAAATGTTATCCACATCCAAAGAAAGGACTATGGAATTTGAATGAAGATCAAAGCCTATTATTTGCTATTTTTTTTTCTCTTCTGTTGAGTTTTCTTTCCTCTTTCTGGTGGTTCCTCCTATTGGTTCTAATTCTTACTTACAGCATCAGTAATGTGAAAATAAGTTTAATAGGAATGTGTACGTATAATCTATATCAGACTGTGCACCATCTTGGGGAGGGTGGTGGGGAGGAAAGGGGAGAAAAATTTTAAACTTAAAAGCATATGTAGGGGCAGCTAGGTGGTGCAGTGGATAGAGCACAGGCCCTGAAGTCAGGAGGACCTGAGTTCAAATTTGACCTCATACCAAACACTTGACACTTACTAGCTGTGTGACCCTGGGCAGGTAACTTAACCCCAACTGCCTAAAAAAAAAAAAAAGCATATGGAAGTGATTGTTGATAAATCAAAATAAATTAATAAAAAAAAAGATAGAATCACTATAATATAGTAAGTACTAGTGAAGTAGTAGTAGCAAGAGCAACAGCAGCAGCAGCACCAGTGGTAGTAATACTAGTAGTAGTAGTAGTAGTAGTAGTAGTAGTAGTAGTGATGGTGATAATAACAGCTGGAATTTACAAAGCACTTTAAGGTTTGCATACCTCTTTAGAAATATTATCTCATTTTATCCTTATAACCCTGGGTTGTGGGTGCTTTATTATTCTCATTCCATAAATAAGGAAACTGAGGCCAAAGAGAGATTAAATGACTTGCCCAGGGTGACATGCTAGTAAATGTCTGGGGCCAAATTTGAATTCTGGTTTCCCTGACTCCAGATCCTAGTGTGGCTCTAACCACTGCAACATCTAGCTTTCTTCCAGTGTAACAGAATGAGCATGTGACCTGGAATCAAGAGATATGGGTTCAACTTCTTAATTTATAACAGCAACAATAGCATCTATTTTCTGATCTATAAAATAGGCATTATAATATTTACTTTACCTACTTTAGAGGACTGTCATTGTTAAGCATTTTATAAATCTAAAAGTGATAGAAGTGTGTTATTGGTATGACAGAAGCTGATAAATTTTTCTGTTTCTCTCTACATGGGGAAGCTAGTTTCTGACACTCTGGGAATCTACCACTTGACAACTCAACTCAGTTATTTCTACTCAAATACCCTCTTGGAAGGGAAAAAATGTGGGCTAGAAATCTTATAAAACATCTTTCCTTTTTCTAATTAAAAAGGAAAAATAGCAACCATTCTAGCACTGTTTTTCTCTGTTAAAATTAAATCCAACAGTGAAGGGATTAAGAGAAGAATTCACCCAAATCCATTATGAGCACTGTCCTCGTTGGTGGGCCATCATATGGAATGGTTTTAGACTTGGAAGCAAAGGCTCAAGTGGCAGAAAACATTTTAATTCTTCAAGAAACATTTCCAATACTATTAGTAGTTGGAGGAGGGAATGATTTTCTTATAGCTGCAGGTAAAGAATAAAAAAGCAACTGACTCTCCACTTCCCTCCCTCAAATCTACCCAAATGTAGATAGAAATTATCCGTTTGTTATTATGAAGTACATTTTGCATTTGGAAAAAGTTTCTGTGTTTTCTTTCAAAAAATCCCAGAAATAAAATCATAATTAGCATTCTCTTCAAGTCCTATAATTACTGGAAAAGGAACTTTCTATGACATGCCAAATTCTGCATAACATATAAACTATATAGAAGCCACACTGATCCAAAGGGATTTTTAGAACATGACAGTCATGCTGCATATATCTGGCATCAATGGGAATGAGGTGCTTGGGATAAGCTAATTTTTCAGTTGATCAAAGTTTAACCTTTTAAGGACTGACTTTTTATTGTAGATTTTTCTTTTGAAGCATGCAACAGAGGCAACCAATAGTATGTTGGTTTTATAGTGAGAAGACCTAGGTTCAAATCCCTCCTCTGAAACTTACTAGTTTTGTAATCTTTCTGAGTCTTAAAAATATAAAACTATGACTTATATAGATGGATTCTTATCTGAGTATGTACCTTTCCCCCCCAACCAAGCAAACTACATAGGCCCTTGGCATTTTGACCATGATGTATACCTCAATACTTGAAAGATCCATGATTTTACTGGTGTGAGTATTCCATCTCCTACATAGACCATGACCTCTCCAGATGTCAGTAAATAGTCATTATGAGTTGCCATAGGAAAAAAAATCATCATCTAGTGGCCAACTTTCTGATAATGTGCCTCTCTGAATTTAGTTGGGCTGGTCCTTGGATAAACATGCAGTCATCACTAGGCCTAGAAGGAAAGCCTTTCCAAAAAATTTAAGGCCTGTCACCACTTAAGCTCTAATCATAGCCTTAGGATCACAAGATCATAGATTAAGAGCTAGAAGGGACCTTAGAGGTCATCTGGTCCAGCACCTCATTTCACAGATGAAAAAACTGGGGCCTTGACTTGTCCAAGATTGACAATGTAATTTTAAAACCCTATTGTCATAATGATGCCAAGATGGAGCTCAGAATAAGACTTTAGATGGACATTTTTTAAAATGACAATACATTTGCTTTCCTCCTTAAATAGTATGCTGGATATAATTTACCTTTTTAAAATTAAAATCATTAATATTTGGAGTTATCATAATGAACTTCAGTTATTCTACTAAGAAGGTGCCATTGTAGACAAAATGGATAAACGGAGAATGACTCCATGAGATACCCTGAAACTCACTTTGTTAAGTAAATCCCTAAAGTCATATTATTCAGGTCATTTATATCTCTCTCCTAAAGACAGAAAGAATAACAGGAAGTTGTATGATCCTCTAAGACAAGACCAATGTTTTGAACACTGGACCTGGGGTTAAGAAAACCTGAGTGCAAATCCACCCTCAGACATTAGTTTTGCTATCCTGAGCAAGTCAGTCAACTGCTGTCTGCCTCAGTTTCTTCATCTGCAAAATGAGAATAATAATAGCACCCACCTCTCAAAGTTATTGCAAATATAAAATGAGTTATCTGCAAAAGTGCTGAACATGGTAAGAACATACTTAATGCTTACAAAATTTTTAAAATTTAATTTATGAAATCTTACAACATTTCTTACTCTGAATATTGTCTATAGTTTTAATCAATGAGATGACACTAGAAAGTAGGAATATGATTAAAAATATTTCCATACTCGAATATCATTTCTTCATAGTAAAGCTCTAAAACTCTAACAACAAAATACTTTTTCTGTGCTTAAAATAAGCCTGTGTTCTGAAATGTTTCATTAAATGTATAAATTGATGATTGAACCAGTGGAAAACTTTGGGATTGTTGACTTAGGACTGGAAATAACTTTAATGGTACAACAATCCAACCCTCTCATTTGATAGATGAAGAAACTGAGGTCTTAGGTTTAATTGACTTGCCCAAGAGCCAGAATTCAAGGTCTAAGTCCCCTGGCTGTGATCCAAACCTCTTTCCATTAAATTAAATTGCCTCCAAGACCCATCTATCTATGTATTACTTTGTGCTTTGTAAGCAACAGTATTGCTTCTTTTAAAGTTCTCAACTGATGATAATTGCCAGTTTCTAGTTTTATTTTATGGAGGCCTATGGCATTAGGACATGTGAGGACAGTTGGGCTATCCTTACTCTGCTTACATCCCTGGAGGGGCCTGATTCATCAGCAAGTACTAAACTAGAAATGAATTATGCTTTGCCAAAACAAAACCATTTCATCTACCCTATCAATCTGTTCAAGGAATAGATGGTTCAGTATTTCATTTCTTAGAATGCTGGCCATGTCCTGGAGGGTCATACATCAGTACAAGGGAGAAGACTGGGCTCAAAAATGAGTTCTCTGAAAAAGATACAAAATTATTCTGCAGTTTTATTCACCATTAATCACCCATAGCTCCTAGAAACAGGGACATTATGTGCCAGGAACATTTTTCTCTATCACCTCCCTCCACCCCATCCAGTATAGGATTCTTTGCACATAGTAGGCACTTAATGAACATCTGTTGCTTGACCTCCAACTATATCTAGAGTTCTAATTCTATATCTCATTTTCAAATGTTAAGTCTCATTCCTAAAAATACACATAGCTTAGTCAACTAACTACATTTGATCACCACATGACTCTGACTTCTCAGTAATGATTTGGCCAGGGCAGGAGGTAATCTTTCATCTGTCCATCTGACAAAGCCTGTAATCCAAATGATAAGACAGTGTCTTTGACCAGGTAAACCTTTGTCCCAATTACAGGATCAACATGTGAAAAGGTCAAATCAATGATGTAAAAAAATAACCAAAGCCTCTTTTACTATAACAAACAAATACTTGGCAATGATCTACATTGAAAACTGTGTCTTTCCTAGGGATGCCCCTTGGTTGGTCATAACTGAACCTCTGAAGGAATAAAAAGTCCATAAGAGAGGAAGAACTACACCTCCTTATCAATATTGACTTATGTAGAATTCATCAGAAGGTAGGTCTTAATGCTTTTAGCCTATCAGCATTTATGTTTTAAGTCATTAATTCCACATGGTCTATTCAACTCCTTAGGGGCCAGGGACTCAATAGAACAAATACTGCCTAGGACAGATGGTTTTATGATATTCCTCTTTTCTGCTGCTTATATGAACTCTATAACAGCCTATTACATTATGACTTAACTTGCCACTACTGTGCAGTAAATAAATCATCACACTAAACTAATAAAAATGAACATCCAGTACAGCTTTACCAAAATACAACAATGCCCCTAGAGCAGAGCTAGGACAAGGTAAAGACAAGGAAGATGAAGACAACCCCTGATACATGCACTTGAGATTTGTAATGTAAAGCATAAGACAATGTCTTAGGCTAGATTATACTCTGGTTCTAAGAGAACGGTCAAGATCTGCAAATGCCATAACTGATAGCATGGTATGACATGCCAAGGTATACAAGAAGAAACTTTTTAATATCACTTTTAAGAGATAAATATATTTCAGTGCTAGAAAACTGCACAATTTATGGAACACTCTATGCATTTACTGTACGATGTGAAATCGCATCATAAAATGCTTCATCAGAGAGTGTGGTATACTGGAAAGGACCCTGAAATTGAAGTGTGGAAGACTGGATTTAAAATCTCACCTCAGATATTTACTAATCTATATGACCCTGGGAAAGTAACTTAAACTTTCTGTGGTTCAGTTTCCTCATCTGTAAAGTGAGTAGGTTTGACTTGATGGCTCCAAGAACCAGTCTACATCTAAACCTATATAATGGGGAGAGACTAGATAATGAGGAGCCAGTCTTGGGAACACACTTGGATCTGTCTTGCCTATAGTGTACACAAATATTCCCTGATTCATTCCAATCCCTTGCATAGAAGCTTACTGAGCCTGCTTTTGGACATGAGGGGCTTATACCGTAAGATGATGAAGAGTCTTCTGGGTGGTTAGTTGAAGAGCTAAAAAAGACTGATGACCCAGAAAAAGCAAAACTGGAGGAAGTATGCATACAAGAGGTTCAGGAGGATGTCTCAGGCTCTTCCTTGGGAGCAAGTGAGTGAAGATTGATCTGACCTGTAGAGTTTGGGGAAGCAGGCCATTTCCCTCAAGTCAACGCCTCTTCTGTTTGTTTTGTATTTATTCTAGTACATGACTGAGTAGCTAAGAAGATGGGGGTGGAGTGCTTAGGCCACTACAGAGTTCAGGAAATACATAAGAATCATCATAAACGTGTCACAGCAAACTCAGTAGGTAGCTGAGTTCACCAGAGAAGTAGTGGTCAGTAACAGAGGAAGGGCCTGCAGACTGAGGTGGAAAGCCTGCCTTCTGAGGAGGGCAGTAGCCTCAGGCATTATGATCCATCCTGTCAAGGATGCTTATGAACCCTAGGTAGATACTGATCATAGGAGCCCAGCAGAGAACAACACCTAAGGGGAACCTTTTGAGGACTTTACAAAGGGAAAAAAAGGATTTCTGAATCTAGGATTCACAAGGTACCCCTTGGCCATATGTGTTCTTTATGAGTATGACTCACTCCCTTTGTAATTTAAATTTGAGCCCACTCACTCCAGGGAGTCTGCAAGCAGGGAAATGACCCAGGTTGGGGGAATGTTTTATATCTACTATTCTTGCTATTATACCTTCTTAGCAAATACCTTCTCTAGAAACCAATAGTTTAACTGGTTGATTGATATTGGAGGGTGGTACACCAGAGACGGGTTTGTAGGAGGCACTATCAGAAGTCCAAACTCTTCAAGGTTAACTCTAGAACTCAAAGAAGAGGAATGGTACTCATGACTCTGAAGCTCCAAACTAACATGAATGTGTGAGTGCTAGAAGAGGTTCTAGATAATAATCCTATGAAATCTGGAAGACTTGGCACGTGCTGACTACGTGACCCTGGGCAAGTCACTTAATCTATCATTAGTAACAACAATAGCATGGACATAGTACTTATCATGTGCCAAGTATTTACAGAGTCTCATTTGCTCCTCACAACCCTGAAAGGTAGGTGCTATTATAATCCTTATTTTATAGCTGAGGACACTGAAGCAAATAGAGGTGAAGAGACTTCTCAAGGTCACACAGATGTAATTGCTTGAGGTCAGATTCCAACTCAGCTCTTCCTGCCTCCAGGCCCAGGCTCCATCTACTACACCACCTAGCTGTCCTGATATTTGCATAGGTCCTCACTACCTTATGCCTTGGATATTGCCACAGTATCCTAACTGACCTCCCTGCCTCATCTATCCCCCCTCCAACCCATCTTCTACGTAATTTTCAATAATAAATAAATATTAGAATAAAATATGTACAAAATAAATGTATGTTTTGTTTTGTTTTGTTTTGTAAGGCGTAGGGCACTAGCAGCTGAGGGGACAGAGGAAACAGAAATCAGGAAAAGCTTCATGTAGAATGTGTTGCTTGGGCAGAGTTTTGAAGGAAACAAGAGATTGTAACGGATAGAGGTAAGGAGTAAGAACATTCTAAGTATAGAAGACAATCAGTGCAAAGGCAAGGAGGTGGGAGATAAAGGGTTATGTGTGAAGAATGGTAAAAAGGCCAGCTGAGCTGTACCAAAAAGAGTAGAAATGGGATTCATGAATAATAGGATTGGAACCAAGGTTCAGGCCAAGTTGTAAAGGATTTTAAAAGCTAAACAGATGACCTTATATTTAATCCTAGAGACAATAAGAAGCCATAGGAGTTTGTTGAGTAGGAGAGAGACATTGTCAAATACGCACTTGAGGAAAATCACATTGAAAGCTGTATAGAAGATAGATTGGAGTGGGAAGAGACGAGGCAGGGAAGCCAATTAGGATACCAAGGCAAAAGGGAGTGAGGGCCTGAACTAAGTAGTTGTATATAGAGAATTCTGTTAATAGATGTAAGACTTATAATTCTCCTTAGCCTTCTCTACACCATGTCAAACATTTCTAGTTCCTAAAGTATTCCTCATTTGTCATGTTTTCTATACCTCTCACCATTCTAGCCATCAGTCAAGACATAACTCTGTGATGTCATCATTCCAAAGGACAACAACAACAACCTTTCTACAAGCAATTCTATACTACTCTATTCTCTTGATGCCCCTCTTAACAAGTGGCACCTAGAACTGAAGAGAACAACAGATATGATACTACCAGTGCAGAGTACGATGTGACTGGCTTCCTCTGATCTGAGCACAGCTGGCTTTTTCCTTTTTATTGTCAAAATGTCGGGCACTCATCATCCCTATTGACACTCCTAACCACTCTGGCCGCTTCTGCTTATAATTTTCTTTCTTTTTATTCTCCTTTTCTTTCTCTTTCAGCTGTTATCTCTCACCTACTTCTAGTTATCTCACCTAATGACTTGGCTTTAACAGTCACTATCAACCAATGAGGGCAATTCTTTCTTTCTGGTCAACAGACTGGACAACGTTTGCATATGAAGCATAATCTCTGAGGTTGAGTCTCTTCCTGACTCTTTTCTGTTGGTATTGGATGCTGAGAAGCCATCTCTTTGCTGCTTAAGAAGCTTTCATTCCTTTTTTTTTCTTCTTCCTCCAAGGGCTCGGCACCATTCCAGGGGCTTGGGGTTGCTGGAAATCTGACATCTGGATAACTATGGTGTAATTTTATATAACATATAGGTGCCGCAATTTAGTTAAACCACCTCTTCTGTGAAACACTTCACTTAACCCTGGATCTAACTAACTTTTAAATGCTTCAATTCTGTCTCCTTTGACAGACTTTAAATTTCTCCAGATTGAGAACACAGAAGAATTCTGGGGGGAAAAAATAACTGTGTAAATACCCATGAAAAAATTCACTAGATATACAGATGCTATTTTTTAAAATCTCTTGTAAAATTACAAACTACTGCATTAAAAATTCCAATTGAGTGATATACAGTCAACTCTTAATTATCTGTGTGTAGATTATCCAAAGCAAATGATTTTTCCAGGCTGCCTTTCCTTTACTTCTTAGGGCAACATTCTTCCAGCAGAACTTGGTACATACTCAGAGACTGTCCTATAATTTTTTTTAAAGGAACTAAGACCAAACATAATTAGGATATCATACAACAAAAATTTAGATGACAAATTCTAAAATCAAGAAAAAATAATGTTTATGGCATGTTGTTATGCTGTACTTCAGATTCTCCACGCCATCACTCTCGCCTTTTAGCAATAAGTTGCTTATTGGCAAATAACTGTTACAGCTAAAATGTAAACTCTAGGTAAAGTAGATATCGCCTGACTAATGTAGAGCAATGGCCTTACTTCCCACCCAGCTGCACTCTGGATTTCTCCATCCTGCTCCCTACTGGGGACTCCCTGTCCCTGACCTCCCTGACCATCTCCCACCTTTCTTTTGTGTGCTGTGTCCCCGTTTGATACATTACTTGAGGTTAGGAGCTGTCTCTTGCCTTTCCTGCCACGGTGCCTGCCACACAGAGGCATTTAAACATTTATCGATTGATTTATTGAATGAACTGAACTTATCCAAATCTCTGAAGTGCTAGTAATTGTTTTTTCACGAGCTAATTTAGGGATAGCAATGTGGAAAACTACTATTCTAAGTCATGTTGATCTTCAGTGGTTAGAGCATTTTCTAATTCATTTTGACATCAGACAAAATTTGGACTTTGGCCATAAGATTTCCAGAGGGAATCTCTTTACTCTCACAAGGGTATTTCAACAGAAGTGGGATGCTCCCCAAAACATTAGCATATGAAAACCAAAATAACCCCAGAATTCATTTTTTTCTAACAGCTTCAGTCTCCTGCCTTATTAAACTATTTGTAAAAGTGGCAAACAAATAGCCCACTGCATTAAGTTTTGCTAACCTTAAATCATTGTATAAATGTGTTATTGTAATTGTTACTACATGTCTCCTCCCAATTTTTCCCTTCTGGCATAGAAAATTGTAAGCCCCAAAGTCCTCCACCAAAAATAAATAAATAAATAAGCAAATGAAAATAAAGGAAAAGAGAATAAAAGCAGCAAATGGTCTCAAGAGTTTCAAAAAACAACTAGGTAATTGGTCTCTGATAACAGAGTTGACTGTGTCTCATCTCTGCCCAAGAAATAATTATCTGGAACAAGTTTAATGAGAATGAAATTCTGTGAATACTTTCATAGGACACGCTAGGGAAAAAAGTGTACTGTATGACATATACAATATGAATGCATGTGCCTGGGCTAGGAGCAGAAATCAATTTGTTGCAATTACTATTTACTTGTCTCTCATGTCAGATTGTGAGCTTGTCTTTTTAGATGTCTAAGGCTCTTGAATATTTAAAAAGCATAACTCCATTTGAGCAAGATTACTCACTAACAAAGGAATGAATGGGCCAGATTCAAGTGGCTCGCTGCTTGAAACTATCATAGGCATCAGCCAAAAACAACACTGAGACATTTCTATGTATGGAATATGTAAAGAAGCTAAGTTTAGATGGTGATGAAGATGACAGCGCATTGGAGAATGCATGGCTGCATATAGCTTCCTGTAATGTAAATGTCAGAAGTAAGAATGTGCAGGGCAAGCCATAAACTATTGCACAGATAACTTGGAAGACTCATGCAATAGTTTGATGCCTGCCAACAATTTAGCCCAAACTGCACATTCTAGCCAACATACTCATGAAAAGTTCTAAGAAAGTTACCTTGCAAAATAATGTATTCATATTTCTTCCTCTTATAAATCAATCATTAAAAATGAAAACATGAATTCATCATGAAAAGTCTAAGAAAAAAATTCTAAGAAAAATACTAAAAAAAATTAGGAAAATAATAATAATTGTTGAACCTTGATCTGATCAAGTTAAAATATGGCATTCTCTATCATATTTTATAGTATTCTTACTTGTATAAGTATTTTATCTCCTGCACTAGATTGCCAGCCATTTGAAGGCAGGAGCTGAATCTTATTTGTCTGTGTATTTTCAGTGCTTTAGCCATTGCAGTTGCTCAATAAATTTGTTGAATGAATGAATCTAGTCAAAATAATGGGCAACACACTTGCCCTAATGGTACCCATGTAATGTTCAAGAGAGGTGGCGGAAAGACTCCAGTGTCTCAGGTTACCCCGAATAAAGGACTCACAGGATAATATGCACAAGAGACACACAGAAAAGGAAGGCTGTAGATAGGTTGCAATCTGCTTTGATCGACTGAGCACCCATGCATAATAATGATGATAATGACATTAACATTGTACTTTAAAGTTGTTACAGAAGCTTACAAATATTATCTCATTTTATCCACACACCCTGAGAAGAAGGTGCTATTTATCCAGTTTTAAAGATGAGGAAACTGAGGCACATTTCAATGAAATCATGGATCCAGCTATGTATAAGATATGCATAAGATATCATTGGATGTCACCATCAAAATTTAAAATCCCCCTCTGATTAAAACATTAACATTAAGATTAAAAACAAAGAGTGATTACACAACACACAAAGCCACAGAACACACAGAAAAATTTATCTAGTTCAATCCCAGACATCTGCCTCCTGGCAGTGCAATGTGTAAACCTTTTCAGACTTCTCTTCTACATTTAAAGATCTCTGAAGAATGATATATGATCAAACTTCTTGTTCTGGCATTTACTAACCTTAGGAAGTGCAATATTCTTCATATCTAATTCGAACTTGTGATTTCTCATCTGTTACTCATGTGACAAGGTATTTGAAAAAATACCATTAGCATCAAGGTTAATACATTTATGGTTCTGGCATTGGGGGAGTGAGCATTCAAACTGAAAAGGAAAAAAGGAAAAAGATACAGTTTCTACTTCAAGAAACTTACATTCTAAATGGAGAATTCAAAACAGTCCCCACAAAAGAGTAGATAGAATGCCATAAGCGGATAGAGTGTAATAAGAAAGAAAGAGTTAAAATCTGGCCTCAGACACTTACTAGCTTTATGACCCTGGGCAAGTCACTTAACCTGTCTGACTCAGTTTCTTTATCTATAAAATGAGTATAATAATAGTACTTATATCCCAAGGTTGTTTGAAAAGGGCTTTGCAAACCTTAAAGCACTATATAAATGCTAGCTATACAGTATATGAATAAAGACATGCATAAATGGATACAAAAATGTAGAAGTATTTTTGAGAAGGAATATAAATGGCTTGTAAAAAGGTAGAAATATCAAGTGATTTATGGAACCAATTTCTAATAGTTCAAAAAGGTTTCATGGAAGAGGTGCAATTTTAGTAACATTACAGTCACTGTAGCCATCCCTAGAGTCATTTTTAAAGATGAAACTGAAGACTTGAGAGGTTAGATGACTTGCCCAAGGTCACACAGATAGAAAATGTCTGAAAAAGCATTCAAACCAATATCTTACTGACTCCAAGTCTAGGATTCTATCTATTAAACCATACTGTGAGTTTAACTTCCCATATAATGCAGAAATTTCTCTATAATATATCTGTCCAGTCACACTAGAAGCAATGATCACCAAACCAGCAAGCATTTATTAGGCCTAATTTAATAAATTAATTGATTTCAATTTAGTGCATTTATTAAATCACAGCAGAGATGGAAAGTTCAATACTTCGCCAAGCAACAAACAGAACTGTTGTGCAATTCTGATCATTAGAAAATTCTGCCTTAAACCAGGCCAGTAAATTATCCATTATTCCTATTTCTATTTCACCAGACCCATGCAGAAGAAATCTAATATCTTTTCCAAAGCCAGTCATTCAAAAAGTTGAAGATACCAATCATGTCTTTCTAAGATTTTCAAGCTAAATATCAGCTTCATCAATTGTTGATCTTATGAGATGCCTTCCAGGCTCAATGTCTTAAGTGTCCTACTTGGGACTCGATGATTTTTTTAAAAGTTCCTCTTAAAATGTAATGTTCATAAATGGAAATAGTATTCCCTGAGAGTCTTCACTGACCCTCGGTTCTGGCAACAGCATTTGGAATACACGAGATATGACATTTTCTTGAGTTCTCAGGAGGTTCTGAGAAGCAGATTCTAAAATGAAGGAAAATAATTTCCTTTGACTTGACTTGACTACACCAGAAGTAGCCAGTAGAAGCGCCTTCTTTGTTGTTGTTCAGTTGTTGTTTCAGTCATGTCTGACTCTTCATGACCCCGTTTGAGGTTTTCTTATGCCAGTGATATTGAAGTGCTTTGCCATTTCCTTCTCCGGATCATTCTACAGATAAGGAACTGAGGCAAACAGGGTTAAGTGACTTGCCCAGGATCATATGCCTAATAAATATCTGAGGCCAAATTCGAACTCAGGAAAATGAGTTTTCCTGACTCTAGGCCTGGTACTTTATCCACTGGACCACCCAGATGCCCTAGAAGAGTAGAGAAAACCTATCTTTAAGCCCTGCTGGCTACATGAAGCCTTTCTTGATCCCATTAGCTGATAACGCCTTCTCTCCTCATGCAGTCATGAAGATATACTTATATATTTGAACATTATCTCCCCAAGAGAATAAGCTACCCGAGTGAAGGAATTATTGCATATTTATCTTTGTATTACCATTGTGTGTGTCACATAGTAGGTGCTCAATAAATGCCTGTCAACAAATTAGGCAGGAGTGTTTCTCTTATGGGCAGAGGAGAACTCAAAACCAAGTTTCTCTTGCTTTCTGGCTCTCTCTCTTACCCATCTACCCTGCTATCCCTCAACACTTTTGGCTTGGTTTAGAGTGGGGAAGTTCATGTGGCCTCATTATCAACTGAGGTCCCGTTGGTCCTAGAAGAGGTAATCTAATGTCATCCTATTCATAGGGAAGCTTGTGTGTCTTCTATCATTAAGGTTATTGTTAAAGATTATATTTTTGATTTTTGATTGATTTGTATATTATGGACTGAGTCAGAAATTTCCCTGAAAGTTCCTGCCCTTCTTATTCCTCATTAAATCTCTCTTTCCTTCTCTTTCGTCAGCCAAATCATCTGTTTATTCAGTGGGGTTCAGTCTGCCAAGCATTCTATTGATCAATGCTGAAAAGATTTGTAGCTAAAAATAGCACTGGCCTTTAAAAAGTTTCACTGGAGAAATTTGGGTACTTCTTTTACCAGAGCTAGCAGAAAATGTGGACAAAGTTTTACAAAATGATGCTTTTAACAAAGCTGCAACTAGTTAGAATGGAAGGGAAGTCAGAGTCCAATCTCCTTATATGATAGATGAGGAAAATGAAACCCAAAGAGGTTAAATGATTTGCCCAAGGTCATATAGGTACCAAATGCCAGAGGTGAGTTTTGAATCCAGGCCCTCTCACTACAGAATCATTGGTCTTTCCATGATACCACACCCACAGTCTCTAAAGTGGGCTATTACCAGCTGGTAAAACTCCTTGAAGCCAAAGATAAGAGTTTCTTGATTTGTTTTCAGAGTTGACCCAGAGAGAGGTCAACTGAGTTCACTTGGAAGAATCACAACAGAGTTTTTGTTAGGTCATACAGGGTAGAACTAGAAGTAATGAGTAGAAGTTGCAAAAACACAAATGTAATCTAGAGGATAGAGGGAACTTCATAAAATTAGAGCTATTCAAGAGAGAAATGGGCTTCCTTGGCAGGTAATGGGCTCAGTCAATGAGTCAGTCAACAAGCACCTATTAAGAACTTACAATGTGTTAAGCCCTCTCTAGTACTTGTCATACCAGGTTTGGCAGAGTAGCAGAGGTAGCAGTTGAGGACAAAGACCAGACCTAAACAAAGGCCAGTGAAATTAACTTGTCTCCATAGATCCAACAGTGGATCATTCAAAGGATGGTAGTACTTATGATAGTGTTAGGAAAGAAGATAATGAATTGTTAGAGGGAAAGGGAAGCAGGTTTTATGTAAGCAGGAAGTAGGAGGGAGGGAACAATGGGACCATTTAATAGTACAGGGTGAAAGTGGGATTAGACTCAGAATGGAACATAAGTTGGGACTGGAGATACAGAATTAAGAGGCAGCAGAGTACTACGGAAAGCACAATGGATTGGTAGAGGACTTGGGTTCAAATCCTGGTTCTACCAGTGTGACCCTAAGTCATGTCACCTCTCTGAGCCTCAGTTTCCTCAAATGGAAGGTTGATCTAAACAACCTTCAAGGTCTCTTTTATTTGTAAATCCAATGATCCCTATGATATGGATAATCAACACCTGTATATGATAAGTGAAACCTTATGAGTAATGAATAGCCATAAGAGAACAGGTATCTAGTAATGAGAGGAGAACAATAAATTTCAATTAAGAGGAATAAAGGAACACTGCCAAAAAATAAAACAAAACTGCTATAATTCAATTTAACAAGCATTTATTAAGTGTCTACTATATATCCAGCACTGTGCTAGGAACTGGGAATGCAAAGGAAAAAAAAATCCTTTCCCTCAAGAGGCTTACATTTAAACAAATGAGTACAACATGTATACAGATAAATACAAAGTCATTTCGAAGGGAAAAGTGAAATAACATAGGGATCAGAAAAGGCTTTATAATCAAAATAAACAGGTGACACATTTGTATGATGTATCATAGCTAACAAACTGATTTTTCTCAGCTATTATTCTGTGACACAGACAGTATAAGCATTATTATCCTCAATCTGAAGAGGAACCTGAGACTCAAAGTAACTGAGCATTTTATCTGTGGTCATACAAGTAGTAATTACCAGGGCCAAGAATTTGATCCCTGGTCCTCCAACTCCAAGGCTTACTAATGTCCTCTTCACTCTGCTCCCAGTCAATTAACAAAGACTGCCTAAACACCCATTTACCCAGGCTTGATCTAGGTACAGGGGAGGGAGGTGAAAGAATCACAGAATAATAGTAAAATCTCAGACTGGAAAGAGAGCTCAGAGGATATCTAGTCTGGTCCTGGAAAAACTATGAATCCTATCTATGGCTTCCTTGACAAGTCTTCCTCCAGACTGTATTCCTAGTCTTCTAGTGATATGGAACTTGCTACCTCCTGAGACAGTCCATTCTATCTTTGAATAGCTCTAATTTTTCAGGAAGATTTCCTAATATTGAGCCAAAATCTGTCTCTCTGAAACTTCCAACCATTACTCCTATTTCTGCCCTCTGGGGCCAAACCAAATAAATCTAATCCCTCTTCCATATGACAGCCCTTCAAATACTTAAAACAATCATGTCATTCCCTCTCCCTGCCTCCCCCCCCATCTTCCCTTTGCCAGCCTAAACAACCCCAGTTTTTTTTTCCAACAGATCCCTGTATTTCAGAGCTTTGAGTCTTCACAAAATTCTTCTTCCCTCCTGTGAACTACCTCCAGTTTATTGTTAATGTGTTATCTAAAATGTGGCACCTAGAATGCAGCGCCTAGAACTGAACACAATTTTTCAAATGTGATCTAACCAGGACAGAGTTAGCCTATACCTCCCTCATTTTGGACACTACACTTCGATTAATGTAGCCAGAGAGTATATTAACCATTGTTACGTTGAGATTTCAGTCCACTAAAATCTGAAAGCATTTTTTCTCAGAAATTATTTTCTCACAATGCCTCCTCCACTATAGGTGTGTAATTGATTGTTTGAACCCAGATGTAAATCTTTACATTTATTCCTATCAAATTGAATTTAGGCCTTAAATAGATCACAGTTGGAGAAAATTCCCACTGATTTCAGTTTACAAAAATGGAGACTGAACCACTAGAAAGTCTAACCAGAATAATACTTTTCTAATTTTCTATAGAACAGAAAATAAAATTCTGAACTTGAGACTCCCAGTTTGTAAGTCTACAAACATTCAACTGTTTACTTATACATGCAGCCTTAAGGGAAGAAACAATCCCAATTTAGTAGCAATTCCAAAAATCTATTGATTATATGCCAAATCACTATTTTACCCAAATGTCATTTCAATTCTGCACCAGTCAAGGAAGAAATTTATAAGCACTTCACTGAAATGGTTTTTACTAGGTACTAAATGGATTAAATTTTCAAAGTGTTATGTTCATTTCATGGAAAGTAAGTACTTTCATAATTAATATTGAATTTTAATCTGACATTTTAGAAATGGGAATTAGAGTAGGAAGAGTTAATATATCTGGATAATTCTCAGAATATCTCTAATTGATATGATTCCTAATTCTTGGTAGGAGCTAAGAGCAACCCAGTAAAGCCCTCTACTATTCTTCAATCTTCAAATCTTTGTTAGACAATAGGACCCATAGCATTCACTTTATGCAAAAGAAAATTTAGGATTTCAATTCATTTGTGCAGGAAAGAAGTACAACCAAGTAAAATCTGCAATCCTGACTTATCATCCCACCTCTGCCACTAACTAGATGGGTGACTTTAGGCAAGAAACTTAAACTTTCTGGGATACAGTTTCCACATGCTTGAAAAGCAGAGGGCTGGACTTGGTTATTGCTAAGATATTCTCCAGCACTGAAATTCACTTATTCTTCAAGTATTTTATTATATGGATAAGCTGAAACACACAGAAGCCATCCTAGTGAAGAAAAATCATCCAATTAATAATCTGTAAAGGAGACTATTCTGTTTGGATTTATTCAATTAGGTTCAACAAATGCTTCCTTCAATAGAAACTGCTTCACCCCCAAGCATGATCTGTATTGGGCTTTTTTTATAGGTCTTGTTAAATGCAGCCCACATTGCAGCTGTGTTTTACTATTTCTTACGTTATTAGTTTTCCAGATGCTTAATCTAGGAGACATCCTGAGATGAACTGAATGTCTTCTCACTAATACATTCATGAAAAAACACTTACTTAAAAACTCTTTAAGAGATACGCATACAAAGCTTATCAATACACTTTCTAATTGTTTTTCTTTGCAACAAATAACAATTCTGGAGCTGGGATGGTCCCAGGAAATCCTCCTAAGTTACCTTCTATTTTAAAGTTAGTGGCTAAATTCCCCAATGAAATTGTTCTTCTTCTAACAGCTAGATAGACACACCTTTACAACCCAATTAGAGTTTCCATATATTGGTTGAGAAAGTTTCTTTTGGGGGCAGCGAGGTGACACAGTAAATACAGCACCGGCCTTGGAGTCAGGAGTAGCTGAGTTCAAATCCGACCTCAAACACATAATATTTACTAGCTGTGTGACTCTGAACAAGTCACTTGACCCCAACTGCCTCACCAAAAAAAAAAAGAGAAAGTTTCTTGTAACTAAAAGGGAACAGCTCCAAAAATCTTCTCATTTAGAAGGAAATGCTAAGATTTCTTTTCTCAGCTCTGTCACTAATCCACTTGTGCAAGCCTAGACAAGTGACTTCAGATCACTTCTAAATCACAGAACTGGAGCTGGAAAGGTTTTTGGTAGTCATCAAGTACAATCCCCTCATCTTACTGCCAAGGAAACTGAGGACTCTCAGAGAAACTAAGTGACTTCAGTGGATCATAAGATAATTGAATTTAGAGCTGGATGAAATGTAGAGGCTATCTCACCCATCCCCCCCATTTTGTAGTCACTCAGTAGGTCAATCAACAAACATTTATTAAGTGCCTATTATGTACCAGCCACTGGGTTAGGTGCTAGGTATACAAAGAAAAGAGCAAAACAGTCCCTCCCTTCATGGGGACACAACACATATATAGGTATATGTAAAATCAATAAGAAGCAGTTTCCAGAAGGATGGCACCCACAGCAGTAAAGATCAGGTGATACAGGAGCTGAGTCTTGAAGGAAATTAATTCCGCAACGTTTCGGAAACGAGAAGGGAGTGCATCCTAGGCAAGGGAGACATCTGGTTCAAAGGCATGGAGTTGGGAGATGAAGACTAGAGAGTCATGTTTAAGGAATGATACAAAGGTCAGTTTGGTTAAATTGCATAGTAAGTAAAAGTGGACAATGGGATGGTAATAACAAACACGTACAGAGTACTTTATCATTTTCAAGGGACTTTCCCTGCTCTCTGAAATTAGCCCCAATTTATCCTGTACAGATCTTGTTTGTATATAGTTGTTTCCATGTTTTCTCCTCTTTAGATGGTGACCTCCTTGAGAGCAGGAACTGACTGCTTTTTGCTTTTATTTGCTCAACACTTAACTTAGTATTTGGCAAGTAGCAGGTACTTAATAAATGCTAGGTGACTGACTGACTGAAATCAGGTTTTTAAGGGCTTTAAATGACAAAAGAGTTTCTATTTGACCTGGAGGTAACAGAGAGCCTCTGGAGTTAATTAAATTGGGGGATGACATTATGAGACCTTCACTTTAGGGAAATCACTTTGGCAGCTATCTGTGTAGAGGATGGACTAGAGCAGGGAGAGCCCAGAAGCAGGGAGACCAATTCAGAGGCTAGTGTAATTGTCCAGGCAAAAAGGCAGAGAGCTGGAACTGGGATAGTACCTGGGAGGTTAGAAAGAGGGGTACCTACATAAGAGACATTGAGAAAATCCAGGAAGTTTGTGAATTGCCCAAAGTCACACAACTAGTAAACAGCAGAGATGAGATTGGAACCCCAATCCATTGATTCCAAATCTGGTGTTTTTCCCACTGTACCCTGCTGTCCCTCTCTCTCTATTTTTTTAAGGCAATCAGGGTTAAGTGACTTGCCCAGAGTCAAACAGCTAGTAAGTGTCAAGTGTTTGGTCTGAGGCTGGATTTGAACCCAGGTCCTCCTGACTTCAGGGCCAGTGCTCTATCCACTGTGCCAGGTAGGTGCCCCTATGCTGTCTCTTGTCACACAAGTTAGTAGGTGACCTGGCCTCCTTTAGGTCCAAATGAAAATCTCATCATCTACAAGAATCCCATTCTAGTGCCCTCTTCCTTCTTTAAATTATGTCCTGTTTTTCCTATATATAGCTTGTTCTGTTTATTGTTTCCTCCATTGGATTGTGAGGTCCTTGACAATAGGGACTCTCTTTTGCCTCTTTTTTGTATCTTCAGCATTTAGCACAGTGCCTGGCACATAGTAGGTGCTTAATATTTACTGACTGGATTCAAGCTCAGGTCCTATGACTCCAAGTTCAGCACTTCCCACTTAAACACTAGGTCTCCCAAAGCTTTAACATTCTAAGCCTGTCTCCTTACCAACAAAATAAGGGGATTGGACCAGATAATCTCAAAGGTTCTAGCTCTAATGTTCTATGACTGAGACAGTTACAAACTGTCTTTTGTAAGTTTGTAAGTCTATACTTACAAAAACACTTTCTCACAGCAGTGATGGAATGTATCATATCTATTTTACAGATGTGGAAACTAAGGCTCACAGAGATCAAATGATTTGTTTCTTTTCACAGCTAAGTGTCAGGGCTAACATTCAAATGAAGTTCTCTTACCAAATCCCATGCTCTCCCTATTATACCATACTAAAATAATATTCATGTGGTGCCTTAAGATTTGAAAAGCCCTGTACTTACAATAACCCTGTAGACAAGGCAGTACAGCAGTATTATGCCCTTTTTACAGATGAGGAAACCAAGGCTTTAAGAGGTTAGGAACTTACTGATAACCACGGAGCTATCAATTATCTGGAATACAAAGGCAAGTCTTCTGACAAATCCAGTCTATTCCATCAAGCCACTCTACCTCTCTAACTTGAATCTTTGTTGACTAACCACATGGCTCTACCAAAGAGATTCACACTTCAACCCCTAATTCTGTCAGTCTAATACTCCTATAGAATGGTTTCTTGTTTCCTAAAGCTTCCTCAGGAGGAAGATTTCTTTGAATTTTGTCTTTGGAACTCCTACCAGGCTTTTATTCTATGAAAAAGCTCCGAGTTAGTTCAGAGATAGCTCTGTAGCAATACTCAGTCAGACATGTGCTTACATGAACTAGTCATCATCTTAAACAGCACCTACTGTAGCCCCGTGTTATTTTTATCTCACTTTGGAATACCTGAAGACTCTTTAGGATTTCTCTTCCATGGGCTCCATCAATTAGCAGCATGTTATAACTGAATACAATGACTACTTACAGTTGGAGAGTCAAGTTCAAATTCTGCCTCTGATTCTTGATAGCTTTGGAGCCCTAAGCAAGCTACTTTACCACTGTCTGCCCCCACTACTACCTATGGGCTTATCTGGCAAGTCACAGGCTGCAGATATGCATTCGTAAGGTTGAGGTCCCACATATGAAATCACAGCTCCTTTGTGTATTCCTGATGTCCATGGTTCAGTTTTAGGGAAATCAACCTGAAAATCCCCTGAAAACCTCAAATAATCTTATCACTCTAAGCCTCAGTTTTCTTATCAATAAAATGAGGAGACTGAGCTAGAAGATTCCCTGGAGTTCATGTCCACTTTGTCTTGGGCCCATCATAGTCACTGGTACCCACATTTCTGTATATTTCCCTGAGTATCTGAGTTCAGAAAAATATAACTGGCATTGTCTATACAAAATCATCACTTGAATATGCCCTATTCACTTGTAAGATCACACAGGCTCTATTCCCTTTCCTCTTCCATTATAGCATCTGATGAGGGCTGAACTTTGTGCTGTGGCTAATTCCATCATATCATATTGAGAAGGCAAAATGTCATTGTTTTTAATATGTGGCAATGCTCTCCAGCTTCCTCAAAAAAACTGTGAGGAGCATCCAGGAATTGACATGAATTTTGGATTTTCAGTTTTCTGTGGTGAATGGAGGAGTAACAGAAAAGAAGTTTGGGGTACCTATAATGGCAGAGATTCCCAAGATGTAAAATTCTTAACCCCAAACACGTACCCTTCTTCTCTCTCCCTGAAACTGCTTAGAATGTTTCCACTTTTTAAAAAAGTACCTTAACTGCTGGTTTCCACATATATCAGGTCTACTTGGTTGGGTCAAATGAACTTTTAAACATTTTCTTTGAAGTTTGGGACTGTAGCTCTTACTCACTAGTTCTATGAGAGTCTTACCCTATTCCTTTGCTTTAATTAAAAGAAACACATTTTTAAGGACCTATGAATGTCATGCTAGTGGATCACACATGGTGTTCAATAGGGCTTCTGGAAAACAATGTGCTTTGAGTCAACTTTTACTGTATGCCACACACTTTCCAGCTCTGCGTTAGCCCCTTTCCCCAGAATTAATGGGGCTTCTTTTTCTTTTTAAAAAATCTTTTTATATTGTTGTTATGCTAAATATAATGTATCTGTGCAGTCCTGGAGAAGTCATTACCACTCTTTAATTATAAGATGCATGACTTGTTATTTTCCAGACACCCAATTTTATACCTTACTCTCCCTCTCAATTAGTTTCTCTGAAGTTCTCATATTAAAACGTGTAGGATCACTGATTTCTGGATTAACTAGAGCTATAAATTGTAACACCAGTAAAATTCCAACATGGTGAAAGGTTCCCGGCTGTGTAACAAACCACTGCACCCTATTCAGGCAGACACATTTCAAAAAATTCAAACTGGGTTACTTAATCTGTTTATAGAAGTATTCTTTCTCCCTCCCCCAGCTTCAAATTAAAATATTTTTAAATGACTTTTCATATTATTTTCATATTTGAATGTAAGTTTGTGTAATATTTCAACAACAAATGACCTTTCATTTATCCATGATCCAGGTAATGTATCAGGCAGGCTCCTTACTATATCAGAAAGTAGAAGGTAGAAAAGTAGGATTTATTGTACAAGATTTTATTTTTAATTTGAATTACTGCACAATCAACCCAAGTCCAATAATTATGATATCCTTTACTCACCTGATCATCATAACGGTAAGTGAGGAACTGTTCCCCAGTTGTATCTTCAAGGAAACTTCCTTGGGGAGAAAGGGCAAACTCAGGTAGGAAGTATGCCCCTGGAGACTTCTCTGCTCTTGCCTGAAAGAAAAAATCACTCCAGTCACATTCAGGTTTCAGGGATCACATCACCCATGTAAACAATGACAGAAACACGGGGAAAAGACATTTCAAAATGAATCATGAAGAGATGATGCCTTTAAGATGCCTTTAAGCGGAAAGGCTCTATGGGAACAGGAGAGAAGATTTTCATTGCTGGCCACAAGATGTCAGTAACGAGATTCCCAGTTAAAGCAGGCATTGCATTTGTCTGGCAAATGATCTCCAAGAAATTAAACATTACAGAGCCTAGAAAAATGAAAACTACTTGTTGCTTATATTGTAGTGATCTTCCAAACTCAGGGACCTGTATTTTTTTTTCCAGCAGGATCCAGTTTCTTGTCTCTTGGTAGTCATTTTCCAGTGCCTTGTTTTCTCACTTCTGTAGCCTACTCAGCTGTCTTAGAAGCAATGATAATAGTCTGTGTGAGGCTTTAAAAACCTTGGTTTGGATCTGAATGCAAAATAGATGTTATGTTGTATCTGAGTGGCTCGGTCCCAACCTAAAGTCACAGGGTTAACTTCATTCAATTTAATTTAGTTCAATAAGCACCTATTGAGCATCTATGATACATGCTTTGGATACAAAGGGAAAAAAACAAAAAAAAAGCTCTGCCCTCAAGCATCTTACATTCTACTGGAAGATAAAACATACTTTACGCCTAAGGAAATACAAAGTCTTACTTCCTCTGAAGGGAGAAGCTACAAAAAAGCAGATACTCAAGTCAAGCCAAGTCCATCAGACCCAGATGAAGATGAGTCTCCTGACCCCTGGCTTGCCTCCTTCCTGAGGCTCCCTGTGCTATTAGGGGACTTACCCCTCTCACTGGTCCACATGAGACCAGAGTCTGGGAACCAGGACTGGACACCCTGCTCTGAAGCTTATTATGGGATGATAAGTAAATCACTTCTCTCTGGGTCAGTTTCCTCATCAATAAAATGGGAACTAATAATACTAAGAGTAACTGCTTCACAGGATAATGTGGAAAGTACTTTATAAACCTGAACATGATTTATCATGACTATTATAAGACATAGAACTGTCATTTTGATAAAGAACTGAATGATACACACATAAGGAAGGTCCTCTCTTTCTCCCACCCCGAGTCTGAAGCATCTTTCAATCATGCAGGCATGCAGACATAACAAACTTTTCCTGAATACCTACGGATAAGGCATTGTGCTAAATGCTGTACAATAAACTATATCTTTGTGAAACACTAGATGACGGCCCTCACTGATGGCCTAACAAATCCTAGTCCTGGCTGTGCCACTAACTAGCTGAATGACCTTGGATCAGTTACTCTAACTCTGAGGGGCCTCAGTTTCTTTGTCTCTAAAATCAGGGGGTTGAACTCGATGGCCCCTAGGTCCCTTCCAAATTTCTAATTTCCTATGTCCTAAAATTTTTATGTTTCCCTTAGTCTGCTTCCCTGCTGACACAGTCTCATTTCCCACACTGGTACTCCTACTTAACACCTAAGAAACTCAACCCCTCCCCCAACACCAGTCACTTGTTTATCCCACAAGCCCCAGTCTTTCCCGACAGTTACTGGCTGAGAGGGAGAGGGGCACCGCATGTCAGAATAGGCAGGGAGTGAAGGAGGGGAAAACTAATTTCTCTCACGGGGAGCAAATTGAGGAGAGGAGAACTAGTCTGGTGGAGAATCAAACACAGTAAAGGGAGACAAATATTAGTTGGCAGGAGGGGATGTTTGGCGAGCAGTGGATTGGAGTAATGGGAGGGGAAAGAGGGCCTGAATGTTGTAGAACTGATACGGGTTGAGAACAACAGGGAGGAAGAGTGGGAAGTTTGGCCAGGGATGAATTGATGTCAATATGAATAGTGATGAGACAAGGGCAGGAAGATAAGCAGGGAGGACATTTGTTCATGAATTAGTCACTACGCCATCAATCTTCACGCTACTGAGAAGCATTATGGAATAGTTGCAACAGAGCTACATGTAGTTAGGAAGACTGAGGTTCAAATTCCACCTCTGACACTTACTAGTTATGTAATCATTGGCAAATCACTTAATCTCTCTGAGCCTTAGTTTCCTCTTCTGTAAAATGGGGGGATAATAGCTATAGTACCTATTTCATAGGGTTGTGAAAATCACATAAGAAAATGTATTTAAAGCATTCTGCAAGCATTAGCACACATAATATATATCAATTATAATTATTACTACCTATCCCGGATGATCAATCCAGTTTAATTACTATCAATTTCATGAATATTTCTATGACTATTGCTGCTCCCAGAAATATCTTCCTCCTCCATTCTCCTAGCACTTAGTCATCTTCACATGGATCCCAACATCAGAGATTTAGAGCTGGAAGGGACTTTAGTGGGGTAATCGGGTCCAACAGCTTCATTTTGCAGAAGAGAAAACTAAGACAAAGTGTAATAGAAACTCAGGTGTTCCTGGGTTCCAAGGGGTCTGAGTTTAGTACTTTACACCAAAAGTGTCTCCAAAACTCCCTTCCCTTCCCCTACCCAGTGTACTGAAACCAGGCTGTGTTTAACAAAAATAAAAATACAATACAATATAGCTAATGTTAATTTGTGGGTTTCTACATCAAAACAGAGCAAGCAGGTATCCATTGGAGTCTGACACTACTGCACTCTACCATACTCCCTTATCCCAAGAATACACTGTCTTCTGAACACACTTAGAAGCCCACAGACTGTCAGAACTAGAAGGCGCCTGACAGTCCTCGTTCCAAACTCCTGATTTCTGAGACTCAGAGCAGAGAAGTATTTTTCTTCCCTCTCCTCCCCTACCACCCGTCTCTCCGATGAATTCTATGCTGTTGTCTAACATTAGTTCTTTTTGCTGTTGTTTTCATTATAATCTCTAGATGTTCTATATCTCGAATGAAGTAAGTTTCCAAGTCTATAGATATTCTGATTTGTTTGAAGTCAAACAGTAAGTTACTTTATTTCCAAAGTTACACTATATCCTACCTGCAGCAGCACTAAACAGGATCTCATTGGCTAGCTGAAAATGGTGCTATCACCTTGCCAGTGACCCGAACTCTGAAAATCTTGGTTACCTTTGACTCCTTCCTGTCCATTATCCCATTATCTGATCACTCCCCAAATCCTGCCAATTCTCCCTTTACATGGTTTCTCCCATCCATTCCATTTCTACTGGTACCACCATAGTCTAGACATGCTATTGCTTATCTAGACCATTACTTCAGCCTCCATCTTCAAGTTTCTCATCTTTAATCTATTTGGCTGTTTTAAACTTATTAAAACAACACATTCACCACCATACTTCCTTGTTTAAAAATCTTTATATTTTTTCTTACATGGAACAGTATATAGTCCAACCATGTAATCTGGCATTCAAAGCTCTTCAGGATATGGTTCTTACCATCTATCCTTCTAGATTCAGCAAAAATCTTACCTCCTCCATTGTCTTCTCTGAGCAGTCCAATCAGTCTGTCAGTAAGCATTTTTTATGCCCCTACTATGTGTTTAGCAATGTGCAAAGGGCTGAGAATACAAAAAGAGGCAAATGACAGTCCCTGCCCTTAAGGAGTTCACAATCAAATGAGAGACAATATGCAAACAAATACATGTAGACAAGCTATATCCAGGATAAACAGGAAATAATCAAAAGAGGAAAGGTAATAGAATTAAGAGGGGTTAGGAGAGCCTTCGTGTAGAACATGGGATTTTAGTTGTGACTTCAAGAAAGCCAGTAGGCAGAGATGAGGAGCGAGTGCATTCCAGGCATGGAGTAGCCCTAGAATTAAGCTAGTAGTGGCTACTCCTTCTTCTGCCTCATGAAAGTGCTCATTACTCATTTGGTATTTTTCATCCATTGCCTTGAATTGTAATTATTTGTTCACGTTTATGTCTTATCTTGCTATAATCTCAGAACTAGGAGGGACACTTCAAAGACCAACTAATCCAACCTATATTTGAACAAAAAAATCCCCTCTTCCACATACCCAACAAGTGATCACCCAATTTTGGCTTGAAGACTCCTAGGCAGGGGAAACTCACTGCTTGTCAGAGGCAGGCCACTTCACTATGGAATACTTCTAATTGTTAGAAAGTGTTCCTTATATTATGTCTAATAGGGATTCTTTGCAATTTTCACTCATTTTTTCCCAGTTCTTTCCTCTGAGCCTAAGCAAGGTCTGGTCCCTCTTCCATAAGCATCTTTCCAAACACCTGAAAACAGGGAGAGGCAGGGTGGCAGGGTTGATTAAAGAGCTGTCCTCAGGGTCAGGTTCAAATCCCGCTCCTGATGGATACTAAGTGACCCCAAGCAAGTAACTTAATCTCCCTCAATGGCCCAGGCAACTTTCTAAGACAGTAGCTCTTAATCCCAAAGGAGTCCATGGACTTGGAATTTTCAATATTTTGATAATTCTATTTAAATATAATGTATTTCCTTTGCAATCCTATGTATTTTATCTTATGTATTTAAAACTATTATTCTGAGAAGGGATCTATAGGCTTCACCAGGCTGCCAAAGGGGTCCATGATACCAAAAAGATTAAGAACCACTGATCTAAGTCCATAAATTGAATGGCAAGTGCCTCACATGGAGCTCCCTACGCTGATAAAACTACAAGTCTAGTCTAATAATAATAATAATAATAATAATAATAATAATAATAATGATAATCAGAGATGTGTTGGAGCCAGCTCTTACCAGCTCTGGAGAGCATACCATTAAGCTTTTAATGTGAGCATTTACACTTAAGAAATTAGCTACAAATTAGGGTTTGATTTACTCCTTTGTTGACTGTCTAGACTTAAGAAGGCATTAATAATGCAGATTAAACTTAAAAGTGGGTTATGCATACATTTTCCTGAGACAGTAAATCAAGCCCTTTCCCCCAAAATCATCCAGACATATCACAGATCTACTGAAATCTATTAACAATATTTTCAATAAGGATTCAAAAGAGTTAAGTTACATACCCCAGATCATACCAAGTAGTAAATGGAGGGGAGAGCATTCAAACTCACGTCATCTGATATTCATTCTAACGTTCTTTTTGCTCTACCGCACCTGTTCCTATACCCAACTTTTTCATAATTAACAATGATCTTGAAGCTAACAGGAGTGAAAAGGGCAGTTAGCTCCTATATCTGCAACTTGAGAGAAAGAACAAGGGGAAAGGAATGGGAAGAAAGAAGGAAGATACCTGGATGAAAGATCTAGAGCCGAAAAAAAAAAACCCTCAGAGGCCATGTACTCCAAATCCCTCATTTTGCAGATAAGAAATTAAGGTAGGGAAGTTGTAATTTGCCCAGGATCACAGAGGTTACCACCATCTCTTTTCTGATGATTCCCAAATCTACCTATCCCTAAGTTCTCTGCTGACAACTAATCTCACATTTCCAACTGCCTTTCATATAACTCAAACTGGATGTTCAGTAGACATCTTAAATTCAGCATGTCCAAAGCCATACTCTTTATCTTTCCCCATTAACTGTCCCTATCCTCCTACATTCCCTATTACTGTCAAGGATAACACCATCCTCCCAGTAACTCAAGCTCACAACCTTGAAGCCATCCAGGGACTCCTCACTATCTCTTATTTCCCATATCCAATCTGCTGCTTGATTTCACCTTTACAACATCTCTCAAATATACCCCCTTCTCTCCTCTGACACTGCTACCACTCTGGTGGTCCTTATTGCTCCATGCCTGGATTACTGCATTAGCCTGTTGTTGAGTCAGACTGCCTCCGATCCCTCCCCCTTCCAATCCATTCTCCATTCAGCCACTAAAGTGATTTTTCTAAAATATGGGTCCAACTATGTCATCTCGCCTTACTCAATAAACTCCAGTGACTCCCTATTGCATCTAGGATCAAAAATAAAATCCTCTATTCATCATTAAAAGTCCTTAATAACCTAGCCCCCACCTACCTTTCCAGTCTTCTTACACCTTACTCCCTTGCATGTACTTTTCAATCCAGTGACACTGGCCTCCTGGCTGTTCCATGAACAGACGCTCTAGCTCTCAGCTACAGGCATTTTTTCTGGCTGTTCCTCATTCCTGGAATGATCTCCTTCCTCAGCTCTGTATGCTCACCTTCCTAGCTTCCTTTAAGTCCCAACTAAAATAATTTCTTTTATTGGAAGCCTTCCCCAACACCTCTTAATTCTAGTGCCTTTCCTCAGTTAATTATTTCCTATCTATCCTGTATGTAGTTTGCTATATATATATATGTGTGTGTGTGTGTGTGTGTGTGTGTGTGTGTGTGTGTGTGTGTGTGTGTGTGTTTGTGTGTGTGTGTTTGTGTATGTATATGTATATACATATTTGTATACTGCATTGTATATTTTGTGCATATATACATATATATATACACACACATATATATATATGTATGTATGTATGTTTGCATGTTATTTCCTCCAATAAGGGACTGTCTTTCGCCTCTTTTTTGTAGCCCTACTGCTTAGTACAGTTCCTAGCACACAGCAGGCACTTAATGAATCTTTGCTGATTGATTGAGATTGCAAGTGTTGGCAGTGGGATATGAACCAAAGCCCTCTGATGTGGGAATTATGAATCACACTGTCCTTAGACAGGGTTCTCTGTACACCTGAGATTGCCAAATGGGATTCCTGAATGGCACAATGAAGCTCGGTAGTAAGGGCAAAGAAGCCTGGATACTCCCCACTCTCACCTCTGATGCAGGAACATAAAACCAATTTTAAAGAATGGACGACAAGTTTCACTTCTGTCTCACAATCACTTCTTTGCATTCCCATCTGCAGCTGACTGGAAGAGAGGCAGATGGCATAACTATATGGTGCCATGGACCCCAATGTTGTCCAACAGGACACAACCTCTAGATTTCCAAAGTCAGAAAAATAACTGGGATCCATCCACTGGCCAGGTTGGGGTCAGGCTGATGTCAGCAATAAGCACTCTCCTCTCTTCTCCCCAGTAACATCACAATAGATTTTTGTGTTTCCACCTGTAGTCAGGGGAGGAAAAAGGATTTTTGTAGCCTCCAATAGGACATACCTTTTTTGCTCTCTTCCTATCTCCTGACTAACATTTTGAAGTTTGACTACTGAGAACAGCTAGATCGTTAGCAATTACCTGCTGTAACCAGTTAGAGACTAGTTTTTCATTGTGTCAAAGAACTTTACTCTGAAAAACCTTAGAGATCATTTAATGAATGCAACCCTTTAACTCTACCAACATAAATACTAGAATGAATGAGGCCCAGAAAGACATACTTCTAACTGAAGCAAAATGAAGACCAGGATTCAATACTCTTGATTCTTCTTACAATGACCCTTCCTCTGCACCGTACTGTCTACTTTATAACTTATAAAGTAATACATCGAGGGTGGTTTTTACATGTCCCAATCCCTACCATCAATATGGTTATGGATTTATGTCTTTTATCCTGGAAATAACATAAGCAGTAATTCCTTCAAATACCAGAGATAATTACCCTATACAACAACACTCAAGTCTTCCTTCAAAAAGCTACTTTATATTCACATAAGACATTCTCATGCGTCTTTATGATTTTCCATCTGTGCTCTCTTGTGTAGCATCAATAAAATGTCATTTCTAACATTCCATGAATTTGTGCTAAATTCTGAAAAGGTGATCTCTAACTTTGTTTAAACTTCACAATGACCATCATGTTCTTTTTATTTTCCATTTTCCATTCTACACAAATTGGCCTATAAAACACTCAGATCCTAAACAGAGCCCTGGTCTTATGGTTTTATGATTTCTTTTTTGCTTTTGAAAACTAACTGGTAACCATAAGGAGGCAACCATGGTGTTTTGAGAAGAGTCCTTATTTGGGAATGAGAAACATCTGGGTTCAATTCCCTGTCTCTTCCACTTGTTCCACTTGTGACTTTAAGCAAGTCACTTTACCACTTCTCAGGGCTTCAGTTTCCTTGTCTGTAAAATGATGGAGTTGGCAAGTGATTCTGAAGACACCTTCCAGGTCTAAGTCCCATGATCCTACCTTACTAACCTCATTTTATAGGGTGGTAGGAGAGAGATTTGGGATGCAAAGCTAAGTCATGATCCTCCTGCAGCCAAGGAACTCTTCGAAAAGCACAGCAAACTGACAAGCCAGGACCTTGGGGAGGGGGGTCAGCAAGCTCTGTAAGAGACACCGTCTGTTTCTGTCTCTCCTCTATCTCTTTCATTTTACAAATGAGGAAACTGAGGCACAGCAAAGTTCAAGGTGAAAGTTAAAGGTCACACAGGTGAAAATAAAACATGAAAGAGACAGAATTTTAATCCAGATCCTCTGATTTTGGACCTTGGGCATCTCAAACTCAACATTTCCAAAACAGAACTTAGTATGTTTCTCTCAAAACTGTCTCCCTTTCTATTACCATCAAGGTCACCATCACCCTTCCAGTAAGCCTTGTTTATAACTTTGGTCTGATCCTTAAATTCTCCCTCTCCCTCACCCCACGCATCCATTCAACTGCCTAAATTCATTATTTCTAACATTGTAACACCTGTCACAACCTTATACAGCCACCACCCTAGTTCAGGCCCTCATCACCCTTTACTTAGATTGCAGTAACAGTCTTCTAATTGGTCTCCCTTCCTACACAAAGCTGCCACATGATTCTCCTAAAGTGCAGGTTTGACTATGTCACTGTCCTATTCAATAAATTCCAATGTTGGGGGGCGGAGCCAAGATGGCAGAGTGAAAGCAGTGACTTGCTTGAGCTCTCCCCTAAACTCCTTCAAATACCCTTAAAAAATGGCTCTAAACAAAATATAAAGCAGCAGAACCCACAAAAAGATAGAGTAAAACAGATTTCCAGCCCAAGACATCCTGGATGGTTGATTGGAAAGGCACATCGCACCGGGCGAGGAGACTAGCACAGTTCGGTGTGGGTACACAGGTCAAAGCAAACCTGGAGCAGGCCTCAGAGGAACGAATCACAGGCAGCTGTGGTGGTTTCCAGACGCCTCAATCCACCAACACCAAAGACAACTTAGAAGGTCAGTGGGAAAAGTCTGTTTTTTTGGTGAGAGAAGAGCTAGGTCAGAGCCACTTCCAGAACACAGAGCGCAGAGCTCGGCCCCCAGGGCCGTGGCTGCATCCTGAGCTGCCAGCCCACTGACTGAGGTGGAATCAAGTGGCTCATCAGAGGGGGACTGCAGGGATCTCTTTGCCAGTGCTGAGGTAGGAATCTCTTGCTTTGCCCGTGTTTGGATCTGGGTCACAGTTCTGGGCTGCGGTCCTGGGGTGAGGAGCAGCGCTGGCACGGTGGAGCTTGTAGTGGTAGTTGAGAGGAAACCCTCCTCACAGTTCCAAGAGAGAAAAGACCGCTTGTGGCCGGTCACTCAAAGACCAGAGCACAGGTCAGACTTTTACCTTAACAAAGAGTTTAAAACTCAAGTAGTTGGCTGGGATCATGAGTAAACCTCGCAAAAAGAGTCAGACTATATTATCTTACTTTGGTGACAAAGAATACCAAAACATACAACCAGAAGAAGACAACAAAGTCAAAGTTCCTACATCCAAAGCATCAGTCCGAGTCATGGAAGAGCTCAAAAAAGATTTTGAGAAGCAAGTAAGAGAAGTAGAGGAAAAACTGAGAAAAGAAATGAGAATGATGCAAGAAAATCATGAAAAGTAAGTCAACAGCTTGCTAAAGGAGACCCAAAAAAATACTGAAGAAAATAACACCTTAAAAAGTAGCCTAACCCAAATGGCAAAAGAGGTCCAAAAAGCCAATGAGGAGAAAAATGCCCTAAAAAGCAAAATTGGCCAAATAGAAAAGGAAGTCCAAAAGCTTACTGAAGAAAATACCTCCTTAAAAATTAGAATAGAGCAATTGCAAGCTACTGACTTTATGAGAAATCAAGACACAGTAGAACAAATCCAAAAGAATGAAAAATCAGAAAACAATGTGAAATATCTCATTGGAAAAACAACTGACCTGGAAAATAGATCCAGGAAAGACAATTTAAAAATTATTGGACTATCTGAAAGCCATGATCAAAAAAAGAGCCTAGACATCATCTTTCAAGAAATTATCAAGGCAAACCGCCCTGATATTTTAGAAACAGAGGGCAAAATTGAAATTGAAAGAATCCACAGATCTCCTCCTGAAAGAGATCCCCAAAGGAAAACTCCTAGGAATATTGTAGCCAAATTCCAGACTTCCCAGGTCAAGGAGAAAACATTGCAAGCAGCCAGAAAGAAACAATTCAAGTATTGTGGAAACACAATCAGGATAACACAAGATTTAGCAGCTTCTACATTAAGGGACCTCAGGGCATGGAATATAATATTCCAGAGGGCAAAGGAGACAGGATTACAACCAAGAATCACCTACCCAGCAAAACTGAGTATAATCCTTCAGGGGAAAAAATGGTCATTCAGTGAAATAGAGGACTTTCAAGCATTCCTGATGAAAAGGCCAGAGCTGAATAGAAAATCTGATAGACAGATAGATAGATAGATAGATAGATAGATAGATAGATAGATAGATAGATAGATAGACAGACAGATAGATAGATAGATGGCACAGGGTAAGTTGAAGATGAGAGGGTGATTTCTGGAGAATAAAATTAAGGGGTGAGAGAGGATTATACCATGAGAAGGAGAAAGGGAGAGGTAGAATGGGGTACATTATCTCGCACAAAACATACAAGAAAAGGTTCTTACAGTGGAGGGGAAACAGGGGAAGGTGAGATGAAATGAGGGAATCTTATTCTCATAGGATTTGGTTTAAGGAGGGAATAACATACACACTCAATTAGGTATGGAAATCTGTCTTACCCTACAGGAAAATAGGGGAAGAAGGAGACAAGAGAGCAGGGGGATGACACAGAGAAGGGCAGATTGGGAAAGGGGTAATCAGAAGGAAGTACTTCTGAGAAGGGACAGGGTCAAAAGAAAGAACAGAATAAATGGGGGGGGCAGGATAGGATTAAGGGAAATAGAGTTCGTTTTTATGGAAGTGTTTTGCATAACTGCACATGTATGGCCTGTATTGACTTGCTTGCCTTTTCAATGAGGGTGGGTGGGGTGGGAGGCAGGGAGAAAATTTGGAATCCGAAGTTTTAAAAACACATGTTTAAAAAAAAATGTCTTCACATGTAACTGGGAAATAAGAAATACAGGAAATGAGGTACAGAAATCTATCCTGCCCTACAGGAAAATAGAAGGGGAAGGAGATAAGAGAAGCGGTGGTGGGGGAGATAGAAGGGAGGGCAGACTAGGGGAAGGGGTATTCAGAAAGCATGCCATGTTGGGGTGGGGGAGGGGCAAGATGGGGCGAAAATTTGGAATTCAAAATCTTGTGGAAGTAAATGTTGAAAACTAAAAATAAATAAATTTATATTTAAAAAATAAAAAAATTAAAAGAAATTCTGCTACAAAGACAAAAATTTAAAAAGAAGTAAATTCCAATGTTTCTCAAATATCACCAAGAACAAACATGAATTGTTCTATTTGGCATTTTAAAGTCCTTTACAACCTGACCTCAATCTACCTTTCCGGTCTTATTACACATTCCTCCCCTTTATGTATTCTATGATCCAGTCAATTTATCCTTCTAACTGTTCCTCACACTTCCATTTCCCATGCCCTTTGCATGGAATAAAATTAAGGGGTGATTCCAGTACCTGGAATGCACTTCTTCCTCCCCTGCACCTTTTAAAATCCACAGCTTCTTCAAGATTTGATACTTAACTCAAAGAATACCTTCTACATAAAGTCTTTCTTGACCTCTGTTTCCCACCTACCCCCAACTATTAGCACCTTCTTCTTCCAAATTACCTTGCATCTATTTTGCACATGTCTATATACTGCATAGTTTCCCCTGCTAGAAGGTAAGCTCTTTGAGGAAAGGCATGTTTTGCTTTTGTCTTTGTATCCCTAGCACCCGGCACAGTACCTCCTAGTTAGTAGGTACTTAATACTTGATGATTAATATGACTGATATGGAAACTGATGCATAGAATCTAAAATGACTCACAGCTAATTAGTGACAGTCTGAAATGGAGCCCAGTTCTCCTTACTCCCAGCCTTTCCAACTTTATCCCATTCAATTTTGATTATAAAAAGTCAAAGCTCCTGACTAGGTGGTGTTATGAATAACAGCCTTGCCAGGTAGGAAAGTAGGAAAGGAATGTTTTTTTAAAAAGTAGAGAGTATTTTTTTAAATCCTCAAAACTGGGGATGGATGAAATATTTAGGTGAAAATATGCAAAATAAAGATGACATGGTACTTGAATTTCTTTCCCAAAAGAATGAGAGAGGAAGAATATATTTTGTCCAGTGTATAATGTTAAAATAAGAAAATCCCTTATTGCCTTGAAAATAACCATTGGCTTATTAAACCTGATTATTGTTTATTATATATTCAATTCAAGAGACTGCATCTTCTGACTAGAACACATATTTCCTGTTCAACACATTTCCTATTTTGTTAATAAATCTTTGTTCTACAGAGAACACACGTCATAAGAAGTATGCAGTAGTAGAAATATCTGAAGAAAGCTAACCTTAACCACAAAGACTCAGGTTAACAAGGAAATAGGAGGGGCAGCTAGGTGGCACAGTGGATAGAGTACTGGCCCTGGAGTCAGGAGGATCTGAGTTCAAATCCAGCCTCAGACTCATAACATTCACTAGCTGTGTGACCCTGGGCAAGTCACTTAACCCCACTGCCTAGCCAAAAAAAAAAAAACCAAGGAAATAAGATGGAAGTAGGCAAATAAGAAAGAATATGATCATAGGATCATGGATTTGGGGATAGAAGAGACCCAACTACCCACTTTCACAGATGAGGAAACAGAGGCCCAAAGAGATGAAGAGGCTCACCCACATTAATCCATATAATGAACGGCAGGGGAAAATTTGAAAGCCATGTCACATGATCTCAAATCTAGCACCATATTATCAGAGGACATGCACGAGAGCTATGAAGTACCATCTTGGATGGATTTTCTGAGTTTTATAGACGGATGGCAACTGAGAGGTCACCTAGTCCAGCCTCATTTTATAGATGAAAAAGCTAAAAAGCCCAAGGAAGTTGTGACTGCAAAGGCGATTGCACCTCGATCCCAGGTGTACTAAATCTGGTCTACTTTCTGCTTCATCACACTTCCTCTGAGTAATTAAAACACATTTCTGTATTATTAAGGCAGCTGCATTTATTTCTGACCTTCTCCAATTAACAGACTTGACTTTCTGTACATTTGATCTCACTAAACCTGGTACTGTTTATGAAATGATGAATTCCTTCTAGAACTTCCTCTCAACTCCCATGCTGTAATCACCTTCTATGTCTAACTATTGCCCCAGGATTTATTAGACAAGTACAGTCCTGTGTAGTTGGAGTGAAAAGTTGACATGTGATCACAAGGAGGTAACTTGCAAAGGTTGTTTACATAAAGTTATTACAAATGTCATTATCATAAGAAGTTAACTTTTAAAGGAGGTAGATATATTACACCAAGAGTTAGTAGAATTGAACTCAATATGTCACCGAAAGGTGTGCTTGATTCAAAAGGAATAAATCTAGTGGAAGGTTTGATGTGGTTCTACTACATCTGCAGTGCCTAGCACATAGCAAGTGCTTAATAAGTACTTGCTGATTGGCTGACTGATATGGAAGAAGGCAGATACCAGCACAGATATATACAAGTCTGAGAGCACTGGCATGTGAAGATAAAATGAGAAACAAAAGCGATACTTTCGTAGGAATATATTATAGACCTGAGATGTCAAACCTGTGGCCCACAACGCTCCTGACTATGGCTCAAACTAGATTACAATGTTATTGGGAAATATTTGACAAAATGTACAATAACACAGTGATATACAGATAACTGTTCTAGTTGTTCAGTCACTGCAGTCATGTCCAACTCTTCCTGATCCCATTTGGGGTACTCTTGACAAAGACAATGGAGTAGTTTGCCATTTCCTTCTCAAGCTCATTTTACAAATGATGAACTGAGGGGTAGCTAGGTAGCACAGTGGATAGAGCATTGGCCCTGGAGTCAGAAGGACCTGAGTTCAAATCCAGCCTCAGAGATTCAATGCTTACTAGCTGTGTGACCCTTGGGCAAGTCACTTAACCCTATTGCCTAGCAAAATTTAAAAAAAAAATGAGGAACTGAGGGAAACAGGGTTAAGTGACTTGCCCACACAGCTAGGAAGTAAGTGTCTAAGGCCAGACTGAACTCAGGAAGATGAGTCTTCCTGACTTCAGGCCTGGCACTCTATCCACTGTACCACCTTGCTCCCAAAAAACATAGATAATATTATATTTTAAAACTAAAAACTAAAGTATCCTTATGTATGGACTAGTTGCCCCCATTTCAATTTCAATTTGACACCACTGCTATAGACCACTCAATCAGAAAGAGGATGTAGATGATGCTTTCCTAAAACTGAAAAAAAAAATTGACACAAAGGAGACTAATACTCATAATATGTAACCTCAATTATCTTTACATCTGATGGATATCTAATTCTACTACAATTAAAGGATCAGATAAATATTTGACATACCTTACTAACAATTTCATTTCATTTCCTAGAAGGTAGAGGAAATAAAGAGAACTGATTTTTTGTTAAAAAAAAAAAAACAGGGAACATGAAAAAATATGAGAGAATACCCTCAATCCACCCCTTAGTATTAGTATAGGTGGAAGGTCCACAGGTTTTACACACTGCACAGGCTTTCAGGGTTTTTCATTTCATTGATTGATTATATAGACATTTTTCCTCTTCTTTTTTTTTCTTTGAAAAATACTATTTGTTACATGACTCAGTGGGAGGAGGGGGGAGGAATATAGTGGAAAACTATGATGATGCAAAAAACATAAGATATCAATAAAATTTATAAAAGAAAAAAAGGAATATGCTTTTCTCCAGGTACAAGTGTCAAATATGGGAACAAAGGGCTCTTAGCAAATTTTAAAAAACAGAGTCTGTAGCACTCTTCAGCATTGTCTCTGCTCAACAGAACTATGGCCAGGTCATCAAGTCCTTGGGGTCTCCTCTCATCCTCAGATGAAAAGCCACTGGTGGTTTCTTAATTAGAAATCAGAAAGATACTACATACAGCTGGGAGAATTGTTAATGTTTTGCCTAGGACAGAGAAAACCCAGGAGTGGCATGTTCTATGTCTTCAAATGTTTGAAAGGTTGATGTGGTATGGGAGTAATCTTATTCTATGTGGCTTCAATGGAGTGAAATTCTAATGAAGCAGGTTTTGACTCAATAGAAGTTAAAATTTTCTAACAGTCAGAAATGTCTGCTCTAATCAATTCCTGTTCAAATACAGTGTGGACTCTCTGGCCTCCAAAGTCCCTTCCATCTCGCAATTCTGAATCCAAAAAGGGAATGAGCCACTTCACATAGTGAAGTCTTCAATAGTGAGCCAAGTAGTCACTGAAAGTGTTCAAGCCCGGGCTGGATAATTCTCTGTGGGGATACTGTAGAGGGAATTCCTGTATGAAGTGAGAGGCCTCCTAAAGTCCCCTCCAACTCTGTATAACCTATAACTAGCTCTATTCTGTTCATCATCCCAATGTGCTCAGGCAGACACCTGAGCTGCATCTTTGGATCCAGAGGTAATGTAGTAATAGCAGAAAAACTGTGTTTGAGGTCTCAGTTCTATCACTGGGTAAATGACATAACCTTTCTGGGTCTCGTGTGTGAAATTAGGAAGTTGGATGAGATGATCTCTAAAGTCCCTTCCAACTCCAAACTCTATGTTGTCTACAGGGACTATAACATCTGTCATCACATGACAGAGATTTGTGAGGTTAGCAGTCCACACTGTATTCCCTCCTAAGTACCACGGGGCCCTAACAGTAAAGGGACCACGGTCCAGGGTATGTATGTCAAGGTGAGAAAGCACCTCTGCTATCATGCCTATGATGCTCTAGGCAGAGTGGCTGTTCACACTCTTGTTAATTACTGGATTAGGGATATTCTGCAGTAGGCATATAACCTTTTCTGGATCTGGACTGAAAAGAAGCAAGGGTCCTAAGAAAGCCTCTGCTCCAATCTATCCCAAGAGAGTTTGTTGCTAGCACCTACCTGGATCCATTAAGGAAAATCTAGTCATTTATTATTATTTTTAACCAGGCTACTTAACACTTTTCTCCTCCAAAAGACACAACATAAGTTTTATTTCCTAAGCCTAAAACCTGGGTTAAAAAAGAAACATTCCAGTTTACTTTTTTTTCAAGTGCACTTCGTCACTCTGAAGGTTTTTTTCCTAAAACTATGTTTTAAAAAGCATATTCCTGATAAATATAAAATACATTTTCTTTGGCAGGACTGGTACTGTGGGCAGAAGATCAAATGAGTCTTAAAATTTTTCTGAACTTTTAAAAAAAATATCCCAGTGATTAAGTTTCTGGATATTTATCAACAACTAATTGTATTTTCTCTTGACATAGTTTGGCTAAAACATTTAACATTTCACTAAGAGACCTCTGCAACAGGAAAGCCAAAATATGAAGCAGTTTTTTTTTTAATTTACCTTTGCTCTGATGCAAATTTCCAAAAGAAATATGAGCACCTGAGCCTAACTTCTCTCCCTAAGTTGTTTCTTTTTTCCACATGCTGGAAATGAGTTATTTGTTTTTAAAAGTCTTTACTAAAATGAAAACTTGTCACATTTAATACCAATTTTTAACAAAAAGGAATTTTTAGCTTATTTATGCCATTTGCCCTGGAAACATCATCCCTCAACACACACATTTTAAACTTGCATGAGCAGGTAGGCCAAGATGGAAAACATAGATTAAACTTCTCCAGTGAAAAGCTAGTAGCCAGAGGAGAAAGCATATCTTGTAACCTACAGAGGGAAAAAAGACAACTGCAGGAATGAAATCACGTCCAACAAGACCTTTCTTAGGGCACCACCTAAAGGAAGCAGGCACCACCTTCCACACGTAGCTTGACATGACTGACATGTGAATGTACTTTCCTCCAACAGGAAGACCAAAATGTTTTGGCTGTAATTTTGAACAAAATGTTGGCATTTCACAATAGATTATTTAAAAACAAGTCTATTACTCTGTATGGATGGAGGAAAGACAGACTTCCCCTGCCAATATATACAGTTTAGCTATTTTCACCCTTGAGCCTTCTCCCGAACAATTTTATTTAAGATTTCATTTTCTGGTAGGCCTTGAAATAAAATTCTTCCATTGGAAAGAGCCTCGATTTGTAAAATGCCACAGAGATAAAAATTTCTCTTAAAATACCTTGAAGAGAAACTGAAAAAAAAAAAAGAAAGATTTCATGACTAACTTGACTTTTTAAATTAGGTATTGAGTGAACAACACAGACATGTGGAATATTGTAAGAAAATGTTTGGAGTTGTTTTTGTTGCTTTTTTTTTTTTGACAGTTCATCTGCTTTTCAAACTGGAAAACTTTGAACACACATTCTTCCCCCCCCCAATTGTTTCCCCAGCTTCAGTATCTGACTCCTTGAAAGCAGTTAAGCATGTTAACTCTTTCAGGAATCATTTAGTGACAGGAAGGAAGGAAAGAAGGAAGGAAGAAGAGAGGAAAGGAGGAAGGAAGGAAGGAAGGAAGGAAGGAAGGAAGGAAGGAAGGAAGGAAGGAAGGAAGGAAGGAAGGAAGGAAGGAAGGAAGGAAGGAAGGAAGGAAGGAAGGAAAAAGTGAAAAGAAGGGAAGGGAGGAGGGAGGAAAGGAAAGAGTTAGGTGGGGGGAGGAAGACAATCTTTTAAAATCTACAAAGCACTTCACATAAGTTATCTCATTCAAATCTCCTAACAAACCTCAAAATTAGACACTACTGTCCCTATTTACAAAAGAGGAAACTAAGGCCCAGAATGATCAAACAACTCTCCCAGGATTATACAATTAGTCATTGTCACATACCCTTTGAACTTGGGTTTTCCTGGCACCAAGTCCATAACTAGCCACTATGACATGCTGCCTCTATAGCACACAGTTCTGAAGCAGGAAATGGGCTCTTCCATAGTCAAATTACATCATAATCAATGAACACAATTTTATTTCTGATGGTGATGGGACCTTTTTTAGTAGTATTGTTTACATAAAGTAAAAATGGCTATTTTGTCATTAGCAAAGCAAAAAAAGTGGCCTCAGTGGCCTTGAAAATTATTGGGTTGTATGAAATCATTCAAGAATTTAGAGTTTAACTCTCTAAACAGACAAGTTAAATACACAGACCTTGAGAAAGGTCACTGGTACTTCACAATATTCCCTATGAGGAGTCATCCCTTCTACCCAGAAGCTTCTATGGCAGAAGCTATAAAATTCAGCACAAGAGTCTTCTTCAGGTTATGGGCAAATAATGTCTCAGTGAAATAGCATCCGTGAACTTCTTTTGCATCTTCTACTGCAGAATTTCATCCCTGAAACATTCAGGAACCAGTCCTGCCTTCCTTGTGGAACACAATCTCAGTTGTGAGCTTATATAATTCTTATGAGAGAATGGTAGGATCCTGATTATGTTTCTGTACGAGGGGAGGCAGGATTAGGAGCAGGTCCAGAGCTTACCAAATTACTGAGGATCATGCCTCCATTCTTGCCTCTACTCTGTCTCTTCAAAAATTTTTCACAGAGCTGCTAAAAACAATCCTCTGTAAGACATAAGGCATGCCCATGGCACCACCCCACTCCTCCAGAAAACTGGCTGTATGACCCTGGGTGAATCACTTCCCTTCTCAGTGTTCCAAATAACTCTTTAAGTTGCAGACCATTAGCAAAGGGTGTTTCCTCCCAAGGTATTTCCTACAGCAACATAACCTTCCCCTACGGCACCCTAACCTCAGGTCTGGTCCAAAAACACAAACGGCCTTCAGAGGCCCTATTGCTGATTGTTCCTTAAACTGACATTTAAGGCCCTTCAAAATCTGGCTCCAATCTACCTTTCCAGCCTCATTTCATATTCCTCCCTTCCATTCACCATGTTGTTGCCAAACTGCAATAGTAACTACTACTTGAACTCGACATGCTATCTCCCACTCTACAACACGTCCTGTCACTTGCAACACAATCGTTCATTAAATCCACCTTTCAGAATCCTTCTCTTCCACTGAGGCTCAGTTCAAAGGCCACGTCTTCCACAGTAGCCTTCCCTGATACAAACTTCTAAAAGTGATCTCTCCCTCCTAAAACATTCCTACAACACTTTGTCTGGATGTCTCTTTTTTCTTCTCTGTATGCATATAACATGCCCCCACTTCCTGAAAAATGGAAGCCCTTTGAGGGCAGGAGCTATGTTTTTTTTTCTAGCTGTATCACCAAGCATAGTGCCTTACACATAATAGGAGTTTAACCTTTGCCTTTTTTTTTTTAATTGACTTGGGGGCTGGGTGCTAAGAATTATTCTCAGCGTGTCTGGGAAGACTGGTGTCTGAGAACATGGTTGTGAAGCACCAACCTAGCCGAGCCCACATCTTCATTTCCTTTAGCTGCCTGCCATTAAAAAATGTCTACTGCTTTGAGCTGTTTCTTTGAGTAAGGCAAATTGTCCTCAACACCTGCCTCCTGTGTTGCTTCCTCTTCTTGCTCTAGTTTTGGTGCCCCTAACTCTTGACCCATTGCTTTCCAACTCTTGAAAGTGTGTTCCTACTTAGCCCCTGGCTTTGGTACCTGGTTTTTTGGCCTTTCAGGCTTTGGACTTTGTGCCCACCTTGAAGTTTTCTCCATGAACTCTCTGGCTTTCCCTGGCTGTGTATGAACCCACTTTATCCCAGCTGCCTTGTTTACATACTTAACAACCATGTCAGCTTATTGACTTACTTAAGGGTCCTTCCAATTATACCCTGGCTAGAACATAGGTCTGTTAATCTCTAACACATTTCCTACTCTGCCTCTGGCTTTCTCCCAGCATTTGGTGATGAAGAGGGAATTGGGTGGGGTCAAGGGAGGAGTTGGTTTATATGATACTACTTCTAAAAAAATAAAGTAGTGGTAGTCTCCTGGATTCTTGCTACTCCTCTGCATCATAACATCCGAGCTGTGGTTTTATGAATTCAGCAGCTTCTGCCAGTGGGGATGAGGAGGGCATTAGCCCCTCACCCACACTACAATCAATAAACAACAGCTGGGAGAAACAACACTTTTCTCCTTATGGCTGAAGGATAGTCAATCATACTGCCAGTACAGAATTTTTCCTTAGAGGGGCAAGAATGAGAGATGGTCAAGTGGACCCTCATTATATAGACACTACATACAGGACCAAGAAGGACCTGCATCTATGGCCACACCATTCAAGAGTGTGGGAGAGAGCAGAGTCTGACCCAAACACAAAACCCCAACCCAGAAACTGAGACTAAAGATATGAGTAAACAGAAGAAAATGCTGAACACCATGAAGAAATACTATGGACTAAGAAAAGCCCAAGAGATGAACCCAGAAAAAGAGGGTGAACCTACAAAAACTTCAAGCAGAGCCTCAGAAAAAATCAGATACACTAGTCAGAAGGACTACAAGAATACCCAGAAATGAAACAAATGATACAAAATTTAAACAGCAAGGAAGGAAAGAATGGCAAAGATAATTAACACCTTTGAACAGATGATGGTAAACCTTACCTAAGCACTGAATTCCCTGAAAATTAGAATGAGAAAAGAGACCCTCATCAGCATGGCACAGTACAGCTATAAAGTTTGAATATTCCTACACAATTTTACCTGGGTCTACATTTGTCTTCCCCTTATTATATTTGTCCCCAGGGAAGATGTGTGTTTTGGCCCTGCCACTGAGGATAGGGGTATAGAGAACACCAAAGAGGCAATATCACAAGGTTAGCATAAGTTGTTTCTTTGGTAGTACTTCCTGTCAGTCTCAGAGGAAAAACTTATTTGAAGGCTAAACCTTTTCCAACACGTCTACTCATGCTTGTATCTCCAAGAAATGGCTCTCCCCAATATCCAACATTGCCCTCTCAATCTCTCTCTCTGCCTCTCTCTCTGTGTCTGTCTGTCTGTCTGTCTGTCTGTCTCTCTCTCTCTCTCTCTCACACACACACACACACACACACACACACACACACACACACACACATACACACACACACCCTTCTATTATTCCATCTGTACTGGTTTCTTTTCTACCTTCAAAAGAACCTATATCTTTTCTATCTGCTTTATCATGATGGCATCTCAAACTATTGTGCTATTTTTCTCCTTCCTTTCACTATCAAACTCCCAAAAATCAGTGATCTACACCTACTCCATTCATTTCCTCACCACCCACTTACTTCTTAACACAATCCATTTCCATCATAAGGACTCTACTGAAGCACATTCTGGAATGTCATCAATTTCATCTCCTACTTGCCAACTCCAACAGCCTTTCCTCAGTCTTCATTTTTAACCTCTCTATGGAATATGAACCTGTTACTCTTCCCTTCCTTCTTGAAATAGGCACTTCCTTCAGACTACATAATGATACACCATCTTGAATCTCTTCTTAGTCTTCTGGTTCCTTCTTCTATGACCTCAAACAACAAACATTCTACAAATATTCAACGAGGACCATAATGCATAAAGCACTGTGCTAAGTTTTATGGAAATACAAAGAAAATGAAGTCAAAATCCCTTCCTTCATGGTACTTGCTATCCAGTAGTAGGATAAATAAGACACCTACACAAAACTATAATGCAAAATTGAACTTGAAAATGTAATAAAAGATACAAAACACTGAGGTACAGAGGAGAGGTTGCTTCAGATTGTGGAATCAAGTGTGGCTTTAAGATCTAGAATCTGGCAATGTCAGCTAACTATATATATGTTATCACTCACTATATATATGTTGGTACACAAGTGATAAGCCTTAGTTTCCCTATCTGTAAATGGAGATTATAATATCTTTTCACTCCATGTATCACAGGATTATTGTGAAAAAAAGCAATTGCAAACTATATCTTAGAAAATATAAGCTATTATTACCACCATTTGTGAAAAGACAACATTTAAACTGGGCCCTGAAGGACTGGTTGGCATCAGGCAGATCTTGAGGGAGAGAAATGCAGGGTATTCCAGATAGAGAGACGAGAAGCACAGGGAAGAAATGTATGGTGAACATTCTGGGGACAGCAAGTAATATTGTTTAGCTGAGGTCTGTGTGCAGTGAAGGGGGACTGTATGAGATATGGTCAGAAAAGTGAAAAGCCTGGAAAGCCAGGCAAAGATTTTTGGATTTTATTTGGAAAGCTAATACATAAACACTGAAAATTTGTAATCAGAAGGGTGACATGATCTTGGTCAAAGTCTCCTCCTCTTCATCCTGCTATTTCCTTAACCTCAAGGTTTAGACATTCTCTATCATAAGATATCACAAGATCACATATCATGGGATCATAAATCTAGAGATGGAAGGAATCACAGAAGCCATCCAGACCAACATTTTCATTTTACAGATGAGGAAACTGAGGTTTATGGAAGTTAAGTTACCCAAGGTCACATAATGACACAGTATCAATTCTCTCTCAACCCTGTCTGTCTCCCTTGGAGACTCTATCTACTCTAATAGCTTCAGCTATCACCTTCATGCAGATAATAGCTCCCAAAATTAGTATCTCTCACCTAGACTTCTCACTCTGCCTTCCAGTCTCGAATCTATGAATGCCTGCCAGACAATTCTACTTGCCATCACTTGAAGCACAACATATAAACACTACAGTGCAGTCTCAACTTATCAACCAATCAGTAAGCATTCATTAAGTGCCTACTATGTACCAGGCACTGTGAGTTACTAGGGATAAAGACTGGCCCAATGGTTTCTTGATACAGGGAATTCCCAGATGAGGAAACTCCTTCTCTGGATGCAGGTCTCTCTCTGCATCTTGTAGCCATAGAAGGCTGCCTAGATCAGTGTTATCGAACTCAAAACAGAAATAGGGGCCACTAAACTGTACATAACCATCCCCGCAGGATGCATACTGGCTTAGTTTTTAAATGTAATGTTATTTATGTTTTGTTATTGTTCAGTCATTTAAGCTGTGTCCAACTCTTTATGACCCCTTTTTGAGCAGGTTTTCTTGGCAAAGATACTGGGGTGGTTTCATTTCCATCTCCAGCTCATTTACAGATGAGAACCTGAAGCAAACATGGTTAAGTGACTTGCCTATGGTCACATAGCTAGTAAGGTCTGAAGCCACATCTGAACTCAAGAAAATGAGTCTTCCTGACTCTAGGCCCAACATTCTATCCACTCTGCCACCTAACTGCCTTCAAGAAGCTTACATTTTACCAGGTTTGGTGGGAATACAATATGCACATAGATTAGTAAATATAAGCATACAAGTAAAATATAAAGTAATTTCTAGACAGGGAAAGCATTTACAGCTGAGGGTGTATGAAAATCAGGAAGGCTTCATGTAGAAGATGCACTTGAAATGAGCCTTTAAGAAAACTGAGGAAAGTGAAGGACAACTGAACCCAAATGTTTCACTGATTCTCCGGACTCGGTAGAATGGAGCTGCAAAAACATCCAAGCTGGAAGGATCATTTCAACATGGTCAACTTCAGTCCCTAACTGAAGCAGGAAACCCAGGATAACATATTTGACAAATGACAAACAAGTTTGAAATATGAAATGAATTACAGGAAGCATTCCAGCACATTAGATGGACATACAGGATTCATGGAAAAACACAGACAAGAATCGCCGTGGATGAGATGTGGACTGACTGTAATACCTAGAGATGGAAGTGACCTTAGAGATTATCTAACCAAGAAGCCTTATTTCATAGATGAGGAAACTAAGTACCAGAGAGGGTAATGGAGGTGACTCTAATGACAGCACTCTCTTTGATGAAGTTTGATGTTAGAATGAAATAAAGTACTTGCAGGTTATTGAGCAGTTAACAAAAAGAGGTTACTCCTGAAGATGAGTCTTCCTGATTCCAAGCCCAGTGTGCTATCTACTTCGCCATCTAGCTGCCATCCATGTTTTACTCTGTTTTTATTTATTCTGTTAAATATTTCCCAATCATATTTTTATCTGGTTTAGAGCCAACCTCAGGCATGTGAACTGAGTGTTTGACCCCTCTAACCCAAACCAATGAGAGTTTAAGTGACTTGCCCAATGTTACACAACAGTTTGTATGGAAGGCAAGTCTTGAATCCAGATCTCCCTGACTTCCAAAGTTGGCTCTCTATTTATGCTGCCACTCAAACTACGAAGATGCTGGGGATACAAAAATAAAAATGAGACAGTCTCTCCCCTCAAGGAGCTTACATTCTTCCAAAAATTACTTCCTACAATTTCAGAAATCCTTAATGTCAATCATGCTGTTTTTATCTTTGTCTTTTTAACACATCAAAATACATTGCTTCCTCCCTACGTTTGCTGCCAAAACTCCTGCTAAAGACATGCACCAGTGCCCCCTACCCATATCCACTCAGACCCACCATCATCTCTCTTCTCCACTCTGCTCTTTCACAGCACACATATTCATCGAGTCACTGTTTTATTTAATAGCAAGGGTCCAACTTCCTCTTTTACATATGAACTCCTGAGATGCACAGAAGTTAAGTGACTTGTCTAAGCTAACAAAATAGTAGAGTTTTGATCTGAACCTAGGTTTTCAAGTCTTCTAGTTCAGTCGTCTTTCCACCAGACCAATACCATATTGTCTGATCTTCACACTTAACCTCATATACTGTCTCCTTTTCACCTTGTATTGTATTATCCCCCAAACTAGATTGTATGAGAATTTACTAGGACCACAGCTAAGACTCAATCAGAACAAGGGTTCATCTAAAGCCTTCTTAGCTCTTTCTGGCTGCAATTAATATCTGTAAGACAAGTGTATCCCATATTTCACAGTCTCTATGCTATATAAAAGGTGGGATCATAGATCTATAGCTGGAAGGGACCTTAGAAGCCATTTAGTACAACCTCTTATTTTACAGATGAAGAGAGTGAGGCTCAGGGAGTTTAAATGACTTGCCCATAGTCACACAGGTAGGAAGTGCCAGAGGTAGCATTTGAACTCAAGTCCTTTGCTCCTTCTATTTTCTTCAAGGCAGAAAGCCAAATGCATATGCCCTAAGAAACAGAACTCATCAACTCTGCATGCCAATGTTACTTTTCTCTAACATCCTGGACTCTGGATCCTACCTGTTTAAACTCATAGCACCTATTTAATTGGTTTCCATCCATCTTACTCTTTGTTTGCCTTGCATCTGAAAACTGTACCCCTAATCCTGGCTGCCTGTACCTTATAATAATTGATTGTAAGCTCCTTAAGGGTAGAAGCCACGCCTTATTTATTCTTCTTTATGTTTCCCACAGTACCTAGAACAATGCTTTATCCATATAAGGCACTCAACAATTATGCACTGAATATGTGATTAAATAGGTACATCTGAAAGGATTTTCTGTTATCATGAACTAGAACTGTTAAGTGTATAATTAGATCAAATGGATATACTAAGTAGCTGTTAAACTGATGCTTCCTAACATAAATTTATTTTATATCAGCAAAGAAAAACGTGCAATCCTTCCCAGATTTAGCAATGGAACACTTAATGCCAAGTGAGCATGAGGGAGCAGGCAAAGGTGCAGTGTCATTCTGATAAGCATATTCACTTTATTTAGGTTCTTTCTCATGCATGACCTTATTTCTTTCAAGACAGAGTTAATCTGTATGGATGGAATTGTGTAGATTTTAAATATGTAATCTGCAAGGATAGGAAAAAGAAATATTCTGTTTACACAGGCTCTGAAAAACATCTTCACATACCAACAGTTATATTAATCATAAGCTAGTTTGTTTTTATAAGCTTAGCAAAGCAGGAAGTCTTCAGTAAGAACAAGTTTTGTCTATGCCAAACTTGCACTTTTGAAGTTCATCCATTTTAGAATGCCTCAACAAGTAAGACTAGAAGATACTAATTTTAGAGTTGGAGCACTATTTTTCATATATCGAAGACAGCTAATGGAAATTTCTCTGTGCTGTACAGAATAAAAAATGTCCTCATGCCTATCACCCAACATTAAAGATTCCTTAGATGCATAAGATGACATCTTTAGAAACTTTAAACCATTGTATCAATATGGGTCATCATTATGATTGTTGTCATTGTCATTTATAAAGAAGCTAAAATTATACCTATTTAGTAAAATAATCCAATGCACATGATAGGAACTTAATCAGTATCTAATTAATTAAATGAACTACTAAGATACAAAATCAAAACAAGTCCAACTTGGAGTAATACATGCATTTAAAAGCACATTATGAAGAAAATTATTACATTTCAGAAAGATAATTATAATTCTTCATTCCAAGAAGGACCTGCGGGGGGTGAAATAGGATTCTTGACTTATATCCTTATGTCCTTATGTTTTTGGTTTTAAGACACAACCTTAATTTGATATTCATATTGAATTTGAAACTAATTTCCTTTATTGTTGGGGTGGGTGTTGCTTTTAACAGTAATTTACATTACTTCATGTTAATTTAACATTAAAATGTACTTCACCAGATTTAGTGAATATATAGAATAATAACTGTCAGCGTCCTATGACTACTGACTACAGGTACCCACTGAAAATGGGTATCCACTCCATGGCCACTGAGAGTGGAACATCATCTTTGTCACAAATGCCTTTGATGTTTTCTACACCTAATACCTCAGGCAACTTATAGCACAGCCCAAGGAATAAGACTATCTTCAGACCTTTTTGTGTAAAAAACTAACTATATTTCCCTTCATCTTATCCTGCCTCCCCCCACCCACGTATTCTATTCTCTCTTTTGACTCTGTCAGAAGTGTTTGCTTCTGATTAGCCCTTCCTCCAATCTGCCCTCCCTCCTATCATCCCCCTCCCCTTTTCCTATTCTCCTATTTTCCTGTAGGGTAACATAGGTTTCCATACCCAATTAAGTGTGTATGTTATTCCCTCCTTAAGTCAAATCTGATAAGAATAAGATTCACTCATTCCTTCTCACCTTCCCCCACTTCCCCTCCACCGTAAAAGCTTTTTCCTGTGTGTTTTATATGAGATAATTTACCCCATTCTACCTCTCCCTTTCTCCTTCTCCCAGTACAATCCTCTCTCACTCTTTAATTTTATTTTTTAGATATCACCCCTTCAACTCACTCTGCACTCTCTCTCTCTCTCTCTCTCTCTCTCTCTCTCTCTCTCTCTCTCTCTCTCTCTCTCTCTCTATATATATATATATATATATATATATATATATATATATATATATATATACACACATATATATTGTTTTCCCTCCAACTACTCTAATATTGAGAAAGGTCTCATGAGTTACAAATATCATCTTTCCATGTAGGAATGTAAACAGTTCAATTTTAATAAATCCCTTATGATTTCTCTTTCCTGTTTACCTTTTCATGCTTCTCTTGAGTCTTGTATTTGAAAGTCAAATTTTCTCAGCTCTGGTCTTTTCATCAAGAATGAATGAATGCTTGAAAGTCCTCTATCACTGATTGGCCATTTTTTCCCCTGATGGATTATATTCAGTTTTACTGGGTAGGTGATTTTTGGTTGTAATCCTATCTCCTTTTCCCTCCAGAATATAATATTCCAAGCCCTCCAGTCCCTTAATGTAGAAGCTGCTAAATCTTGTGTTATCCTGATTGTGTTTCCACAATACTTGAATTGTTTCTTTCTGGCTGCTTGCAATATTTTCTCCTTGACCTGGAAACTCTGGAATTTGGCTATAATATTGCTAGGAGTTTTCCTTTGGGGATCTCTTTCAGGAGGTGATCAGTGAATTCGTTCTATTTCTATTTCTATTTTACCCTTTGGTTCTGTAATATCAGTGCAGTTTTCCTTGGTAATTTCTTGAAAGATGATGTCTAGGCTCTTTTTTTGATCATGGCTTTCTGGTAGTCCAATAATCTTTAAATTATCTCTCCTGGATCTATTTTCCTGGTCAGTTGTTTTTTTCAGTGAGGTATTTCACATTGTCTTCTATTTTTTTCATTCTTTTGGTTTTGTTTTACAATGTCTTGATTTCTCATGAAGTCATTAGCTTCCATTTGCCCCATTCTAATTTTTAAGGAAGTATTTTCTTCAGTGAGCTTTTGAACTTCCTTTTCCATTTGGCCAATTCTGCTTTTGAAGGAATTCTTCTCCTCACTGGCTTTTTGGACCTCTTTTGGCATTTGGGTTAGGCTATTGTTTAGTGTGTTATTTTCTTCAATATTTTTTGGGTCTCCTTTAGCAAGCTGTTGACTTGTTTTTCATGATTTTCTTGCATCATTCTGATTTCTCTTCCCAGTTTTTCCTTTACTTCTCTTACTTGCCTTTCAAAATCTTTTTTTGAGCTCTTCCACGGCCTAGGACCAATTCATATTTTTCTTGGAGGCTTTGGATGTAGGAGCTTTGACTTTGTTGTCTTCTTCTGGTTGTATGTTTTGATCTTTGTCACCAAAGAAAGATTCTATGGTCTGACTCTTTGCACAGTTTTCTCATGTGTCCAGGCAGTTACTTGAGTTTCTAACTCTTTGCTAAGGTAGGGGTATGCTTCCAGTGTGGAGAATGTACTGTCCCAAGCTTCCAGCGTTTTGTGCAGCTGTTTTCAGAGATATTTCGAGGGACCTGTAAATTTTCAGTTCTTCCAAGGTGGTATGATGATCAAAGGTACGGTGTTTATCCCTTCCTGGCCTATGCTCTAGTCTATGAGTGACCACAAGTACTCTTTTCTGCCTTCACACTGTGAGGAGGACTCTCTCTGTACTGCCACCACAAGCTCTACCACACCAGCCAGAACTGCCACCCAGGACTGCCACCCAAAACTGTGACCCAGACCCAAGCATGGGGAAAGCAAGAGATTCCTGCCTCAGCACCAGCAAAGAGATCCCTGCTATCTCTCTCTGATCAGCCACTCAATCTCCCCTCTGTCTGTGGGCCAAGAGCTCCAGAAACAGCTGCCACCCTGGGGCTGCACCCAGACTGGGACCAGACCAAGCTCCTCTCTCATTGTGGTCACAGACCTTTCCTACTGACCTTCTAAGTTGTCTTTGGTGTTTATGGGCTAAGAAGTCTGGAAACTGCCACAGTCCCCTGAGGCCTGCTCCAAGTTCACTAAGGCCACGTCTTTGCCTGCACAGCCTGCGTGGCCCATGCTGAACTGCACTCCTCTTCCAGCCCGGCTTGATAGACCTAATCAACCACCTAGGTTGTCTTGGGCTGGAAATTTGCTTCACTGTCTTTTTGTGGATTCTGCTGCTCTAGAATTTGTTTAGAGCCATTTTTTACAGATATCTGGAGGGGTTTGGGGGAAAGCTCAAGCAGGTCACTGCTTTTACTCAGCCATCTTGGCTCTGCCCCCTCCCAGAGACTTCTAAAGGGAGTAAAAAACAAAGACAGTGGAAACCATGGAGGTAACCAAACTCCCCAGAGGTACCCTGCTCTCTCACAAAGGAATCCATCTGACTTCTTTATCTCCCTCTGAAATACATAACTCCACAGCTTTACCATCATGTTATAAAGATCCAGATTAAATACTAGTGCAGAGGCCTCTGCTCTCCTTACTCTGTGTTTGCTGCCTATGGATGGCCTCAAAGTAGAAGAAAGGTTGGTCTTACTGTAAGGGCTACTAGAAATAACTATTGCCTTACTGTCTTGCATATCAATTGCTCTGTCTCCTTGATTAGGATAACACTGCTATATGACCCCAAACAAGTTACCTAATCTCTTTCAGACTTATTTCCTCATCTATAAATGGGGGAAATAGCAGCTATCTCACAGGGTTGTTGTAAGGACCAAATGAGATGACATACTAAGTACTTTGCAAACTTTAAAGCACTATGTAATTGTCAGCTCTTATTGTTACTGCTGTAGTAATCACAGTAATCCCAGGCTTTTGTTTCCCCTCATCTCTCACAAGGATTAGCTGTGTGACCCCTGCCCAAGCATGGCAACCTGCTTCACTCTCCTGGGTCTCAGTTTTCCTATTTACAAAAAGAGGGTTTTGAAGATGAGATATTTACAAAATGAGAGGAAAATTGAGAAGATGGTCACCAAGCTACTTTTCAGTTGTCAACCACATAGTAAACCTTACCTGTCATGGCCCCTTCTCCATTTAAATCAAAGCTTCTATATTTCCTCTTACCAAAAAGAGGTCCATACTGAGATATACCAGTGTTTCACACACTTGGACTTTGCCATGTACAGCTCAATCTATCACTAACCAGGAAGATGTGCAAAGGTATCACAGAAAGAAAAATGGCAGGAGTCAAATAAGAACTATTTTAAGGATTTAACCTTTCCTATGAAAAAAGGGATATGCTGGGGCAGCTAGGTAGCACAGTGGATAGAGCACTGGCCCTGAAGTCAGGAGGACCTGAGTTCAAATCTGGCCTCAGACCAAACACTTGATACTTACTAGCTGTGTGACCCTGGGCAAGTCACTTAACCCCAATTGCCTAAAAAAAAAAAAAGGATATGCTTCATGAGAGATCACAGGATTTAGAACTAGAAAGAACTTTAAAGATCACCTAGACTAAGGGTTCTTAACTTTTGTGTGTGTCATGGAAATCTCTGGCAAACTGATGGAAACTATGGCCTCCCTGCTCGAAATAATGTTTTCAAATGAATATAATAAAATATAGTTATCAGAATATTTTTAACAGTTGACAGACCTTAATTTAAGAACTCCTGCCCTAGGCCAACCCACTTATTTTATATGAGTAAACTGAGTTCCAGAAAGTTAAAGTGATTTCCTCAAAGTCAAAGAGGTATTTCTATAAGCAGCAGAGTAGGGTTTGAAGGCCAGTCTTCTGACTCCAAATCCAGGGCTTCTGCCCACAGTAATATAAAGCAGAGACCAGCATTCTCCAGAAATAAAATTAGAAGAATGAAAGATCAAAGTGCGGCAGGGGGAGGTGAGAGGGGGAATAAATAGGTTGCCATCTACTTGTGGTTTAATTTTGGTCTCTCTGTGTTTTCTGACCTCCATTGTTAATCGTCCTGGCTTGACCATCATTTTGGAGTCTATTTCTCATTTGGTTTACCACACTTCTTGTTCAATCGTTTCAGTCATGCCCAAATCTCTGTGACTCCATTTGGAGTTGTCTTGGCAAAGATACTAGAGAGGTTTGCCATTTCCTTCTCCAGCTCATTTTACAGATGAGGAAACTGAGGCCAGCAGGGTTAAGTGACTTGCCCAGATTCACACAGCTTGTGTCTGAAGCCAGATTTCAACTTAGGTATTCCTGACTCCAGGCCTGGCACTCTTTGCATTGTGCCACCTAGTTGCCCCTAACCACATTTACTCCCCTCTTTTTCCTACATATGTAATCTCTCCTTACTATTCTCTACATCTCCAGTTGCCACTCCAATCATTCTTTCCAAGCTAAATGGCATGGAGAAAGGTCACCTGGTTCAACTGGAAGGACTACTTGCAAGGGTCTGTCTCAAGAGGCTCTTCCTTGTCATATGCTTAAGACTGTAAGTATGAAATCATGGGCAGGACTAACCACAGGTATGGGAAGCCACCTTCATAAGTCCAGTTAGCTTAGTAGATATTATAGATCCTTAGTTGTTATACAAGCAAAGTCATGGTTAAGAGTTCAGTTGTCCCAGGAAGAAGAAAGTGCAACTTGGAGAAGACAAGGTAACAATAGGCAGGAAACAAGCTTAAAACAATTATACTAAGGTCAGTATATGAAAGATCAAGTAAACTTGTTGGGAAAAGGCAGATAACAAATCCTAACCAAAAAATCTAGATTGGAATGAAAAGTTTATTGTAAGATGCCCCAAGCCAAGAGAGACTCATCAAAGAAAGGGATTCAGGTAAAGATATCTATACTGGTAGTGTAACTAATCCATTCCCTCTGCCTTGGTCTTGTATATCATGATAGATGTGGGCAGACAAAGGTTGGCAAGTGCGACCAATTGCCACAAAATTACCCTTCCTGTTAGTGAAAATTACTTATTGTTATTATTCTGTTAAACTTGTAGTGTCGGGGCTCTGGGGGAATGGGGAGCTGTTAAAGGATCAGTCCCAACCTGAGGAAGTATATGGTAGTTGAGCAAAAAAAAACTGTTCCCTAGACTTAAAGCTGTCTACATCCTAATGTCTTCTCTACAAATGAGCTGAGAACTCAAGGTATCCTTAACCTGGGGAGAATTTAGTAGGAGGTACAATAGGGAATGCTAGATTTGAAATGGAAAAGAAGACAGTCTGCTGTAGGGTAAAGAAGAAACAGACAACATCAAGAGAAAACATGAACTGGACAAAGATACTAGCTTAGAACAACAGTCAAGCTTCACTTAAAGGGTAGAGAATATGGTTTAAACCAGAAATATATCGACAAAGAGTACAAATTATGACCAAAAGATAACAACAGGATAAGCCAATGGGTAAACAGCAAGTAGTTGGTTCCTCAAGCCACGAAGTCCAGGAATTTATGAATTGGGTATTTGATTCCAATTCAATAAACCAGAAGTCCATATAAAGGTCCCACAATTAGGACTGGGAAAATTAAGTACTTGGAACACAGAGAACTAGGTTAAATCAAGGCAGTAAAATACATAGGGCTTCTTTACTAAATGGCCTTTAACTTCTCTCTGGTTTTTAATATCATTTGCCCAAATCTTCTCAACCTTTTGATGCTCCTGCCTACACAGCTCTTAGAGGGGAGGGGCAGCAAAAATGATTGAATTTCATTTATGCAAAATGACCCTGACAGAAAGGAACAGGTCAGGGCAAGTGAGGCTTCTAAAAAGATGGAGCCAGGGAGACCTCTAGTGAGGGCAAAAGAGGTTACTGAACAAGTCTGTCTGCTTAGTTCACATAAGATAACTTAAAGTCAAAGACACAATCTAGTAAGCCAAAGTACCAACCAGAGCTGAAAAGGAATCCCTGCAGACATCAAATAAAAATGTACAAAGTAAGACAGTCAGCTCAGCATCAGTGAAAACCTACTCTGGCATATACTATATGGATAGACTACTATTGTGCTATAAGAAATTGTGAAAGCAACAATTTCAGAGTAATCTGGGAAGACTTGTATGAATGAAGTGATGCAAAGTGAAGTGAGCAGAACCATGAGGACAATTTATACAATAACAAAAACACTGCAAAGACAAATACCTAAGAAAGACTTGAGAATTCTAATTAATATAATGACTGACCACAATTTGAAAATACTGATGATGAAGCTTGCTACTCTCCTCTTCACTGAGAACTTGATATACTCTAGGTACAGAATGAGACATATTTTTTGCACCTGATCAATGAGGGAATATATTTTGCTTGACTACGCATATTTGTTACAAAGGGTTTTTTTCCTTTTCTTTTGCCAAGGGGAGAAAAGAGAATGGGAGAAGAGAAACAGATTTTTGTTCACTGAGAAAAATGATTTTTTTTTAAAGTTCAGGGAAGGAGACACTGCATTTACACTACAGATTCTGTGTATGTTTGCTCACTTAGTGGCTTCTTGGGTAATAATAGTTGATTTTATAGACATTAGCCCACAGACTGGTCTTGTCAACTTCTCTGTATCTGCACTTGCATGGAAGTGAATATTCAATGCAGAATCACCAGAGAAAAGCATAGCAAGGAAAATAAATGGAAGGGGTAGGGCTGTGTATGGCCAGGATTGAAGCATCCCTAGGTACTGGGGAACAGCTGGACCAAAATATAAGCTGATCATATCACACTCTGACCTTCAGTTATCCAAGATATTCAAGGCAGTTAGATGTACAGAATGGAATGTACAATTTTGATGAAACTGACCTATACGGGGTGCTGAGCACATACCTCAGCACGCATGTATGAGAGCCAGATGCTTATAAATGTTCTGCAGTGGAGCCAGCCTGGCGCTTGTAGGCTGGCTGACTTTGTCCTCCTAGCTGTAGATAGTTCTATAAGGATGGAAAAGATTTCTGTCTTCAAAAACTTACACTCACACACATATGTGTGTGTGTGTGTGTGTGTGTGTGTGTGTGTGTGTGTGAGATATACATATATAGAGAAACACATTTTGTGGACAGTTATATTAATGGTTCAGTTTCCTTTGCTAGGGCTCTCTGCATGTGACTTACCAATTGACAAGCAGTTATTTCGTACCTACTATGTGCCAGGCAATGAAATACAAATACAAAGAACAAAACAATTCCTGCCCTCGAGAAGCTTATGTTCTAACAGTAGAGACAACAAAAACATATACAGAGGGTCCCAAAAGTCTGTGTTTAGCATGAAAGTTGGTGTCCTCTCCTACTCAAGGACTTCCTTGGTTCCCAGCCCCCTTCTTCAGTTACTGTTACTCAGACAACTTTGTATTTACTTCATCTATATACTTTGTATTAGCTTAACTCTATAAATTGTGTCATTCCCTCCTCCTCCCACTCCCTCAGTGGCCAAGACTCTGATTTTGGTCTTTGTGCCCCAGTCACGTATGCTATATTGAACTGAGCTATTTAAATTGAATTTAAGCTATTAAAGCTTAGAACTCCACAAAGGACTTTGAGGACAGCTTGTATAAGTAAATGGGTACTGGGGACTGGATCTGTGATTTCAGTGATGTGGGAAACTCCCAAATGAAGTAATTCCCTTTACTAATGCAGGTCTATACATTATCTGCAATTTATAGTCTTAGAGAATTGCCTCAAACACTGAGAGATTAGGTGACCTGCCCAGGACCACACCTCTCTGTCAGACATGGAACCTGAATCCAGTTCTTCTGGCTTCAAGGACAGCTCACCATTGACAACACCAGGCTGCCTCTCATATAAATGTATATAGAATAAATCAAAGGGAATGAATACAAATAGATGCAAGGTAGTTAAATTCAAGGTAGTAGGGATCCATGTTAAATCCAAGGTAGCTAGGGTCCAGACAGGGCTGTATAACTATGCAATGGAACTATCAAAATTTAAAATGCAGGTCAACAATCGTGTCCTCTGACAGTAAGGTGAGTACAACCCAAAAGTTCAGAGAGGTGGCAGCTATAACTCAATAAGTGAGCTTCAGCTCAAGAAGGCTGGGAAGAAGTTAAGAACAAAACTATGATGATACAAATTGCCAATTATCCCAATGAGGAAGAAAGGAAGAAAGCAGGTAAAGAGACTTATATGGCCATACTCAGAGCTCTTTGATGAATTCATATTTTTAGAAGACAGGTAGACAAGAAGGAAGGAGGGACATATAAACAAGATAAGAAACTGGACCTGGGATTTTAGGATTACAGGGAAGTCCTAAATGAGATTCTCTCTATCAGTGCAAGTCGGCACTAGCTGTACTACTCATCATCTTTGAGAGTTGTCCAGAACCCAGGGAGGTTCTTTCCCAGGGTCATACCAGCACTATGTGTCAGAGGCAAGACTGGAACCCTCATCTTCAGTACTCTCTTCACTACACCATGCTGCCTTGATATGATATAATGAATTGGGGTGAATACCAAATAAAGGAGAATAAGCATGTAAGACTACTGTGAAGAGGAATAAAGTTCAGAATGGGCTTTGCTGAATTCATGTTAAATTGGTTGATTTTTTTTAGGGTGAAATGAAATCACATATTTTATTGGAAATTCTTAGCTTTGATATAGCCAGCCAAATAACAAATGGCAAAGATTTATTTTTTGGTTCTTTTTAATTACAATTTATATTTATACAGTTCAGGAAGGCTTAAAAGATACTTTCCTTAAAACAATTTAAAGAAGGCAGTAACAAGTTTGAGTTATTGGGATAGGGGGAGAGAGTTGCAAAGGAAAGTCAAGTTCTATGATTCTATCGACTTTGGAAACTCACCCCAACAATGCATGAATATTGGCAACTGCCACAATGAATGGAGAGGGAGAGAGAGAGAGAGAGAGAGAGAGAGAGAGAGAGAGAGAGAGAGAGAGAGAGAGAGAGAGAGAGACAGAGAGAGAGACAGAGACAGAGAGAGATTTAGAAGGGACATGAGCAGCCATCTAATCCAACCTAAACACAAAAGGAAAATCCACTAGAACTTTCTGACAAGTGGTTTGAGAGAGTTGCCTGAGGCACAGAGATTAAGTGGTTTGCTCATTCATGGTTGGTTACAGGGGCAGTACGTGATAGAAGCAGAAACTGAATTTGTATAGCCCTGCAGTCAAGGTTACCTCCTGAGCTACTCTACCATGCTACCTCTCCAGTTTAAAAAAAAAAAGGGAGGAATGGTACCATTAAATTATTTTTGAGGAGATGGTATAAGGTAAACAGACAGGTAAACAGAAAGTGGAACAACTAAGCTCTCTTTCAAGGAGAATAATGTTGAGACAGGGAAGGGTAAAACCAACATAATTTATTTTTATTTTTTCTAATCACATATAAAGTTGTTTTCAACATTCACTTTCATAAGATTTTGAGTTCTAAATTTTTTCTCCCTCCCTCCCCAGTCCCCTCCCCAAAACGGCATGCCATTTGATACAGGCTATACGTGTACAATCCTATTAGACATATTTCCACATTAGTCACAAAACCAACATAATTTAAGAATAATTCAAGTCAGGTTATAGGACAGAACTGATCACCTATGCATGCTAAATGAGTTCAAGTCCTTTGGACATGAAGAATTACAGCAGATGAAGAAACTTTTGTGGATTTAATTGCTGGCTTGCAGGTAACAATATCGGAGGAATTACAATGAAGAGATGCACTAGAAGACTAGAAAAGACAATATGGCATACTGGATGGGGAATCCCACCCCATTCACCTCCTAGCTGTGTGATCTCATGCAAGGCACATAACCTCTCTGGGTTTCAATTCTTCATCTTTAAAATGACAGGATTGGAAAAAATGGCCTCTAAGGGCCCTGTCAGATCTAAATCTATGATCCTATGATATGTAAAAATGTTTTCCTAATTAATCTGAAATTGATGGATAACAAAGTACATACCAGTAAACTAGGTGTCAATCAATAGCAACATCTGGGAATGAATTTCTAATTAATATTTAATTGATGCCTTTTGCTCTCACATCATGATCATTTCTAAATATGCCACTCCCTCCCGCTCTACAAGCTTTCCCTTGTAATAAAGTGGGTGACGCAAAACAGACCAACCCAGTGACCATGTCTGACACTGCACTCAAAGTTCTGAACCCAGGCAGTCTCTCCACCTCTCTAAGGAAAGAACAGAGGTCCATTTCCTCATCCCTTCTTCAGGGCCAAAGCCGATCATTATAATTACCCAGCATTTGGCCTTATTTTGATGTCCTTTCCCTTTACATTCTCATGTTCATTATATGTACTGTTTTTCCTGGATCTATTTATTTCACAGGCTGATGATCATCTTCTTCCAAACTGTTAAGCATCACTGTTTCCCAAGCTTCTTTCCTAGACCTTCTTGTCTTCTTTCTCTATACTTTCTCCCATGACTTGCTCTTGAGACAATTATCACATCAATGAAGGTGATGCCCCCATCTACATTCCAGTCTTTATCTCCCTACTGAAACCTAGTCCAGTATTACAAACAACCTGCCAGACATCTTTACCTGGATCTATCAGGATAAGAATTCAAACTTCAGTTTAAATTTTCCCCTAAACTCATGCCTTCTTCAAATATTTCCATTTCTGTTGATGACACTACCATCCTTCTAGTCACTCAGGTTTACAAACCTAGAGTCATCCTGGATACCTCCCTCCCTCTCCCTCAATCCCCACATCTAATCAACAAACACATCCTAACAATCCTACATCTACAGCATCCCTTGCATCTATCCCTTTCTTGCCATTCGCAGAGCCCTACTAAGTCCAGCCACTCCCTGCCAATCACTTGGACTATTTCAATGGCCTCCTACTTGAAGTCCCTCTGCTTCCAGTCTTTCTTCTTTTCAATGCATCCTACATATAGCTGACAAACACATATTCTCAGAATACAGTTGTGACCCTGCTAGCCCTTCTACTCAAAAATCTGCAGTTTCCTGTTGCCTCAAGATCAAATATAAAACCCACAGCACTGCACAACCTTGCTCCAACCTAACTTCGCCGTCTTGTTTCATGTTGCTCTCCTTTATGCACTTTCCATCCTGGTGAAACTGGCCTGCTAGTTATTCCTTATAAACAACATTCCATTTCTCACCTTCATAACTTTAAGCAAGTACTCTCTCCCAAATGTGGAATGCGTTCTCTCCTTACTTCCACTCTGCAGACTCCCTAGTTTCCTTCAAAACACAGCTCCTACACAAGAACTTCTCTTGCCCCACCTTCCTCTGGTATTATTATTAAAATTATTTTATGTTACTTCACATGTACATACATACATATACACACATACACACACTTGTGTGTGTATATATATACATATATATATACTTTACATTTACTTACTCTGTATATACTGTGCCATCCTCCCCTCCTTCTACCACCACTTAAAGAGGCCAAGACATCGATTATTTTCCTTTTTGTCCTCAATGTACAGTGTCTTGCTATTTAAAGCAAATATGCTGTACTGAACTGAAATTGAATGAATATGCTTAAAGAGTGTTGAGATCAATATTGATCTGGAGAGAAGAGTCTAGGGTCATGGTGTCATACCATAAAAACATTTAGTCCAGTTGCCCGCCCTTGTTTTACAAATAAAAAGACTATGTATCATACAGGTGAAGTGGTTTAATTAAGGTCACAAAGGTTTTATGATCCCAGATCCAGTTCTTTCTACTAAACCATGATTAGCTACCTCCCTTGTAGTCTGCTACATACCTTTGTCCTTAGCTCTATTTTTGTTTAATATTTTTTATCAATGACTTGGATTGAAGATACACAGGGCATGCTTTTCAAATGTGTAGATGACATGATGCAGTAAAGAACTGAACTGGATGATTAAATATGAATCAGAAAAAAAGATCTTAACAGGTTGGGGAAATGGGCTAATCTAACACAATGGCACTAACTGGGGATAAATGTCAATGTCCGGCACTTAGGCTCAAAAACTCAGTCACTGGGGGCAGCTAGGTGGTGCAGTGGATAGAGCACTGGCCTTGGAATCAGGAGGAACTGAGTTCAGATCTGGCCTCAGACCAAACACTTGACACTACCTGTGTGACCCTGGGCGAGTCACTTAACCCCAACTGCCTAAAAAGGAAAAAAATATTTTAATTAAAAAAAAAAACAAAACTCAGTCACTAAGGGACAGGAGGGACAGCCATGTCTAGAAGTAGCCTATATTAAGATTTAAAGGTTTGATTTGACTGCAAGCCGAACATGAGTCAACAATATGATAATGTTGCCCAAAAAAAGCTAAAACAACCTTAAGCTCCATTAATAGAAAAATAGCAAAGGAAGTGACAGTTCCTATTATAGTATGCTGTTCTTATAAAACCAAAGTTAAGGGTTATTATTTTCAAGTTCCACCTCTGATATATACTGGCTATTTGGTCCCAGACAAGTCACTTAAATTCTAAGACTATGACTTGCAGGAAAACCACAGATCATCAATGGGTAGAAGGAGTATACTCACCAAGATTTCCCTATACCAAGAAAATAATAGATCTGGCCAAAAAAAAAGAAGGGGGAAAGGATTCCATCATCCTTTTTCTCCATTAGCATTAATGATTAGTACTTTATGTGTCATTTCCAACTCTGATAAAGTGTTCCTATCTTTGATTTATCTACATTTGATGAGTCAACTTCCACCACTCTCTCTGACTAGATTTCAGGTTTTCTGACTACATTCTACTGTTCACTTCCTGCAAAAAGGATGTTACAAACTTTGAGAGAGAAGGGTACCTAGGATAACAGAGAAATGTATCACCCAATCTATCCAGATAGCTGAAGAGCATTTGTAACACACCATGTGTCTTTTTTTTATAATTAATGTGGTGAGCTTGGCAACCTCATTATGGACACGTTGGACTTGGACTTGGGACAGTGACATGAGCCAAGGCTTTGGTGGGTCACACTGATCACCAGCAGTGAATGAGCAACAGGCTTAATATGTGTCCTTATTTATGGCCCTACAGTGTAAGCAGGAAAAGCTGATCTAGGATTCCATTACTTACCAATTAGCAGCCCACCAGGGGTTCTTCCTGATTCTAAGAACTGACACAAGCCAGATTGCCTGAGTAAGTATGTATTATGACACAAACCAAGGAAATTGGCCACCACATCCAAGATCTGGGGTTGGCAGTCACCCCCATCTGCATGTGGAAGACCTTTCTGTTGCACATTATGTGCTCATTCTGTGTGGGTGTCTGGAGACAGATGTGAAGATTAGTAACAGCTCCCAAGGCAGCTGGAAACTGAGCTGTGTCTTTAACTCCTGCCATTTTCTTTTAGTATTGCCTTTCTACAACAATGATAATGCCCCGATCAAATGTCTTGCAAGTAGCAGCAACAGAGTTCATAAAGTCAAGGTTAACTGGAGGAAAAAATTCAGCAGGGGCTCCTTTCACGGACTAAAATGATCTCAAGTTTAAGAACAAAAGGGAAAAAGCCTATTACTTTTACTGCTACACAGAAGGATGCACTGCCTTCCCCCCTCCCCCCAACTTACTCATTCCCATTGGCTATACCGACAGCTGGGGAAAGGGGCAAAAGGGGAGGCGGGGTTAGGAAAGAACTGGCCTGAGTGAAAACGGACCCAGTCCTATAGAAAGGTTCCTTATTTGCCAAAGAAAGCACCATAAAATACATACACATTAGTCTAATTTTCTTAATCAAAGACCAGGAAAAGTTTTCATGCTACAGGTATGAAAGTTCCATATAGGAACTGATTATTGAAGTATCTCAGTTATCTAGAAGTTGTTTTTTTTTTAATCTAGCAACCTCACCTGTCCAGAATCCAACAAAGCACCTCCCCTATGAAACCTTCCTTGACCTCCCCAGCTGGAAATGTGCCCTAACTCATTTGTTCTAAGAGAACTTTCTGTGAATCTGGTGGAGAACACATGCACATTTCATCACTCCTTCTGGACTATAACCTCTGATAGCATGCCCAGGGCTTCATGACCATGAGAAATACACTTAAACACTCAGAGCTTCAGTATCTTCATCTGTAAAATGGGAATAATAATTTTGCTTGCTAGCCATCTCAAATGGCTGATGATCCAAATTTAATTAAATTGTTATTAATTATTATTATTTTCTCCAGTGCCTAGCACAATAAAAACACTGCAGAATAGATATTTAATAACTATTGGTTGAATCAAGACTAGAAATTAAGCAAAAGAAGATTCCTGGCATCAAAAATAAATGTCACAAAGACTATAGCAAAAATAAGTCAATTTACTACCAGAGGGGCCTTTCAAGTCTCCTCCTCAGTCTTATTTTGCATATAATGCATTATGGTCATTTCATTTTCCAGCCTAAAGCCCCAGATTAGGTAAGGTCAAAGGATCTGGTGCAGCACATACACTATTATTAGTGGCAAGTGACCTCAGATTGTTGAGGCAAAAGACAAAAAAAATCTCCAGAAAGTAGAAAAATGTCCACTGTAGTGTGGAACAATTCCAGCATAGGGAACATACACATTACTGAATAGGCTCTGAAGCCATCATTGTAATATTACAGAATTGTACAACACTTGAGGGCACAGTACATAGAGTGCCAGTCCTGGAGTCAGGAAGATGTGAGTTCAAATCTTACCTCAGACACTTACTAGCTATGTGACCCTGGAAAAGTCACTTAACCCTGTTTGCCTCAGTTTCCTCATCTGTAAAATGGGCTAGAGAAGGAAATGGCAAACCACTTCAATATCTTTGTCAAGAAAACCCCAATAGGGTCACAAAGAGTCAGGCATGACAAAAACAACTGAACTGGGGCATAATAATCTCCCCCTTGAAACTCTAAATCTTATAAAACAAAGATATTCATAATGATAATAGTAACAGCCAATATTTATAGAGCATAATATTTAAGATTTATGTCCCTGAAAGGCAGGCTTAATTATTATCCCCACTTTAGACATGATGAAACTAAATCCTAGAATGGTTAATGGACTTGCCCAGGGTCACGCTGATACTAAGCATCCCCAGTCCATCTCTCTATTCATTTCGTCCCACTGCCTCAATGACCATGCTTAAGGAGTCAGGAAAACACATAATGCCTTTTATTTTTATTTGATAATTTATTATGAATTTACTTTGAAAAATAACAAAACTAAACATACATTTACAACTTTTTTAGAAAGAATTCCCATTTGCAGATATCTCCAGCAGCTAATTTGGTCCTACTTCTGTGTCCCTTTGTCCACCTGCTTCATATTTCTGCAAACCTTCTATACACTGATGACCCTCATATTTATCATCCTTAATTACATTACAGGGCTACTCCATCACCCTACCGATAGGCCATACTCTGTTCAGCCATTCACCAGCTGTTGGATATTTAGTGCCATTTAGCTCCTTGTGATTGCAAATAGATGTGCTCGATATCTTTGAGCAGAGAATTCTTCTTTCTTTTCTGAAAATACACTTTGAGTATATAATGTTAGGATACTGGACTAGGAATAGAGAAGATCTGGTTTCAAATGCAGCTCTGACATTTACCAACTGTGTGACCATGGTGGCGACGGGGTGCAGAGGGAGAGGGGGAAAAGCATCTATTAAGTACCTACTATGTTCCAGGCATTGTGCTAAGCATTTTATAAATATTATCCCATTTGATATGAGGTCACTCACCCTCTGGGCCTCACTTTCTTCATCTGTAAAATAATATCCATAGTCCCTACTTTACTGGATTGTTGGGAGGTTCAAATGGAATAATTAGTATAAAGTGGATTTCAAAATTTAAAGCACTATATAAATGTTGATTACTGTTATGTAATATGTTTTAGAAAGATTTTCATCCAAAATGGTTATTTGTTTAAAGTTTCAGTGACAGGGGATATAAGCTTCAGCAACAGAGAAAGTTCACTTACGTAGTGCAACTCATTCCCAGATGATGTCAGATAAATGAGGTGTTACCGTATTTTGTCTTCCATGTTTTTAAGAAACAATTGTGCAGAACAATATCTACTGTTGGGGGGGCATTCCCTTCAGGCAGCTCCTCATCATATCTGTCACATACAGATGAAAGCCGTTTAAATAGCTATCACATCCAGATGGTAACATAGTTTTCAAACCAGTGACTAAATATTCAGCTTGGTGATTGAATGGAAGCATATGTATATGATGAACGTAATTATTTCATCATATGTTCCAAGGCAATTCCTAAAGCTTTGAGCTGATTGATACCTACGGTTTCCAGGTTATAGAAACCTAAAACTGCCAAGCATTAGCAATACATGCTAGAAGAAAAACACATGCAGAAAGACTGATGGCTGGACAATTCGTTGATCAGTCAGGCAGATGAAACGGTCATCCATCTGATGTATGTCTCCTGACTCATGTAACCTCATACATGAAAGATCATTAGAGGAGCAGAAATTATATGCCCCTCCCAGATGATGAAAATAACTATAATAGCAGCTTACTTTTCCGGTTGAAAAAGTACTTTCTTTACATCAACCTATCCTTCAAAACCCATCTCAAATGCCGCTGGCTCCATACAGCCTTCTCTGATCCCCACACACGCTCTCATACACACATGTAGGTATTACTGTTCTTTGTTTGGAGGGGGCAGCAAGGAGCTGTGAAAAAAAAAAGACAAATATGGAGCAGGGGACCTGAGTCTGAACCTCAGTTCTTCTACTTATTCCTCATGCTTCTTTAGGTAAGTCACTTCCTTATTTCCTCATCTGTAAAATATGGGGAATTAGCCTAGATGACTTATAAGGGCCTTTCTAGCACTAGACTTATAACCCTACAATCCATATGACTGTGTATTTCTCTCATGGAATTAATTACATGAAGACTTGCATTGAAGCTAATTGTGTCCATGTCTTATTTTCATTAGACTGTAAGTTCCTTGAGGGCACAGACTATACTTTTGTCCATCTTTGGATCCCCTGCCAGGCCCCACACAAAGCCTTGAATATACCAATCACTGAATAAAGTTGTGTTGAATTGGCTTAAAACCTCCTCATCACATTCCAGACTAAACAGATTAAAAGCAAAGGGTCAAAGGAGGCTTGACTTCTTTCCTACCTGCAGGGGGCAGGCATCTACAGCAGCATGGCCGGAGAACGTAAAGGGATATAGAACTAGGACACTGGGATACTGCTCCAGTAGGGGATGCCAACTCACCCACATAAAACCCTGCATCCATCCACTGTATCTCTGTCTGCATAGAAACACTGATGGCAGATTCCCGACAGCTAATTTATATAAGACTGGTCCTGACAAGTGATGCAAAGTAAGGTGTTTTTTTTTAATTTTCCCTCTATTTAAGACCTCCACCAATGCACAGTGCTCTCTCTCGCTGTGTGTGTGTGTGTATGCACATACATACATGCATACATACACATATATACACAACACACATATATACACATAAATACATACTTACCTATCTATATCTATATCTATATCTATATCTATATCTATATCTATATCTATATCTATATCTATATCTATATCTATCTATATATCTATATATACATATATTTCTAGGAAGAGGAGCTTCAATTCTAGGCAAAAATACAATCATTCCATAAAATATTATCAAAAATTCACCACTTAACACTGGAGGTATTAACATCCTTCCCCCTTTTCTATACATGCTACCTTGAATTTAACTAGGTTTCCAAGTTCATTCTTATTCATATCTACTCACTACTCACTCATTTCAGCTTAACATATTTATACGTTGTTAGAGCAGGAAGAAACCTTAGAAATAATTTCATACTACCCCTTCATGGATGAGAAAATTAAAGCCCTAAGAGCTTCCATGCCTTGCCCAAGGTTACAGAGCTAGTTATGGAAGAGAAAGGTCACACAGATACTTAGTAGCATATCTGGAATTCTAACCCAGGTCCCTTAAATCCCAGTCCCATGCTCATTGTTATACTCATGATACATTCTAAACCATTCACCTATAACACTCTTTCCTGTTTTCATAATACTTTGGTTGACTGTCAGACCTGGTGTAATGCAAAATTGTGGGTTGAAAAGTGACAGGGCAGGTGGTGCCAGGAGCAGGAAGTCAGACTAGATCACTGTGACATGGAATAGCAGAATGTGATGCAGTCAAAAGGTCATAACTGAGATCCATAAATCAGTTAATTCAGAAAGATGGGCCATGGGCGATAAAGGCAAAACTGATATTTCACTCCTTCAGAAGTCATTTTTTATGCTCCTACTATGTGCAAATATACTAGGTACTATACTAGGTACTAAGAGAGATAAAAATAATAATAAACCATGGCCCTTGCCTTCATGGTGCTTACCATAGAGAACTTACAGTGTTAGGTGAATCAAAGGAATACGGAATATGAGTAGAACACAGAGGACCAGTATCCAAAGATTCAAATAGGCAGGTAAGAACAGGAATAAAGACGTGTATAATACAAGTATTTGCTAGGGTCAGTGTTACGCGTTGAAATAGGGAAAAGAGAGGTGTAGATAAAATACAGTATGGACAAATGACTCCATATTACAGTACAACCAGCACATAACTCTAGGAGAACTTTCTGCTGCCTGCTCTGCATACGTGATAGCCTCACTGTTTTGTAAGTAAAGAAGGGTTCCCAAAACAAAGTAAAAAGTCAGCAAAGTCTCTTGGTGAGTTCAGGTCTACCCTTTTTCCCAATGTAAAATGCAGCTTTGGATGATTTTATTTCTGGAAAAGAGTGGAAACACAGATAGTTCTGAGAGAACCTCTAGGAAAGTGGAACAAAGAGAAAATTACTTGGGGAGATACACAGTTGAAAGAGGACTTGAAAGAATCAGCTCTCAGAGAAAAGTACTCAAAGTGTAAAGGTAGCCAAAATGTATCATTTCCCAACAGCTAATTTGCATAAGGCTGGTATGAGGATTTTGATATTGAGAGTTGTGAAATTCTGATATTAGAACTTTTTGATAATCATGAGACAATTGTATATTGCCTATTTGTTAAGAATTTGGCAGAAATGCAAATTTCAGTTTCTCATCTTAAGAAAGAGGTGAGTCATTTCACCTCACACACTTCACTTATTTTGAGGCAAGAGTCAATTAGCAATAAAAGAATCAGATTGTGACCAGAGGAAGGAAAAGAGATGCTGAAGAAAAAAGAGAAGAGTTGAGGTTATCCCCTGCTGCTTGAACAAAATGCTGAGTTTGGACTATTCCAGCTGAACTAATGGACCACAGAAAAGTAACTGACTGAGAGCTGAGAAAAGAGGTTGGAATTTGCACTACCCCCTTCTGCACAGTTTACTGGAAGAAGATATATTTTTACATCTGCTGCTGTACCCTGGTCTCACTGGAAGGAGGTAGGTTTAGCATCTATTGCTCTGAGGTAAACTGAATGAAAAGTGAAGTGAAAGTCTTGCAGCCCAGCTGAATGGAGGGAGAAAAATCTGCTGCTGCTTAACAAAATGGGTTAGAGAAAGGAGAA